>NC_136059.1:884481029-885205459 GCF_964261635.1 Lissotriton helveticus
AAGAAGCCATCCAAGTTAATATATGCTAAATATCACAAAGAGAACTGTGGGAAGTGTCTATTGTGTTCTGTGCACTGCTTTCCTATAAAAATTCTACACGAGCGGACTGTGATTTTCTCTCAAGAACACTACCAACATCGGTAAAGTGCACAGGACGAGTCGACATTTATCTTCTTCCAAATCCCCACTCACTGCAAAAATGTCATAGTCGCACATTTTTGAAGTTCCTAATAGATCTGCCAAATCCATAAGAGAAATTTGAGTATACTTCCCATGCAACAGATCTGCTCATCTCACCTTTGGAAACTGTTGAAGCACTTAAATTGTCTAAAACAATTGGATAGGATCCCCAAATTGAAAACGAGCACAGGCAAAGCCAATCGGTCTAGCCATTGAAATGTGAGCTGCAAGATATTGTTTGCTTTAGCATAGTATAAAGAGCTAAAAAATCTCAAAATGACCCCGGATATGTGTGTAGGCATCATTCAGGACGTCACAGTGCACACATTAATTTGCAAGGAAACTTGGTACAGCAAAGTAAAAAATATAATTATATTTTTGAAAAATCCCAAAGTCACTGACGTAAAGAAACTTGAGGGGGCCCCCCTGCAAGGTACGTGGAGGGGCCCCCACAGGACTCAATTTGGAGCTGTCTGGCCAGAGTACTGTGCTGAGGGAGGACCCTGGATCTTGGGGCCCCCGCATCGCCGGGCTGCCGGGGGTTGTGTTATGCCACTACCCAAAGTGGGATTTAAAAAGCAAAACAAAAAAGTTTCCTCCCATGGCGTGTGTGGGCGAGTGGGGAGGGGGCTTCAGCACGTTTCAGTGCCCCCTTACCACCAGGTTTTTCCTGTCGGTGACGGGCACCAGAATATGGTTATATGTCCACTCATTTAAATTCGGTGGGTGCATTCCTGTCCTTTCAGCCAGCGCTGGAGCACAATTTGGCACCTTGCATCAATGCATTGTTAGCATCAATGTTTTTGTGCAGGAAGGGCCATTTTCCTGCACAAAAACAATCCTGAGAGGCATTCTCCTCGTTCTATGTGTGAGGCAGAATGCAGCACACATAGAAAGAGGAAAACACAAGGAGAAATTAAAACATTACTCCTCGATAACGCCTGCTCTGGGGAGGAGTAAGGTTTTGACGCGGTCCCAGGAGAATGCGATCTTGTAAATCTGGGGCAGTGTCAAAATCCGTGGGTGTTTCCATGGGAACACCCACAGCAACGCCCATAGAACTCCTCCTTGATGCAGAGTAAGGCCATACACCGCATAAATCACTAACTGGGGACATCTGGTCATGCTCGAGTGGGGTAAATCCAAACATTCAGGCCAACCGAGATGGAGTATGAGTCAGATACAGAGACCAGCCTTAGCCCTGTACAACCATTACTGTGCAAGGAGGATGCATTGAGGATCTGCTGCATGTAGCTGAGGAGGCGATGTGTTGGCGTCAATCAAGCAAGATGTAGGCGATGCTTCAGTTCCGAGTCAGACAATCAGAAATGCGTCAGCTTCCTTGCAAGGTAGGTGTTGCATCATTGTTGAGCCGCACAGCCGGTGATGCGATGTACTTGGCAGGCAATGCAGCAGCGCTGGAGGCAATGCGTCAGTTCTGACCGGAGCAACGAAGGCAATGCATTGATTTTGCTTTCAAACATCAGGAACCCCACTTCCAAAAGCCCAGGACGGGAATCGCTCCATTTGGCAGGCTAAATATACAATTAGCAGAGTCCCAAAAGTTGAAGGAGAGTTAAAGAAGTTTTTGATTTCCCTGAGACTTCAAAACAGGAGGCAAGCCATCAAGATATTGGAGTCTTTTAAGGTATTGAGGATGTAGAGATGAAGGTCTAGTACTTCTCACCCTAGGCAAGATGGGTACCAGGGTGATGTGTTGGTGCTCACGGTTATTCGAGTTACACTGTAATGTTCTATGCCAGGCTTGTGCATGCGCTAACCTTGATATTGGTTGGGGGGGTTTTAGAGTGTTGTACTGGGTGCTGGGAGAGACTGTTGCTGGCGGCTGTGCCCGCACTCCTCTGCTGTCTAGGGGTTTAAGATGTGATAAAGAAGTTCAGATATACTTCATGTCTGGCTTTTATTTGAACCCAGCAATGGCAACGACTGATGCTTAAACCCGTGAGCCCACGCACACTGGATAAAGATAAGGAATCTTTCAACATCCAGTTATGGAACAGAAATTCTTTTTCTGGTATACACCTGAATACGAACGACGGCAGTTGAAGAAAGGAAAAATATTCACATTCGCTACAAGCGCGATTCAGAAAACTCAGCTTCAAAGGTATTGTTTAAGCCACATGTTATTATTTACTGCATGTTTGAAGACTTCAGGTTTAGTGACTTTGTATGAAGGGGTTGAGGAAAGATACCGTGTGACTGAGTCCTCTCCCCAACTTTCAGTTAAAAAGTACCCTGGCGTACTATTTGTGACATTTTTAGATTTACCGTCTTTGGAAGTGTTGGATTGACTTTTGGTGTAACCGCCTATCGGCCACATTCTTCGAATGGCAGCGATATTCCACGCTCCTGTGTTCCTGGTTACTACGTTGTCCTTCTGACGTTGGATAGCTTCTATTTTCTGGACACTTCACAGACGTCTTCAAGTATATACAGGCTGGGTCACATAAAGATCACCTAACGTGCAGCCATTTTGGATCAGCCTCTTTCACCAGCAGATTCACAGTGGTGTTTTCGTGTTTATTTAAACACACTCCTGGCGCATTTAATTACCGTCTGGTTCGGAAAAGTGTCTTCAACTACTATGACACACACACACATTGTGTGTCAACCAGTCTCGTCTTTTACTACTGGACACACACATGAGTACTGTGTGTCAACAAAGGTACTCTTTATCCGCTTTGCTATTATACTTGTTTTATTTTTGTGCGTTTCTAGCAACATGGCAATGGTAACCATGAAGTTACATGCTCCACAACAATTCATGGTGAAGGACTGTGAGGTTTCAAGTCAGAGATGGGAGGAATGGAGGGATTACCTCATCATGATGTTGAGAGTGCGAATTCGGATGATGATGTCAATAAGGTATGTTGTATAAATGACAATGAAAGCACGATTCATAGGAAACAGAGAAAAAAACCTATTTGCGAAATAAAAGCTGGAGGTGTTCAAGCAACCTTAATTTCAGACTCGGGTCCTCCCTACACAATAGTGAATAAGACCAAGTGGGAAGAGTTATTTTGTATGAAAATTGGTGCCCACCTTGAAAGCCCCAATGTACACCCTGTAAGCTACACAGGTGAACCCATAGATCTTCTAAGTTTTTGCAAACTTACCTTTGAATTCAAAGGTAGAGTTGCAGTATGCAAATTATATGTATCCGTTGTTGGGCCATGTGTTTTAGGTTGGTGGGATCAAGGTGAACTTGGAATACGTCTTGATCCCAATTGCCTAGAACCCGTTTTGATTATTGATCATCCACAGGAACACCAATGTGAAGATTTGACTAATAGGTTGTCCTAAAGTTTTCTCAGGGGATATTGGTGAACTCAAACGTTTTCCTACAAAATTGTGCTCAAAGGCTGTGCTAAAGCGTGCATCCATAAGGTTAGGAACATTCCCCTAGGTGTAAAAGATGAAGTGGTGGGATAAATAAATAAAACTAGTGGATTAAAATAATATTGAATGCATAGAAGATAGAATCATCTGATTGAGTTGCCCTCCTTGTCATCGCGTGCAAGGCCAACGGTAAAATCTGTTTATGTGTGGATTTGAGAGAACACAATAAAAATATCTTCATTGATGTGTTTCCCCTTTCCAAGAAATCCCATTTACTATCAGCTACTAAAAATATGATGTGGTTCTCTACTATAGACTTGACATCTGCGTATCACCAAGTCCCCTTGCTTGTAGACAGTAGACATCTCACGACTTTTGTCACTCCGATTGGTATCTTCCAATTTAAACATGTTCCTTTCAGATTGGCATCAGCTGCAGCTATGTTCCAACACATCATGTACCATTTGTTCAAAGATATGAAAAACGTACTGTTTTTTCAAGATGTTTTTCTCATCATGGGGCAAGATTTACAGGAACATAATGAGGTTTTATCCCAAGTCTTACAAATTCTGGAGCTGAAAGGATTAACAGCTGAAACATCTAAATGTAAAATTGCCACGAAGAGTGTAACATACCTTGGCCACGAAATTAGTGCTTTTGGCATCCGTCCCAAATGAGGGCTTATTGATGCTATCAAAAAAGCAACTTCTTCCCAGAATAAGGAGGAAGTCAGGTCTTTCATTGGCTTAGCTGAATTTTCTTCCAAATTCGTTTATAATTTTGCTGACAAAATGTAATGTATTGTATTAGACAATTGTTAAAGAAGGGTTGTACCTTTTGTTGGTCGGAGGAATGTCATGCATGTATGGATGGTATAAAGAGAGATATCTGCTCTGCTCCCGCACTTCAAGGTTTTGACCCCAAACTTAAAAGTTACATTACTACAGAAACCAGCGGGCGAGGCCTTGGAGCAGTACTTTTCCAGTTGCAAAGTGACGGCTCTGAGTGTGTAGCTGCTTTTGCGTCAAGGGCTCTTACTCCGATGGAAGAAAAGTATTCTGTAATAGAAAAAGAAGCTCTTGGGTGTTTGTAGGGACTTAAACATTTCAGGCAATTCATTTGGGGTACTGTGTTACTTTACAAACAGATCACAAACCCCTTACAAAAGTTGTTACATCACACGGTCTTAATAATGTTTCCCCTAGAATTTCTTGTTTCTCTGCACAACTATTGGATTTTGTTTATGATGTTCTGTACATCGCAGGCATTCATAATGGAATTGCAGACTTTTTGAGTAAGTGTCCCTTACCCGTCGGTAAAGATATTGGTGATGATTGGGATCAGTGGTTCGTTGCAAGTGTGTTTAACAATGAATTAGCAAGTATATCTCATGATGACTGGGTCAGTAATATATCTCGGAATGAAGAACTTCATGCTGTTTGCGAATGTATCCTTAATGGCTGGCCTGACAAATCTTCCACACTTAAAGCTGTCATTCCATTTTGGAAAGTTAGAAATAAATTGTCCTTTGAAAATGACTTATTACTCAGGGACCGTAAGCTAGTTCCACCTAAGGTCTTTCATGATAAAATGATTAAATTATGTCATGAAGGTCATTTAGGGATTGTCAAAACTAAATGTAGAACTAAGCAGTCGTAGTGGTATCCCGGTGTCAACAGGGACATTGAAATGATTGTCCAAGACTTCTTCGAGTGTACCAATTCAGATAAAAGTTTAAACATGTTCAAAACTAGTTTACATCCTTTTGTGGTTCCCGATATGCCTTGGGAAAGGATTGGTGTTGACATTTTTGGTCCGGTTAACACCTTTTTGTGGTGACTGATAATTTTTCTAAATGACCTGAGTACAGGGTCGTGGAGAAAGCTGATACTGACAATCTGTTGTACTTCCTTGGTGATGTGTTTGTTAGGGAGGGTCTCCCTAAGGATTTATTCTCTGATAATGGTGGACAGTTTGTTGGTGAGAGTTTCAAGAACTTCATAAAGGAGACTGGAATTGTACATAGGACCACATCTAATTATCACCCAGAAGGGAACAGAAGTGTTGAGCGCTTTAATAGAGTAATACAGGGCATTATTGAATGTTCTTATAGCAATGAAAAGGATTGGGAGGATGATTTGAGAAAAATGGTTAGTGCCTACAGAATCACCAAATGTCAATCTACCAGTCACTTGCCATTTGAACTGATGAGAGTACGTTCTCCCCGAACCAAAGACAACATGGGTTGGCTTGGTTGCACTAAAATTGTTCCTTGTTCCTTTGAAAGGGTCAAGAATTCTTTACAAACCAACCAGGGTCATTTGGTGTGTTGGTGCTCGTGGTTACTCAAGTCACCCTGTGATGTTCTATGCAAGGCTTGTGCATGCGATAACCTTGATGTTGGTTGGGGGGGCTCTAGAGTGTTGTACTGAGTGCTGGGAGAGGCTGTGCCCGCACTCATCTGCTGTCTAGCGGTTTAAGATGTAATAAAGAAGTTCAGATATACTTCACATCTGGCTTCTATTTGAATCCAGCACAGGGCAGGGACAGCAGAGCAGGGGTCCAGCAGTACCCAGCAGAATGACAATCCTTTCAGCTGCACAGCAGTCTTTCTTCCTGGCAGAATGTCCTCAGGTGCAAATATGAACTGAAGTAGTGGTGTCTGAGGTTCAGTACTTACACCCAGCTGTGACTTTGAAATGGTAGAGACTTCAAAGACAGCCCTTAGAAGTGCACAACGTCTCTTCCCTGGCTCCATAATCACTACATGGGGATATGCAGCTTCCTGTGTGGGGACAGTAGCAGCCCATTCAGGTGCAAGTGTCAGCTCCTCCCTCTCATCCTGCCCAGGATGACCCATCAGGATGTTATTGGCCCATCAGATTGTGGATGGCCCATCTGGCACACATAAGCTCCCTTTGTGTGTGACTGTCTAGAGGGAATGCACAAAGCCCAGCTGTTACCCACCCCAGACGTGTATCCAGAGACAGCAGAGGCACAGACTGGCTGAAGTAAAAAATGCCAACTTTTTAAAGTGCCATTCTCAGACTTGTAACTTAAAATCTATCTTTGCCATAAGATGTGATATGAAATTGTAAGTCCAGAAACACCAAATTTGAAATATCTATATTTCCCTATTGGAAATTACACTTATAAAATGTAATAAGATAATCCCAATTATAACCTATTGGAGAGATAGGCCTTGCATTAGTGAAAAACAAATGTAATAGTTCTTCACTACTAGGTCATGTACAAACTTAAAAGTACATGTCATACATTTTCAATACACTGTACCATGCCCTGAGGGCTGTACATCCATGATAGGTAGTCCCTAAACAGTTAGAAATGGCCAGTTTTTTCATTAGCGGGGGTTTAAAGGATGACCTCTAGACCTGACCAGGATCACTTTTAGGTCTCTCCTATGAACAGGTTTAGTTGTTTGTTGTCAAAGATCTATTGTCTCCATTACACTAAAATAGTGGGACTTAACCTTTTGACTCTGTGGACACCTTCTGCATCACTCCTGGGAAGCATAAGTCCCAGACTTAGCAATTTCAACAGTTTGAACCTCACAAAAATGCATAAAACTACTGAAATAAGTACACATTAAACAAAAACACAAATTATGAAATGTTTTCTTTAATTCACAATACAAAATTCAAATTTTTAATGGGATGATTTAAGCTTCTCACACTGTGAATTTATTTTGAAAAGACTTAGGGCCAGATGTAGGTAACTTCAATTTAGTGAGTCCTTAATAGCGATATTTACCGAATCGCTATTAAGGACTCGCTAAATGGAATGTAGATAGGAATCGCTAAAATATTAGCGATTCCTTAACATTCCTTAATAATCAATTGGTAACACACATTTTAGATTTTTCTTGACTAGATTTTGGCTCTACACTTTACACTTTTTATTGGCCTTCCCCAGACAGGCCGGTTGGTGCAATAACCTCTCTCCTTGTCCGTGCGACAATTCAACAAAACAAAGCACCTTGCACCTTCTCCTATTCTGTGTACTTTATAGGGATCCAAAGGCCCGGTTCCTTATTCCTTTTTAAAAAAAGGCTCGTCCTTGTAACTACCAGGAGGATTTTAATCTTTTATTATCCTTATCGAATGAAGCAATTTGCACTGTAGTCATACATTTTATCAGGAATGCTTTAATAATAAGGAAATGGTATGAATCAAAAACAAAACTGACGTCTCCCATTTATATTTGTAGAATTTTAGAGTTCTGTATTCTAATAATTTTATGAGAAATTGTGGTTTATTTGAGTCAAATAACATTTTATTGTATTAGCTTGACATTAAATATTTGTATATATTGTGTACGAATGTCTTACGTTCATGGTTTATTTAAACCGAATAAAGTTATTTCACTGAATTGGTAATTGAGATTAGTCATTAAGGAATACCTACCCATTCATTCATTCACGTTTTCTGTGATTTTCAACCATGCCAGACCATGATAGATGTTCCCATTTTTTTTCTGTCTTGACATGATCAAACGCAGTTTAAAGATCAAAAGAATATGGGGGTGAGTGTGCCAGATTCCAATATACAGTATTTTATACAGAGGAGTTTTAACTTAAGTCTTGCTCCATCTGCCACCTTTATAATGTCCCCTGCATATATGAGAAGTGATTATTGTATATATAAAAGGATACACAAAAGGTAATGGCAAGAATGCTTGTAATTTGTCTAAAGCATTACAACCCATCATTCTTTTGCCCACAATGCCACTTCAGATTGTACCCAGCCATGTGTAAATCAGCCTTGTGTCCCTGCCCCAGTAGGATCAGTCTAGCCTAAACTACCAACGCAGATACTCTTTGCACCAGAACACAAGAACCCAAGACTGGTTTTGTCCTGGTAGGGCCTTTTCAGTCAGGGTGCAGCTTGATTCCAGTGGTATACAGTGAGCAAGTTCCGTTCTCTTGACAAACCCTAGGCCACTTAAACTGTCACATCAAACACACAAAAGGTGATGAGAGGAATGCTCGTAATTTGTCTAACTACTGTCAATCGCTTGGGTTGCATTCCAACCCATTGTTCTTTTGCCCCCCATGCCATCTCAGAATAGACCAAGCCTTATTCAGATCAGCCCTGGTCCTATCCTAACAGGAACACTGCAGCCTGAAATGCCAACCAGATCTTCTCTGAAACAGAATATAAGCAACACAAGAATGGTTTCGGCCTGACTGTGCCACTTCATTAGGGTGCAGCTTGGTTTCAGTGGCACAGCCAGATATTCCCAAGTCTGGGAATACTGTTAGCCACTTAGGGCATCACATCAAACACACAAAAAGTGATAGGAGGAATGCGTTCAGTTTTGTTAACCACGGGCAATCGCTTGGGGCAGTGTTTCAACCCATCATTGTTTTGCCCACCATGTCACCTCAGAAGAGAACGAGCCATATGTAAATCAGCCTCATGTCTGCCCCAATAGGAACTGTCCAGAATGAACTGAAAAGCTAGGCCCTTTCTGAAATGGAGTGACTTGTATTCTGATGAGATCACGCTGCAGCATGGAGACTGCTACCTTTCAAATTTTCACCAGTGCTTTCTTGACCACAGATAAAGACAACCACTGTCTCCTGATATTGTTGGGTCTCCCAGCTGGCTTCGACACAGTCGACCATTCCAGATGCATAGGCACTCTGGAGACTTGAATAAGGCTCAGTGACAATGCCTTTCACTGGTTCTCCTTCAAGCTCTCCAACTGACACCAGTTTGTTTGCATGTGCGTCTATAGGTCACAAATGTTTCCTTTTTTATTTATTTTTTTTAAATATTTTTATTGCATCAGGGGGAGCAAAAATCATAATAGAACAGTACATGTTTACATACAATTAAGCAGCATCACTAAATTAACATATCCAAAGCAAAAGAATACATGAATCATAAACAAAAAGAAATAGCCTATTATTAAAACATTATTAATCCCCAAATTCTGTCGACTTTCTGTTTTCCTTTGCAAACCCCTTGTGACAGTAAGAGCAAGTTCCATATTATATATTTCCTTAACAAGGCTCCACCATTCCATAACCGTTGGTGGGGTTTTTTCCACCCAAACTCTAGCAATAACCAGCCTAACACATGTAACTAAAATGTTTAACAAGTCACATAATACTCTATTACCCCCAGATATACCCACCAAGACATCCATTGATGAAAATGTAACAGGACAAGCAAGTCTATCTGTGATAACTTTAGTCACTCCATCCCAAAAATCAATAAGATGCGGACAAGAAAAAAACATATGAATAATATCATCTCCACTTAGATCACATTTTGGACATTTCGTACGATCGCTGAAATTATTATTTGCTGCCCATTTAAGAATTCTCTCGGGGGTATGATAGAGTTGACATACGGTTTTAAACAGCTGCAATTTAAGACCAGAAGATTGAACAGATAGATTTAAACTATTGAGAGATGAAGTAATCAGATCAGACGGTACATTCATTGCTAATTTTCTACTCCATTTCTCAGTTAATCTGGCAATATCGTTAATATTATAGCCAGAGAAGACCTTATACCCTGTACTAATCAGGGCTTTATCTGCTTCTCTATAGATACAATTCCACATTTCACAGTCTGTTAGAGTAGTAAGTTCTAACTTCCTCACTAAATAATCCTTAATCTGATAACATTTAAACCGAGCTGCCTCCGGTAAGTTATAACACATCTTCAGTTGTTCAAATATCATAAATCCCTTGTGATCATATAAATCACCCAATAGTATAATGCCAGAGTGTGATAGTAAACGACAAGCTGAGTCCTGAAAGATTGCAGGTAAACCTGGGTTACCCCACAAATGTGTTTTATGATGAAAAAGAGAGGCCATACTCCTATCCAGGATAGAGCGCCAGATATAAACTGTATCTCGTACCGTCTTAAATTTAACCCGTTTGAAGTAATTGGGATCGTTTAGCCTATAGAGAAACAAATTAACATCCCGTCCCAACAAAAATCTGTGGAAATATAAGCATTTATCGGGGATCAATAAGCTACGAAAACGAATCAAAAAAGACGACCAATAATAAAATTTAAAATCTGTAAGAGCCAGTCCCGCTTGGTTAAATGGAAGTTTAAGTGAGGACACAGCCCGACGAGCTTTCTTGTACCCCCATATAAAACTACTGATGATACCTTCTAGTCTAAGAAAATAAGAATTATTTACCCGTAAGGGAATCGAACGAAAAAGATACACATATTTTGGTAGTATTTTCATTTTGACCAGGTTTATTCGGCCAATGATGCTAAGCGGTAACTTATGCCACTTCTTAAGTAGCATAGCGGTCTCTTTTAATAATGATTCATAGTTCAATGCCAGAATTAAGTCAATATTCGAGGACATTTTTACCCCCAAATAAGTTGCTACATCACAAATTCCAGAAACCGGGACTGGCGGTTGATGATTCGCAATAATCTGAGTTTTGCTGGTATTAAGTCGATATCCGGAAACTAGGCCATATTTCCCTGCTTCTGCTATAATACCCTTCATAGCTTGAGACACATTAGAAGAAAAAACTGCAACGTCATCTGCATATACAGTAATATCAAGCGAATTTAATCCATTAAAAAAAGGGCAAATTAAAGCCTGGTTCTGAAGTGCCAGCAAAAAGAGTTCCATACCGAAAGCAAATAACAGGGGTGATAAAGGACACCCCTGCCGTGTCCCTCTCCTAATTAAGAAAGTGGAAGAGCACTTGCCCATGTAACATACTTTACCCATAGGGTTATCATAGAGCGATTGGATCCATCTCAAGAATTGGCCTTTGATTCCAAACGCCTTCAATGCAGCCCATAAAAAACCCCACCCCACTCGGTCAAATGCTTTTTATGCATCTAATAAAATCATACCGAGTGGGGTAGATTGCGTCCGTGCAGCATCAAAAGCAGAGATAGCCATATTAATATGTGCTGTAGTGTCTCGCTTAGGGATAAACCCATGTCGCTGAGGAGATACAAGTTGAGAAATTACTGGTGCCAGCTTGGTTGCCAATATTTTTGCAAACATTTTTGCATCGCTGTTAATAAGCGAAATAGGTCTATAAGAGCCTCTCTCCTGAGGTGGTTTACCTTTAAAAAAAATAAAATAATTTGCGTGAGGTTCCAAGACTTTGGCGCCTGTTCCCCATTGCCAATAGCATTGATCACTTTAATTAATACCGGTATTAATTCCTCCATACAATATTTAAATAATTCCAAGGGAATAGAGTCCTCCCCTACAGCTTTGCCTGCGGCCAAGGAGTTGATAGCATTTCTAATTTCTGCCGTTGTAATATCTGCCTCAAGTTGATCAGATTGTTCAGGCTCCATAGTTTTGACTCTGTTTACCGTTAAATAACTTTTTGATATTATCCTCCATAACTATAATTTCTGGTGTAAAGATTTTGGTAAAACAATGCAAACTGCTGTAGTATTGACTTAGGATCCAAAAATAATTGGTTATTATCCCCTTTAATTTCTTTAATAACATTCTGACATCGGTCTTCAGCCAATTTATAAGCTAATACTTTACCAATCTTATCGCCATTCTCATATTGGTCAAGTTGATATTTTTTTAGTTTACTAATACTCTTATTAAATGGTTTTTAGCCCCATGTTTTAAAAAGTATAGACCTCTTTCTCTGAATCAGTCCTATCTCATGCTCCTAAAATTAGAAAATGATGAACTCATATTCCGCACAAGTACTTTTTTAAAAGTTATTTTTAATGTTTGTAGAAGTATGGAATGCCCTTGATCTATTTGTACTCTTTATGATTATTGATCTCCTTTTTACTCTAGATTGGAAATATATGACTTGTTACTGTACTTATATGCATTGTATAAACACCTATTTGCACTTAGGTACTGTAATTTGAATATGTTGAATTGTATTTTAAGATTGCACTTTTATGGATTTTTCTTGTAATCCGAATAAAGATTTTGAATCGAATACTCTTAGTCCTGAGGAGGTTTTTTAGAGCTGCCTTAAGTTCAATTAATTTGAAGCTTAACGTATCGAAATTCGTTACCCCATTTACTAAGGCTTCAGATATTTGATGTTCAAGATCAAGTATTCCCGCAAGCATTACCTCATTTTGGGATCGACGCTCTTTATTTTGCCACCATTTAAACTGTTGTGTAAATCCCCGTATGCTTGCCTTACATGCATCCCATACTATCAAAGGTCGAGGAGCAGAGTGTATGTTTATGTCAATAAATTCTTTTATATGCTCTTTAAGTTGGTGCAAAAAATCAAGATCCATAAATAAATATCTGGGGAATGAAAAAGGACGAGGAGGAAGCTTCGCTGTTGTAGCCTCAAATGTTAAAGAAATCGGATTGTGGTCCGAAGTTACCCTTGGATAAATTGCCATAGAGCTAGTTCCGAGAATGAAATCTGAGACCCAAATCATATCTATGCGTGAGCATAGTTTATGTGCTGCCGAGTAATACGTATAGCCAGCTAAATTGGGGTATAAATATCTCCAGGCATCTTTAAGAAGATGAATAATTGCCAAATCTATAATTGCAGCCCTGGTCTTCCTCATTCTCTGAAACAAACTTTTTCTGGTAGTATCTAAATTATAATTCATAATACAATTAAAGTCCCCAAGCACAATATATTCCCCATCCCATCAAAGCAGTTCCATATTAATCTGGTCGATAATTTTTGGCTCATCTTGATTTGACGCATATACCCCACAAATTGTATATTTACATCCTTCCAATATTATCTGTACAATTGCCCACCTGCCCGCCTTATCAGTGAAAGTTTTACATATTTCAATCTTCAAATGTTTATGTTTGAGTATCGCCACCCCCCGGATTGAAGCATTAAATTCAGTACAAACCATGATATCATATCCTAATTGTTTAAGTAGTTTTTTATCCTTATATGCTATATGAGTCTCAGTGATAACCACAATTTGAGGATTATACATCCTAAGTTCCTCATACACAAGATTCCTCTTAATTTTACTGTTTAAACCCGCTACGTTCCATGCCAAGCATTTTATTTGATACATTTTATAAAGTGTATTTTCCTATCTATAAAGCCTCTACCATAAATCAAAAGAACATTGTTATACCTGACAAATGTAAAGCTTTTTAACCCCCTGATGCATGTTTTACCCCCACAAAAACCACCCTCTTCCCCACCCCACACTCTACCCCATCCCCCCCACCTCCTTATAACTACCTGCAGGTCCCCCCTTTAAGCTGGCTGCCGTTGTACTGGCAACCAAAAAGCGGAGTCGACCGCCTAGAGGATCCAGGCATTCAAAATAAAATTTCAAATAAACGAGACCACGTTTAGCAATCACTCTTGTTTTATACTTGATACTATCTGCCTGCTTGTCCAATAAGTCAAAACAAAAAAGATCCCTGAATATACACGCAAATAACCACCCAAATCTCACATGTGGATACCTTGCCCTGTCAACAATCATAACATTGTTGGAAAAAAAAGGTTGTAATAAAACATAGCATTATTCAGTGTCCATCTTTCTCCATTTTCCAACTAGCCAATGCTCGTTCCACCTCACTCTCTTCCAGAAAATAGTAAGAGCGGCCGTTTTTTAATACTTTCAATTTAGCTGGCTCTTGTAAGTAAGCTTGACCACCCAATTCCTTTATCGGGTCGATGAATTGTTTCAGTTTCCATCGTCGTTCTAAAGAGAGTTTACTTAAATCAGATCTAACAAAAAATGTAACTAGATCAATAGTAACTGGAGTATTTGGTCGCGCTTTTAAAGAGATGGCCTGGCGAAGCAGAAAGTTACCTATACATATCAGAATTGGTCGAGGATATTTGCCACTCTTATTTCTTTGAACTAATGGGAGCCGATGGGCCCGTTGAATCTGCGAGTCCCAATCCCAATCTGATAATTCGGGAAAAGCTTTTTGAAAAAGTTGAACAATAAATGCTCTAGGGTCAGCTCCTTCCGCCCCTTCTACAATTCCAAATATGCGTAGGTTCTGTCTGCGTTGCCTATTTTCTAAGTCTTCAAGCTTAGCTTGCATTTGGGATAGTTGAGCCGCATGTTTATTTACAGCTATTTCGGAGTGAAGTGACTTTTCCTCTGTTAAAACCACTCTTTGCTGAAGCTCTTCCATATCCTGGGAGATAGCTCCAAGTTTACAAGACATTTCCTGCAAAGAAGATTGAGTCTTACTACTATCTTCCCTCATCTGCTGATAATGAATTTTAGCTTCTTGTTTTTGTTCATTTAATAATTGTAGAATCGTCTGAAATGATGACGACACCCTTCCTTGAAGGGTCCAATCCACTGGTGGAAATGAAGAGTTCTCTAGCCCATCTAAAGCAGATTCTTTTGTAGGTCCTGTACTCGAAGCCAATCCAAGATCTGCCCCAACCGATTCTGCTGTATCTACTGTCTTTGCTACAGACTTGGACTGGGAGATAGCAGTGGTAATGGAAGAGGGCGTACTAAGAGTATCCACAGACACTACCGGTGCAGGGATTGTTACTAACTGAGAGGCTGGTAGAGAAGAGAAGGCTTGCACTAAAGCTTCCATTGTAGGATCCAGCAGGTCATGCCCGCCCATTGATACCATTGATACCAGTGTAGAAACTGAAGTAGCAGTAGCAGTAGCAGTAGCAGTAACAGAGGGAGAAGTGAAGGTGGGAGTTGTTTGTACATTTTGAGTCATAATAGGTGCATCAGCTACCTGCTTGATAGGGCCAATAGAGCTAATTTTAAGTCCATTTACATCCCCAATACAGCACCCGTATCAATAGGGCTATTTCCAGAGAGTCTCATAGCCATTGATTAAACACCACCTTCAGCTTGCGCCCACTGTCTAATAGGGCTGTTTTCTGTGATCACCTTCATTGTAGTAGTCTTAGGTTTGCTTATAACCTTCTTAAACTTATTCTTGGTTTTAATTTTCCCCCCTTTTTAATACTGGTAGTTTTATCTTTAGTCAAAGATGAGGGTGTATTATTGCCCATATCAGAGAAGTCACAGTACTCCTCATCTGTCTCTGCACCATCCATATTTTCAAGACACTCGGCCACTGAAGTTTCTTATATTGTCTCTGTTTCCATACCAAGCCCCGCTACAATTAGCGCTTCATCTGTTATAATAGGTAGAACTGGGATAGATTGTGTAAATTGTTTATCATTTACACTAGGATTTTCCGCAAGTTGTATCTCTGATTCCATTGAAGCAGTATTAATAACTGCCGGTGGAGATATAGTCTGAATAGTCGAAGCAAGAGAGCAAGTATCTGCCCCAGATTGTGAGTTAACCACAGTTTCCACAAGCGAATCACAGTCATTTGATGTATCATTCACATTCACAACATTAATCTTGTTCGCTTTAGCTCCTAAAACTGCATTCGCCCTCTGGCTCTTTCCATTTTCTACAATGTTGCTCTCTATTTCAGGCATCAATAGGTTAACTTCCACAGGCAGTAACAAAGTATAAGCGACTGTTGAATTAAGCTTAGAAGCTCCCTCTCTCTCCCACAACTTCTCTTGCCTACCCGTGATTTTTCTGCTTGCATCCAAAGGCGTCTCAGAGATGGTCGTAACTGTATCCGTGGAATTAGTTGTCGACACTTGCTTAGCTGCCGCAGTCGTCCTGGTGCTTCGTCCTGGAGGTTTCGGCGCCATCCTCGAGTGTTTTATTAGTGTTGCAGCCGTTGCAGCCGTTGGTGAAAGAGCAAGCCAAGAAGCTGATAATCCAAACCAGCTGACCGCAGACAAACCCTCCGAGGCTCCAGAGGCAGGGCGCGGCAATCGAATGGAGCAGAGAAAACTCCGCACTCGGCTCTGAATCCGCCGAAATTGCAGCATCCGCCCAAAATCCCTCAGCGCCACACAGTTTGACTGACCCAAGCTGCTCCAAGTTGCTCACTCTCCCAAAAGTCAGCGCAGCACAGCGGCACCGAGGCCCAGCGGCACCGGCTGTTCACTAGCGGCGTGCCTGCAATCAGTCCACAGCTCCTGCCACAGAAAACACCCCAAGAAAATCGAGGTAATTTCCGTATATCACCAGTGCATTAATAAACGTAGAGTGTAGCACAAAACAGGCAGAGCAGAAAATAATCAGCATAGAGCGTGGTCTCCCATATCTACAGCCCGGATCTCAGTGAGCGCTCCTCCGCGTTGGCGGTGTCAATCCGCCATTTTGGACCCCTCAGCGTTCCTCGGTCTCAAATGGTTCCTATCACATGTGGAATCCCCAAGAGTTTCATTTGTCTCATGTTATCTTCAACCTTTACATGGAACAGTGTGATGCTCTGCTTACAGATAACAGCATCAAGATTCACAAATTTGTCAATGATACATAAATCTTCTTGATAGTCTCCACTACTTCAGACATCCAATACCTAAATTACTGATTGCACATCATCCAGGCCTGGATGTCCAGCGTCTACCTGAAGCTCAACCCAACCTAGGCAGACTTCCTGTTATTTACTAAAAACAGCAAGCATGATACAGTACAAACTTGGCTCATTGGTATGAACTTTGATGGTTTAGAAATACAACTCTCTTCGAATGGCATGTCACTTGGATTCACTGCAGGCACCAACCCCACCCTCAAGGAACACATTGTAAAAAAAACAGAGACAACCTGGTACCAGCCCTCTCTTCTAAAGAATATCAAACTGTGTCCTCCCGAAAGCGACTTCAACACTGCTGTTCAAGCTCTCATACTATTGCATCTTGATGACAGTAATGGTCTGCTCCATGTCCTCTAAGACTCAATACTAGTGGCCCTTAGTGCCATCCTACAAACTGTAAAAAGAACAATTGATGGACACAATGCAGAACAAGATCATACATTCACCCCAGTACACGGATCTGGGCCTAAATCCATCGTTTCCTTGTTCACCATGCCATTCCAGTTTGGACCCAGCCATATGCAAATCAGTCTTGAACCTGCGCCTAATGGGAACAGTCCAGCCTGAACTGCAGGCCAATTCCTCCCTGGGCTGGAAACAAGCATCCTAGGGCCGGTTTTGGGGTTTCACCCCTCATCAGCCAGGATAGCTTGACTCTAGTGGCATGGAGAGCACAGGACCCACATCTGGGTATGCCCGTCCCACTCGGGGTGACAAATGCAAAAAGAACAATTGATGGACAGAATGCAGAACAATGTCATACATTCACCCCAGTACACAAATCTGGGCCTAAATCCATGGTTGTTTTGCTCACCATGCCATTCCAGTTTGGACACAGACAAATGCAAATCAGTCTTGACTCTGAGCTCAATGGGAACAGTCCAGCCTGATCTGCCAGGCCAGGGCCTCTCTGTACTGGAAACAAGCATCCTAGGACCGGTTTCAGGGTTTCACTCCTCATCAGCCATGACAGCTTGACTCCAGTGGCATGGAGAGCATGGGACACACGTCTGGGCATACCCCTCCCGCTCGGGGTAACAAATGCAAAAAGAACAATTGATGGACAGAATGCAGAACAATGTCATACATTCACCCTAGTACACATTTCTGGGCCTAAATGAATAGTTCTTTTGCTCACTATGCCTTTCCAGTTTGGACACAGCCATATGCAAATCAGTCTTGACCCTAAGCTCAATGGGAACAGTCCAGCCTGAACTGCCAGTACTGGGCCTCCCTGGACTGGAAACAAGCATCCTAGGACCGGTTTTGGGTTTTCACTCCTCATCAACCATGATAGCTTGACTCCAGTAGCATTGAGAACACGGGACCCACATCTGGGCATACCCGTCCCACTCGGGGTGACAAATGCAAAAAGAACAATTGATGAACAGAATGCTGAACAATGTCATACATTCACCCCAGTACACATTTCTGAGCCTAAATCCATAGTTTTTTTGATCACCATCCCATTCCTGTTTAGACCCAGCCATATGCAAATTAGTCATGACCCTGCACCCAATGGGAACAGTCCAGCCTGAACTGCCAGGCTAGGTCCTCCCTGGACTGGAAACAAGCATCCTAGGACCGGTTTGGGGGTTTCACCCCTCGCAGCACATCTTGAAGAAGTATGATCACATCACCCCCATCTTGATGGAATCCATTGCCATCCCTTGATGACCCCATCATCTTCAAAACCAGCTACACCACAGTCATCACCCTAGCTTATTTGCAGACGAGCCCAATGGGTCTCAATACTTGTACAGCAAGGACACCATCAGACTGCATTCAAGGAAGTGCAAATATAAAAAAAACAAGAGAACAGCCTTTTATCCATCCATTCCCCACGATCTGCAACAACATTCCTATGTTCATCAATGTTGTTACTATTTAGGAAAGAGTTGAAGGCTCGTCTTTTTAAAGAGCACTACATCACAACGTATTAACCATCCACAACCCAGCTTATTATCCTATTACTCATTGACTGTAAACTTGTCTTTGACCATGTACAGCACTCTGCTGTTTTTGGCTAGGCTATCGCTACATTAAAACCATCTAGATACATATATATTGTGTTTTCAACAATGCTGAAAAGTAGCGATTCAAACGCACTTAGGAAGGCTATACTACGCTCACTCCCTCCATCAAAGCAAGCAGCCATTTCAGCTGATTGCATGTGGAACGTCCTTCGTGCCTGCTCACCTTCAGCTCCCAAAGCAATCAAACATATTTTTATATAATATGCAAGTTTATCCAATTACATTCTAGTCTGGACTCTGCCACTTTCATTGCACTTAGCAAAATCTAATCATAGGGCGCTTGGGTGAGAGATGCTCAGTGATTCGTGATTATTTTTTTACATATATATATTTTAAAAACTATTTCCATCTACAAGCTTGTGTGATTACATTTGGGTCTATATACAATAAGAAGTGTATTAATGTACGCACAATAAAATGTATATTAATGTACAGCAATGCAAAGCACTTGATGTACCCCTGGATTTTCAATTCTTAATGCAGTTATTGTGCTTTGTAGCTATACAAGCATTGTATTTACTTACCAGAACATGACTTAAGTAAATAAGCTTAGGGGCATATATACAAGCCCTAGCGCCCCTGGTGCATCACTTTTTGTGATGCATTGGCGGTGGAGTGTGGTGCTTCTATTTACAAGGACACGCAAAGCCACCCTGCATGACTTTTCGTTTCCTAGCAAATACAGCTGTTTTTCATGAAGCACTTTGCATGAAAGGGGCGTTCCATTGGTGTTGCTGTGGGTGTTCCCACGCGACACCCACAGATTCTGCTGCATTCCCAGATTTACAACGTTTCATGAACGTGGGAATGTGTCAGAGTCCAACGCCTCCCCAGGGTAGGCATGAGGAGGCTCAACGAAGAGAAATACTTTTATTTCTCCTTGTTTTTTCCTCTTTCTATGCGTGCTGCATTCTGCACCACACATAGAAAGAGGAAAACACAATCAATTATTGTTTTTGTGTAGCAAGGTGTCCCTTCCGGCACAAAAACACTCATCCCAGCAACGCAGGCACCCTTGCACCATGGTATAAGGGTGCCTGCTTGGCGCATGGCAGGCAATTGTGCGCTAGCGCAGGCGAGAGCTCAGGTATATGTCATATTGTTGTAAATATGACGCATCCCTTTGCTTCGGAAGTAACGCAGCGCAGCCAAATGGCGTGCAGCACCGCGCTGCGTTACTTCATTGTAAATATGGCCCTTAGTATGTATAGTTTAACATTACAAGCAAATGCTCCCTTTTGTAATTTTTGAAATGTGCTAACTACTACCATAGCAGTAGTACAGACTGAAACATGTAGACACCAAATAGCAACTCATCTATTTGTCTCGTTACATAGTCGTTGCAAGACCAAGGTCAGCCAATGTTATGTGCTCTGTTATTTACAGTAGACTGGCGAATTCAACTCGGCTGTCTTGCATTCCCGGAAAAAAAAATGTTGCTTGGTCTAAAGTTGTTTTTATTCAGAAATAGAATCTGATTCAGAGCTTCAAAAACGGCCTTAATGCAAAAACTTCAGAGGGGTTCTATTTTTCAATATATAATTTATAGGACGCAGATACATTGCTCATGGCAAGTATTTTATATCTATTTCAGGAAGATTAGTGATTTGTTTCTATTTAGGAGTCGAGCACTACAGAGCAATTGCATTTATTACCTGCGAAATCTGGTGATTTTGACTTTATTTTACAATGTCCCAACTCTGCACAGGATATTATCCAGTTCACGCAAATGTCGCCCTTCTCCCTAAATGAAGACAATCACTTCTCTAACACAATGCCTGATTCTTCCTAAAGCCTCCTGCAAACACTATTCCGCTTGTCCTCGTGCAAATACAATGCATCGTTCATTCTAGCAATAGCCACTTATCTCCTACCCTTCTGTCGCCTTGCAGTTGCAAACACAATGCCACCCCAGTGTCACTTGCACTATGACCAAAATATTAACCGTTTTGCAAACACTCCCGGTAATCCACTAGATGTGTGGACGTGACGTTCCCATCGCCTTGTGCCTGGCAAACAATGAACAAATAGGAACTTCTCTGTAACCTGCCCTATGATTCTAGAAACTACAGCTGATATGAGCATGTTCGAAAGTGCAGGTCCCAAATACTGGGTGAAAATTGCGCCCCATTCACGCTCCCTCCTAATGCCGATTTGGAATGAACCCCTTGGACCATTCAGATAGGCTTCCTCAATCGTACGTGGGCTTTGGTGCTTTAAGAATGTCATTGCTCATTTTGGGTTGCAGACCCAGGGCCTCATTTATGAGGCTGTGCGTCACTTTTACGCCGCCGGTGCGTCACTTTTTATGACGCACCAGTGGCGTAAAAAATGCGCCTTGTTGCGCCACATTTACAAAGTGACGCATCTAGGTAGATGCATCACTTTGTAAACCCCTGTGCCACATTATACCTGTGCCAGGTATAATGTATGCAAGGGGGGCGTTTTGACGCAAGAAAGGGTCATGGAAGTGATGCACTGCGCCATTTCTTAGCCGCTAATGCGTCAAAATCTTACGCCTGCTTCATGGCAGGCATAAGACTGACGCAGGCACTAACAACATGGGACTTGCCCATGTTAAAATTACACATTGCTGGAGTTGCGTCACTTTTGTGACACACTCCAGCAATGCGTCACTTTTGCGCCTACAGATACGTCAGAAATACTGACGTATCTGTAACTCCTTGCAACATGATGCATCATTTTATGAATATGACGCATCAATCATGACGCAAGGAGTGCGCACTAAGAAGACACATCGCTGCTTTCACGCAGTGATGCGTCATTTCTCATAAATGAGGCCCCCAGTGATTTCAAGAATCACTAAGTCTATGAATTGAACACAAAACTAATTCGTACATCCCGAGAGCAAAATGACAACGGGATTTATGCACAATGAACAACGACGAAAGGGGAAAAAATATCAGTAAACAGCCTTAAAAAGGTTGACTAGAACGCCTAAAAGCATACACAAGACATCACAACATGTCTTGCTTCCATAATGTCAATAAATGGCATATGACGTCATGAGCTCTGTGGCTACCCAACGAGGATGGAGGCAGCACAACAGTCCTGCATGCCTTGGCAGGGAACGCCAATGGCGCACATGCAAGACCTGCACATTGCTCATTAAATTGACCCTGACCATGAACAGCTGACATATTAGAGAAGGCAAATGTATAGTGTATGGTGCTGCTTGAATAGTGTATGGTGCTGCTATAGAAAATATGCCAGGAAAACACGTCATATATCCTTGGGACAGGTAACACTAGGCAAGAAGTGTGTGGAACAGTGCAGAAAGCCACTGTCAGGTGAAATGAGGTGGACATCACAACGGAGTCCAAGGACATCAACCAAACAAAGCAGTGGGTCATGGGTTCTTCAAGCAGGTGCACCATTTGCATTTTGAAGATGTGGATCATTAATAAAAGCATATGAAGAGAATAAGATAAAAAGTGCACACCATCATCTCGCTCATCCGCTTGCAGGAGCTGTGCATGTGCAGCTAGTAATAGGATAAAGGGAGTGGTGGTTGCGGTAACACAAACATACTTGTGGTGTGTGTCACCACAATGTATACATATGGCAGCCTCTTCCAAAACAATAGTGCACTTGACTGTCTCCAAGTGGGACAAACAATTGAACATCGAGCAATGAGTGATGGGTAGTGTTGTGGCCATACACAGAGGTGAATGACTGGTAAGAACAAGCCTCACATGGTGTAACAACCTGAACATAATCACTTCTAGTGTTTTCCAAGCTGAGCACAAGGTCCCATCTTTATATGATGCAATCTGTTCTCATACTAAAAGCAGCAGTGGAGTAATTTAAGCACTGGAATGTGACCTGATTTTCCTTAAACCTCATTTGTTAGACAACATTGCTAACTAGGATTAGATCTGAGGTCTAAAAATGTCAAAGTTGTCAGCCTAGCACTAGAAGAAATCTCCCTCCCATGGTGAAAAGGCATTGCTTTGATAATAAATCACATGGAGAAGGGATGATACAGGCAGTTGTTTGAACATAGTCTAAGTTTCCAGTGGCAAAATGAGCAAGGGACCCACGTCTGGCCAAACCCTGCCAATTTAGGAAGAACAAAGCAAACATAAGGAAATGATGGACGGAGTGCTGAAGTTTTTCAGACACTCACCCCCGTCACAGATCTGAGTTGAATCCATCATCGTTCTTTAGCTCACTTCGTGGTTCCCTTGCTCACTTTGCCACTGGATTCAAGATAGCCTGGCTGATGAGCGGTGTTACCCTGAAACCGGTCCCAGGATGCTTGTTTCCAGTTCAGGAAAGACCTGGTTTTGGCAGTTTGGGCTGTACTGTTTCCATGAGGCACAGGATCAAGACTAATTTGCATATAGCTGGATCTGAACAGAGGTGATTAATTGAGCTAAAGAATGATGATGGATTCAACCTAGATCTGTGACTGGGGGTGAGTGTCTGAAATGTTTCAGCGCTCCGTCCATCATCTCCTCGTGTTTGCTTTAGGACTAGAAAGGAGCAGTGTGGGGGGGGGGAGTTTGAATAGAGGGTCATGGCAGATGATCCAGCTCTAACCAGCTCCCCAGCCTGCGGCCCACGAGAAAATGCCAGAGCTGAGGATGTCCAGTACGATCCTGGTCAGTAGATTTGTTACTTTTCTTAGCACTGAAATTTTACTTAGCACCTTCAAAGACGATGGACCTCGGAGCTTATGCTTCAATTGAGCATGCACCAGCACCTGCATTGTATTCGTGGTTCAATGGGTTGTTTAGCTTCAGAATATGGCAATTGTTTTCCTACTTTGCCCAGCAAAACCATAGTTCCAGGAAGCCTTTTTTTAGGTCTGATTGTGTTATCCAAGACCATTTAATTTAACTAAAATTATATATATGATGTGCTTACTTATTGAAGTTTTCAGCCAGTCCTCCTTATCCAACCGTCTGTTATTGTTTCATTCACATCATCCGCCTACTATAGCATACAACATGAGTAAAAGGTTAGGCCGTTCAGCCTTTGGCTAACTCCATTGTAAATCACAGCATTGTGATCTTTTGTCAGGAGCACACATCCATACGCAAAGCAGTTGCCTTCAGTGTCACAGACTACTGTGTGCTATTGAGACCCCAAAACTATTTCAGCTTCTAGCCAATGTATAAACAAGATTTTTTATAAATAAGGTCCATAGACTGCAACATTTCACAGCATCAGCAAATGGTGCATGTAAAAGGGCACCACAAACCATGTTGCTAATATGACCACCACCAAACAACTCCAGTTGGCCAAATGAGCAAAACTTAGTGGTAGTAAGAAAACATATAGAAACAGGTATGTGATATATTTCAACCCAATCACCCTTGGGGAAGCATAGAAATATGGCACATTCCCAGGTTTACCGGTGTTGGTAAATCTGGGAACGTACCAAAATCCATGGGTGGATGTGTGAGAAAACCCACGCCTCACCCATGGAACACCTCCCAAGGGCATAGTAACATAACACAGAGGTTTGTGCTGTATTGCATTACTCTAGATGTATCAAGCTACTCAGGCCAATGCTAGGTGGCCTTGCGTGACTTGATAAACCTAACGTAAGTGTTGTGTCTCTCTTGCGCCCTATTGTGTAATGGAAGGGTGACACAACTCTGATTCATTTGGCCTGCAGTGTTTTAGCAGCAGGTACCTTTCAACCCACACACTCATCCCGCGTAAGGGGGTCAAGGGTTTTCTGAAACAGGTATCTTTCAACCCCACACTCATCCCACGTAAGGGGGTCAAGGGTTTTCTGAAACAGGTATCTTTCAACCCCACACTCATCCCACATACGGGCATCTAGTGTTTTCACACCAGGTATCTTCACAAACACACATCCCATGTAATAACATCTTGTGTTTTAGCAATAGGAAACCTCCCCACCCCATTCATCCACTGTTAGGGAATCTTGGGGTAGATGTATCAACATTTGCTTCTGCGATTCCTTAATAGCGATTTTTAGTGAATCGCTATTATGAAATCGCAAAATGCGATGTATGTATATTTTTGCAAGATTTCTGCGATTCCTTAAATTTCGCTGAATTTTCTGCGTTTTTTTTGCGATTCCTTATTTTGCGAATTTCGCAAAATAAGAAATCACAAAAAAGCGTGAATCTGCTGAAGCTGGAAAAAAACTCATTGAGTCATAGTCTGGAACTGCTGTTGATTAGCAGTACCTGCTTTCCTGAGCCACACCTAGTGGCAGTTGGAATCTTGTTAGGCTGGAGAGAAGAACTGTTTGACTGCAGTATGGAGCCAGAAAATTCTGAAGGATGTGCCTCAAATGAAAAAAGGAAGAGGAAGCAGAAATTTTCTAGGAGGGAGGTGGAGACACTGGTTGAGGAAATGGCTTGTAACCATGAACTCTTATTTGGTAAGCAAGCCAAGAATGTTCCAGAAGTTAGAAAGAGGAAGATATGGTTGGAAATTCAAGGACAAGTAAATGCTGTTGAGCATCGATGAGCTGAAGAAGCGTTGGTATGATATGCGTCTGAGGTCAAAAGAGAAGCTAGCAGAGCGACTAAAAGAAGCAAATAAAACTGGTGGAGGAACCTCCCAGGTAGACCAGCCAACTCCACATGAAGAGCTAGTGGAAGCAACAATTTTACATGAGAGTGTCAGTGGAGTCACATCCATTGAAAGTTCAGAGCCACGACATCCAGAAGAAGGTAAGAAGGGTGCCTGATTGTTTGCATTTTTCTGGGTTATGTATGTTGTACTATTTAGGAAAGTTTAACATACATCAATCTGAATGCATTGAGGATGTTTGACATGTAAATGTTATACTTTATCCTCTTTTGTTATGCATTTAAACAAGCATTTAACATTAGTAAGCTTTTTTAAAAAAAAAACAAATATCAATGAGCAAATATACACACCAAAGAAGCACATTATTGTTATTTGTTTTTATTGGTAATTAATCTGACAGACAGACAACCATCTCATGTGCGTCTTTTTACATTCACAGAACATGTTGAAAATGTAAATGAAGGTTTTGAAGGCCAATCTTCTCAAGAACATAACATATCACCAGATGAACTTAATCTTAATGTGGATGAGGAACCCATAGCAATAGTGAGATCCAAAAGAAGAGTTGCTGCTCCTTTACAACCTTTCCTGGATACAGATGAGGAACCTGAGGGGTCAAGACAAAGTGCCCATGAATCATGGCATGAAGATGTACATTTTGAAAATAGTAATAATTCTTCAAGAAAAAGAGCTTACTCTTTAAATGCTGCCAGACCTAACAGGGGTGATGTTACAGACATTCCAAATGTTTTTGAAGGGTTGGAGCAGAACATGCTGACAGTGCAGAAAAAACAGCACAAAGCTTTAAGGTCCATTAATGAACAACTCTGCAAATTAAATAAAAGCAATGCCAGCATGGGGGATGGAATGAGGAGAATGGCAGACTCTATGGATAGACTGTGTGTTGCATTTGAGAAATCTGAGGCAAACAGAGTGAGGGCTGCACGAAGACAGGATAACAGAATGCATAAATACTACTCTGCGATCAATAGACTGTGTACTGTCACGGCACAGAGCAATAGGCGCAGTATCTCAATGCAGCGCATGGTGAGTGAATGTTCCAGAAATGTTGCCAAAGGCCTTAATAAAGTTTCAAATGCTTTTGAATTATTAAAGACCAGTAACACAGGGGCTAGTGCCTTTTTTGAGCCAATAGAAACAGAGGTCTCTGGAAGTAGGAGTAGCAGCAACCCTACTCCAACATCAGACACCAGTGAACGCAGGAGTGGGAGAAATGTCACCCCACAAGCATCTGTGAGGAGCAGTGGGCCAGGGCTGCGCAAAAGCAGCAGGCAGGGCAAGAAGTAGATTCTTTACCTCAATTTGAAAATTTATAAAGTTTATTAGAAACATTGTTCACACAATTACTAATGAATGTCCTGTGGAGTAACAGGTTCCAAATTGCAAGTGTCAATTGTACTTTAATTACTTGTTGCAAGAAGTAAAACTTTTAAAACCTAAAAAGAGTTGTCATGCTTTTCATTCTTACCTAAAAGTAATTAATAGTGATTTCTGCATGTCTTTGACGTCCAGCAACAGCTCCTACCTCTGCAGCACCTCTTCTGGGGGCAGGTACATCATCATTGTCTGAAGATTCTGGGTCACTTACATCACATTGTGTTCCTTTTCTCATTGCCATGATTATGTAACATTGCACAACTTGTGATGATTTTGCAACACAAGGATGGTTTATATTGCAAAGAACCTCCACTTTTATGAATTCTTCTAAATCTGCTTTTTAATATTCCAAAAGTTCTTTCAAGCACTCCACGTGTAGAGCGGTGTGCCTTATTGTATCTCCTTTCATGAAAATTTGTAGGATTGAGATAAGGGGTCAAAATGAAATCACGTACTGCATATGCACTGTCACCTACAAAATAATTTGATAAACAGTTTTATATCAGGAATAGCACTGGTTTTCATTGGTTATTTTGAAAATGAGAATGAAAAATGCACTTACCAAGAAGAAAACCATCGTCAAATTGTCCAGCACTCAAACGTCCATGTAATCCACTGTGTCTGAACATGTATGAGTCATGAGTGCTTCCTGGGTACTTTGCCACTATGTCAGTGATTACATACTTAGCATTGCACACCATTTGAATGTTTAAAGAGTGGTAACTTTTCCTATTCCTATAGACATATTCAGTTGCAGCAGGAGGAGTAATGGCAATGTGTGTCCCATCTATGCATCCAATTACATGTGGGAAATGAGCAATTTGATAAAAATCCAACTGCGTAATTTGAATATCCTGTGGTAAACTGGATAGGTAAATATGATGGTGCAGCCTACTCATCATTGCATCCAGGAAAACTCTAAAGAATCTAGAAAAGCACTCTGAGACACTCCTCCAACCTCAGCAATCACCCTTTGAAAAGATCCAGAAGCCAGAAGATGCAGGGAACACAGAACCTGCACATGAGTAGGTATTGAATGGGTTCTGTGTGTTTTATGCTCCAAGAAAGGCTTCAATTCCAAAATAAGGTCCAAAATGGTGTGTGGATGCAGTCTATATTTCTCAAAAATGTCTTCTTCAGTCTGCTGAAACAAGGTAATCCTCAGTCTGAAAATCCTCTCCTACCTCTGTCTCCTCTGTGCAAGAGCTTGAATGCGCAGCCTTCTAGCTATCACGTAAAGTGCAGCCATTGTTCTTTTGAAAAAATCAGTTGGGACTGTTTTTTATACTTTCAAAAAGTTTAACACCTGCTTTTAGTTAGTGTTAATAGCGAATTCTTAATTTGCGTTTTTCCGTTTTTCGCAAACTGTGATTCCTTAATACATCTTGCTGCGATTTGCACACTTGCGAATACATATTTGCGAAATTCGCAGTTAACGAAACATGCTAAATAGAGATTTTCAACAAAAACGCGCATTTAAGTGAAACTCGCAATTAAGAAATCGCAAAAACAGCAATTTCTAAAAATGCGACGCGAAAAAATAAATACATCTTGAAATTCTATTTTCTTGTCGCAAACGGGGAAATGTTGCGATTCGCACCGTTTGCAACAAAAAAAAGGTTGATACATCGGGCCCTTGTGTTTTAGCAATGAAGATGCCTACCACTGAGGGGGAATCACACAGAACAGGGTTCAACACAACCCAGGCACCTCCCTGCCACCGAGGGGTATCATGTTCAAAACTACCCAAGCACCTCACTGTCGCCGAGGGAGTATCACACGAAACAGGGTTCAAAACAACTCTAACAACTACATGTCAACAGTATTCTCACATCATGAGAACAAACAGCAAATAAGGCACGCCGCAATACTTACATCATACCAATAGAAATTAAATGAAGGCGCCTTATGCACAGTCCTGCAGTACAATAAAAATGTACACTAATTTACCACACAAATCCTACTCCTGCTGCATTGTGAAGCAACAAACTATAAACATCAAGGAACCGCATACATTATGAAATACAGTAATAAGTATTCTACAGAGCAAATGCAAGTGTGTGTGTGACTGCTTCATCATGTTACCAATTTGTTTTTAGCTTGTGAACTGCAAAACTGTAGATGATGTAACATGAGTTATAAAACCTAATATTAAATTGCACCCATACACAAAAATACCTGTCTTTAGATTGTGAAAATGATTACGACAAATACAGCAAAATAATACATAAATTCATGTATAGGTCTGAGACATCGCATGCTTTGAACCTCTTTCGAAATGCCCAGCACACATCAGCGCTTTGGACAATAATTGGTTGCATAGAATAAATATTGCAAGCTAAGACATAAACATTTGAATCACTTTACATATTCAAATCATTAATAAAACAGAAATAAAAAAGTGTTTCTTCCTAGCATTGGCGATGCTCCTATATAACTGGATCGACTTGCCATTAAACCAGCCATAGAAAAATCTTTCACAGGGCAGCCGGTGTAGCTCAACTCCTTCCAATAAATGTAGCGTGGAATCCTGTAATTTCTATAGCATCTCAGTAAAAGTCAAACACCTCAGTCGGCAAAAAGTCGATATCGAACAACTTACTTGAGGTGGCACACAGCAGTGTTATCATATGCAGAGTTCTTCTAGGTGAAAAGCTCTCATTTAACCACTTCCAATTGAAGGTAACTTTGATGCAACCTCAGACAACCCTGTGATCTTGGGCATCTTTCTCATCTTTCTCACTGAAAGTCTCACACAATAATGTAACCTACCAGGGTATTGGGGTGACAGTATTCCAACCTCCTAGCAGCCAAAGACTATAATAGAAGTGTCACTCCCAAAGCTAGTGTTTCTCTTTTTGTATTGTAGGGCTACTTAATTATCATGGGGCTACCAGTTAGAAAGGCACTGGTGGAGGTCATAATTTCAAATTGATCACCCCTTTTTAGGTCTCGCCTAGGCAGCGCGCATGCACTGCTCTAGGAGATGACCTTTGGAAATTGGTCAGCTCTTTTCAAGCACTCGTGCTGGCATCCACCTTGCGGGAGCAAGCAGCAGCGCTCGCACTAATTGAAAACAGATGGCCCGCACGCCTATGCAGCACAAGCACGAGTATTTGAAAAGAGCTGTTTTGCTTGCTCGTGGTCGCTTTCAGTTTTTTGTTTCCCTCTTGTTACAAATGTGTTTCCTACACTGCCTGGAGCCCGGGGTAGCTCTCTCTTTAGGTTCCTTGTACGGCCATCGTTATGGAGCTCTGACCTCCCCCTTCCTTTGGTGGCTAGTTTGCACTGTAAAAAAAAATCACATAAATGTACAATAGAACTGCAGGGGATGGCTGCGGGATGCGGCGGATAGAAATGTCAGCTCCGGGCTAGACTCTCCCCGGCAGTGCGCCACCGCTGCTGGCACTGGCAGCTGCTGGGCTGAGACAAATGCAGAATTCCTAGCCCCAGCCCTGCTCTGACACCACCTTACGTTCCTTCAGCAGGGCGGCATAGCACATTCCCTTGCAGTGATCTCCCTGCTCTGACCGGCAAAGCTCTCTTCTATCCAACAGAGGCAGTGCTCTCTAGCCTGACAGAGGAAGTCCTCTCCCCTCCCTCGAACTAAAGGCTCTCCTACCAGCAAATGCACCAGCACCTCTGCTACCCCATCCCCCACTCTACATAGGCACCTCTCTGCTGCCCCCGCACAGAAAAGACTTTAAGTACCTGAGGCTTCGTCTACAGCTCAAGTAATCTGCTGCCCCCTACTGAAAAGTAATCTCTGCTCCCTGGCAAAAGTACCCCTGCCTCTCTTAGAAAATACATCCCTCTGCCCCTCCCTCCAACAAATCCAATCTACCTGTTCCATAAATGCCCCCTGCCCTCTCTCTCATCAAAGGTACCCCTATATAACCTATAGGAAAAGGGAACTTTTTTGTCCCTAGCCCGGAAGATACACCTATCTGCCCCAAACAAAACACACTTGTTTATAAATAGCTTTGTATAGTGTCACACTTCACTAATGCCACTTCAGAGCGCTACTTAAAACACATCCTCGCAGACTGTATCCATAGTCTTCCAAAGAAGGATGCCCGGTCCTGCAAAGCCAAAGCTTCTGGTCTATAACCCCCTTTCCACTCTTCTCTGTTTGTTGTAACCCTGCAAGGGCCCCTTGTCTGCTTGCAGCCCTCCAGGGTACCTGTTTCTGTACTCATTAACAATGCAAACAAAGCCTCCTCTGCTCAAAATTTGTAAACATATTTTACTCTGCCCCAAGACGAGGGGCAGCTTTCACCACCGCATACAGTGCGACATGGACAGCATCCTATGGATGGCAGTTGTGCGCCTGGGGCCACTATAGAGAGGGGGGCTGCTCGCCCCTCTGTTTATGGACTCAGTGGGTCAGGAGGGGACGAGTAAGAGGGTCTTAGTAGGGGTCACCTTGCAGCACGGGGCCTCTTTGGTGATCTTGGCAGGTGCCACCAACAGGAAATCTGAAACTTTCTGTTTGATATACTCGTCACCCACACAACACCTTGACCACTCACCCATGAGCTGACCCAACTTCTCACCAGGGCCGGGGGCAGTCCTTTCCAGGGTGAGATGCTGCACGAGGGAAAGGACTCTGTGCAGGCTGGTGGGATTGCATGCTGTGCATCAAATTTACGGTATACACTCAAAATATCGAGTTTTTAATATTGATTTGCATTAATATTGAATTAAAAATATAGAATGGACACAAATTCGAATGAACAGAATATAGACTACAAAAATATCGAATAGAATAGCAGTATTATCGAATTCAAAATATAGAATGGACAAAATATCGAATGAACAGAATATAGACAACAAAAATATCGAATGGACAGAATATAGACAACAAAAATATAGAATGGACAGAATATAGACAATAAAAATATAGAATGGACAGAATATAGACAACAAAAATATCGAATTTGAGGTAAGTGAGGTTCAATTTTTTAATAATATCCAATTTGTTAAAGTGATTTTTTATGTGTGAAAAGTGTATATTTATTTTAGAATTTATTTTAATTAATTTATTTTATGGTATTTAATTTTTGCGTAATATAATTCTGTAGCGGTTTGTGGGTTTATAGTGGAATAGGGTGGGAAGTAATTTATTTATAATTAATTACACTTTTTTTATTTATTTATTAGTATTTATTTTAAATTAATTGGTAATTAATTGTTAATTGGTAATTAAATAAAATATAATTGGTGATTAATTTTAATTAATTGATTAATTGATAATTATGTAAATGTTATTAAGTTATTTTCTGTAGTGGGTTGTGGGTTTATTGGGGAATATGGTGGGAAGTAATTTAATTATAATTAATTACATTTTCTAATTTATTTATTGGTATTTATTTTGAATTAATTGTTAATTAATTGTTAATTGGTAATTAATTAAAATATAATTGGTGATTAATTTTAATTAATTGAATAATTGATAATTATGTTAATTTTAATAATTTATCTTCTGTTGCGGGTTGTGGGTTTATAGTGGGAGTAGGGTGGGAAGTAATTTAATTGTAAATAATTTTATTTTTTTATTTATTTATTGGTATTTAGTTTGAAATAATTGTTATTTACATTTTTAATTGGTAATTAATTAAAACATGATTGGTAATTAATTTTAATTAATTAAATAATTGATAAATATGTTAATTTTATTAATTTATTTTCTGTTGTGGGTTGTGGGTTTATAGGGGAATAGGGTGGGAAGTAATTTAATTGTAATGAATTAAATATTTTAATTTATTTATTGGTTTTTTGTTGTTCTAATTTTTAATTATTTTTTAATTGTTAATCGGTAAATAATTTGTATTAATAGGTAATAATTTTTAATAATTTAATTATATTTGTATTTTTAATTGATTATTTATTATATTATATAAAATTGTTAATTACTTTGAATTAATTTGTAATTGGCATTAATATTTAATTTATTTTTATTTATATATGAAGTATTTACTTTCCCTACTGTTGCACTCTCTGGAGTGGGAATAGTAATTGTTACCCCTACGCTATCCAATGCTTTCCCTACTGTTGCACTCTCTGGAGTGGGAATAGTAATTTTTACCCCTACGCTATCCAACGCTTTCCCTACTGTTGCACTCTTTGGAGTTGGAAAAGTAATTTTTACCCCTACGCTATCCAACGCTTTCCCTACTGTTGCACTCTCTGGAGTGGGAATAGTCATTTTTACCCCTACGCTATCGAACGCTTTCCCTACTGTTGCACTCTCTGGAGTGGGAATAGTCATTTTTACCCCTACGCTATCCAACGCTTTCCCTACTGTTGCACTCTCAGGAGTTGAAATAGTAATTTTTAACCCTACTCTATCCAACGCTTTCCCTACTATTGCACTCACTGAAGTGGTAATAGTAAATTTTACCCTTTCCTCTATCCTACGGTAAAAATATTGTAATTTTTTTATTAATATTACGTTTATATATATATATTTATTAACAAATCAATTTGTATTTTTTTTTTACTTACATTAATTATTTATTAATGTTAAGGGTATTAAGTATTTTAAGTATGTTTAAGTTAATTATATTTATTATTTAATTATTTTTTAATTAATTTAAAGAATTTTAAAAAATTCGATATTTTGACTAACTATATTTTTTATATCGTTATTTTTGATTCGATATTTTTGTACTTACCTGTTTGGAGATAGGATGTCGATATTTTGGTATTCTATATTTTTACCTCAATATTTTTGTAACTCGATATTCCTGACGTCTATATTGTTTCAGTGATCCAAAAGTTACCTCATGGTGACCTCTGTGGGAATGTTGAGACAGGGCAGGGAAGCCTTTACTTTTTGGGATTCTAGCTTTCATCTTGGAGCGCATGCGGTGGTGGTGCAGTTAAGCTGAAGAGATTGAAACAGGTGGACCTAATGAATGAAAATCGTGCGATTGAACAACTAACTTTATTTCTCTATTCCTAAAGGTGATTTTATAAACTTTTTTTCTCATTTAAATACATTTGTAAATATGTGAAATATGAGTTATATAACTTCAGTCAGTGAATTTTCACTTGGTGGACACACACTTAGACTGACTGGCTGTCTCATTTTCACTGACTGACTATCTTTCTCACTGACTGACTCATTCTCACTGACTGACTCTCTCACTGACTGACTGACTCTCTCGCTGATGACCTTGATCTCTCTCACTGACTGACTCTCTCACTTTCACTGACTGACTCACTCTCACTGACTGACTAACTGACTAACTCTCACTAACTGTCTGACTCTCACTCTCACTGACTGACTGACTCTCACTCTCACTGACTGACTGACTGACTCTCTCTCACTCTCATTGACTGACTGACTCTCTCACTCTTACTGACTGAATCACTGACTCTCACTGACTGACTCACTGACTCTCTCACTCTCTCTCACTGACTGACTCTCTTACTCTCACTGACTGACTGACTGACTCTCTCATTCTGACTGACTGACTCACTCTAACTGACTGACTAACTCTCTCACTCTCTTTCATTGACTGACTCTCTCACTCTCTCTCACTGACTGACTCTCTCACTCTTACTGACTGACTCTCTCACTCTCACTGACTGGCTGACTCTCTCTCTCTCACTGACAGACTGACTCTCTCACTCACTGACTCTCTCACTGACTGACTGACTCTCACTCTCTCTCACTGATTAACTGACTCTCTCACCCTCACTGACTGACTGACTGACCTTCACCCTCCTGTTATTTATGCCCTTCCCCCACATAACAAAAAAAAGCATAACAAGCAAACATTGGGACAGGTAGATAAAAGTTACGAGGATCAAAAGGACAAAAACAAAAACTCAAGACAATATTTATTGTTAATACTTTTTTAATATGTTTGTTCCGTTGTACATAATGTTTTCTTGGTCCTATATAAGGTAACAAAAAGCTTCTGACACTTCTTTATTATAACTTTTCAGCATGTTGCAGACTTCTGTACAGCACAGTTTCAAGACTTAGGCAAAGTCAACGGGCCTCATTTATGAGGCAGTGCGTCACTTTTACGCCACCGGTGCGTCACTTTTTGTGACGTACCAGTGGCCTAAAAAATGTGCCTTGCTGCGCCATATTTACAAAGTGACGCATCTAGGTAGATGCGTCACTTTGTTAACCCCTGCGCCACATTATACCTGTGCCAGGTATAATGTATGCCAGGGGGGCGTTTTGACGCAAGAAAGAGTCATAGAAATGACGCAGTGAAATCTATAAGATTTCACTGCCCCATTTCTTGGCCGCTAATGCGTCAAAATCTTACACCTGCCTCATGGCAGGCGTGAGACGGACGCAGGCACTAACAACATGGGACTTGCCCATGTGAACGTACACATTGCTGGAGTTGCATCACTTTTGTGACACACTCCAGCAATGTGTCACTTTTACGCCATACAGATACGTCAGAAATACTGACGTATCTGTAACTCCTTGCGACATGATGCGTCATACTTTAAATATGACGCATCGTTAGTGTCGCAGGGAGAGCGCAGTGAAAAGGGACGCATCGCTGTTTTCACGCAGCGATGCGTCACTTTTCATAAATGAGGCCCCATATCTGTGGCTAAAGACTTATAAGGTCCCAAAGGCGAAACCTATTGGCTATGCCTATGCTTGTTTAAGTTATGAAGTGGGAGTTCTATTCCTTACCCTCCAACTCCATGTAGAATAGATCGTTGTTACGCATTGCTGGGTCCTTTAAATCTCTTTGCCATTGTTGTGATCCAAGTTGGCAGGTACGACTAAGCAGACAGGGCCACGAGATTAAGGGAGGCTTTATTGTAAATGAATGGATATATAGGTGACCCCACCTGGAGCAGATGTAGTTAGATGCTCAGCCCTGGCCTGGCTGCTTTAACTGCCCTTCATCGAACCCTCATAACCCTAACCTTCCATGACATCATTGTGTAACCTGACAAGCAGGATACCGCACTGTCTGCTTGACCCGGGCAGTACATTGGACGCATTTTAATTGGATTCAAAACATGACAGCACATAACTTCTAATTTATCTATGGTAATATGTAATAGGCTGCATCTATTATCTTAACAGGACAATATATCTTGGGAAATATTATGCGAAGTGCAATACGGCAAGATGTTAATGTCTCGCCAACAAAACATGATTAACTAGGAACGGGCCACGTGCGATGAACGTCCTCGAAGTCTTTTAAGAAGGATGCATTAAAGCCAGGGGTCTATAAATCACGTTAACAATATGCCTCATTGTGACAGGCGATAAAACAGCAGACAAAATCCCAAAAGAGCAATTAGAACACAGAATATAAAAGGAATAATGGAACGATTTCTAATATTGCAAGTAGTACGACCCTCCACCTTTCTACCAGGGACGGTTTACCCATTTGAAATAATTTCAATAAATCATGAATCAAAGTAAGATGCAGAAGAAGACTTGAGCCACGTGTGTGCGAGAAGCAGAACTTCATGTTCATAGAAACGATGAGCTCATTCATCTCTACGGAGAGGCAGGAGAAGGGTGCCTGTGCAGAAGGCACAATTAATATTATGACACTGGTCCTCACTCCAGGGAATAGAGAGATTAGATATGTGGTTCTAGTTTCAGGAGCCAAAAGTGCTTTTAAACTTATTACCAAGTGAGAAATTCCTATAAGCAATTATTGGAATGGAAAATGACATGCTTCTTTTGGGGGGGAAGCACATGGCAAGCAGGGGCTAGTGTGCCTCACCAATGGATTCTATTTGTACATACTGTTAGCGGTAGCCAAGGTAGGAGGTGAATGAATGCAAAACTGAGACTGAGAGGCCCATGCATGAGTCCAGGGTGTGACTCAATGATTGAAGGTTGACCATGTGTTACAATCCATGGTGTAGTCTCGTAGGTTGTAAACGATGTAGGATTAATATGTTTAGCTCAGGTTACAAGTAGGCTCCACCAGGAGCAGCATCCTGCTGCTCAGCCCTTCTCACTTCAACTGTCCTCTCATCCAAGAACACACACTCTCATCATTCTAACCATCGAATGGCCTCACATACTGGCTGAGCAGCAAGGAACATCAAGGCTACAGGGAGTGTTGGAGTGGGAAACACATTTAAACTTTCAAAGACTTGAGAAACTGAATTAAGACATTTTCGAGAGAAAAATTAGAAACATGCACATATTACACACTCGAGAACATATGATAAGACCAGAGACATTTAGTTAGTGCATCGTAAAAGCATGCAGAAAAAGGGTTAGACTCGAGGATATAGTTTATACAAATAATATGCACTGTGATTTATTAATTAAAACGAGTTTGTAATGCTTTTGATTTAAAATATTTTTATACATTAGTACTTTAAATGTAGTAATACTTCATACTGACACATGTTATTTGTAACCACACTAATGACCACATTGTGACTTTTGGCAGAGCAGTGGCATGGTTGTGCCAACAGCCGCGCCACAGCTCGGCTGAAGGTCTCTGCCGCCCACCATATTACTACCACTTTTGTGGTGTGGTGGGCAGGCGGAATGGTGGCACTGCTGCAGTGAATCTTTCAAAGATGGCAGTGCCTTTGGGAGAAGCACCTCAATGGGAATGCCACAAAGGGTTCTTGCACAGCATGTACTCGAAAGCCCATGCCATGCAGCATCCTGGGTGCATGCACAAAGGGGGGGGCATGTTGTGCCCCCTGCATGTATCCCCAGGCTGAGTGGGCACATAGGGCCCTGTAGGCCAACCCTTTGTTTCAGCAAGGCCAGCCGTTCCATGGATGAAATACCTCTATGAAACCACTGGCTGTCCTGAAACTTATAATATGCCTTATCGGTGCCGTAGCGGTACCACCTGCATATTACATAGCCCCGGACTGCCGTGCAACCACCACAGAACAGCAGTTCACTGGCGGAGCCGGTGGTCCAATTGCAGTTCGACCACCCAAGTCATAATTGGGCGGTCAGACCACTGGTGTGGCAGTGGCTGGAGCACCACCACAGGTCTGGCAGTCCTCCTTCCCAGTATAAGAATTGGCTTGGTAGTTTGGTTTGCCCTGTTCCCATCATGCACTGGGACAGGAACAGACTAATTTGCATATAGCCAGGTTCTGAGCTGGGATGGTGCAGTGAGCTAAAAAACAGTGATGGATTAAAACCATGATCTATTGACTTGGTAAGAGTATTCTGCATCATTCAGAAACTCTGTCCATCACCACGCCCCTTTTCCAAAATCGGTTTTATCCACACTATGTGTGGGAGGGTATACTCAGACGTGAGTCCCTTGCTCATTGCACCATCAGGATTCAAGCAAGCCGGGCCGAAAAAGGCTGTGATGCCAGAAACCGGTTCCCGGAAGCTTGTTTCCTTCCCAGTATAAGAATTGGCTTGGTAGTTTGGTTTGCCCTGTTCCCATCATGCACTGGGACAGGAACAGACTAATTTGCATATAGCCAGGTTCTGAGCTGGGATGGTGCAGTGAGCTAAAAAACGGTGATAGATTAAAACCATGATCTATTGACTTGGTAAGAGTATTCTGCATCATTCAGAAACTCTGTCCATCACCACCCCCCTTTTCCAAAATCGGTTTTATCCACACTATGTGTGGGAGGGTATACTCAGACGTGAGTCCCTTGCTCATTGCACCATCAGGATTCAAGCAAGCCGGGCCGAAAAAGGCTGTGATGCCAGAAACCGGTCCCCGGAAGCTTGTTTCCTTCCCAGTATAAGAATTGGCTTGGTAGTTTGGTTTGCCCTGTTCCCATCATGCACTGGGACAGGAACAGACTAATTTGCATATAGCCAGGTTCTGAGCTGGGATGGTGCAGTGAGCTAAAAAACAGTGATGGATTAAAACCATGATCTATTGACTTGGTAAGAGTATTCTGCATCATTCAGAAACTCTGTCCATCACCACCCCCCTTTTCCAAAATCAGTCCTCAGACTGCAAACATAATTTGACTCTAAATGATTTCAAATGCCTTAGAGTAAATATAGAATCATTACATGAGCTTGATTTAATGTGGGCCTGACTGAAATGGGAAGTCCCTTGACTTTCCGAGTTTCCTGCTCGTGAGAGAATTCCTCAATATAACCAATAACGTGAAAGTGTTTTCTTTTTTGAATTCCCATGGACTGAACAAGACATTTTTGCAAAATCTTTTGTTACAATCCCAAACAGCTACCTAAGAAACTGTCCTCTTGAACGTGCTTATGTACTCTTGCTAAAGGGACATTGTTTTGATGTTTCACTTATTGGACTTCTTAAGGACTGCGTAATTAACCACCTATTTCTCTACATTTTGCATCTTCTTTATGTCGCCTGACACTCATCCTAATCAAACAGACCAATGAACTGAGTGTTCTGATTAGATGAGGTGACTCCAGGAGGTGTCACCCCTGGAACTTTAGGAATATGATATTGCTTGATTAAACTGACGGCTGGCTCACCCTTCTTCCTGATCGGCATGAGCACACATGCTGATGGTGATGGATGGGTTGCTGATTACCCAAGTATGTAGATTTGAGGAACATTCAGGGCAATCTTTATACTTGCCTGATGCGGACTGACCTGGCTTTTGAACTGGCGGATATGCCTTAAGCGACCCAGTGGTCTCTTCTTTGCTTGGAGACTGTTTGAACTGACATATTTCATGTCCCTTCCTAAACTTTTAAGCTTTGGTATGTCTATTTAGAATCCACCTGAATTATCTTATGACCTGATGCTGATTTTATGAATTAATTTTATTTACCTTTAATAAACTATACTAAAAATGTTCATAATGACTTAGTTTTCATGATTATTTCTATCCAATTGAACGTGCATTCTTAATCCTGGTATCAAATGATCAGTAAGGATCATATTAGAGAGATCACAAAGCATCAAATACTAATGTTTTCATTCTGTATTTCTTTAACTGAGCTTTTGGGGTCTATGATTTTGGGATGTATGACGTTACAACGCATACTTCTACAACGCATACCTTTACAACACATTTTTTACAATGCAACATCCATTACAACGCATTCCATTACAACGCATGCCATTACAACAAATTTTTAAAAACTACCTTTACAACGCGTACTACCTTTACACCGCATAACATTACAACGCATAACATTACATTGCATGTATGGTAAGTATTGGATAGTGTAGGGGTAAAAATTACTATTCTAACTCCAGGGGGGTGCAACAGTAGGGTAAGTGTTGGATAGTGTAGGGGTAAAAATTACTATTCTCACTCCAGGGGGGTGCAACAGTAGGGTAAGTGCTGGAGAGTGTTGGGGGAAAAATTACTATTCTAACTCCAGGGGGTGCAACAGTAGGGTAAGTGTTGGAAAGTGGAAGGGTACTATGCGTTGTAATGTTATGAATTGTAATGGTATGCGTTATAATGGTTGCGTTGTATTGGCATGCGATGTAATGGATGTTGCGTTGTAAAAGTTTCATTGTAATGGTAGTGCGTTGTAAAAGTTGCGTTGTAAAGGTTGTTTCCCATGATTTTGGCATGCCTACATTTCTTCTTTTGGCTTGCTGTGTAAATCTTTTACCTTTACCCTAGCATTGTATTGAGAGTAATTCACATGAGTCTAATTTCTAGTTTGTACTTCAGTTATCCAATTCCATCCTGGTCCTCATTGGGTGACTGCTCGGTCCTTAATATCCAACCCTGTTTGACACAAACAAGGTCCATCGGAGGACCAAGAGAGTGGTATAAATATTTGACAGAAAGGAGAAAGAAAGAAAATCATATTGTTTCGTGGGCCCAGTAAACGCTACAACAGTTATTCTAGTAGTGTTTCGGATGGTTTTCTGTCCAGTGACGCTAGGATATAAGGGGGAATCCATACTGAGACCCCTGTTGAGATCCTGATTAACATCAGACCAAATCCAAAGCTCTACATTCAGTTGAAGGTAACTTAGTGCCAGTGTTGGAGGAGTACGACAAACGTGATGGAACAGTGGTGTGAATATTAATAGGGTTTTGCATTGCTCTTTCTTAAAGCTTAGATTGCGGTGATATGACTAAGTGAGGTTATGTAAAGTACTTAGAGTATATCTTTGTGTTATGCACTTTGTGCAGTAAAGTTGAAGTTGTTATCAGGTCTGCAGTGGTCTAAGATCTTGGAATATTTGCCTAAAAGTTGTCTCCGTGTGACATATACTGAGTAAAGCTGTCTGCTATGGTTTTGAAGGTACTATGCGTGAGAAGTCATTGGCAGTACCACCAATTGAAGGGAATTTTTCAATAGTGCAGTTGAGGAATAATGTACTTTACAATAGTTCTCAGTGCACAGGGAACGGTTGTAACGAATGAGAGGGCGGTTGCGCTGGTCTAGACTTCACTCAGAATCGGTGTTAGATAAAGGTAGATTGGTGGCTTTATCTGATCTTTTGAGTTAGTGGCATGTATTCTTCATTTAGTGGATCAGACACAAATTTTGAAAACGCTTTGTTTTTGCGACTATTACTTAAAAAGGAACGCACATAGAGGATTGTGAAGGAGGAGTAGCTGCTGACAAGAGTGAGGTGACAATGCCTTAGGATGCTGTGCTGGTATTAGTTGGTTGGTGTAATGCCACGCTGGGATAGTTGATGTCATAGTGTGCTGCATTGGTATCAGTTGGTCGAAACCAAACAAGGAAGTGTATATCAGAATTATCGAGAACATTATTTGCGAAGGACAATATAACATTTTGAGAAAAACAAAAAAATTTTAAAAAAGTAAAGAGTTTGATGCAGGAAGATGTGCCCATGTATACTAGACAAGGAGCACCAATATCACCAGAGGCTACACCATCTTTATAGGTAGCTCAGGAGAGAGTATATCATACATGAACATGGCTTAAGGAACTGGATAAAATATACTGAGAAAGTCGAACCTTTAGCTTTTCCACAATATGGAACATTAAACATTCAAATCTTGAGAAGTTACGAAGGCATTTGTATGAAATGAAATCACCTCTGAGACTCAAGCAATTTGAAGCCATTAGCGATGGGGAACATAAAGCTCATAAGACAGAGAAACAAAAATTTCAGGGAAGATACAAAATCACTTTAAATCGATATGTTAAGGCCAGATGGGATGCACAGCAAAAAGCTTGGAGAACAGATATAGCCAAGGGAAAGAAGTGTATAGAAAAAAAATACAGTAAGGATTCCCAAACATTGGCATATTCTGATGATAGTCAGGATGAAATTGATGACAATTTCTTAAAATAATTATTGTTACTTTCTCCACCACACTGTAATGAGAATCAACCCTAGATTGAAGAAAATTCTTAGGGTGGGAACATTTTGAAAGCACCTGTCATGCAGATAAGTTCAAATTCACACAATCCCTTCCTGTCTGTCAATGATACCTGCAGGAAGACCTAAAACAAATAATTAGACTGTACTAAATGCTCCGGATGCCCTGACTGTCGCTGTGACAATAGGTTCTCTACTTCCATTATACCAATCTATGAGTAGGGGACATAAAACTATCATACTTTAGCTGTCCCTACTGAGATAAGTGGCTCAGTTCCAACCTCAACAGACCCAAGATCAGGACAGATTGGTCAAGAACCATTAATTTTGACCATTCCTAGTGGAGTGAATGCACCTTCAAATGCAGTTTCAGCTCGACAATCCACTTTCACTTCAGGTGGGAGGTCTGGAGATGGTATGGAAACCCCACAATGGGAAACTCAAAACGTAGCAGGAAGAACTCTTCAGTTGGGTTTGCCGGAATCTGATGTGTTCCTTTCACCATCCACCACTGTTTAAGGTACAGAAGGACGAAGTGAAGATTTGCTTGGGAATACCACAGAAAGACAAATAGACCCTATGCCCAGAGAATTTGATGTTTGGATTAGAGACATAGCGCCTTCTCTATACGATGGGAGCAAAGGAACTGAATTAACCACTTCTTCGAAACCTAGTAAGGCTAAGGCCCTTGATGTATCAAAACTTAAAGTAGAACTGGAAGAAACGATAAAGTGAACTATAAGCCCCACTAGGATAGCTACTTATCAGGACAATGAACTACTGTTCATGTGCAAAGACATTACCAGACATTTTTGAAGCACGCATGAGAAACTGTCTGAATTGACAGAGAAGTATAGGGTCGACAAACAAAAATCAAAGACACTACAGAAATCATACAGATTAGACTTTAGTGACAGAGACATTTAAAATACGAGACTTCCACGAATGAGATTACACATCAATGAGTTTTTGACTACACTCAGGAAATGTGTAGAGTTTGAAAAGTGGGAAGAAAGATGGGCTAAAAAGAAGGAAGCACGAGAATTAAAATGTCAACGTTTCCAGACTTTCAAGATGATGGTGGTGAGTGAGTAAAGATGCATTCTATGAGAGAGGTATCTGGAGGAGGGTATGTACATATTCCTTGGACAAGGCCTAACATACTGTCCTTTACAAAAGATTTTTCGAGGTTGAGAGAAAATCCAGTTGAATGGTACAAGCAGGTTGAGAGATTTTAGAAGGTTTTGAAGGTTCTGTTGACGGATTTGGATACTCTGTTTGACATCGTAGTTCCAGGTGATTTGTGGGTAGAATGTAAAATTGTATAGATTGGACTGAAACTGAACCAGCTTGGCATCTGCGTACTGTTGCACCATCACCCGAGGAAAGAAAAAAGCACAATCAAGCCATTACATATTTGAAGGGAAAAATAACTCCTGAAGAGATCGATCGGGTGAAGTTTGACAGGACAATACAGGAATTGAAGGGGACAGTGCATGCATATTATGAACGGTTGCTGCAGGCATTTAAGCAATATATTTGAATGGAGAATGTGTCAGGAAAAGATATAGGACATTTCGTCTATCGATTCATGAATGGATTGTGACCCGAGAAATGCAGCATGGACCAGCAATATTTGATTTGCTGCTAAAGCAAGCCTATAGATGGAATTCTCCGATATGCCAAGTATTGCGGAGATGAACTTGAGACCAGGCATAGAAAAGCTCAACGAAAAGCTGATTATAGCTCAAATAAAAGCTGCCAAAAAAGATTATAGTGATGGTGATTTTATAAATATGGTACAGGGAGATTGTCAATCGAATCGTGGGATGCGAGGAGTAGGTGGAGGACAGCAGCAGGGTATGTCACAGTAAGGTAGAGGTGTTTCAATCGAAATGAAGAAACAGACTAATGTGTGACACATTTGCTCCAAATTTGAACATTGGAATTCAGATGAATGGACAGGTTCAACAGGTTGGTAATGCACAATCACAAGCAGGAAGCATAGTGCATAATCAGCAGGCCCAAAAGCAGAGAAATCAAAATCCTGTTGTGCCAAATCCACCTGTGATCCTTTTTCAAATTCCATGTGAAGCTGAATGGTTATCCGTCATTGATTTTTGCCAAGCCTCTTCATTACAAGAGAACAGCCAAGTTTTACTTGCTTTCCTGTTCAGCAATTGTGATTTCAAATGGTGTCAAGTCCCTCAAAAATACATGGAAAGCCCCTAAACTTTTAATCAGATCTTGAAAAAGAATCTGGATTCATTAGTGATGACAAATCACTCTGTCCTTGTCCAGTACATTGACGTCCTGCTGGTGGCATCAAGTACTAATTCATTTGGCAGAGAATGGACATAAATTGCCGCCATCCATATTGCAGTTCTGCAAGAGGGATGTTCTATATCTAGAATATAAAATTGAGAAGGGAGCCAGAAAGGTGTCACAAGACAACATCACTGCGATTCTAAAGATTAATCCCCCTAGTACCCAAAAGGAAGTCCACATGCTTTTGGCAATGGTTTGCTATTGTCGACAATTGATTCCTAATTTCCCTTTGACAGCAAAGCCTCTTCAAAGGCTTACTCACAAAGATGTGCCAGATCTAGTGTCCTGGGATGATAAATGTTTGTACTCTTTTACTGAACTGCGTGAGAATCTTTGTCGAGCTCCAGCTTTGCCCAACTACACCAAAAGCTTCACTCTATTTTGCAGTGAGCCAGAAGGTTGCACATTGTCAGAGCTATCCCAAATGCATGGTAATGTGCATAGCCCTGTGGCATATTTTCCAGCTACTCTTGATCCTGTAGCTGCAGCCTTGCCTGGATGCCTTAAAGCTGTTGTTGCAACATGTGTGAGCTTGGAACAGAGTGAGAGCATTGTGATGGGACATCCATTGAGAGTTCATGTGCCACATTCTGTTGAGATATTGCTTACTCGTACTCGAACGCAACATCTAACTAGCAACCATCTCACATAATATGAACAGGTTATTTTTGGAGTGGATAATGTAATTCTAATGAGATGTACAAGTTTGAATCCTGGAACTTTGATGCCTTTTACTGGAAATGAGATTGTGCTCGACGAAGCAGATCATGGTTGCTTGGAGGTGACCAAATTGTGTACCAAGCCAAGGTCGGCCTAGTTTCCCAATTGCTTTAATTTGATCATGCGTTGTTTGTGGATGGATCTTGTTTTATGCCTTTTACTGGAAATGAGATTGTGCTCGACGAAGCAGACCATGGTTGCTTGGAGGTGACCAAATTGTGTACCAAGCCAAGGTCGGCCTAGTTTCCCAATTGCTTTAATTTGATCATGCGTTGTTTGTGGATGGATATTGTTTTATGCCTTTTACTGGAAATGAGATTGTGCTCGACGAAGCAGACCATGGTTGCTTGGAGGTGACCAAATTGTGTACCAAGCCAAGGTCGGCCTAGTTTCCCAATTGCTTTAATTTGATCATGCGTTGTTTGTGGATGGATCTTGTTTTATGCCTTTTACTGGAAATGAGATTGTGCTCGACGAAGCAGACCATGGTTGCTTGGAAGTGACCAAATTGTGTACCAAGCCAAGGTCGGCCTAGTTTCCCAATTGCTTTAATTTGATCATGCGTTGTTTGTGGATGGATCTTGTTTGCAAGATGCAGAAGGAAATCTGAAAGCTGCCTGTGCTGTGTGTACTGTTGTAGGTGTGATTGAAGCTTCCTAATTACAGGGTGTATACTCTTCTCAGTTGCTGAGTTGGTGGCATTGACACAATCCTGTAATATATCTGACAACTTGAGCTTTACATCTTCACCAATAGTCAGTCTAGATTTAGCGTCGTATAGGACTTCAGGCAGTTGTGGTCACAGCGTGGGTTCATGACCGTATCAGGATCTCCCGTTTGAAATGAGGAAAGCATGAGGAACGTTCTGCTATCATTACAACTGACTGCCCAAATCGATGTGGTGAAGTGTGCTTCCCATTGGCGGGCAATAATTATGTCACAGTCGGCAACTGATATGCTGATAAGACTGCGTGCTATTATGTTCTAAATTCTTACATCTTCAATGGAGATCCCCTTTGAGAGAACACTGGTGTCACTGAGTGTAAGTTGTTGTTTTCAACTGGAGAGACTTGGGAGGAAGTGAATTAATTGCAGGATGAGGTACCAGGTGTAGAAATGCAGAGATGGGTAAGTGCAGGTATTGCAACAGACAGCAAGATGAGGTCTGGGTATACACAGATGGGAGACCTTTACTCTTAGAAATGGGGGTCTCTAGTTGGCAGAGGTGGATACCTTTGTCCCAGTAGGGGCCTTTGCTTCTAGTCAGGGTAAGGAGAATACACACCTAAAATAACCCCTGCTCACCCCCTTGGTAGCTTGGCATGAGCAGACAGGCTTATTTCTTATCATATAGTAATACAGTGAAAATACTACAAATGGACACCACACCAGTTTAGAAAAATAAATAATCTTTATCTAAACCAGGACCAAATGAAAAAAAACAACAGTACAGTTATCAAAATATCCTCAAAAATTGGTTATTAGCTAAAATAAAGCTTGTAGCAAAAAATAACTCCACTGGAGTAATAACAACGTCGTGACCGGAGGAAATCCCAAAGTACGGCGCCGACCATGAGGTGCGTGGCGTCGACCCGGAGTCAAGCAGACCAACAAAGAGCAGTACCTTGGAACTGATGAAAACAAATACAGTTCATGGCATCGGGAGGTGTGGCTTTGTAGGTGCTGCATGCTGTTGGCTACTTATGATCCCAGGGGAGGTGCAGCCTCTGTTCCTTACTGCAGTGCAGGGGAGGTGAGACGACGGTTCCTTACTCCGTCAGAGAGATGTCATCACAATGGCGCAAAACCAATGTTCCTTATGATGGCGCAATGTCTTTGGATTCAGGGGTCACCCACTTTGAGGATCGGCTCCGCGATATTGTACAAAGTCAGCTTTGGAGTCGGTGCGGCACAGCAGCAGCGCTCACACCTTTGGTGCATGTTGCAGCGTCGCTCGCTAGCGTTGGTGTTGCAATTTTCTTCTGCAGTAGCTGAAACAACAGTTCCAGATGCAGAGAGGCAGAAGGGGTGAAGTCTTTCACTTCCTGGGACTTCAGAATAGGAGGCAAGCTCAGTTTCAAGCCCTTTGAGATCTTTTCTTCAAGCAGGTGACAAAGCAAAACAGCAAAGTCCTTCTTCTCTTTTCCTTGGCAGCAAGCAGCCACTGCAGGCCAACCCCAGACAGCAAACAGCACATGGGCAGTATTCCTCCTCAGCTTCTCCAGCTCTTCTCCATCTAATATTCTGCGGTCTGGGCCCCAACATTTATACTACAAAATCCTTTGTTCTCTGAAGGCAGAGAGTGTCTGTACCCAGCTAAAACCAAGTTCTGTCTTCACTGGTACAGCTTCCTCGCAGGAGGTGGAGACAGGATTGTTGAAGGCATATCAGGCCAATTCAAGGTGAAAAGGAAATCTCCTCCCCCTACTCTAAATGTAGCGCAGGTCTATTCAGCCCAGCCCTGACTCATCAGACTTCTGTAGTCACTGCCCTCCTCCAGCCCCTGTCATCCAAAAGCCAGATACGCAATACACAAACCTAGCAGAGGAGCACTGGAGGGTTAGGCAAGAAAATACCAACTTTCTAAAAGTGGTATTTTCAAAAACAGAATGTAAAAATCACCCTCACTAGAAGATGCACTTTAACATTCTGAGTTCAGGCATATTAAAGTTTATTTTCCTATCTTGTTCCCAGGGTCAGTTATGTTTATAAGATGTTATAAATAAACTCCCCATTCTAGTCTATGTAAACTGATAGCTTTGCAATAGTGAAAAATGAAATTGGCAGTTTTTCACTTTCAGGACATGACACACACATCAGGGCATATCCTACCCTTCACATACAGTGTACCGTGCCCACATGGGGAACCTTGGGCCAACCTTAGGGGTTATTAACATACAGAAAAGGAAGGATTTGGGGACTGGCAATTGTGTGCACTTGCCAAGTCGACATGAAAGTCCCAGACTGCACACAGGCTTCGCAATGGCAGGCCAGAGTCACATTTTACAGGCTGCTTCTATGAGTGGCACAATCAGTGCTGCAAGCCCACAAGCAGCATTTGATTTACAGGCTCTGGGCACACATAGTGCACTGTACAAGGGTCTGACAAGTAAATCAAATACGCCAATCATTGAGTCACTACTCCATAACAATAATTTTCAAAGGGAGCACTTGCACTTTGGCACTGAACAGCTGTGGGAAAGAGCCCAAAGCGTCTAGACCAGCAAAACATATGAGGCAACAGCAGAAAAATGGAAGGGAGACTCACGCCAATGGTGCCAAGTCTAACACGTACTACCAGATAGTTTGCTGCTGAGTCCCATGTTCCTTTGAAGACACAATGCCTGTTTTGTATGTGGCGGTGGTTACAGGGAAGCAATTGTCTCAGGTTAGCCAAACTATTGAGGGGTATTCATCTACTGGGACTCTTAGCACTGGTCCTAAGTAGGGTCTGAGAGAGTTAGATCTTGTGAATACAGAAGGATTACGAGAGGAAGAGCTAACTAGGTGAGATTTTGACCTAAAGGAAGGGTACAGTGCTTCTGAAATGCGAGAAGTAGATGGAGACCGTTGGTCTAGGAAAACATACAGATTGAGACGCATACTAACTGAAACAACGAGTACCATGAGAAATTGCTAAAGTCTGTAGTAAGTCTGAGCAAAGCAACAGTGATGGTGAGGGATCATCAGTGAGAAGGTCCAAAAGAGCGAGGATACCAAGTCCCAAAAATACTATAACAGAGTGGACTTACCTGGCATCGAATGAATGGGAAAAAACATATCTAACCTTTTTTTTTTTTTAATTCAAGCTCCTATGCTCCCCCTTGAGAGACTGTTGTCTTCAAATAGAATTTTGCACACAAAAAAAGAGAATACGAATGATCTAAACATATTCTAATCTGCATGTGTGCTATAATGCTGCTGACATCTATTCTAAAAAGTCTAACAAAGTTGTGAGGTCTGATTTTAGAGAATCTATGTATCTAAATCCAGTATCATTGAGACACAAACATGTATGTGCATGTATACTTGCTACATTTTCAATAATTCTTGTCACATTTCTTATAATTCTAAATTTGCCTTTTGCCTCCTGTTTTTGTGACCCTGTTTTTGTTGGCTACAGAATTCTGGGCACTTTACCACTGTTGACCAGTGCGAAAGTGCATCTGCTCTCTGTATAAATTCTGACATAGATTGGTTATCCATGATTGGCATATTTGATTTACTTGTAAGTACCTGGTAAAGTGCACAGTGTGTGCCAGGGCCTGTAAATCAAATGCTATTAGTGGGCTTGCAGCACTGGTTGTCCAACACACGAGTAGCCCTGTAAACATGTCTCAGACCTACTTGGGTAGTGTCTGTGTGTGCAGATGTGAATGGCCATGTTGTCCTGGCAAGAGCACCTACTTGTCAGGCCCAAATCCTCAATTTCCCTACATGTAAGGCACCCCTAAGGTAGGCCTAAGGTACCCTCATTGACAGAGTGCAGTGTATGTGAAAGGTACGACATGTACCAGTGTGTTTGACATGTCCTGGTAGTGAAATATTGTGTAATTCATTTTTCACTATTGAAAGGCTATCTGTCTCATAGGCTTATCATTGCTGCACTTTACCATTTTTACATTTGTAACGTTCAGTAGGGACAAGATAGAAAAATGAAGTTTGGACTCTCTGAACTTATTAACGCACCTTTTTGTGAAGGTGGTTTTTAAATCCTGTGCTTGAAAATTACATTTTTAGAAAGTGGGCATTTTCTTACTTTACCATTCATTGTGCTGCTGGCTGTTTGTGTATTCAGCGTCTCGTGTGTGTAACAGAAGCTGAGATGTGCACTCACTCTAGACAGTCGCGTGGGGGGTTGAGGTGTGCCCTGCCTTGCCTAAGTGACTAATCACAAGGCTGAATGGACCTGGTCTGCATTTAGAGTGGTAGGAGGAGTTGTACTTACACCTGAATAGGCTGTGTCTCCTTTTGCACAATGCTGGCTCCACCCACATGCTGCACCAGGGAGGACGGGACTGGTTTGGACTGGGTTCAGAAACCCTTTACACAAAAAGAACAAAGACATTTTGGGGTGTAAGTATTACACCTAATACCCCAAGACTTTAAATTACTTCAAGGAACAAGAGGACCCTACCAAGAAGAGGAGCTGAAGAATTGTAAGGAGGGGTCCTGCCCGTTTGCTGTGCCCTGTATGAGGTTGGCCTGCAGTTGTTGCTTCTGTCTGTGGTGGAGGAAATGTACTACCTCTTTTGGCCCTGTAGTTACATCCTGCTTGTGAAGGGAATCTACAAGGGCATGTGTGTCCTTGCCTCCTATTAGAAGTCTCAGAGATAAAAAAGACTTACAGAAGGACTGGACTGTTCTTCACCTTGCTCTTTTTCTTCCAATAAAGCCTGTAGAAGTGCTGGATTTTTGATCCCCAGCTGAGGAAGTGCTGGAGGGGTTAACTAGTGCCTGATGAGCAATTTAGTCTGCTGAAATTAACTAGGTAGCACAGTTGGAGAGTTCCTTGCGTGTGAGGAAGCAGGAGGGGAGAGCTGTTACTAAGGAAGTGCTCTCCCCCTCCACCTGGTGCATGTGTGCACCCAAAACATAGCATTGTAAGCACTGTGTGATTAAGTCTCTTCTTTTCTTTTTTATTTATCATTAAGCAGAGCGCGTGTAGAGGGCTGGAATCAGTATTTCTGTGATCCCTGGTGCCTCCTCCTGTCTACAGCAGAGTTTGTGCCTGGTGCTTTATTTTCTTTTGACCTGCCTCCCCGACCAGAAGAACCACAGGGCAAGGGCTACCGACAGGAGCTCAGCTCACTGGAGGCCAAGCCCCGAGCCAGCTGTGCTGCCAGCTAACAACCCCGGCACCAAAGGAGAGAGGCGGAGCTACCCAGGAGAAGACCGGGCATCAGCAAAGTGGCTGCTGTGCGAGGCGGCCACTGCACCCAGCGAAGGAGCATTGAGAGGGCGCGTAATTCCAATGGGGAAGGAGACAGCAGTCGAAAAGGTGAGACCTGAACCTTGCTCAGGCTCAGGCTCAGCAAAGGCAGCCACAACAAGGGCCGGGCAGCCCAAATTCGTTCTGGCTGCATCGCAGTCTCAGGGGCAACCATGTGAGACTGTTGAGGGGAGAGGAGAGGCCCAGCGCTTTCTCCCCACCAGGCTCCAAAGCAGTACAGCACATACCCGAGTTACTTACCGAGGCCTACCTTGAGGACATTTGTTTCAGATAACTGCCGTTGCCATTACAGGCATGCAAAGGCATTGGGATATACTGCACCTTAATGCATGCTCTGATGTGGTGACTATATGCCGGGTGGCAGGGTAAAAAGTCCAGTGATTAAGTTTTTCCGATAGTTCATTACATGGGCAATGAGTATTTGCTCTAATACTAAGCAATTTATGAGCTAGGTGATGCTGTGACCTGTGCTACTTGCATTTGTTTCATTGCACTACATGTGATGTTATGACTATGGCCTTATGACAAACTGGTTTCTGATCTATACCTGTTTTTATGACAAGTTCCCAGTGGCACAGTGATGTTTGTGAGTGGTGGTCTAAGGTATATAACCTCCTACAAAAATGATTTATGATCTATGTGTTGTACTGACAAGCGCCTAGTAGCGCAGTGATTTATGTGATGTGTTCCAGTGTGCTACGAAGTGATTTATGGTCCAATGTGTGTTTATGTACAATACAAAGGATATTTTCTATAAAACCTTGTGTGGAGTCTCTCTATTTGATGTGCCTAGTGTGTCACTGGTGTGTGTGTGTGTGTTGCACAAAAGCTTTATACATTGCCTCTGGGATATGTCTGACTGCTCTGCAAAGCTATCAAGGGGGAGAGCAGGGGTTATTGTGGGTGTGTAACTCCCTTACCCTGACCAGAGTGGTGGGATCTGTCTGGCTTAGGTGCATAACCTAGCCAACCAGAAACCCCATTTCTAACAATGTGTATTTAGAAAATACTGAACGTAGTTCTTTTTCTAAATCTCCATTAGATGATAATAAGCATGTTAACTGACAAAACTGTACATGGAGATCAGTCTACTAGTGATTTTTCTTTGTATGTTTTTACCAAACTTTTGTATGAGTACGTTGAAGCCATTGATGCCCAAAATTGTTATCTGTGTCGACAGTTACCCACTTCGGCATCAGAGGGCGTAAGGTATCTTCATTTGCCTGCTACTTTTCATGCAGTGTACTAACTAGTCTGTTTTATTACAAAGGACAAAGGACAACTTCAGTATCAGTATTGACCTAGTCTTTTCTGAAGTACCTATTAGAAAGCATTTAAATCCTTTTGTCTGACACACAATTTGCTGAACTGATGGGAGATTTTTTTTAACCAACTCAAAACTTAGACATTGCATATGCACATCGACACAATCTAACATACTTTTACAGAAGGTAGAGCAGGAATTCATAGACTCAATTGAAGACAGAAATAGAGATATCATAGGTTAAGTAGGAAATCACATGAAAATTCCTCCATGGGCTCCTGAGCTTAACAGACAGGAACGCCAGCTGCAATTGCTTTAGGATGGCATCATAGAGGAAATTATATATTATGGCACAAAACTGAATATACTAACAACTTTTTTGGTTTCAGCTAATGTGCCCACACTTTCCAAATTGTAAAGTTGATGTGGATTATATTTGTCAGGTGTAGATACTGTAATTCCCAAGACTTACTGCATTTGTGGGAAAAATGCCTATTAGAAGCTGCCTAAAAAATGGTATGGATCATGTTACACAGAATATTTGTTTTCTGAAAATGCATCATGTGGATCAATCTGATGAAACCATGAAGTAAAACATACCCAACTAAAAGGGTGTTAGTGCTGCTGAAATAATAGGAGATATATTTGGTGCAATAATTCCATCAGCTGGGGTGATACTAAATCCTCACAATATTTGGAAACTTTCTACAGTAGTTGACAAGCTGTCAGTTTATACTTCGGCCATAGATGCTGAAATGGTTGCTCTGCGGTTTATGGTGCTCCTAAACTATCTTGCCTTAGACGTCTTCCTCGCTAATGAAGATAGAGTCTGTTGAATGCTGAAGGTGAAACAATGTTGTACTTATACCCTGGATAAGGCTAAGGATCTTATCAGGGATATATCACTAACATTACACACCTGTAGACAAATTTGAGTGGATTAAAAGCTCAGGTGCTTGTGAATCAATAGGCAAGGGATTTTCTGCAGTGGGAACATTGTTAACTAACATTGGAAGTGGATTACTGGGACAGAGTTTAGAGTCCATTCTCACAATTGCTGCTTGCATTCTAATTTTAATAATTTCTGTCAAAATCTAAAGACACCTAAAAACAAAAAAGAGATAAGAGAAGTAAAGAGAAGAGAAGAGGAGAGGAGATAGAATTAGAAGATAGACAATGCAGATATTATGATGAAATTAAAGCTCTGGAGCAATCTAGACTAAAACTAAAGAGAACAGCAGAACTATAAAGTGACATAAGACTGGATAAAGTTAAGAGTGTGATGGCTTGATTCGCCATAAAAGGAGGAATTGTTGGAGAGGGAATACCATATAAACTTTCAAAGCTGTGAGAAACTAAATTATGACATTTTCGAGAGAAAAATATTAAACACCACCAAATACACGTTCAAGAAAATATGATGACAGGATAATTTTACTTACTGCATCATAAAACTATGCAGAAAAAGGTTCAGACTAGAGGATATCATTTGTGGAAATAATATATACTGTGATTTATTCATTTAAAGTACGACTTTTCATAAATGTGTGCTAGAAATGTGTAAATGATGAACTCTCATGTTATGTAGTTTTATTTCTAATAATTCTTCCTTATCATTATATCGGTTTATAACTAATGGAAATTAGTTAATTGTCAAGATGTAACTTTAATATGACGACAACATTAAAATAAATGTATATTTTATGTGTAAATATGTGCACTGAAATGACAAAAGTAAAATGGGGCTACACTTTCCTAATCAATTATCTATTTGTGAAACTTTCAGAGAATGTATTTTACACATGTGCTAACGTTATACGTCTAAAATGAGTTCTAATACTTTCATTTTAAAATATTTTTATATGTTAGTACTTTCAATGTAGTAATACATCATACTGACGTGTTATTTGTAACCATTCTAAATTTTTTCAAATACATCAGAGTTTTTTAGAATCATTAAATCTTTATATTCTCTAGGAACATATGTCTAATGATCATATATATTTTATGTTAAATGAGCTTGATTTAACGTGGGCCTGACTGAAATGTTAAGTCCCTTGACATGCTGAATTTCCTGGCCATGAGATAATTCCTCAATATTACCAATAACGTGAACAGTGTTTTGTTTCCTGAGCTCCCATGAACCGAACAAGACATTTTTGCTGCATTCTGTGTTAAAGTCCCAAACAGCTGCCTAAGAAACTGTCCTCTTGAACTGGCGTATGTGCTCTTGCTAATGGGGCATTGTTTTGTTGTTCCATTTATTGAATTTCTGAAGGGCTGCGTAATTGAACCATCTATTTCTCCACATTTTGTTTTGTCTATATGTCACCTGACACTCATACTATAAGAACTGCCCAATGAGCTGAGTGGTCAGATCAGATGAGGAGACTCCGGAAGATGTCACCCCCGAACTTAAAAAAAATAGTTTTGCCCGATTGAACTAACGGCTGGCTCTCCTTTCCTTCAGTTTGACACAAGCACACATGCTGATGGTAATAGATGGGTTGCTGATAATCCAGTTACGGAGATTTGCCGAACTTTCAGGGCAATCTTGAACTTGCCTGATGCGGACTCACCTGTTTTCCTTTTCGAACTGACACATATATCTAATGCGACCTAGTGGTCTCGTCTTTGCTGGGATACTGCTTGAACTGACATATTTCAAGTCCCTTCCTGAACTCTTATACTTTGGTATATCTATTTTTAATGTGCCCAAATTACCTTATGATGTGATGCTAATTTTACTGATGCTTTTTTTACCTAGCCTTTGCTAAGCTAAACTAAAATGTTCCATAAAAATTCAGTTATCATGATTATTTCTATCAAAGTGAACGTTCATTCTTAATCCTGGTTTCCAATGATCAGAAAGGATCATATTAGAGAGATCAACTTCAGTATAAGTATTGACCTATTCTTTTCTGAAATACCTATCACCAATTGCACTCTAGGTCCTGAAGAAAGCCCACTTGACCCCCAGGGGCAAAACAAGAGCTGAAACACGTCGACCTTATTAAGGACACTTTAAGTGCGGGAGATCCCTAATTAAATCTCAATACGCACTACATCTACCTTTTAATTAATACCTCAAATCCATACCTCTTAAACCTTCTCTCTGGCTGTACGAGTATTTTTAATCCAGACCCCTTTTTCAACTTATGACCCCTGTATCACTGATACCTACTGCACTAACCAGGGGCACGAGAACTAACCCCATGATGATGCTGTCACGTTTTTAAGAGTTAGGCGGGGAATCAAGATATACCGCCAATTCTATCCTCTGTACGGGAATGAGGGATTTTATTGGTACACTGAACTAAAAATTGAAGGCCCTGGTTACGCAGGACAAGTGATCCATTGTCCACTTGATTTTGTCTCTCTTTGATAAAGCCAAGTCTTCCAGACCCTCCTAAAGATAAGTAATTCTGATTCAGTCCTGGTTTCCAATGGTAAAGAATTCCAAAGTATAGATGCAGTCTAAAAAAGGAGCAGTCTCCCATTCTGACTTTAGTAATTCTTGGTACTAGGAGGAAATGACAGATGAAGTGTATCATAAGTTGAGTGGAGCTTTACTCCTCCAAACATTGTAAGACTTGAGAATCATTTGCATAGGATCACAATTTGCAACCTCTCTCTCTCAACTCCTTTCTTAGTGGGTGCAAATTTATGGCAAATATGTTTGGAGATAGAGAGGAGAACTGGGTAACTCTTTCTTAACATGGCTGTACACGATGAAACTGTAACTGCCTGTGTACGATTTTAAAGGAATGAGTTCAGACACAGTGGACCCTGGGGCATATTTACAAGCCACCATTGCCACAGGAGTGTAATTTTTAGTGAAGTACCTTTGGCAATATGTGCTTCTCCTTATTATCAAGGCAGCTTTAGGCCACCTAGCATGGCTTAACGCACAATTGTCAATAAGGCATCTTTTCACACTGTATTTAGCGTTAAAGGGGAGGGCAATGGGTGTTGCGTGTGTGATCCACCGCAACACCCATTAATTTTGACGGTGCACCCTATGTACAAGGCCAGCATAAATAGGAGAATACCTGGTCTTAAACAAGCGAATGAAGGAGAAATACTTTATCTCTCCTCGTTTTTGCGGTTTCCATGTGTGCTGCATTGTGCAGAACACAAAGAAACAGCAAAAGGCCATTGATTGTTTATGTGCAGGAAAGTGTCTCTTCCATCACATAAACATTCTTTACAAAAATAACATTTTGTAACTTCAGCACACACAGAAGTGACAAACGGCATTTAAAGATTGTTTATGGGCAGGAAGAGACCCCTTCTTGCAAATAAAAAATCTTTCCCTCGACGCAGACACCCTTGCACTATGGTGCAAAGATGCCTGCGTTGGCACTAGGCAGCTAAATTTAGCGGCAGCGCAAGGGGAAATGCAGGGCTGTACCATATTCTTGTAAATATGGTGCATCCTGTATTTCTAAAGTGAAGTCTTCTTGGCTTAAAGACACACTTCGCCACTTTCTTGTAAATATGCCCCCCAGTGCGTTCATAAGGAGAATAAGAAAGCATTGTATCCACTGATTTTAGATAAAATTTGCACTACTGGCACATCTCTCTCATTTGAGAGTCAACAGAAATAGTTTTATTTAATTACACGATAGAATCAAACCAAAGAGTGATCGGATCAAATGCACAATGAGATAGAAAGCTCTCTAACTTCAATGATGTATGTTCGAAACAGATATAAAATGTGGCCACCAGTATGTATAGTAATATGAATTAATTCTGAAAACTTAAGGGGCAAAAGTGATTCAGAAACTTCAAAATCATTTGCATCAGCGTGGAAATCTTCATCCCAATAGTTGAAGTCCCTAATAAGGATAAGGTAAGAGTGGCTGGTCAGAAGACAAGGTACCACTTCATGGAATTCCCAAGGGATATCCCTGAGTTCTTATTCAGTTAAAGTCTGAAAAGCAACATATCAGTGCGATGAATCAATTTCAATTCAAAAACAGAACACTTAAGATTTACTAATGAGTGTTGCTTTACAACCACCTGCTTTAGAAGGACTCTATTTCTATTTATCATAAATAACCTTTGGGGATAGGAGCTAATATTGGGTGCCGTCTCAGATAATCATGTGTCCATTAAGAGAACAACATTTTCATCATTATTAGCTAGCAAACAAAAATAATCCAGTTTGTGTTTTACCAAGGAATAAATGTATAAATAGGCAACGCAGGGAGAATTATTCACAGAATGATGTTTTAAGCTACCTTGAGGAACAGATTAATGAGGGTTTGTAGCTTCATTAGAAAGATTGTAAAATTTGAATGTTGATGGGGCCAAAGCAGGGCTTGAACCAACCTTTCAGGATAATGGCTGTATATAACACAAGTAATTTGGGGCCAGATTTAGGTAAAACCCAAATTGTAAATCTTAATAGCGATATTTACCGAATCGCTATTAAGAACTCGCAAGGTCCGATGTAGATAAAAAATCGCTAAAAGATAGCGATTCGGTAATAATCACTAAAGAAAATACTGAATTCGCATTTCCGAATCAGTATTAGTGATTTCGCATTACCGAATTGGTATTAGCAGATTAGCTATTTCTAAAAATCGCTAATTATTGAATCAGCCAATCCAGTGCATCTTGATGACCTCACAACCAGGAAGTGGCCTGACACACGCAGTTACACTGAGCCTGAAGCTGTGGGAGAGGCAGGGAGCAGAACCAAAAATGCAGGAGCTGCACAGCAACCACCTTGCAGACACGCAAAACAATCATGGACACACAGGAGAAGGGAAAGGAGGCTAGAGAGAGGAGGAGAAAACACAAATTTAGTGAGAGGGAGTTGGAGGTACTAATTGAGGAAGTGGTGAAGGATCACGATCAGCTCTTCTGCAAAAAATCTTTGCACATTTCAGAATCACAAAAAAGAAAAATATGGCTTGTGATCCAGTAAAAAATCAATACCATCGGCGTCACTCAGCGCTCGACAGACAAACTTAAGAAGCGCTGGTACAATCTACGCAAACGTGCCAAGGAGAGGGTGGCTGACAGGCTCAAACAAGCCAAGCAGACAGGTAGCATGACATCTACTGCGCCTGTATCAACTCCCTTGGAACAATTGGTGGAGTCCACCCTCCATCCAGAGAGCGCCAGAGGAGACAACAGACAACGTAAGATGCATGCACAGCATGCTGTGCCCCCCTCCCTAACCCCAATCACCAATCCCCAATCCTCAATGACCCAGTATGAATCCCACTCCAGTCCACAATTTGCAAAAAAACAGCAATGCATCATGGGAGATGTAGTCCCATTTGACACATAGCATAAAAGTTACTCCACTCAACCCAAATGCATGTCACACACATCAGTAAATAAGTAGGTGGGGGCCAGTCAGTTTGATTGGCAGTCATGTAATTTATAGAAACGCTAATGCTGCTAGACAAGTGAGTAAATGGACATTCTATATCCACAGGCGACCCAGCGCACCAGGCTGCAGAAGGGGAGATGGAGGAGGCACCCAGGGAGCCCAACACCCAGGATGAGGAGGCCCTGTCACCTGCTGAGGTCACACCTCCACCACCACCACCACCGAGAGCCAGGAGATATACAGTGGGTAGCCTCCAGGAGATGAAGGGGTCAGAGGAGGAGAGCATGGGAGCCCAACAGACCATGCAGGAATAGGCTGAACAGACACCAGGAACACAGTCCCCCATGGAGCCTGGCCACACAGGTGCCCGATGACGACGACCAAGGGCACACAGTCCTAATGCACAGGGAGAGAATTCCAAAGTTTTTCCATGTCTGGAGGGGAAGATGTTGAAGGTGCAGCGGCTGCAAGGCATAACAATGCAGTCAATGCAACGCCAGATGGTGGCCATTAACACAAGCATGCAGGACATGAAGGAGGGCATATACTGCCTTAACAACACCGTGGCTGAGGGCATGCGGGACATGGCAGAGGCTGTAAGACTGTTGTGCAGCAAAATGGACGACGAACGTGTTGCAAGGCGCAGGGACAGACAGAGAATGGATGGCTACACGAAGGAGGTGAACCAGGTATGCACTGCCACCTCTGTCATTAGCAGGCGCTTGCTGGCCATGCAGTTAGAGATGCCAACTGCAGCCGTGATGTCACAAGGGGGTTGGTCACAGTCACCAGTGCCTTGGAAATGCTCCAGACCACACAAATCACTGCCACAGGTTCAGGGGATGGGGAAGTGAGGAGGCAACAAGCCGCATCAGTATCACTCCCACAATAAAGGGTCCAGGAGGCGCATTGGAAGGCACGGACAAGCCGCAGGACAGACCTCTAGGGAGGTCAGTATGCCTAGTGAATGCAGCAGTGCTGCGCGCAGAAAATAATCCAGGCATCTCCTGACATTGGGAGATGGGTGAAGTCACCCATTTGACCAAATGATGGGATTTGGAAATTTGCATGGAGAGTATCTATGCCATGCTGGGGTAGTTGAGGCCCTATGGGGCCTTCATGGTGTGGCGGTGTGCTGTCCTATTGCCTAACTGAAGGTCAATAAAACACCATATCACAATTGCAGTTACTCGCTTTGTCTCATTACTTACTCAGAAATAGTTGTGTGTGATTTCAGCCTGTCTGTGTCTCCCATCTGGTGCTGCTGCAATACCCGCAGTGCTGTGGCTGTGGACAATCCTCAGCCTCATCCTCTGATTCAGTGAGTTCCACTGGTGTTCCCTTCTTTGTGGCCAGGTTATGCAGCATGGCACATGTAGCTATTATTTTGCATTAGGCCGGTACTGCCGTGCACCTCCAGTTTTGTGGCGGCAGCGGAACCTGCTTTTCAGGAGTCCAAATGTACGCTTCACCACATTCCGCGTAGATTTATGGGCAACATTAAATCTCCTTTCACGTGGGGTAGATGGGTTGAGGTATGGAGTCAGGATAAATGCACGCACCGCATATGCGCTCTCACCTAAGTGTTAAAAGAAGAAAGATTATTTGCAGTCAGCAATGGATACATCAAAGGTATACATCAGGGTGTGTCACATAGATTTACCTAGAAGGTATCCTTCTCCAAATTCACCCCCAATAAGAGGGGTGTAGATCCCACTGTTCCTGAAGATGTAGGAATCATGCGTGCTCCCTGGAAATATTGCAACGATGTCAGTAATGATCTGGGACGCATCACATATTACCTGTACGTTGATTAAATGTGTTGATTTCCGGTTACTATAGATGTACTCAGTAGCAGAGGGGGGAGGGGGCAGATTGGTATATGTGTCCCGTCAATGCACCTACATGTGGGACCTGGGCCTTCAGATAAAAGTTCATATGCTGTTCCACCTGTGTGCTGGCGAACCAGATGTAGTGGTGCAGTCATTGCATCATGGCATCCAAGAATGCGTTGAAAAAGCATGACAGGCAACTCTCTGAGACACCACCTGCCACAGCTATTACCCCCTGGTAACTGCCGGATGCTAGTAGGTGCAGGTAACAGAGGACCTATACATGTGGAGGTATTGCGTGCACCCTTGGTGTCTGGTGCTCCAGGACTGGGTGCAGGTCACGTATCAGGTTTAGGATGGTGGTGGGGTGAAGCCTGTACCTCTCATGGATTTCTGCCTCTGTGAGTTGGAATAGTGTGATGCGCAATCTGTATATGCTTTCCTGTCGTCTCCAGATCCTCAGTGCTGCAGCTTGCATCCGCATCCGCCTTGCAATGACATAGAGGGCTGCCATTGTGTTCACGCAGATGCATTCTGGGGCTATTTATGTGCAGTGCACCTGGTTACCACCTGCTTTGATTCTGTGTTAATTTGCGACTCCAAATTAGGGATTTTTTTAAGAAATTGGTATTTGCGAGTTTATGTACATTGGTTTGCGACTTGATTTTGCAATTCCTTATTTAGCGACTCACAAAATAGTGAGTCGGTGGGGCATTTTCGCTAAATAAAGAATCGCTAATTGTTTTCCATTATTTTTAGCGATATTTTATTTAGCGATTCGGTATTTCTGTCCCGTGAATTCCGGCATTTGCAATCGGTATTTGGTTTCCTACATCTGGCCCTTGATCTGGAATATGAAAACGTATTTGGAAGAGATCTTTGAGTTGCTGTGTTGTATAAATGATTCGTCCAACAGAGTAACTCCTAGTCGGATCTGGCTTTTCTTGGATTGCTAATCTCTTAGATGGCACTTAACCAATAGCACAGTGGAGAGCGATGAAAATGATTCCTACACCAATCAAGTTACATGTGCTCCCTTTAGTGAACAAGTTACACAAAAATCTAAACAAAAGTTAATTAATTTAACACAAAATCTCAATTGCACTTACTAAATCGAAAAAAAATTGCAATAGCAACACTAATTCAATTAAAAAACATCAATACTGCATAACTAACTCTTTTGTAGCCAACCATTCAATTCAAACACACAGCAAGATATTCAGTATCAAAAGTAAAAAAAAATCTTACTTTTCAAGTTACACCTCATCCTCAAGTAACCTCATAGTTACAGCACACATTGGATTTGTGCATCCCAGTTCCCCATGGCTAGTCACCCTCCTGTCCCATCCCTGCAGCTGGGCCTGCATCCACTGTTTTGGAATTCCTACAGTTCCCTCATCATTCTCATGCAAAGGGTTTCCTTCTACACCTACATCCATGCCCCTCCCCTCTGCTCTCAAGATGCTATGTATCTCCCCCTCAATTGTCAAGTGCTCCATTGCTTAATGGCAATATTTGTGGCAATTAAGCCTACATGTGTATACTCATATATACTTTTAAATAAATGCCAATCCCTCTGTTTAGTTTTACAGAGGCTTTAAAACAGTTTCCTAAATATTCAGGGAGACTGGTTTTGGTATAAGTGTATTGCCCCCACTTTAGGAGTGTACTATTGGCAGACCCGGGATCTCTGGTTGGCTAAGGTAGGTACCTTAGGCCAAGTACAGACCCACGTTCCAATGTCAGGGAAAGGAAGGTCACCTTCTTAGATAGCCCTGCTCACCCCCTCGGTAGCTTGGCATGAGCAGCCAGGCTTATCTTCAAGGCAAATGTGTGAAGTATTCACAACCACGCTCACAATAATCCAATGATGACACCACAAATAGAATCCAAAGAGTTTTATAAAATGAGTATAAACTTTCTATAAAAAGATATACGATAAGACCACACAATATAAAACCAACATATGAGGTTGTGTAATGTTTCTCCTGGCCAGTTGTTAGGCCAGCCAGCCCTTTTAAGTTCTGGCGATGTCAATGAGCACTTCTAAACATTCTCCTGTACTCCTTATATCATGTCATACATTTCGTAACTGTAGAATCAGGCACTTTTGCAATATAAATATACTGTAATGCGTAACATAGCAATCCGACACTCTGCTATGAAAAAAATACAATGCGTAACGCAACAATCAGGCACTTTTCAAGGTAACATAATGCAATGCATAATACAAACACCAGAAATGTCATTCTTCAAAAATAAGACAATGCATATACACTAATAAGGTAATTCGTTATGCAGGAATAATGCAATGCGCAATACACTAATCAGGTGGTTTGTTCTGCATAAACAAGGCAATACGTCATACGACAATCGCGTAGTTCGTTATGCAGATAAAAATGCATGCATCATACACTAACAGGTAGTTTGTTATACAGGAATAATGCAATGCGTAACACTTTAATCAGGTACTCCGTTCTGCAGAAATGATGCAATGTGTAATACGACAGTCAGGTACTCCGTTCTGCAGAAATGGAATACTACGTAGTACACTCAGGCCCCGATCACCGGGCCTTAGGCAATCTCGCCGCCTCTCCTTCTGACTTTCAGTCAGCCTCTCACAGTTGCCCCAACACAGTACGATGTAATCCCAAAGTGCAGCTTTGCACTCTGGCCCCTGTACTGCCACTCCCTTGGGAAAAGGGGCTGCGATACGAGCCGAAGCAGAGGCTTGTGCTGGAAACTCGAGACAGAGGCTGAGAGCGTCTCCCCTCGAGCCCGCACCCCGCCCCTGGAGTCGACACATGTTACCTGGGGGGCACAAACTCACTCTCCTCTCTCCGTCCAGTGGCTGGGCCTCCAATGCAGCTTCGTGAAATGGCAACTGTGGCTCGGGTCGGCAGCTCCTCCAGGACTGCCGGTCCGGGCCGCTTCAGTTACGATGATCGCAGGCTGCCACAAAGCACACCACACAGCTGAGTCTTCCTTCACTCCGGTGCACGATCACTGGGCACTCCACACACAGGTCTCAGGCTGCATGAAGATCACGAGCACAGCGTTGCAGAGACTCACTTTACTCTGGTGCACACGATAAAAAGGCAAATCCTCATGAAGGTCTTCCCAGTGCACAACACACCCGCACACAGTGGCGATGAGACTCACTTGGATTCCTGTGCACACAATAACAAGGCAAATTCTCATGAAGGTTTCACGGTGCACAACCCACATGCACACAGCGTCAATGAGACTCACTTGGATTCCGGTGCACACGATAACAAGGCAAATCCTCACAAAGGTCTCCCGGTGTACAACACACACCCCCACGGCGGCAATGAGACTCACTTGCATTCCAGTGCACACAATCACTAGACAATCCTCACAAAGGGGTTCAGGCGGCACAAAGCACACGCACACCGCGTCGCTGATCCTTGCTTGGACTCCAGGTGCCCACGATCACAGGCCAATCCTTATGAAGGTCTCAGGCTGCACAAAGCACACGCACACAGCGTCGCTGAGACTCACTTGGACTCCAGGTGCCCACAATTGCAGGGCAGTTCTTTCGAGGGTCTCAGACTGCAACAGGCACGCTCACACAGCTCTGCTGAGACTCTCCTGTAAACTTTTGTTTCCTGTGTTTCCGAACAGGGAGCCAGCTCACATCAGGCCTTGGGGATAAGTTACTTAAGGACAAAGCACACAGAAAAGTCCTTCAAGCAGGGGGACACAGCACATAGCAAAGTCCATTTAGCTTTTCCTTGGTTGAAACATCAAACTGCAGGCCAGCCCCAATCACACAGCAAGGGTCAGTCCTATCCTTCAGTCTCTTCAGTTGTTTCTTCATTGGCAAAGGTCCTCTTGACCACGCAGTAGCTCCAGTCTTGTTCACACTTGATCAAGCCATTCTCCAAAGTTCAAGAGCTTCAGCTCTCATACTTATACCACTCAATGGCTTTGAAGTTTTTGTGTTTCAGGGGGCACTGACCCCTGCTATTCAAGCTAGTTCTGGGTGCCTCCCTGCCAGTGACGCCTTTCTTTCTTTGATTAGTGGGGGTCTGGATTCTCAATCACTCGGCAGGAGATGAGCTAATTGTTTTTTAGCAGCAACCCAGGCCTCGTCACCTCTAGGGCCTTCTCCTCTCCTTACACTCCAGATGCAGGTCAGCCTGTTGCTGTCTCACCTGCTCCACTGGGTCAAGACATTCCCCAGATCATATCACTTTCAAATCAAGACAGTCAATCCATAGCCAGGCAGAAACACACAGAAATGTCAGAGCACAAAAACTCAGCCATTTCTAAAAGAGTGGCTTCTGAACACACAATGCAAAAACCACCTATATAAAAAATGTGTTATTACATTGTGAGTTCAGGCATACTAAACTTCACCTTTCCATCTTAAGCCTTTGGGATGATAGGCTGCAAAACATATTACACAGCCTTTCCATTCTGTCCTATGGGCAAGATGGCCTTTCAACAGTGAAAAATGGAAATGGGGATTATTTCACTGTCAGGACTTGACACACACCTTGGTACCTGTCCTCCCTTTCACATGCACTGCACCCTCTCCATGGGGTACCCTAGACCTACCATAGGGGTGTCTGATATGCCTAGAAAGGGAAGGGCAAGGTTTGGCAAGTGAGTTCACTTGACAGAACAACATGGCAGTTTAACAAACTGAGCGCAGGCCCTGCAATGGCAGGCTTCAGTTCCCTTTTTAAGGCTACTTGTGTGGGTGGCACAAATAGTGCTGCAGGCCCACTAGTAGCATTTGCATTACCAGCCCTGGCACACACACTACACTATACTAGGGACTTTACTAGTAAGGCAAACATACCAATCATGGATAACCAAATACTATTACTTTATACAGGGAACACTTACACTTTGAGACTGTTTAGAAGAGGCAAAGTGTCCAAAGCATCTAAGTTGGCAACATCAGGTCAGAAAAAAGGTCTTGGGGAAAAGCAAAAAGTTAAGGGACTTTAGCCAAAAAGGGCCAAGTCCTACAACTATGTTTAATCTCTAACTCTATGCATGAGCAAATGATAAGCTCCTTCTCCTAGAAAGTGCAAATAAACGGATGCTCAGAAATGTGCTAGCCTGTGGATGATAGGTGGGTTTCGTCTTTTCGGTAGTTTGTGACTTAGAAGATTTGGGACAGAGATAGATCAATGGAACCCTAGCCCAAGGATGTTAAAAAGATATATTGTGTTAATAAATTGAGGATTTGTTTAGGTTTAATACCAAGTAATTGATCTGTCTATTTTTGTGAGTCAGCATGGAGGCATGATGCCAAAAGCGAAGCCAGAAAGTTTCCAAGCTCTAAGATACTGTCTCAGTGTTGTGTTGTGATTCCATTCTATAAGTAGGCACAGGAAAGAGGCCAAGCATATTGATTAGTTTCAACCTAGCACAGAAATGTCATCCACAATAAGGTACAGTCAGGAGCATTGATGGTCCACTTTTGAGAATGGGTTTTTAATGCAGGGCCATCGTACATTGGGCATTTTTGCACTAGCAGTGGTGTAAATTTGTACAATGATTTCCATTGACTTACATGTGCAAAGGCTGCACTCCCAATGTCTGCTTTGTACAAATATATTTTTTTTCACCAGGCAGATTGTGCAAATACCTACTCAATAGGAAATAAAGTACCTCTTGCCATATATTATAAGGATATTGCATGTCACCCAGGAGTTCCATGGTTATATAGAGGAACGAGCCTGACGGTCGAGTTCCTGTAAAAGGATATGGAACCCTGAGGTGACTTGCAATATCCTTATCATGTACAATAGGGGGTCCTTTATCCTATATAATGCATGGTTACACCATCACCTTTCCCAAAACCCACTTAAAACCTTGGTGCATAGCTTTTCATGTGATAGAGAGGGCAATTCTACAAGCATTAAGAATAAAAATAAAAATAGAAACTCTAGTCCAAAATTAAACACATCAAAACCAGTTAGTTATTTGATGCAAAAAATATTAGAAACAGTTCAATACAAATGAGTTTTTTAATAGAAAGCTACAGTATCTCAGAATATGTAGAAACACAAAGAAAAAGTATAATTTACTATAAATTTCTAAGGAATTCAAAAATAATCATCAGATTCTGTTTGCTAACAACTGTAAGCTCGAAATATAGAGCAGGAGGAATAAAATCTACATTTCATTTTTATAGCTTTAAACAGCTGCTCCGTGACCTAATCTACATTGTACCTAGCTGCTGGCTCTGGCAGCAGGCATTGTGATATCAGAACTTGACTGAATAACTTATGTATAGTATAAAATGCTTATACAGAGCACGTTCACCATAAGGACTCTAGACACTAGAGTAACAAAAGTCAACATATGCATATGCGTGATCGAACAACGAAGGTTTTCAAAGATTTCTAATTGAAGTTGAGTTCTGACATTGTTTCTATATAATCAGGGATTAGAGAAAGACATTTATACAGGGTTTGCAAAATCCCACATGTTACATATAAGCTTTATCCTGGAGAGGGAGGACGTCAGAGACCACGAAAGGGACAAATTCCAAAAATGATTTTTTACTCGCGCCCCAACCATGCATGGTTTTCTCATGAATAATTTCATTACAAATGTTGTAGTGATATTATCATATTATCAATTATGTCAAAGAAGATGTCATGACCAATGTAATATGTGGGGCAATTAGAAGAGCATGATTTATAGTTTCTTTCACATATTACATTGGCATATATATATATATATATATATATATATATATATATATATATATTACCTACTGGCGGTCGGCAGTAGGTATATATAGTTAGGATTTTTTCTCTATGGGATTTTTGAAAATTCTATGTCTAATAACTTTAGCGTTTGAGGACGGAATTGGCTGAAATTTTCAGGAAAATGGAACATTTTGTTTCTGAGCAGCCCCTGAAAATGTGGGGGGGGTTCGTCAAGGGGGGGCCGAGAAAAAAGGGGGGTCCCAAAACGCGTTTTTCCCATGTTAATTTCCATAGGGCGGTTGGCCTCACTTTTAGCCCGAACGGCTGAATGGATTTGCACAAAACTTGGCAAAATTGTAGGGACTGTTAGTCCGATGTGCCTTTGCTAGGTCTCAATATATGTGCTCCAGTGGATTTTGAGAAATTAACGTTAAAAAAAAATATATATCTGTAAGCGCGCTCCGGGCAGCGCCCCGGTTTGCGTACCTGACGCGTAACGGAACTTCGCGAAGCGAAGCTGATTGGCCCTCCGGTGTCTGTCAACATTCTAAACAGTCCGGAGCGGCCGCCATCTTGTCTCTCGGTAGGATCGAGAGACAAGAGGAGGCCAAAACAAAGGGGGAAATGACCATAAGGGGGCATAGTAGATCCTCCCTGACCCCCTAGGTTTGATGTGGAGGCTTTAAAAGGGCCCCGCGGGGCAAAAAAAAAAACATTTGTTTTTTTGCGTGGGGAGCGCCCGGTACGCGCACCGGGAAGCGGTCTGGGGAGCGTACTATAAGGAAAAAAGAATGATAGACTATGATATTTTGAAATATTGTATGTTTATTGATTGTTCTTTTTGTTGTTTTTTTTTTGTTTTTTTTTATTTAAGTAGCAGTATTTATGATTATTAAATATAAATGTATTTTTGGGATTGTGCACAGTATACTATAAGTCTGACTTTACATTATAATCAATTTGGTACTAGTTTATGAATTACATATAAAAATGATTAAAGACTCAAACAATTTTTTAATATTAAATATAATTTTATTTTTCTGATTCTTTTTCAAAATTTAATAGAACGTCTAACATTTGACTGTCCGATATGTCTTCTTTTTGACTGAACATAACTTCCCACATTTGACCGTCCTCATATTGAAGTAAGAAATCCACAGATTCTACACATTGTAGAAGTTCATGGTCTCGTGATTCATCCATGAATTCCAAGTCAATGGGTTCAATGATTTCCTCATTGTTCATGTCTAGGACAATTTCAAAGGAAACGTTCTGTTCTCCTTGCATTTTTGTACTGAAATTTGAATAAAAAATAAATATATCAGTAGAGATAGGGCACTGTTGGGTTTAAGTTCAGACAGGTACTTTTGAGGCGTGAAGTAGTACTATTAAAAAGTGCCTGTGAAAAAGCCTAAGTAAATTCATAATTATACCACAGAAACCTAAATCAATCCATAATTATAATAAACAAGCCTTTCTCAATGTGTAACTCTTACAGAGGGATAGTATATAACTATCTGAAAATGTTTTCAAATTTATAAAATAATATCTTACCTTTTAAAAACAAGTTTAAGTTGTGAGTGAAAATGATCTTGCAATGTAGTTCAGGAAGTAGTAGTCAAAATGGCTGTGTTTCTCTCTCTTTTTTTATATATATTTAGGTACATAACCAATCAAATGTCAGGTAAAAAAAGTAGAAAATGAAAGTAACATTTTAATTGGTTGTCAATTCCAACACTTCAGATGTGTTTTGTGAAGCAATTTACCTCAGGGTATTTAGAGAGGTCTACAGGCTAAATGGTTAAATGGAATTCCAACCAAATTTGTGAAAATGGTAGGGATTGGTATGTAGTATGAGCTAATCTATATTTGGTGAAAGTGTCTCCAGTGGTTTTTCTGTATATTACTTTCCCACCTTTTTTGAGCGAGCGCTTCCCGGTGCGCGCCCCGGTACGCGAACCGGCAGCGTTACGGGAGTCCTCCATTTTGTGTTTCGGTATAATTGAGATACAAGATGGAGGGCAAATAATGATCAGAATGGGTAGAAGGGGGCAAGGTACACGTATCCTGACCCCCTAGGTTTTCTGAGGGTGGTTGAGGAGGCCCATATGTGCGGAAAAAAAACATTTTTTTTAAAATTTTCGCGTGGTTAGCGTCCGGTGCGCGTACCGGTTAGCGCTCCGGGGAGCGTACTTTGGTGAAAATTAGTGAAAAAAGTTAGAGTAAAATAATAATTGTGAGTGATCAGATGTAGGGTAGCTCTGAAAAGAGCTTTTGGGTCCTGTGGCTGATTTAGGTACCTACAAATAGGTACCAATGCACAGTCTTAAATTCAGGATGAAAATCCTGTTCCCCTCATCTGAGAAGTGAACTCCATCTGCTCTGTAGATATCTTGCATGTAGTAACGCAAGTTATTGTTGTACATGGATCCCATTCCATGGTCTCTCATGTAAGCTGAAACAGACTTATTTACATGCTTCCTCGATTTCTCAATTTGTGGACAAAATTGGTTCGACCACCTCCATTTCTGTCTTTGGCATATATTTGAATATACCAAGGCAGTTTGAGGAAAAAGTGCCATCAATTGGTCAAAGGTGTCCTTTAAAAGCATTTCCAGACCTACCCCAGTCAAAGTGCCCAAGTCATTTCCTCCACAGTGCACAATTAACAGGTCAGGTTTTGGCAAATGCAAAAAGGTTTTCACCAATGGTATCAATTGGTGACATTTTAATCCTCTGTGGCCAATCCACTTGATTTCCACATTTTGTAAATTGAGGTTGTGTAAATTTCTGTTATCAGCAAACCTTTGAGCCCAGTGGATATAACTATGTCCAACAATCCAGACAGAAAACATGGTGAGAGAAGGTTCTGCTGCAGTCAGATGAAGTGTGGCAATGAAATGGCAGTTGAAAAAATAAGAGTTTATAATGAAAAAAACTGTGGAGTTTCTGTGCTAATGAATCAGTAGCAGTGATTGGTGGATTTTGATTGCTGGAAACAGAAAGTTAGGGTGCATGGATGAGTTCTTTGACAGATGTAATTTGAATGGTCAAGAAAAAATCATTTTATGAAAGATTGCACTGGATACGCAGGTGTACTGAGAGTTCAGAGTTCAATTGAAACATTGTTGTGTGAAGGTGCAAACATGAGAGGTCTTTCAGGAGGTGGTTGCTATGCAAAAAAGGCAGAAAGGGCAGAGGGGGGAAGGGTGTTGATTTGAAAAAAGTGAGGGAAGAGTTTTGATTGGGTGACATGAGAGATATGTGTGATGAATTACAGCATTTCTGTGCTTTTTTTGGCTGCAGCCTCTGGAGTGCATACCCTTTGTTCTGCTGAGACAAATTGGTGTGTGTCTGAGACTGTTTTGAAACTCATAAAGTATTTGCTAAGGTGAGAAAAGATTCATTTAATTTATATAGAGAATAGTATGCTTTAGGGTGAAAATTATGAAGAAAGTTGTGTATTTAAAATGTTGCTTTGTGTCAAGTGTTTTACAAATAGATTTTGTTTCTTTGAGTTACATAGCCATGTTAAAAGTGACGCAAAAATGGTGCAAGGGCCTTCAAAATACGCTTTCATGTGTCTTAGGGCATTTTAACTCACTTCCCCATGAATGTGGTTGAATAATTGCTTTACATGATGTGTTTAAAAACTTTTTTGAAATCAATTAGGTTTCTTGATATGTACTGCTAGAGTTTCATAGGTTGCTTGGGGCATATTTATAAGGCCTTTGAGTCTCTCTGATGTTATTTTTCCCATTTTAATTTAAGACATTTCCCCGTGGTGCAAGGTCCTTGTAAATACGCCCCCATCTGTGCTTGGCAAATTTAGATTTTGATTATTTGAGTTACATAGCCATGTTAAAAGTGACGCAAAAATGGTGCAAGGGCCTTAAAAAAAACGCTTTCATGTGTCTTAGGGCATTTTAAGTCATTTCCCCTTGAATGTAGGTATATAATTGATGTACATGATGTGTTTAAAAACGTTTTTTGAAATCAATTAGGTTTCTTGATATGTACTGCTAGAGTTTCATAGGTTGCTTGGGGTATATTTAAAAGGCATTTGAGTCCCTTTGATGTTATTTTTCCCATTTTAATTAAAGACATTTCCCCGTGGTGGAAGGTCCTTGTAAATACGCCCCCATGTGTGCTTGGCAAATTTAGATTTTCATTCTTTGAGTTACATAGCCATGTTAAAAGTGACGCAAAAATGGTGCAAGGGCCTTAAAAAAACGCTTTCATGTGTCTTAGAGCATTTTAAGTCACTTCCCCATGAATGTAGGTATATAATTGCTTTACATCATTTGTTTAAAAACGTTGTTTGAAATCAATTAGGTTTCTTGATATGTACTGCTAGAGTTTCATAGGTTGCTTGGGGCATATTTACAAGGCCTTTGAGTCCCTTTGATATTATTTTTCCCATTTTAATTTAAGACATTTCCCCGTGGTGCAAGGTCCTTGTAAATACGTCCCCATCTGTGCTTGGCAAATTTAGATTTTGATTCTTTGAGTTACATAGCCATGTTCCATACAGTGCTCACCTTCTGCGTAGTCTTTGATATGCTAGACTCCATCTGCACAATGAGATATCTAAGCAAAGGAAACACAGGTGATGTGATTGTGAAATGAGCAAAAGAAATTCCACATTTTTCAATTACATCACCTGTGTTTCCAAACTTTACGAATCACATTGTGCAGATGAGGTTTAGGCCTGTCCACGGACACAGAAGAGGTCTGGCCTTTGTTCAAGAGTGAAGTGGACATGACTTACTTCATTGGTAGGCCTGCACATGTATTATCTCCTCTGTACTCTTCAACAAGCTTAAATTTCATCTGCAACCCTGAGTAGGCCTCACCTCAAACAAACCTCTGAATAGGCCACACCTTATCGTCATCCTGAATCAATCATTTAAAATGTTAGGGACAGATTTATGATAGCCGTGTGCCTCTTTTGCGCCACTGTGCGTCACTTTTGTGACGCAGCGGCGGTGCAAAAGATTTGCTATGTGGCGACATATTTACAACTTGATACATCTAGGCAGATGTGTCATGCTGTAAAGTCCTGTGCCACATGAAACCGATGCAGCAGTGATGCAAAAGATGCACCATGTTGCAAGACAGGCCTCACTTCATCTCCGACAAGATACCGTCAGTTTAAACTGTAAACATTTAGGTTTGTGTAGGGGGCATGGAGAAGCTGAATCTTCTGTAAATGTCAAAACTGTTGTATACAGTGCTCAACTTCTGTGTACTCTTTGATATGCTAGACTCCATCTGCACAATGAGATACCTAAGCAAAGGAAACACAGGTGATGTGATTGTGAAATGAGGAAAAGAAATTCCACATTTTTCAATTACATCACCTGTGTTTCCTAACTTTACGAATGACATTGTGCAGATGAGGTTTAGGCCTGTCCACAGACACAGAAGAGGCCTGGCCTTTGTTCAAGAGTGAAGTGGGCATGACTCACTTCATTGGTAGGCTTGGACATGTATTATCTCCTCTGTACTCTTCAACAACTCTAAATTTCATCTGCAACCCTGAGTAGGCCTCACCTCAAACAAACCTCTGGATAGGACACACCTTATTGTCATCCTGAAACAATCATTTAAAATGTTAGGGACAGTTTTATGATGGCTGTGCACCTCTTTTGCGCTGCAGTTGCATCACTTTTGTGAGACAGCAGCAGTGCAAAAGATGCACCATGTTGCAAGATAGGCCTCACTTCATCTGCATCAAGATACTGTTAGTTTAAAATGTATATTTTTAGGACTGTGTAGGGGGCATGGAGAAGCAGAGGCTTCTGTAAGTGTCAAAGTTGTTGAAAAACTGTTTGTCCTTCAATCTTTTCCCTTGTCTTTTCTAATTTTTAAATACATGTTTTAATATTTTTCAAATGTTTGTTCTCTCTTTCACAGATTGAAAGTATAAAAATAACAAGTGACTAAGTTAACGACAATTATAAGGTAAATGTTTTGTACTCTTTTCGTTACATTTCTATCACATTTAACTTCTATTAGTTCCACTACTTCATTTCTTAAACCCTCACTTTCCTGCCTTTGCTACTTCCCTCATTCCTTTCTCTATTACTTACTTACTCTACTCCTTCCACTCTTTTTCTCAGTCCCTCTCTTCTCATACTTCCTCACTCTTGTTCACTCACTCCGTCTCTATTACTCTCACTGTCTCTGACTGATCACTCTTTCACTACTTGTTCATTATGCTTTCTCTCTGTAGTTCAAGCACACTAAGGGGCATATTATCAACACAGGCAATAAAATTATCGCTGCTTTTATCGGCAGAAAACTGCCGCAAAAGCGGCTTTAGCGGCAGATTTCTTCAGCAAAAGCAGCGATAATTTTATCACCTATGTTGATAATATGCCCCTATGTTATTTACATTTCTTTGCTGTTTCAATCATTCCTTTTCTGTTACTTCTTCTTTTCTGCTTTCTGTTTTTTCTCTCTGTTATTCCACATGTTTTAATCTTATTTTGAACATTCACTCACATTCTCTAAGAAACTCTTGTTTATTATTCTTCTACTCTACTTTTTTTCTTCCACTTCCTTATCTATTTTGTTTTTCACAATTATACCCTCTTCCATCTTTTCTTCGGTAAATAGATATATTAAACAGTATCTCTGTGTTACTCCCTATAGCTGTCTTTCTTGTAACATTACTCTCTGTTTCCTTCCCGTATACTTACTCTTCTTTTTTTTAAAAAAAATGTTTTGGTTCGCTCCCGGTTCGCGTACCGGCGAGCGAACCGGGAAGCGAACCAAAAGAAATAGAGGTTGCCAGAGTGCTAAACATTCTAGCAATTTTTTTATAAAGGGGAGGTAGTTCTGAAAAGAACTTTTTTTTAATTATTTTTGTTGTTTTATATTTTTTTTATTATTTTTCTGAACAATTTTTTACTTTTTTTGTATTTTTTGAACGGTTTTATATTTTTTTTGTTTTTTTTGAGGGGGAACAACGAAAAACAGGCATTACAAAGGGCTCAACAGGAGCAAATTTTTTTTTATTTTTTGGGGCGTTTTGAGCACTTGTGGTTTTCAAATGCTCTGTTTATCAAATTGATACTCATATTTGCACATGAGAGTAGGTCACCACAATAAAGGCACACTATCTTCATGTGCACAAAATTCTGTTGAATGTTTGGCACCGTTTCCCGCGCCTCTGGCCCCGACAGAGTTACCTGTGCCGATGTACTGGCCACAGGAGTTGGTGGGTTGTCTTGGAGGTGACGCATCTCTGCAACGCTGAAATTCAGTGGATGCCACCTCTGCATATGACGGTGCATAGTATAGTTGCCGTAACTATACTTTTTATCTGTGCCTCTAGATAAAACATCTTTACATATGAGGCATGTCACGTGGCGAGCATTCACTTTTTTTTGGCCTTGAGGAAAAGAAAAAAACTGCCAAATAAAACTATCTTTGTGGTGAGATATCCGGGGCTCCTCACGTAAAAACTGTCTTGGCTGTACTTCCTCTTCCTCTTCTTCGTCCTCTTCCTCCTCTGGGTTGGGAAGGAACTGTGGAGGTGGTCCTTCCTTCCTAGGTGGTTGTGGTGGTGGTGGGGGTCCACCAGCTGCAGCTACTACAGATGCCATTATTTTAATAAGCAAAAACAGGTATTCCTCTCACAAAGATGAAAGTCAGAGTGAGGAAAGAAGGTGGGGGCTTTCATCATTTGGGGAAAAAAAATGTTCTAAACCAATGAAAAGTGTTATTTTTAGGTCACATGACCTAGCCGTACATCATTAGGAAACCAAAAGTGAAATGAACCAATAGAAAGTTTTATTAACAAGTCACATGACCTGTTACGCTTAGGTTACGCGCTCCGCGCCGCGCCCCGGATCGCTTCCGGGGAGCTGCGCTTCGCGCCTCGGTTCGCGCTCCGGAGCACTTCCGGCTGCGCTAACGCGGCGCGTCATAAGACGCATTACGCATTACGCGGCAACGCGATACGTCGCGCTTACGCGACGCGCCCCGGATCGCTTCCGGGGAGCTGCGCTTTGCGCCTCGGTTCGCGCTCCGGAACACTTCCGGGTGCGCTAACGCGGCGCGTCATAAGACGCATTACGCGGCAACGCGATACGTCGTGTTCATCCTTTGCATTCCAAGGAAGTCATGGGGAATGCTATTGAGTTGTTTCAAATGAAACAAGCCAAAGGGAGTCCCATTAGTGTTTGGGAGGAAAGTTTGGAAGCTCGGTGTTTCCCACAGCTATTTCCAACAGGTCAAGGAGGAAGATATGATGAGCGACCTCATCAAATTCCTGCTTCTGAATACCGGAGTTTACGATTGTATGCAGAAGATCCTAGGTTTCGTCAATGCATTCCCTATTTTGTTTCATCTCCTGTTTGAAAGCGATCTGTCTGGACTGTCATATGCAGTGAACCACATCTTGAAAAGTGGTGTACAGATGCAAAACATCTCGGCAAGTGACTTTATGGATAAAGTCAATGTGCAAGACAGTATTTTGTATTCTCACCTGATTAATCTCATGGCGTGTCAGCGTGGTACTAATGAGTACTGGTACCGTCGTCATGGTGATTTAAAATGTATGCTGAGGAACTTAGGAACTCCCACATGGTTCCTCACTCTCAGCTGTGCCGAGTATGGCTGGGAAGACTTACTTGAATTTCTACGAGAGGCAAATGGAAACATTGAAAATATCGAATTCAAGACACCCGGAGAACTGTGCTCTTTGGATCCAGTGAATGTATGCAGGTACTTCAATCATAGATTTGAAGCTATGATGTCTTTCATCATGAACAAGAAAAATCCACCTCTTGGAGAGGTGTTGGATTTCTTCTGGAGAAAGGAGTACCAAGCAAGAGGTGCTCCTCATATACATATGCTGCTGTGGATCAAGGATGCACCTAAATTTGGAACAGATCCAGAAGACTTAGTGATGAGTTTCATAGAACAGTATTCTACATGTGCTGTTCCAAACGCAAAGGAAGACAAAAGCCTAAGAGAACAAGTTTTACGCTTCCAAAGCCATCGTTGTGGAAAGTACTGTCGTCGTAAATACAGAAACAAGGACAAGTTCTACACCAAATGTCGTTTCGCCTTTCCACGACCGGTGATTTCTAAAGGAAGAGTGAACAGTTTGATGTCTTCGCTGCGACATGATGTGATGAAGAAATCACCTAAAAACACATACAATTTGAAAAGGAACGAAGAGTCCATGTACATCAACGACTACAACCCAGTGATTCTGTCCATGTGGAATGCTAACATGGATATACAGTTTGTGGCTGATAACTGTATGGCTGTGGCTCGGTATGTGACATCTTACATCACCAAAAAAGAAAAGACAGAATTGAAGGATATGTGGGAGGACATTTCCCATGAAAAGAGCCTCAGTAAGAAGTTGTACAGTTTTAGTCTGAAGATGTTGTCGCATCGAGAAATCGGAGCTTACGAATGTTCTGACCGGTTGTCTTCAGCAAGTCTCTATGCCAAATCCAGGAGTATCATTTGGGCGAGTCTTGGTCTTGCTGCAACGCGTAATCGAGTTCTGAAACCTGTGCGGGAAATTGAGTATTTAGCGGAAAAGGAGCCAAACAGTACAGATATTTTGAAGACCAACATGTTGGATACATATTATCCAAATAGAAGCAGTCACCTCGAGAATGTTTGTCTGTATGAGGTTCTACAAAATTACATATTCAAGAGGAACATCAAAGAAGATATTGATAAAGGAGTGTATGCTGTAATTGGAAGTGAGGGATGTCTGGTCAAGCAAAGAAAATGCCACTTGGTAAACCATCGAAAATTGAGTGGCGAATCTCCTGAAAGAAAAGAGTTTTTCTATTTAGCACTTTTGCAACTTTTCAAGCCTTGGCGTGCAGAAGAGGAACTGCTTGGAGATTTCCTCTGTTACGAAGACTCTTTCAATGCCGCCAAGGAGACCATAGAATGTCCTGTTTTTCCCAAATATCTAGAAATGTTGAATGCGGAAATCGAGCAGGAAGCAACGATTGCAGCCGAGATTGCTAGAGACAGTTCTCAGGACAGTCAGAGTTCTGTTTCATTGAGTCAGGATCCACTAGGAGGACCAGTTATCGAAAATGAAGCTGCCACTGCCATGATTGAAGTGGAAAGAGCCATGGCACATGCTCAGGAGGATGCGGTTAACTTAGAAGACTTGGAAAGACAACTCAACATTGAGCAGAGGAAAATATAAGACGAAGTTACCAACCAAATAGATCATGGATTAAGTCATGAGAAGAAAGAGTGCTCATGTACGTCGTTGAAGCCTATCCGACTGTACGTGAGTGGAGAAGCGGGAACTGGAAAAAGTTTCCTCATTAAAGCAATTTCATGTTATTTGCAGAAAAGGACTGAGTCATCGCTGTCTTGTGTTGTCACCGCTCCAACTGGACTGGCAGCACATAACATTAAAGGTATTACTTTGCATCGTCTACTGATGCTGCCAGTGGAGCATGATAACAAATTACAATACCACAAGTTATCTGGAGATGCTTGTTGTGAAGTTTCAAGAGTCTTGAGGAAAATGAAACTTCTTACCATTGACGAAGTAAGCATGGTTTCCAATGTCATGCTTGCCTTTGTGCATTTGAGAATGCAAGAAGTTCTCAAAACAGAGTATGATGTGTTATTTGGTGGCAAACACATCATTGTTTTCGGTGATCTTCTGCAGCTGACACCAGTGAAAGGACAACCTGTGTTCAAAATGCTCACGCATGAAGATACCAGGAAGTGCCTAGGGAGTATTGGCAACGTCAATATATGGTTAAACTTCAATTATGCTGAACTGCGTGAAAATATGCGTCAAGCGAAGGATGAAGATTATAAGAATATTCTACACGATGTTAGAATCGGAAAAGTGACCGAGCATGGGAAAGAAGCTTTACATGCACGATTACTGTCAAATTTGTATCCAGAAGAAGACGTTGTGCCTGAGAATATTTTTCAGAAAATTACTGAGAAGAAATCTGGAATATGTTTGATGCCAACTCTTGCAGAATGTGCCATCTTCAACAACAAAATGTTGCATTTAGAAAACAAAGAGATTGTGAAACTGGAAGCTATTGACAGAGTAGAGCATATGGGAGCAACAATTATTTTGTCTGAGAATTTGAAATCAAAATTGGATTCATTAGAGAAGACTATATCTAAAACTGCTGGTTTTGAAAAGACTCTTAATGTGTGCTTAAATTGCCGTATAATTTTAAGAAGGAATTTACATGTTGAAAGAGGTCTGGTAAATGGATCAATGGGTAATGTTGTTGATTTTGAGAAATACAGAAATAGAGATGGAATTGAATTTTTAAAAATTAAATTTGATGGCATTGAGGAAGTACAGCTAATTGGTTGTTGCTCTGCTAGGTTTTTGCTTGTAAAAGACTTATATGTTCGCTGTAAGCAGTTTCCTGTTTGCTTGGCATATGCGGTGACAATCCATAAATCGCAAGGTTTAAGTGTAGACAGTGCATTGGTGAATATTGGCAGTTCTGTGTTCAAGGAAGGTATGGCATATGTGGCATTGTCACGAGTCAGAACTTTATCGGGATTGTACTTGATTGAGTGTGATGTCACAAACATTTGTGCGGATCTAGATTGTGTTAAGGAATACAATAGGTTAAGAAGAGAGTATGCGCCACATTTGCCTCAATATCCTTTGTTTGAGAAACGTGTGGTAGGCCGGAAACGAAGAAATGTGACCAATAGTAGAGAGGTTGTAGCAAAAAGACGAAAAGTCGATGAACCAGAAATTATAAGCAGAAAGAAAAAGGATTTTGTTGAAGATGTTGTTGGTTTTCAATTTGAAAACAGTTCTGGTGTCAACTGCTATGCTAATGTAGTGGTTAATGTTTTGTTTTCTCTAGAAAATTTAAAAGAAGAGATTGTGGTCAATTCGGATCAAAGATTTTGCAGTTTGTTGAATTCTGTGTTAGAGAAATGTAGCACTGATAGAACAAAAATAGAAAGTGTGTCTGAAATTCGAAATATGTTAGACAAATGTTCAGGTCAAACGCAATTCTCTCAAAATATTCAGCAAGATTGTCAGGAGTTTTTAATGTATATGCTTGATGTATTGCAAGATGAAGGTGTAGATGTAGATCACCTGTTTGGGCTTTCTTTTCAATGGCAGCATGACTGCGAGAACTGTAGGGTATCAAGTACTACTAGTGTAGACTCAGAAAAATGTATATATTTAACTTTGCCAGACAGTAAATCAGTGTCCTTTAATAAGCTAGTAAAAGCAGCTGATCACAACATGGAGTGTAGCCAATGTAAGTCTGAAATGTTGTCCACATTATTTATACGAACATATGGCCAGTATGTCATTTTAATGTTCCAACGATGTAGGCCTGATGGAACAAAATTGACAACTTCAATAAAAAAAATTGTGGCTTCGCAGTTGTCAATATCAGGAAGGACTTTTGTAACTGCAGCAATTATATATCATGACGGTCCTTCAACAACATCAGGACATTACCCAGCTTATTTGAAGTCTAGAAACGGCTGGTCATTCTGCAATTATTCTGTTTTAACTTTAAAAAAAAATTGCCTTTTGACCTTAAAAATTCTTACCTGGTGTTTTTACAACCAAAATTTTAGGGAAAGAATCTCGGGATTTGCTCTGAGGAATTTCAAGAGGTTCTAATGGCTCCTACACTATTTGGCCTTGAGGATAAGTGTAGTACAGAGTCAAAATTTATTTTTGAGTTTAAAGAAGTTACTGAAAAAAAAAAGGTTTTCTTACAGAAAGTGGTGGGCACGAATTAGTTAAAGGACAACAGAGTATTTCCCAAAGCAAACGGTGTTCTTACCATAACACTTGATGTCATGGAAAAATAACTGCACTTTGAATGAGTTCAGAAAAACTGTTTCTTTTAATAAGCTAATTCAAGCAGCCAATCAAAACATGGAGTAGAGGTAATGTAAGTCTGCAATGCTGTCGACATATTTTGAACAAACTTTTGGTTATAATGTCATTTAAAAATTCCAACTATATAAACCTGATGAAAATAAGTTTTCAACTTTAATTACAAATGTTATGGCTACACAGTTGTTGATTTTAGGAAGAACATTTCTAACTGCAGCTATTATATGACATGATGGTCCTTTGACAACATCCACTGTGATCAAGAGAATTAAATAATTGTAGTAGTCATAGAGGTAGTGTAATGTGCCTCATAGTAAGCAGTATCAGTGTCATAGGAAATGTGGAACATGAGTGAGCAAGAAGGGTGAGATATTACTAGTACAGGATTGTGAAAGTGATCTTGAACGTTTTCTTTCTGAAAGTTGCGGAAATACAAAATGACGGGATTTGCTTAGAAGAATTCCAAGAGTTATAAATGGCTCTTACACAATTTGGCCTTGTGGAAAAGTGCGGTAGAGAGCGAGAATTCATTTATTGTATGTAACATATTTGTCAAAACGATGGAGCTTTTCTTTCAGAAAGTGGCGGGCTGAAAATAATAACAGCACAACAGAGTGTAAGCTGTTCATAGGATATCCTTCGACGTCATGGAAAGTAAGTTACTTTTCAGGAGTTCTGATTTCTGATTGGTTATGTTATATGGGTTTTTTAAACACAATCATTTTGATTGTGGTTTTTTTCCCCGCTGTTATATGATGAATACCTTCAAGTCACTGTTTTTAGTGAAATTTGATAAATTCTGAGAACAGCAAAAATAAACCATTTAACATGTATATTTAATTCTGTACTTTTTGTATTTATGATATACATTTAGAACTGTGTAGTAGGCATGGAGAAGCTGAGGCTTCTGTAAGTGTCAAAGTTGTTGCATACAGTGCTCACATTCTACGTAGTCTTTCATATGATAGACTACATCTGCACAATGAGATACCTAAGCAAAGGAAACACAGGTGATGTGATTGTGGAATGAGCAAAAAAAATTGCACGTATTTCAATTACATTACCTGTGTTTCCTAACATTACACATCACATTGTGTAGATGAGGTTTAGGCCTGTTCCAGGAGACAGAGGAGGTCTGACATTTGTTCAAGAGTGCAGTGGACATGACTCACTTCGTTGGTAGGCCTGCACATGTATTATCTCCTCTGTACTCTTCAACAAGCCTAAATTTCATCTGCAAACCTGAGTAGGAATCACCTGAAACAAATCTGTGGATAGGCCACACCTTATCAGCATCTAGAAACAATCATTTAAAATGTTAAGGGCAGATTTATGATGGCCGTGCGCCTCTTTTGCGCCGCTGTTCCGTCACTTTTGTGACGCAGCAGCAGTGTAAAAGATGCACCATGTTGCAAGATAGGCCTCAGTTCATCTCCAGCAAGATACCGTCAGTTTAAAATGTATATAATTAGGACTGTGGAGGGGGCATGCAGAAGCTGAGGCTTCAGTAAGTGTCAAAGTTGTTGCATGCAGTGCTGCACTTCTGCGTACTCTTTCATATGCTGGACTACATCTGCACAATGAGATACCTAAGCAAAGGAAACACAAGTGATGTGATTGTGAAATGAGCAAAAGAAATTGCACGTTTTTCAATTACATCACCTGTGTTTCCTAATATTACGAATCACATTGTGCAGATCAAGTTTAGGCCTGTCCAGGGAAACAGAGGAGGTCTGGCCTTTGTTCAAGAGTGAAGTGGACATGACTCACTTCATAGGTAGGCATGGACATGTATTATCTCCTCTGTACTCTTCAACAACTCTAAATTTCATCTGCAACCCTGAGTAGGCCTCACCTCAAACAAACCTCTGGATAGCACACACCTTATTGGCATCCTGAAACAATCATTTAAAATGTTAGGGACAGTTTTATGATGGCTGTGCACCTCTTTTGTGCTGCCGTTGCGTCACTTTTGTGAGACAGCAGCAGTGCAAAAGATGCACCATGTTGCAAGATAGGCCTCACTTCATCTGCATCAAGATACTGTTAGTTTAAAATGTATATTTTTAGGACTGTGTAGGGGGCATGGAGAAGCAGAGGCTTCTGTAAGTGTCAAAGTTGTTGAAAAACTGTTTGTCCTTCAATCTTTTCCCTTGTCTTTTCTAATTTTTAAATACATGTTTTAATATTTTTCAAATGTTTGTTCTCTCTTTCACAGATTGAAAGTATAAAAATAACAAGTGACTAAGTTAACGACAATTATAAGGTAAATGTTTTGTACTCTTTTCGTTACATTTCTATCACATTTAACTTCTATTAGTTCCACTACTTCATTTCTTAAACCCTCACTTTCCTGCCTTTGCTACTTCCCTCATTCCTTTCTCTATTACTTACTTACTCTACTCCTTCCACTCTTTTTCTCAGTCCCTCTCTTCTCATACTTCCTCACTCTTGTTCACTCACTCCGTCTCTATTACTCTCACTGTCTCTGACTGATCACTCTTTCACTACTTGTTCATTATGCTTTCTCTCTGTAGTTCAAGCACACTAAGGGGCATATTATCAACACAGGCAATAAAATTATCGCTGCTTTTATCGGCAGAAAACTGCCGCAAAAGCGGCTTTAGCGGCAGATTTCTTCCGCAAAAGCAGCGATAATTTTATCACCTATGTTGATAATATGCCCCTATGTTATTTACATTTCTTTGCTGTTTCAATCATTCCTTTTCTGTTACTTCTTCTTTTCTGCTTTCTGTTTTTTCTCTCTGTTATTCCACATGTTTTAATCTTATTTTGAACATTCACTCACATTCTCTAAGAAACTCTTGTTTATTATTCTTCTACTCTACTTTTTTTCTTCCACTTCCTTATCTATTTTGTTTTTCACAATTATACCCTCTTCCATCTTTTCTTCGGTAAATAGATCTATTAAACAGTATCTCTGTGTTACTCCCTATAGCTGTCTTTCTTTTAACATTACTCTCTGTTTCCTTCCCTTATACTTACTCTTCTTTTTTTTTTAATTATTTTTTTGGTTCGCTCCCGGTTCGCGTACCGGCGAGCGAACCGGGAAGCGAACCAAAAGAAATAGAGGTTGCCAGAGTGCTAAACATTCTAGCAATTTTTTTATAAAGGGGAGGTAGTTCTGAAAAGAACTTTTTTTTTTATTATTTTTGTTGTTTTATATTTTTTTTATTATTTTTCTGAACAATTTTTTACTTTTTTTGTATTTTTTGAACGGTTTTATATTTTTTTGTTTTTTTTGAGGGGGAACAACGAAAAACAGGCATTACAAAGGGCTCAACAGGAGCAAATTTTTTTTTATTTTTTGGGGCGTTTTGAGCACTTGTGGTTTTCAAATGCTCTGTTTATCAAATTGATACTCATATTTGCACATGAGAGTAGGTCACCACAATAAAGGCACACTATCTTCATGTGCACAAAATTCTGTTGAATGTTTGGCACCGTTTCCCGCGCCTCTGGCCCCGACAGAGTTACCTGAGCCGATGTACTGGCCACAGGAGTTGGTGGGTTGTCTTGGAGGTGACGCATCTCTGCAACGCTGAAATTCAGTGGATGCCACCTCTGCATATGACGGTGCATAGTATAGTTGCCGTAACTATACTTTTTATCTGTGCCTCTAGATAAAACATCTTTACATATGAGGCATGTCACGTGGCGAGCATTCACTTTTTTTTGGCCTTGAGGAAAAGAAAAAAACTGCCAAATAAAACTATCTTTGTGGTGAGATATCCGGGGCTCCTCACGTAAAAACTGTCTTGGCTGTACTTCCTCTTCCTCTTCTTCGTCCTCTTCCTCCTCTGGGTTGGGAAGGAACTGTGGAGGTGGTCCTTCCTTCCTAGGTGGTTGTGGTGGTGGTGGGGGTCCACCAGCTGCAGCTACTACAGATGCCATTATTTTAATAAGCAAAAACAGGTCTTCCTCTCACAAAGATGAAAGTCAGAGTGAGGAAAGAAGGTGGGGGCTTTCATCATTTGGGAAAAAAAATGTTCTAAACCAATGAAAAGTGTTATTTTTAGGTCACATGACCTAGCCTTACATCATTAGGAAACCAAAAGTGAAATGAAGCAATAGAAAGTTTTATTAACAAGTCACATGACCTGTTACGCTTACGTTACGCGCTCCGCGCCGCGCCTCGGTTCGCGCTCCGGAGCACTTCCGGGTGCGCTAACGCGGCGCGTCATAAGACGCATTACGCGGCAACGCGATACGTCGCGCTTACGCGACGCGCCCCGGATAGCTTCCGGGGAGCTGCGCTTCGCGCCTCGGTTCGCGCTCCGGAACTCTTCCGGGTGCGCTAACGCGGCGCGTCATAAGACGCATTACGCGACAACGCGATACGTCGCGCTTACGCGACGCGTCACGATGTTGTTTTCTAACGCGGCAGTTGCGCTAACGGAACGTTTACCGGTTCGCAGACCAGGTCGCGGCACCAAATTGAGCTAACGGGAAGCTACCCGGTGCGCGGACCGGTAGCGAAACAAAAAAAATAAAAAAAATCTATATATATATATACATAAAAAAATTATATTAAAAACATATAAAATATATTTTTCGATTTAAAGAAGAATACATTTTAAAGCTTTTGATATTTGCTATTAAAAAACCATTGAAATTCACTGAAAAAAACATAGGTTATAGACCATATATAGTTAGGAATTAGCATTTACAAAACCTTGAAAATTCACTGAAAAAACCATAGGTTATAGACCATATATAGTTAGGAATTAGCATTTACAAAACCTTGAAAATTCACTGAAAAAACCATAGGTTATAGACCATATATAGTTAGGAATTAGCATTTAAAAAACCTTATTTTACTCACACAAAACCATTGAAATTCCATATATAGTTAGTTGCACTAACTATATATCGCGCACCCGCAATCCACTGCTGATGATGTCACATATTACATCATTCATGACATGGTCAGTGACATCACTGATGACATCACTGATGACATCTCAAATGACATCACTGATGACATCACTGATGACATCTCATTTGACATCAATGACCACATTACTGATGATATCATTCATGTGACAATACAATGCATCTCCTCACATTTTAATATAACCTCTGTTACACCCAGTGTTAAATACAGAGTATAATTTTTGAAACCATTGACACACCAATACTAGTTACTACATACGCACTCACTGATTCCTACGTCTACACACACATTCACTCATTCACCCATACAATCATTCATACATACAATCACTCATCTTTACAACACTATCATATGCACTCATACACCTATACAGACACTCACACTCTGCCACTCATCCATGGAGTTACTCACACACCTAGTCAGTCCTGTAAAGAATCAATCACACTTCCATTTTCTTGTCTATACAGTTAAACATAGAGCACCTTACATTTTCAAACATATACTAACACATACTTACTCTCTTATACAATCATTGATACAAGTACACATTGATCTGCACAGAGTCACACACCTCCCAGCCAGCCACACACACACTCAGTCTCCCATACAAATACTTGGACAATCAATCAATAACCCATATAGTTAATCATATAGCTACTGATCAACACATGCAGCAGTTTACAGAACAACAGACATAATGATGCACAAATTAAGACAGTTTAGTCACTAACCCATGCACTCAGTGAGACACATTTAATCACTCACTCATACATTCAGTCATGCACCTACTAAATCCTTTGTCCAGACACTTATACTTCCACTCATTCTTCAATATGTAAGACATATTTTAACTTTACAGAAACATACAGTCACTGGATGTTGTCATCAGTGATGTCATCAGTGATATCATTTGAGATGTCATCAGTGATGTCATCAGTGATGTCACTGACCATGTCATGAATGATGTAATATGTGACATCATCAGCAGTGGATTGCAGGTGCGCGATATATAGTTAGTGCAACTAACTATATATGGAATTTCAATGGTTTTGTGTGAGTAAAATAAGGTTTTTTAAATACTAATTCCTAACTATATATGGTCTATAACCTATGGTTTTTTCAGTGAATATATATATATATATATATATATATATATATATATATATATATATTCACACTGGTGCCGTGGCCTCTTTGAATAAACGCTTTATTCGATTACCAGCAACGGGTGCCCCAACGCGTTTCGCTGTTAAAATCACAGCTTGATCATGGGTAAGGTTTTCACTGATACAATGTATCCATTTAAAGAAACAGAGACTCGTTCCGGTTTAGATCATAGAAACCAACAAAAGACTTCCGTAGCTAACATTTTTAACCATTGAAGTTTCTCCAAAATCAAAGAATTAAATGTATTAAAGCAATAGCGTACTAACAAATAATTATACTGAAATAAAATAAATCCTAGCTGCTTAAAGAGAGTCTTACAGTGACATTCCATTCTTATAACAAATACAGTTCTGCTCAAGTGAGCAAAAACATAATTCATTTTATTACATTAATTAAAGTGGTGTCTAGGTTGACCCTTCAGAATACAAAAAAAATATAAAGTCCCGCTCAAGTGAGCAAAAACCAGAATTCATATCTTCGGATCTTCAAAGAATTCATGACGTTCTTTCTGTAAAGGAAGTAACAATAGGTTTCTGCTTTAATACAATGGAACTCTCTCTTAGTGAATTAAAAACAATCAGATAAAAATTCATCTAAAGGGTAAATTTACGCAAAGGTACAGAAACCAACAAATAATGTTGTATAGCATCTCATCTTAAATGTATTGCTAGTTCTTCGTCATAATTTAGCCCTGTGGGCATCATGGTATTGAATCTTATAATCATCTTAGACTCAAGTTTCCTCAACTCAATAGTGCGGTTTCCCCCCCTCTCCCTTGGGGGCACTGAATCCAATATGCAGAATTTGAGGAGATTGGGGTTCTGGTTATGAAGTTGGTGGAAGTGGCGAGCTACTGGTTACTGCCTGTCATTGTGAGAAATTGCTCTGAGATGCTCCAGGATACGTAATTTAACTTTTTTGGTGGTGCTCCCTATATATTAAAGATCACAAGGGCATCTCAGAGCATACACAGCAAATTCAGTATCACAGGAAAAATGTTTTGCAATTTTAAAAGCTGGTTTGTCCTTTCTTATTTTTATGGTCTTGCAGTTCTGACTAAACTTGCAGGCTTTATATCTCATACAAGTGAAAAAACCTTCAACCTGGTTCTTTCGTTTCCTTTCTTTTATGGAGCTGCTTGTGAGATTGTCTTTTAGTGATTTACAGCGTCTGAAAGTAACCGAAGGATAAGGGCCTACATACTCTTTTAGATCTTCATCCGTTCTCAGTGTTTCCCAAAATGTGTTTAAACTTTTTCTGACCTCCCATGCCTGGTTGTGATAAGTTGTAACAAATCTATATATATATATTACCTACTGGCGATAGCCAGTAGGTATATATAGTTAGGATTGTTTTCCATAGGGAAATCGCAACATTCTATTGAGAATGACTTTGGCGCCGGTTGAGGAATCTTCCTGAAATTTTCCTTAACTTTGCCTCGCGGCGCTCCGGTCCTTCCCTGAAAGTTTGGGGGGGATTCGTCAAGTGGGGGCCGAGATAAAAGGGGGGTCCCAAAACGTGTTTTCCCCATGTTAATTTCCATAGGGCGGTTGGACTCACTTTTAGCCCGAACGGCTGAATGGTTTTCCACCAAACTTGGCAAAATTGTAGGGACTGGTAGCCCGATGTGCCTTTGCTATGTCTCAAGATATGTGCTCCAGTGGTTTTTACAAAAATTAACTTTAAAAATATATATATTGGGCTACATTGGGCTACATTGGGCTATATATATGTTAGAGCCCAAATGTAGCCCAATGTAGCCCAATGTAGCCCAAAGATGGCCACCAGAGACATAAAAAAAACAAATGTAGCCCAAATATCAGCCAGATGTAGCCCAACTATAGCCCAATGACAGAATGTCCCAGAGTGTTCTAAAGAACAACTAGAGCGCTAACAGTCTTACTTATGACAAAAGTATGGCACACCTGAAGTCATCTTGATTGGAATAAAGTGTTAACACTTAAAACATTTAATTTGCAAAGGAACAAAATGAGGGGGTTCATTTTGCCATAGAAATTATGATTAGTGCTGAAGAAAGAAAATTTAGGGCACATTTTGAGTGACTTCTCAAATCCTCCTATATTTCATTAAAAGAATTCTGATATGCAGTCTCCCAAGATGGCCACCAGAGACAAAAGAGCCTGTGCTTAAAAACTCTGTTAGCAAAGCAGGCATTTGAGATTTAAAAAACGTTTTAATATATAAAAACGTTATCCGCTAATAGAATTAGCATTTAAAAAACCTTGCGAATTCAATGAAAAAACCATAGGTTTCAGGCCTTATATAGTTAGGAATTAGCATTTAAAAAACCTTGCGAATTCACTGAAAAAACCATAGGTTTCAGGCCTCATATAGTTAGGAATTAGCATTTAAAAAACCTTTGAAATTCACTGAAAAAACCATAGGTTTCAGGAGTTATATAGTTAGGAATTAGCTTTTAAAAAACCTTGGAAATTCACTCAAAGTTTTAGTGGTGTTATAGTTAGCTGGACATTTTACTCATACAAAACCATTGAAATTGCTCCTATATAGTTAGTTGTACTAACTATATTTTGCGGACCCGCAATCCACTGCTGATGATGTCACATATTAGATCATTCATGACATGGTCAGTGACATCACTGATGACATCTCAAATGACATCACTGATGACATCACTGATGACATCATCCACGTGACAATCACATACACCTTTTCATACACTATTACAATTTTTCATCACTCTTTGTAAAATACAGAGTATCATATTTAAATCCATTGTCACAGCAATACAAGTATCTAAAAATCCACTCAGTGATTCATAGATGTATACACACATCTAATCACTTACCTATGGATTCACTCATACATGCTGTCAATGAACAATAGAACACTATCAAAAATACTTATACATCTATATCGACATTAAACAACAGCACGCATCCTATTCACATATGAAGTCATCCTACTCACTTATGCAAACAATGGATCATACTTACATATTTACTTAGCAAAACACTTATACAAACACCACTTCTTCTATTCATTTAGATAGTAAGTCATACTTAGTGAATTATAAAATCATTATTACAAGTATACAGTTATCCATACAGTCACTCACACAATCATTGTGTCTAGTTCAAGTTCAAGTTCATGGATTTATATAGCGCACTACTCACACGGAGGGTCTCAAGGCGCTTGGGGGGGGGGGTTCATTATCTATCGAACAGCCAGGTTTTAAGTTCTTTTCTGAAGGAGATGTGGTTCTGTGTAAGGCGGAGGTGAGTGGGGAGTGAGTTCCAGGTCTTGGCCGCCAAGTAGGAGAAGGATCTACCTCCCATGGTGGATCTTTGGATACGCGGAACTGCGGCAAGGGCTTGATTGGAGGATCTTAGTTGGCGGGTGGGTGTGTAGAAGGACAGTCGAGTGTTGAGACATTCGGGTCCTAGTTTGTAGAGTGCCTTGTGTGCGTGGTGAGGAGACGAAACGTTATTCTCTTGTTGATGGGAAGCCAGTGGAGGTCTTTCAGGTGGCCGGTAATGTGCTCTTGGCGAGGGATGTTCAAAATGATTCTCGCTGATGCGTTTTGGATGCGTTGGAGTTTTTTCTGTAGTTTGGCTGTGATTCCGGCGTATAGGGTGTTTCCATAGTCCAGTCGACTCGTGACCAGCGCGTGGGTGACAGTCTTTCTTGTCTCGGGGGGATCCAACGGAAGATTTTTTGAGCATACGAAGTACGTAGAAGCAGGAGGAAGAGACTGCGTTGACTTGTCTGGTCATCGAGAGTGAGGAGTCAAGGATGAAGCCAAGGTTACGTGCGTGGTCTGTGGGTGTGGGTGCTGTGCCCAGAGCCGAAGGCCACCATGAGTCGTCCCAGGCAGAGGGGGATGATCCTAGGATGAGCACCTCCGTTTTGTCTGAGTTAAGTTTTAGGCAGCTGTTTTTCATCCATTCGGCTACTTCTTTCATGCCTTCGTGAAGATTGGTTTTGGCGGTATTAGGGTCTTTGGTGAGGGAAAGGATCAGTTGGGTGTCGTCAGCGTAGGAGATGATGTTAAGGTTGTGTTGACGGGCGATGGGTGCGAGTGGACTCATGTAAACGTTGAAGAAGGTGGGACTGAGTGATGATCCTTGAGGTACAGCGCTGATGACTTCGGTGGCCTCTGATTTGAATGGGGGAAGTCGGACTCTCTGAGTTCTCCCAACGAGGAACGAGATGATCCAGTCCAAGGCTTTTCCTTGTATGCCGATGTTGCTGAGGCGTTGTATAAGGGTGCTGTGACAGACTGTGTCGAAGGCGGCTGAGAGGTCGAGTAGAATGAGGGCCACTGTTTCTCCGTTGTCCAGTAGCGTTCGGATGTCGTCTGTCGCTGCAATGAGGGCGGTTTCGGTGCTGTGTTTGGCTCGAAAGCCGGACTGAGAGGGATCGAGGGAGTTGTTGGATTCAAGGAAGGTGGCGAGCTGGCTATTGACGGCTTTCTCAATGACTTTGGCAGGGAATGGGAGGAGGGAAATGGGGTGGTAGTTTTTAAGTTCAGAAGGGTATGCTGTGGGTTTTTTCAGGAGGGAGCTGAGTTCGGCGTGTTTCCAGCTTTCTGGGAAGGTAGCAGCATTGAAGGAGCAGTTGATGATATCACGGAGATGGGGTGCGATGATGGAGTCTGCTTTGTTGAAGATGTGGTGGGGACAGGGGTCTGTTGGCGAGCCAGAATGGATGGAGTTCATTAGGCGGATGGTGTCTTCAGTGGTGATTGGGTTCCAGGCGTAGAGGTTGTTAGAGGGTGGTTTATGTTCGGAGGGGGGTGGAGAGGGTTGTTCGTTGGAAATGTTTTCGAAGCTGTTATGTATGTCGGCAATTTTGTTGTAGAAGAAGGAAGATAACGAATCGCAGAGGTCTTGGGATGCAGTAATGTCGTTTGAGGCTGTGGTGGGGTTGGTGAATTCTTTGACGATGTTGAAAAGCTCCTTGCTGTTATGGGCGTTGTTGTCGAGTCGGTCCTTGAATGCTGATTTTTTGGTGGAGCGAATCAGTTGGTGGTGTTTGCGGGTGGCTGCCTTGAAGGTGGTCATGTTGTCGGTGGTTGGGTTTTTTCTCCATGTTTTCTTTAGAGTACGGCAAAGCTTCTTGGATTTCTTAAGGTCATCGTTGAACCAGGGGGCCTTTTTGTTGCCTAATTTGATCTGGTGGTTTTTCAAGGGTGCTAATTCGTCAGCGCTGTGAGTGATCCATTGTTTGAGTTTGATGGCAGCTTGGTTTGGGTCCAATGAGAGGGCGGGAGGGTTTTGGTTGAGCGATCTGAGGAGTTGGTCGGTGGTGATTTTGTTCCAGTTTCTTCGAGGAATGGGTTGTGGGGGGTTGTGGGTCGAGGTGGTTTTGAAGCTGAAATGAACACAGCTGTGGTCCGTCCAATGGGGAGCTGTGGTGCGATCGAAGGAAATGTGTTTGCTGGAGGTGAAGATTGGGTGTAGCGTATGTCCGGCTACATGGGTGGGGGGTGTCGACAAGTTGTTTGAGTCCGAGATTGGCCAGGTTGTCCAGAAGGGTGGTGGTGTTGCTGTCGTTTTTCTTTTCCAGGTGGAAGTTGAGGTCTCCTAGTAGAATGTAGTTCTCGGAGGTGAGGGCATGTGGGCTGATGAAGTCAGTGATGTCTTCGCTGAATTGTTTACAGGTTCCTGGAGGCCTGTAGATGAGGGTGCCTCTAAGTGTGGTCCTAGGTTCGGTGTGGATCTGGAAGTGGAGATGTTCGGCGGTTGCAAGGTTATCGTTGAAGCTGGTCGTGATTTTGATGGTGTTCTTGTGGACGATGGCGATGCCTTCTCCTGTTTGATTGGTGCGGTCTTTTCGGGTGATCTTGTAATTGTCCGGGATGGCTATGGCGATGTCGGGTGCTGATGAGGCGTTCATCCAGGTTTCAGTAAGGAAGGCGACGTCCGGTGAAGCAGTGTCGAGAAGGTCCCAGAGTTCAGTGGCGTGTCTGTGGACCGAGCGGGTGTTCAACAGAATGCACTACAGGTAGTTAGAGTCTGAGCTGTGTTTGGGGTTAGTGGATTTGGTGTGGGCATTGATGCAGGTGAACTTGCAGGAGTGGCAAGTGAAGGGACCGTGGGTACGTCCTGGGGTAGCCTGGTAGCACTGTGGTGTGCGTCTGGAGTTAAGGGCTAGGAGAGTGGCGGCGTCATACGTTATGCGGGTGGTGTGCGGTTTGCGGGGACCAGGGGGTCTGGCGCTGGGCGCGGTCCAGGCACGGACGGGCGTAGACGGGCTTACCTTTGGCGCGCCTTCGGCGCGCATGTGGCGCAACCGCTGCGCGTGAATGCTGCGCGCAAAAGCATCTGTCATAAATGGATGGTGTAGGGGGGAGGGCGAGGGAGGGTCAGCTGGGAGGCGGAGGGTGGGGTGGAGGTCCGGGCAGGGAGGCACAATAACAAACTACAAGATGGCAGCAGGCTAGAAACGAAACTGGATTGGGGCAATACCTAGAGAAACAACGCTATGCAATAATACAGTGAAATAAATTAATTAAAGGTACAATGCGATTCCACTGACTGCGCGCTTGTTAATTGTAGCGTTGCGGTAATTCAATTCACCCGACAGCAGACAGTCACTAATGCGCGTGTACGAGGCTAAATTAATTAAGTATTAAATTGGCAGCAATGAGAAATATAAAAAGAAATGCGAGGAAGGCAGATAGCAAATGTGAGGCGCTACGATACCACTGCAGTCGGGGCGGGAAGCTGCGTGGGGAGCGACCGCTTCTGGAGGAATCAGGACGGTCACAGAGAAGATGCCGGAGGGTAGGGCCAGTTGAATCAGTGGGAGGGAGGGTCAGCTGGGAGGTGGAGGGCGGGGTGGAGGTCCGGGCAGGGAGGCACAATAACAAACTACAAGATGGCAGCAGGCTAGAAACGAAACTGGATTGGGGCAATACCTAGAGAAACAACGCTATGCAATAATACAGTGAAATAAATTAATTAAAGGTACAATGCGATTCCACTGACTGCGCGCTTGTTAATTGTAGCGTTGCGGTAATTCAATTCACCCGACAGCAGACAGTCACTAATGCGCGTGTACGAGGCTAAATTAATTAAGTATTAAATTGGCAGCAATGAGAAATATAAAAAGCAATGCGAGGAAGGCAGATAGCAAATGTGAGGCGCTACGATACCACTGCAGTCGGGGCGGGGAGCTGCGTGGGGAGCGACCGCTTCTGGAGGAATCAGGACGGTCAGGACTTATGTATACTTATTTATATACAACAACTGACACATACACTGCCTTTTATTTTTCTAGTTTGTTGGACCTGTACCATTGAGAAATATATTTGCTCATCACCACACCCATAAAGATATTCACTCACCCAAACAACTGTTAGAACATGTAGTTTTAACTTCATATATCTATTGAATCAACTATTCACACATCTTTGGACAGTCACACACCCCCCACCGAACCAGAAAGCAGAATTGCACCTCTCCGGAGGAATACAAAGTCGCAAGCAAGGATGCCACAGTAAGATTTGAAAACATTGGAGGGAGGGTGGCAGAAGAAAGAGAGACGCACACTTGTACCATGAAGGATATTTCCTTGTATTTAAGAATTGATAATGAAAAATACATATGAATAAATTGCGACATACAAATATTATACAAAGTGCAGTGTATCCCAAGTGAATAGTGAGCAAACCAAGAACGTGTATAACAAGGTGAACTATACAGGTTTCAGCTGTGAATATTTACAAGGACAGGAAACTAGACTCTAAACCAATTATGTCAACAAATGATTAGCCAGCCGCTATAAAATTATAGAAACTGTGTTGGTCTGATTTGTTTCCTAGGGCGTCGACGGCGTTTCGACCATTAGAATAAAGGTCTCATCAGGACTGGGCAGTGAGGGACATCTATCAAAATACAAAATAAATAAAAATAATTTGTAACTATTGGCAGTCGCCATGAATAAATAATATTCATGAATATTGTCAGGGAGGTTTTTTACCTTGCACCAGGGTGTAAATGGCCCAAGCGTGTGAAAGTAAACTGAATTTACTTACAGTGAACCCGGCCGGGCACTGTCAGAAACAGGGAGAAACCAAGCGTCAATGCAATGCATCTGAAACTGACTGAGTCATCAAAAACGGGGGTGCTTAAATATACATGCAACTTACCACTGTAGGCACAGTTGGTAGCGTGTCTTTATTTTATTTTAGATATTCGCGGTCAATGCCGTTCCACCGCCAAGCCTCACAGATTTGCTAAAATAAAGATGTGAGACTGTATCAAGCGCTTTCATGAAGCGAAACTATTTCGCTATATTTCCTAGTTGTTTACAAGCTTTAAAAGGCTTTTTCATACCTTGGCGCTTTTGAATCGTGCTGCTCGATGGCTGGCTCCGATCAATCCTCTGGTAAGGGGAGTGTCGCGGAAGGCGGCGTCATCGCCGTTATGACATGATGGACGGCGTGTGTAAGCATAGAAAGGGGACTAACGAATAAGTACAAATTATGCGTCCTCGTAGTATTCACTCCTACAGATGGCCGCTGTGCCCATATCTACGAGTTATATCTAGTTCTCTCAAACGCATAATTTGTACTTATTCGTTAGTCCCCTTTCTATGCTTACACACGCCGTCCATCATGTCATAACGGCGATTGATCGGAGCCAGCCATCGAGCAGCACGATTCAAAAGCGCCAAGGTATGAAAAAGCCTTTTAAAGCTTGTAAACAACTAGGAAATATAGCGAAATAGTTTCGCTTCATAAAAGCGCTTGATACAGTCTCACATCTTTATTTTAGCAAATCTGTGAGGCTTGGCGGTGGAACGGCATTGACCGCGAATATCTAAAATAAAATAAAGACACGCTACCAACTGTGCCTACAGTGGTAAGTTGCATGTATATTTAAGCACCCCCGTTTTTGATGACTCAGTCAGTTTCAGATGCATTGCATTGACGCTTGGTTTCTCCCTGTTTCTGACAGTGCCCGGCCGGGTTCACTGTAAGTAAATTCAGTTTACTTTCACACGCTTGGGCCATTTACACCCTGGTGCAAGGTAAAAAACCTCCCTGACAATATTCATGAATATTATTTATTCATGGCGACTGCCAATAGTTACAAATTATTTTTATTTATTTTGTATTTTGATAGATGTCCCTCACTGCCCAGTCCTGATGAGACCTTTATTCTAATGGTCGAAACGCCGTCGACGCCCTAGGAAACAAATCAGACCAACACAGTTTCTATAATTTTATAGCGGCTGGCTAATCATTTGTTGACATAATTGGTTTAGAGTCTAGTTTCCTGTCCTTGTAAATATTCACAGCTGAAACCTGTATAGTTCACCTTGTTATACACGTTCTTGGTTTGCTCACTATTCACTTGGGATACACTGCACTTTGTATAATATTTGTATGTCGCAATTTATTCATATGTATTTTTCATTATCAATTCTTAAATACAAGGAAATATCCTTCATGGTACAAGTGTGCGTCTCTCTTTCTTCTGCCACCCTCCCTCCAATGTTTTCATTGCCATTGAGCTCGTTATAAACATTAAAGTTATACAAAATCGTATGCCATAGGAACCACTGTTTTTCTATATAAACGTACTGCCCTGGTTCCGCTGTGAGTAGGGTTTCCCTTGTTTTTCCATTTCACAGTAAGATTTGAGGCAAGAGATTATTCGCAACAGTGATGTCATTTGCGATGTCATCACTGATGTCATGAGTGATGTCACTGACCATGTCATGAGTGATGTAATATGTGACGTCATCAGCAGTGCATTGCGGGCGCGCGAGTTATAGTTAGCTGAACTAACTATAACGGGGGAATTTCAATGGTTTTGTATGAGTGAAATGTCCAGCTAACTATAACATGTGTGAAACCTATGGTTTTTTCATCTAATTTCTAAGGTTTTTTGAATGCTAATTCCTAACTATGTGAATATATATATATATATCTTGGCATATCTTGACGAAGCCCTCTGGCGAAACGCGTCGTATGCTGTAAAGTTCCCAAATAAAATCTTCGTGGAACCACCCCCTGCGTGTGCTGCTTTCCTTACGAACAGTCGGTTCGTGGATGTTTGTAGCTGTGATATATATATATATATATATATATATATATATATATATATATATATATATACATATATATATTCACTGAAAAAACCATAGGTTTCAGGAGTTATATAGTTAGGAATTAGCTTTTAAAAAACCTTTGAAATTCACTCAAAAAACTATAAGTTTTAGTGGTGTTATAGTTAGCTGGACATTTTACTCATACAAAACCATTGAAATTGCTCCTATATAGTTAGTTGTACTAACTATATTTCACGCACCCGCAATCCACTGCTGATGATGTCACATATTATATCATTCATGACATGGTCAGTGACATCACTGATGACATCTCAAATGACATCACTGATGACATCACTGATGACATCATCCAGTGAATGTGGTTTGCTTCGTTATTTAAATATGCATTATATATATAGCAATTTGCATTGAAGAATAAGTGGATATATATAAATAAATATTTGGATGGAGGATTTAGTAGCAGTGTAATTGACTGTTTACTTGACCAATTTATAATGTCTCACTAAATATAGTGGAGAGTGACTAAACTGTGTGAATATCTGTATCACTTTGTCAGTTGTTGTGTAAACTGATTCTACAGTTGGTTACTAGCTATGTGAAAGTCTATATTAGTTATTGATTAGTTAACTGAGTATTTGTATGGGAGTGTGAAAGTGTGTGTGGTTCGGTGGGGGGGTGTGACTGTCCAAAGATGTGTGAATAGTTGATTCAGTAGATATATGAAGTTAAAACTACATGTTCTAACAGTTGTTTGGGTGAGTGAATATCTTTATGGGTGTGGTGATGAGCAAATATATTTCTCAATGGTACAGGTCCAACAAACTAGAAAAATAAAAGGCAGTGTATGTGTCAGTTGTATATAAATAAGTATACATAAGACACAATGATTGTGTGAGTGACTGTATGGATAATTGAATACTTGTAATAATGATTTTATAATTCACTAAGTATGACTTACTATCTAAATGAATAGAAGAAGTGGTGTTTGTATAAGTGTTTTGCTAAGTAAATATGTAAGTATGATCCATTGTTTGCATAAGTGAGTAGGATGACTTCATATGTGAATAGGATGCGTGCTGTTGTTTAATGTCGATATAGATGTATAAGTATTTTTGATAGTGTTCTATTGTTCATTGACAGCATGTATGAGTGAATCCATAGTTAAGTGATTAGATGTGTGTATACATCTATGAATCACTGAGTGGATTTTTAGATACTTGTATTGCTGTGACAATGGATTTAAATATGATACTCTGTATTTTACAAAGAGTGATGAAAAATTGTAATAGTGTATGAAAAGGTGTATGTGATTGTCGCGTGGATGATGTCATCAGTGATGTCCTCAGTGATGTCATTTGAGATGTCATCAGTGATGTCACTGACCATGTCATGAATGATCTAATATGTGACATCATCAGCAGTGGATTGCGGGTCCGCGAAATATAGTTAGTACAACTAACTATATAGGAGCAATTTCAATGGTTTTGTATGAGTAAAATGTCCAGCTAACTATAACACCACTAAAACTTATAGTTTTTTGAGTGAATTTCAAAGGTTTTTTAAAAGCTAATTCCTAACTATATAACTCCTAAAACCTATGGTTTTTTCAGTGAATTCCAAAGGTTTTTTAAATGCTAATTCCTAACTATATAAGGCCTGAAACCTATGGTTTTTTCAGTGAATTCGCAAGGTTTTTTAAATGCTAATTCCTAACTATATAAGGCCTGAAACCTATGGTTTTTTCATTGAATTCGCAAGGTTTTTTAAAAGCTAATTCTATTAGCGGATAACGTTTTTATATATTAAAACGTTTTTTAAATCTCAAATGCCTGCTTTGCTAACAGAGTTTTTAAGCACAGGCTCTTTTGTCTCTGGTGGCCATCTTGGGAGACTGCATATCAGAATTTTTTTAATGAAATATAAGAGGATTTGAGAAGTCACTCAAAATGTGCCCTAAATTTTCTTTCTTCAGCACTAATCATAATTTCTATGGCAAAATGAACCCCCTCATTTTGTTCCTTTGCAAATTAAATGTTTTAAGTGTTAACACTTTATTCCAATCAAGATGACTTTAGGTGTGCCATACTTTTGTCATAAGTAAGACTGTTAGCGCTCTAGTTGTTCTTTAGAACACTCTGGGACATTCTGTCATTGGGCTATAGTTGGGCTACATCTGGCTGATATTTGGGCTACATTTGTTTTTTTGTCTCTGGTGGCCATCTTTGGGCTACATTGGGCTACATTGGGCTACATTGGGCTACATTTGGGCTCTAACATATATATAGCCCAATGTAGCCCAATATATTTTTTTTTAAGTTAATTTTCGTAAAAACCACTGGAGCACATATCTTGAGACATAGCAAAGGCACATCGGGCTACCAGTCCCTACAATTTTGCCAAGTTTGGTGTAAAACCATTCAGCCGTTCGGGCTGAAAGTGAGTCCAACCGCCCTATGGAAATTAACATGGGGAAAACACGTTTTGGGACCCCCTTTTATCTCGGCCCCCGCTTGACGAATCCCCCCCAAACTTTCAGGGAAGGACCGGAGCGCCGCGAGGCAAAGTTAAGGAAAATTTCAGGAAGATTCCTCAACCGGCGCCAAAGTTATTCTCAATAGAATGTTGCGATTTCCCTATGGAAAACAATCCTAACTATATATACCTACTGGCTATCGCCAGTAGGTAATATATATATATATATATATTACCTACTGGCGGTCGCCAGTAGGTATATATAGTTAGGATTTTTTCTCTATGGGTTTTTTGAAAATTCTATGTCTAATAACTTTGGCGTTTGTGGACGGAATTGGCTGAAATTTTCAGGAAAATGGCACATTTTGTTTCTGAGCAGCCCTTGAAAATTTGGGGGGGGTTCGTCAAGGGGGGGCCGAGAAAAAAGGGGGGTCCCAAAACGTGTTTTTAACATTGAGTTTTCCATAGGGCGGTTGGCCTCACTTTTAGCCCGAACGGCTGAATGGATTTGCACGAAACTTGGCAAAATTGTAGGGACTGGTAGCCCGATGTGCCTTTTGTAGGTCTCAATATATGTGCTCCAGTGGATTTTGAGAAATTAACGTTTAAAAAAAGATATATATCTGTAACAGCGGACCGGGCAGCGCACTGGTTCGCGGACTTTTCGCGCAACGGAGCTTTGTGAAGCGAAGCTGATTGGTTCTCCGGCGTCTGTCAACATTCCAAACAGTCCATAGCGGCCGCCATCTTGTCTCTCGGTAGGATCGAGAGACAAGAGGAGGTCAAAACAAAGGGGGAAATAACTATAAGGGGGCATAGTAGATCCTCGCTGACCCCCTAGTTTTGATGTGGAGGTTTTAAAAGGGCCCCGCGGGGCAAAAAAAAAACAAAATAATAATAATCGAACGGCTGAATGGATTTGCACGAAACTTGGCAAAATATTAGGGACTGGTAGCCCGATGTGCCTTTGCTAGGTCTCAATATATGTGCTCCAGTGGATTTTGAGAAATTAACGTTTAAAAAAAGATATATATCTGTAACAGCGGACCGGGCAGCGCACTGGTTCGCGGACTTTTCGCGCAACGGAGCTTTGTGAAGCGAAGCTGATTGGTTCTCCGGCGTCTGTCAACATTCCAAACAGTCCGTAGCGGCCGCCATCTTGTCTCTCGGTAGGATCGAGAGACAAGAGGAGGTCAAAACAAAGGGGGAAATAACTATAAGGGGGCATAGTAGATCCTCGCTGACCCCCTAGTTTTGATGTGGAGGTTTTAAAAGGGCCCCGCGGGGCAAAAAAAAAACAAAATAATAATAATCGAACGGCTGAATGGATTTGCACGAAACTTGGCAAAATATTAGGGACAGGTAGCCCGATGTGCCTTTGCTAGGTCTCAATATATGTGCTCCAGTGGATTTTGAGAAATTAACGTTCAAAAAAAGATATATATCTGTAACAGCGCTCCGCTTCGCGTACTTTTCGCGTTACGGAGCTTTGCGAAGCTGATTGGTTCTCCGGCGTCTGTCAACATTCCAAACAGTCCGTAGCGGCCGCCATCTTGTCCCTCGGTAGGATTGAGAGACAAGAGGAGGCCAAAGCGAAGGGGGAAATGACCATAAGGGGGCATAGTAGATCCTTCCTGACCTCTTAGGTTTGATGTACCATTTTGCCAAGTTTGGTGTAATTCCGTTCAGCCATTCAGGCTGTAGACGTATGTAAATGTCCTATGGAAAATTGCATGGGGAAAACACATTTGAAAGTGTTGAAATTTAGAACCAATTAAAATGTTACTTTGGTTTTGTATTTGTGTGTGATGAAAGTTAATTGGTTATGTATATATGTCAAATGAGAGGAAACCACAGCCATTTTGTGATACTACTGTCTGAGGTACATTTGTGAGGAATTTTTGGTGGTGAATTTCTGGTGTTTGATTTACACAGTACTAACACTTCTGCTACTTTTAAAAAGGTGAGTTGTTAATTTGTAAGGGGAACTATGTTGTACACTTGAAGATAATTTGAAAAATGTTTTCTGTTATTTATTTGCAGTCCTTCTGTTATACTAAATACTTGATAAAGTTAGTTTTATATTATGTATTACTAAAAACGATAAATGAAAGTGATTATTTTTTTCTGCAATTTACAGCAAGCAATTTCAAAATAAAATGGCTCACAATGAAGAGACCGTGGCAATTTCTTTTGAATTGTCCAACACATTGATTGAAATTGAGAGCACCAATAATGAAATATTGTCACAAGGAGGACATGACTTGTATGATTCCATTAGATTGATTGAAATGGACAGCACCAATAATGAAATATTGTCACAAGGAGGAGATGACTTGAATGATTCCACTACATTGATTGAAATTGAGAGCACCAATAATGAAATATTGTCACGAGGAGATGACTTGAATGATTCCACTACATTGATTGAAATTGACAGCACCAATAATGAAATATTGTCACAAGGAGGAGATGACTTGAATGATTTTTTTGATCAATCTCTTGATGGCGAATTTATCGAGTGTTTGGAGACCATAGAGTTACAAGAATCATCATTGGAGACTTTTAATGAGGACATTGCTGATGAGGACATGTTACTAGTTCTTTCAAATTTAGAAAATTCTGAAGAATAAATTTATATTTAGAAATCAAAAATTGTTTGAGACATTATTCATTTTTATTTTTAATTTATGAGGTTGTAGCGAAGTGATTGTAGTATAAAATGAGACTTATAGTATAGAGTGCAACATTTTTATGTTACATGGTAAGTTTACTCATATTTACTTCCCTTCTGCCACTATATTATCTCCAATGTGTATTTGACATGTCTTCTTCATCTCCGGCCTCCTTTCTCTCACTGTGTGTCTCCGATGCATCTTATCGCTGGTATTTTGTGTAATTACAGAAGAGAGTAAAATAAAATAGTTCGGAACGTGAAAAGGGGGCAAAGTAGAGTACTCCTCACCCCCTAGGCCTTTTTAGGCGGTCCCAAAAGGATCAGTTTCTGCTTTCCTGAGAGATTATGGTATGAGTTCCATATACCACAATAACTTGCATTACAACATGCAAGATATCTATCTCCTATTACCAACTTTTGGAGATATTCGCGCTAAGCGCGAATATCTCCAAAAAGTAACACCTGCCCTGAGCAGTTCTTAGCCATGTTATCCAATGGGAGGTGGATAACATGGCTAAGAGCATTAGCTCGGTAATGCATGAATATCTCTGAGTTTTTAGCGATATTCATGCATTGCGGCCGTTTATTATCGCATTTGCGATAAACCTTGATAATAGTAAGGTTTATCTTCGATAATTTCTGACGATGGTTAGTGGTAAAAAATTGGTTGGTAAGCATCGTTAGCGATAAATATCGATTAACTTTGGTAATATGCCCCAACGTCTGTTAACGTTCGATTCGAAGGAAATGAGGAAGTGTTGAAAAACATTGTCTGCGCCATCTTGCCTTTTTTGAAATGCCACACTTTTGTCGTGCACGGCAGCCATTTTAGGTGTCTTGACCAGACCCACTCTCTGCACGCTGTCGATTCGTAGCATGGCTCCTCACCCACGCAAGCATCTTCCCTAGGCACTGGTCACCACCGCTCTCTGTCTTATGCATGGGCAATAAACCTCCCCCCATCTGCGCTGCTCTTCCCTGAGAATCACACTCTGTGCCCGCCCGACACCTCCCTTTCGCCCTATTCACTACCGCACCCTCTGACACTCCTCTTTCTCTGTGTCCGATTGTCCAGGCTATCAGCTAGCCCTGCAGATGTAGTTTATGGCCCCAGCTGTAAAGAATCACCCCTCTTCAAAGGAGTTATAGTAGATCAAGGCCCACACTCGATGAGATCCGTCACACCACACGTGTTCCTACTATCTGAAAACCATCCTGTATTGTGATTGGGGAGGGGACCGAGCCTGAAGCGGAAGATTCCAGGAATGACTCTTTGTACATCAAAGTTTTTACAATTATGTGTCACATTAAAAATATATAGCACTCCAACAAAGTAGTAGGAATATAAAACTTTAATAACATATAAATATATACAACAAAACAAAAACAGTAAAAACATTTAAACAACGAAGAGACCGTGGCAATTTCTTTTTAATTATCCAATAGATTTATTGAAATTGACAGCACCAATAATGAAATATTCTTGTCAGTAGCAGTCTGTTGTGCGAATAGTTCCAAGGCAGCAGAACGCGCTGAAATCTAGATGGCACGAAAGTGATGTCTAGTAAGTTGCCGCCCAGCAAAAAACGGCGTGGGGCGCCGCGGGGATGAGTGAGTCCAGTAGGCACCACAGCTATTCTTACCGGCATTGCAGAATTACTGCTGGGGACAATGCCTGTGCTGTAGCAGGGTCACAGCAGAAACAAAAAGGATTCTGTTGAAGATGTTGTTGGTTTTCAATTTGAAAACAGTTCTGGTGTCAACTGCTATGCTAATGTAGTGGTTAATGTTTTGTTTTCTCTAGAAAATGTAAAAGAGGGGGAGGCAGTCCAAAGTTCCGTTAAAAGGGCAAAGGAAAGGATCGGTGGTTTGAACTATCAGTCAAAAAGGGGAGGGGGTGCAATAATTTTTCCTACCGGGTCACACTGTGCTTTCACCGGAAGTGAGGTCTGCAGGATTCTAGTAATTCAAAGTGAGGCTGGCGCCAGCATGGGAGCGCCGACGTCCCGCGGATACAGTTTCGTCACTCCACGGGCGATCATGGCAGTCATTCCCCATCGGGGGTCGGAGACTCCCGCGGCTCCTCTAGAATCTTCAAGGTCGTGGAGGACTACGGTGGTGGAGTCAACCAGTGACCGGGCCATTTCTTTATGCTGGGCCCGCTCTTGCCAGGTCGACCGCCATTTTGAGAGTTCGGCAGCTACCGGCGATCGCGGGGTCACATGAGCGGACGGGCTCCACCCTGCCGGGCGAGACGTTGCAGCATGGCCACAGTGGAAGAACCGTTTTCCGGGCACCTGGAGCGCTGAGGGTGCAGCTGGGAAGTCTCCACCTGGGGAGGCGGGAGAGGCCTGTTCGCACCGTCTCTCCCTCCCAGTGCACCCCACGGCGTCTCGCTTGAGATTTGTTATGGCCGGACCAGGCGATGAGGACGAGGGGGGGGTCGGAGGCATGTGCAAGACATCCCCCCCCAGTGTTGTCGCAGCCATTATAAAAGAAAGAAGTGTCCCGTCCGTCTTCGGGCCGGGCTTCCGGTGGATGTCGGCCGGACGCCCCTGGCTCTGGCCCCATGAACGGGTTTCTTGGTTTATCGGCTGCAGCCGGATCCCGTCGGCCTCGGCCCCCCGACCGTTGGTGGTCGGACCGGAAGAGCATGTGGCGGGACTACCTGCAACTCTCAAGGGCCACCGCGGCCGGACTGGGAGAGAGAGGGGAGGGTCGAGGAGACATTCCCCCCCCCTGCAACTGTTCAGCGTTGTAAAGGCAATCCCCTGGCCGGGTCCCGCTGGCCTCGGCCTCTCCTTCGGCTACACCCTACGTTAGGATCTCCTGGCCGAGGCGTGGCAGCAGGACCTGCCTTATATGGGCTGCTCCCGGCTGGGCGTAGCCGGAACCCTGCCCCACCTTGGAAGTTTCCAGAGTGGGGGTGGATGTTCTACTGACTTGCATTTTCCCTAGTCTATCGATTTTTTTGGCGTGGCAGGCGGTGGGACAGCGAGGGGTGATTTGGTTTCTCTTACTGTTTTTCTGGTCTCTCACCACTGGCATATTTTAACGTTTTCTTGTTTCTAGGACATTAATAGGTTTTATCATTACGTTATGTTATCGTTTCTTTGTTCGTTGTTTAATAAAATTTCATGTTCATCAGTGGCCTACTGATTTTCGTTTTCCTATTTTTTTCTTTCCAGGTTGTTTCATGGTAAAGTTTCTGTTAACAGGATACAGTGATCACTTCGTTATTATTGCATATGTCCTTTTCACTAGGGGTGCTCTCTGGTCGGGCCAGATGACGTATCTCTAGTAAATGGTCCGGGTGAAAAAGGTGCATCAATCAGTGGGGAGTAGATAGGCATGACAGATTACAACGGGGGAGAACGGTCCGCATTACGTACCCTTTCACTACTTGCAAAGATTTTCCTACGTTTATTTGCAAACAGGGAATACCTCCAAAAAGAACTAATTCCAAACAGTCAATGTTCGGACAATCAATCAATCAATGAGGAATGAAATAGGTACGACGTGTTAAAGGCTTGCGTTACCTACCCTTCACTATCTGCAAAGGGAGATAGAATATTCCTATTCTTCCTCGTTTGCAGGTAGAGAAGATCCTTAAGAGAATTAACTTCGAACAATTCAATGCTCGATTGAAACAATCAACAAGGGGTACTGTGAACACAAATGAACGCTGCTTATATACATACGCATTGCTATTTTCAACAGGTTGTTCCTACTGTTTCTATTTTAGCGAGGTCAAAAGAGATCCCATTAGTGGCCTACTGATTTTGCTCGATTCCTTTTGTTTTTTTACACGATTTTTCGCTATCTGCAAAGACTAAACAGAGTATTGCGACTCTGTGCTTGTTTGTAAATAGAGAATGAACCAAAGAGAACAATCAATCAAATGGAGAGAGAAGCAGGCACGACGGATTACAAAGGGGGCAAAGGGCTGCGTTAACTACCCTTCACTATCTGCAAAGAGAGAGTACTCCTAATAGAAATGAGGGGTGGGGGGCAGCAATCAAAGCAGATCAGTGTGCATAAACACGAAAATGTTTTTACTTACCACGTACTTGACATTCGACAGCTTATGATATTTGCTATTAAAAAACCATTGAAATTCACTGAAAAAACCATAGGTTATAGACCATATATAGTTAGGAATTAGCATTTACAAAACCTTGAAAATTCACTGAAAAAACCATAGGTTATAGACCATATATAGTTAGGAATTAGCATTTACAAAACCTTGAAAATTCACTGAAAAAACCATAGGTTATAGACCATATATAGTTAGGAATTAGCATTTAAAAAACCTTATTTTACTCACACAAAACCATTGAAATTCCATATATAGTTAGTTGCACTAACTATATATCGCGCACCCGCAATCCACTGCTGATGATGTCACATATTACATCATTCATGACATGGTCAGTGACATCACTGATGACATCACTGATGACATCTCAAATGACATCACTGATGACATCACTGATGACATCTCATTTGACATCAATGACCACATCACTGATGATATCATTCATGTGACAATACAATGCATCTCCTCACACTTTAATATAACCTCTGTTACACCCAGTGTTAAATACAGAGTATAATTTTTGAAACCATTGACACACCAATACTAGTTACTACATACGCACTCAGTGATTCCTATGTTTACACACACATTCACTCATTTACCCATACAATCATTCATACATACAATCACTCATCTTTACAACACTATCATATGCACTCATACACCTATACAGACTCTCACACTCTGTCACTCATCCATGGAGTTACTCACACACCTAGTCAGTCCTGTAAAGAATCAATCACACTTCCATTTTCTAATCTATACAGTTAAACATAGAGCACCTTACATTTTCAAACATATACTAACACATACTTACCTTCTTATACAATCATTGATACAAATACACATTGATCTGCACAGAGTCACACACCTCCCAGACAGCCACACACACACTCAGTCTCCCATACAAATACTTGGGCAATCAATCAATAACCCATATAGTTACTCATATAGCTACTGATCAACACATGCAGCAGTTTACAGAACAACAGACATAATGATGCACAAATTAAGACAGTTTAGTCACTAACCCATGCACTCAGTGAGACACATTTAATCACTCAGTCATACAGTCAGTCATGCACCTACTAAATCCTTCGTCCAGACACTTACACATCCACTCATTCTTCAATATGTAAGACATATTTAAACTTTACAGAAACAAAAAATCACTGGATGTTGTTATCAGTCATGTCATCAGTGATGTCATTTGAGATGTCATCAGTGATGTCATCAGTGATGTCACTGACCATGTCATGAATGATGTAATATGTGACATCATCAGCAGTGGATTGCGGGTGCGCGATATATAGTTAGTGCAACTAACTATATATGGAATTTCAATGGTTTTGTGTGAGTAAAATAAGGTTTTTTAAATGCTAATTCCTAACTATATATGGTCTATAACCTATGGTTTTTTCAGTGAATTTTCAAGGTTTTGTAAATGCTAATTCCTAACTATATATGGTCTATAACCTATGGTTTTTTCAGTGAATATATATATATATATATATATATATATATATATATATATATATATATATATATATATATATATATATATATATATATATGTATATATATACATAGGTAGATAGATAGATATATACGATCAAGCTCTGAGAGAGCACATAACACAATCCCCACCATCCAGTTTTGATGCCTCGATGATGCACGCAATTTTGACCTTCATTCATTGAAACCCATGTCAGACGCGTTTCAAGTCAATGACACCCTTATTCATGGACTCTGCACAGAGGGAGAGGATAAACTCGCCGCTCCTCTCTTTCCGACCCTTTATTGCAGGAAAGACCGCCCCTAGTGTGAGTGGCACAATTCAAGATAGCCAGCGGCATGCTGGTATTTGCAGTCCAGAAGAGGTGAGTACAGTGTATTGCCCTGAGTGGGCCTAGTCCCCCTGTTGGTTGCAGCTTTATTTGTCCTTAAACAGGGAGAGAGTCAGGTATGCGTGCTGTTTTTCAAATTGGCAGCGCGTGCTTCACAGAATGGAAATCGTTTTCCTTCCAAAACCCTTTCAGCCTCCAACTCACTTCTAGTCGTAGGCGAAAGTGGTGCTCCTCTTCCACGGCCAAGGGTAGCCGTGCTGTAATGTGATCAGAGGGAAAGGAAAAACTCACCGCTCCTCTCTTTCAAAGCCTTTATTGCAGGAAAGACTGCCCCCAGTGGGCATGGCACAATTCAAGATAGCCAGCGGCATGCTGGTATTTGCGGTCCAGAAGAGACAGGTACAGTGTAGTGCCCTGAGTGGGCTCAGTCGCCCTGTTGGTTGCAGCTTTATTTGTCCTTAAGTAGGGAGAGAGTCAGGTTTGCGTGCTGTTTTTCAAATTGGCAGCGCGTGCTTCACAGAACGGAAATTGTTTCTCTTTCAAAATCCTTTCAGCCTCCAACTCACTTCTAGTCGAAGGCGAAAGTGGTGCTCCTCTTCCACGGCCAAGGGTAGCCGTGCTGTAATGTGATCAAGCAAATTGAGCTCTTGAGGTCTGAGAGGGCACACAACGCACTCCCCACCATCTGGCTTTGACACATTGCTGATGCTCGCAATTCTGACCTTCATTCATTTAAAACCATGTCCAACGCGTTTCAAGGCAATGACGCCCCTTAGTCATGGACTCTGCACAGAGGGAGAGGAAAAGCTCACCGCTCGTCTCTTTCAAACCCTTTATTGCAGGAAAGACTGCCCCCAGTTGGCATGGCACAATTCAAGATAGCCAGCGGTACACTGGTATTTTATTTGCGGTCCAGAAGAGGCAAGTACAGTGTAGTGCCCTAGCTTTATTTGTCCTTAAGTAGGGAGAGGGTGAGGTTTGCGTGCTTTTTTTCAAATTGGCAGCACGTGCTTCACAGAACGGAAATCGTTTCCCTTCCGAAACCCTTTCAGGCTCCAACTCACTTCTAGTCGAAGGCGATAGTGGTGCTCCTCTTCCACGGCCAAGGGTAGCCGTGCTGTAATGTGATCAAGCAAATTGAGCCCTTGAGCTCTGAGAGGGCACACAAAGCACTCCCCACCATCAGGTTTTGATGCCTTGCTGATGCTTGCAATTCTGACCTTCATTCATTTAAAACCATGTCCGGCGCATGTCAAGGTAATGGCGCCCCTTATTAATGGACTCTGCACAGAGGGAGAGGAAAAACTTGCCGCTCCTCTCTTTCCGACCCTTTATTGCAGAAAAGACCACCCCCAGTGTGCGTGGCACAATTCAAGATAGCCAGCAGCATGCTGGTATTTGTGGTCCAGAAGAGGTGAGTACAGTGTATTGCCCTGAGTGGGCTCAGTCCCCCTGGTGGTTGCACGCGCTGCCAATTTGAAAAACAGCACGCAAACCTGACTCTCTCCCTACTTAAGGACAAATAAAGCTGCAAACTACTGCCATTTCAGGCTGGGAGAGGGGAACTAGGGAGTGGATGACGGTTTTGGGAAACTCTGCAAACTCCACCGACGTTCCAGAGTTTGCTGCCAACCTCTAAGAACATCAATAAATGCATTAAAATTAAAGAAAAGTTATAGAGACTAAAGAGATTGATATAAAAAATGGTTGTTTGGTCTAAAAAAGCTGAGCCCTCTCCTACTGCCTATAGCCCGTGGATCAGGAATGTTATGCACAGTATGCGGAGCTAGGTGAGCCTGATAGTTTGTCACTATCGACTCAGCAGACAAAAATTAGCAACAATTTAAGCGGGGAAAAAGGAATTACCAGATAACTATCGGCCCGCTGTGGCCGTACACAAGCTACCCCTGATTCACAAACCTCTGAATTTTCCCTCATTTCTGAATTACATTCTATATCACACCCAGGGGTTGTGCCTATCACTGCCTAACACCCAGCGATCCAAGTGGAGAGAAAAAAGAGAACACCCCTCACTTCTTTCAGGAGCTATCAGTGTTGGAATAGTTAAACCTAAGAACTTTGTAACTAAACAAAATCAAATTTGAGATGTTAACTCGATATCACACCCAGAGGATACGTGAACCGACTTGCCACCAAGCCCAGCAGTCCAAACTATCCCTTGCTAACACCCGCGGATAAGGCAAAGCCAGTTCCATACCCAAGGTCGGGCTATCCTTTGCTAACACCCAGGGATGAGACAGACCCTGCTCACACCCATGGTCAGGCTGTCCCTTGCTCACACCTGGGGGTGAGGTGGACCCTCTTACTAACCTTTACACAAAAAAGAAGGGGGAGAAGGATAGTACCTTACTTCAACCTCCTCAAAATATGTATCAACACACAGGAAAGAAGTAAGATTTCCTGAAGTCGTAGTTGTTTATCAAGTGTCAGTCTACAATACGGTGTAGCAAACACACATACACTTTGTAAAAACTGCCCTCACCCACAATGTATTGTGGCATGCTACTGTTGCAAGGATTCTGCTCCTACACAAAACTGTGCACAGAGACCCAGGGCCTCAGTGAATTGTGGTGGACCAAAAACTCACCTCAGTACATAGAAACCCTAACCAGCTAGCATCAGTGTCACATTAGCTCTTCGTCCTATAGCAAAGGAACCAATGATTAGACAATCCAGAACATGCCACTTAGGTTGCACTCAGGAATGGTGGTAAGCAAGAACACTCTTTCGTTATACTTTCATGCCAGTCCACAACAGGAGTAAAAACACGGGAAAGGTTCAAATATTTATTTTAACGATGTGCTCTAAGATGCAGTATTTTTGCTAACATAAGCAGACATAGGATTAGAAATAATATGATCAGCATTATTACAACTCCATAAATCATAAAAGGAGAAATCATATTACAATGATGGTGAAAACAGGTATTATAGCGCCTAGAAACTCACCCTACCTTGCAGGAAACTATGGGGCATATTATCAAGGGGGTTTATCTCCGCTTTTTTGGCTTTAAAAGCCAAGAAAGCGGAGATAAAATTATCTCCCTATTACCAAGCTGTCGCTAACACCAGTTAGTGACAGCTAATAGGAGATGGCGACCATCTTGGGCCCCGCTTTGAATGTCAGTGATATTTATCACTAATGACATGCAAAGTGGGCGTGCCAAGATGTTAGCGACTGGAAACAGTCGCTAACATCGCTATCTCCTATTACCAACTTTTGGAGATATTCGCGCTAAGCGCGAATATCTCCAAAAGCTAATACCTGCCCTGAGCAGTTCTTCACCATGTTATCCAATGGGAGATGGATAACATGGCTAAGAGCATTTGCTCGATAATGCATGAATATCGCTGACTTTTCAGCGATATTCATGCATTGCGGCCGTTTTTTATCGCATTTGCGATAAACCTTGCTAATAGCAAGGTTTATCTGCGATAAAAATCGCCGATGTGCGGCGATAATTTTTGTCTCTAAACAAGTTAGAGACAAAAATTATCGCTAGTTGTTGGTAATATGCCCCCATGTTTTATAAAATATAGAAGTTCTCTTAGGCTTGTGTGGGGGGCCCCATACCTCTAAGATCAGCAGGAATATATCACATCAGGATCTGCAAAAGCTCTTTCTCTCTGTAAACGGAATTCTTCCAAGTGCCTAAAGTCATGCCTACAGTGCAATATTAAAGGCGCCAGAATCTCTGTTGGCTCGCAGCTGCATGTTTGTTATGTCAAAAAACGTGAGCGAGCAGCCCGAACAACAGCTACTTTGTTATGATAACCTTGGAGGCTTTAGCACTCACTGTGCAGACTAGGGCCGTGATGTAAGTCTAGGTATGCCGAAAACAAGCCTTTCTCATGTGCATCAATTCAAGCAGCATAACTTACAACAAGAGTTATATGCAGTGTTATGTGCAAAAAGGTAAAATGGCATTTAAACTTCTAATAAGCCTTTCCTAACATAGCAATATGCTCAACCATGCTCAGCCCTCACTACACTACATCATTGCGACACCTCAGCCAGACCAACACCTGGGGAGAAGCAATAGGGTGGGGAGACAATACAAACAAGTAGAAAAAGAAGGATCCAAAAAAGGTGCTTATAGTGAGACTTTAAACTAACTAAGGCACATCCAAATGGATGGAATTATACAAGCACATCCAGCAGCTGCTTGAAATGATTAGGTGGTGCCTAGAGCATAATTATTTTCTCTCTGATAACCAACTGTTACACCAACTCAGTGGCACAACGATGGGCACCGTGATTCGAAGTCCCCTAATGGGTTACCTACGGATGATGACCTATGCACGTGGCTGTAACTGGGTCAATCTGACAGAAGACATTGTGATATGGTCTAGAAGGTTGTAAGTACTCCTCACCAGTTCTATTTAGATAATACCCACCTCACACATGCACGTATGATGGTGATTTATATTTTATATTTTTAATCATGGGCACAATTATGCAAAATATTAAGACTGACTTAAGACAAAATCCTAACTTAAGTCTGTCTTAAGTCTGTCTTAAGTCTGTCTTAAGTTTGTATTAAGTCTGTCTTAAGTCTGTCTTAAGTTTGTCTTAAGTCAAACTTAAGACAAAATCCTAACTTTACTAATACTAAATGCCTTCTGTGAATACCAAAAGTAGTAAGTTTAGGATTTTGTCTTAAGTCAGTTCTGTGAATCAGGCCCTCGCTCATTTTGGTATTCACAGAAGGCACTCATTCGTTTCGGTATTCAAAGAAGTTAGGAGTCCTAACTTTAGAACTCCTACATGCCTTCTGTGAATACCGAAAGTCTTAAAGTTAGGATTTTTCTCAGTTTAACGTTAGGACTCCTAACTTTATCAGTATAGACAACATCGAGGATTAGTGTACCCTAGAGTGTGGCTATCATAAACGTTGGGTTTCTTAGTAAGGTTCGAATTTTGATGTGGCATTCAAGAAGAAGTTTGTAAATATGTGATGCACCAAGATTAGGGCAATGATACACATCATCCCTGTAATATTAACAGGGCCTCTGACTAAGAGAAGTTAACTTCCTTACAGGGCGGGCCTCCTATATACCTGAGTGGTTACTAGGTGAGGTGAGGCCAATACCTCATAAAGGACAGGTGAGTGGATCTGTCCTTAATATGTATGGATGTAGTTGATAAATGCATTTTCTGTGTTCTATTGTTCACTTTACTTTTTATGTGTCACTCATCTCTACAGGTGTGAAGATCACCCTGCCTGTATGGAAGTATTTGTTTAATCCTGTTTAATTATCTTAACTTTATTCATAAATTTGCAGTAGCTTGAATATGACAAGGTCCTGAAGAAAGCCAGGGCGAGTTGCCCTCTGTGGCTGAAACTAGTAGACCATTGAGAACAGCAGCATATTTGGTAAAAGCCGCTCCTGCACACTTTTTATTAGGTTTGGAAACAATACGTGAATAAAGGTGTTTGTTTGTTTCCATATCCTTTTTAAACCTCACATTTTTTGCACTGCACTTTTCCCTTTCCATTGACTACTTTAAACGCACGTTAGTAGGTGTTTTCCAGTCTGTTTGGATTAATTTGGTTACTGCTGTCTAACTAGTATGTTATCTTATCCACAATGGCACCCCTCTTGGTTGTGAGCTGCAGTGGTAGACATGCAGGAATTCCAGATGATGACACTGGCCACGAAGGGCAGTTGATGGAAATCCTATAGCCTTCCTGCTGTGACGTAATGAGTTTATAACACATCTATTGTTTAGATACAGAATTTGCTTTTTTTTCTTCTTTCACTATACTTTTTTGACCACCAGATTCCTTTTGTGTTTGCATTATCATGCGACTCCCACATAATTCAGCGTAGAGCAACTCTGTGAGCTCCTTCCACTCCTAGTTGTGGTGCTGTTTAAATTTTGCAAATCGTGCTGCATGTTTAAATTTATGTTGTGTTTGTAAGTCTATGCTTTTAGGGGATAATAACCATCTTTTCCAAATCAGAAGCTCATGATTACTAGTTTTCTGCTGCACAACAATCTGCACTGACCTGAACTAACAATTTCACTTCTGTTACAGGTTGTAATTACTTAATTGCATTATTGTCTCTATTTCAATGCTAATACATATTGTGTTGATCTTTTTGAGCTCACAACAAGTGGATTCTACTAGTGATAAGAATTTCACTAGCTTCCGATTTAGTTGCGGGTCCTGAGAGTTAAAGCATGCAATCACAACCTGTCTCTGAGTTCGAATCCCTCGTTCCTTAAAGTGCGCTTTGAGTAATCCTACTCTTTCCTCATTCAAGTTGGCACAGGAGCAAATTAGGTGTTCCATATCCTTTTAATTCCCACATAGTCTGCCTGTGTTGCCACATTTCTCCCTCTGCCAAGGTGGGAGGCGCAGATTGGCTGGCAGGATTCCCATCATGTATTTTAAGAATTGCCCCGTGAGTGGATATGTGGTCTTCGGGAAACATCAAAAGAAATATTTTGATGCATTTTAACATAACAATTTATGCATTCTCCCCATGCACTTACTGGAGGTAACAGGAGGGCTTGTTGACCCCTAAGAGTACTCTAGAGCCAGAAAGATCCCCCAACCAGTAGTGTCCCAGAGGCATGCTTGTAGAGTGGTCAAGAAACGGGGCATAGCCTCCAAAGACCTCTCAACACTGCCGCTGTGTGGGACCCACTGAAGGTAACAGTATGGGCTTGTTGACCCCCAAAGACCATTTACAGCCAAGGGGACTTCCTCCCCCGACCAGCAGTGCTCCACCAGCCATGTTTGCAGATTGGTGGAGGAAGCGGGCATGGCCTTTAAACTCATCGCAGCAATTACTCTGTGTGGGACTTACTGGAGGTAACAGGCGGGCTTGTTGGGCCCCAAGGACGCTCTTCAGCTAATGGTACTTCATCACCTAACTAGTTGTGTGCCAGGAGGCACATTTGCAGAGTGGTGGTGAGATGGGGGCAGGGCCTCCGGCGACTTGCCAGACCTTTTTTTTATTTATTTAGTGAGGGTGCAATGTGGCCCCCTTTCCCAGGACCAAATTTGGCTTTTAGTGGCCCAGGGTCCCTGCTGGCTCTTTGCCTCCTGCAGGAGCTGGCATTGCTTTGACAGAGAGGGAGATGCTAACACTCAGCTCCCTCTCTGTAAAAGCAATTGTGCTCCACTCAAGAGCATTTTTATTGCTCTAACTTGCTGGAAGTGAGCACAGTTTGCTATCACTTGGCAGGAGCAGTAAAGCTCCTGCCAAGCCATACCAAACAGCTATGTCCAGGTAGTGGGCACCCCGGGATATAGTAGGAGCTGGTCCTGGGGGGTTGGCGGTCCCAGTGCCATGCAGAATTTGTTTGGGGAGATGGAGGGCCCAGGGTCTGTGGGGAATCAACACAGTCTTCCAAATTACTTAGAATTGAAGCAATAGGGAGGTGGTGACCCCGTGTGCCCCCACTTATTTAAATGCCCCAGGGACCTGACCCACAAACAGGCCAATTAGTAAGGAAGCCCGGGAACCCATGCTTTATATTTTTCAATTTTTCCGCAAGTCCACCCTTGAATTCATGTCAAAATTGAATTAAAAAAAATGCTTTTAATGCCCAGGGGTGTCTCCGCCATATTTGGGGAGTCAGGGTATTCCTACTCTGCTCCCTTTTCCCTATTTCTTATATTTTATGTGGGTCCCAGCTTCATGCTGAGTCTCAAGAGGCCTGCTAAAACTTCCTGGCTGGAGTGTTGGCAGACAGTCACATTTCCGAGGAATCCGTAAGTCCTCTACAAGAATCCAAGACACCAGATAGCAATATTTTTTAACCATAATTATTTCTAAAACTATAGAATGGATTTACATCAAATCAGAAAAAAGTATGCTTCCTGGAACAACATCTAGCTTTGTGCCAAATTTGATTTCACTACAGCGTTTCAGGCTTTATAAGCAATGCCGGCTCCCGCAGGATGTCGGAAGCAGATATGGACTGCGGAGGCCTTCAGGCTCCCCTTGTGGTCCTCAACGAAAATGACTGGCTGCCCTGGGAGGGACTAGGACACCCAGTAGAGAGACCAGGCCCAAGAGATGGACTCAGAATCAGTCCAGGAAGGGGGTGGGGGCGAGTCTTTTTTCCCATTATTTTATTTTATTTTTTTATTATATTTAAAGACAGTGCCTCAGGGGATTGTGTCCCCGGGGCTGATGTTAACCCCCTGTCTCCACCACTCTGCAAACATGACTCCTGGTGTTGGTTGGAGGATGAAGTCCTCTGGATGCTGAGGGTTCTTGAGAGCCCAGTCTTACATCCAGTAAGTCCGACACAGCAGAATTCCTGAAAAATGATCCGAGGCCCTCCCCCTTTTTCCACCATGGAGCAAACACAACTACTAGTTAATAAAGCATAGAAAATCAATAAAAAACATGGGTTACAGGGACATTATAGTTAGGAAATAGAATTTGAAAAACTTTAGAAATTCATTAAAAAAAACAAAGGCTACTTGGTCGTTATAGTAAGAAAATAGAATTTAAAAATAGCCTTTTAAATTCACTGGAAAAAACAAAGGTCACACGGACGCTATAGGTAGCCTCAGATTTTACTCATACGAACCAGAGAAATTCAGCAGCTACAGTTACCTGAGTCAACTATAACTAATGCCCCCGCAATGCACTGCTTATGATTTGACATATTAAATCACTCATGAGCTGGTCAGTCACATCACTGATGACTTCTCAAATGACATCACTGATGACTGATGACTCTTGTAGTCGTGTTAGTATTTCTGTAAATTATGTACCTCTGCTAAATGAAAAAAACATTCATGTCATAACAAATTAGAATTTATCATACCACAACAAATTATTGTACTTAAAAACACATCCAACATCACATCACAAGTTATTGCAGGGCATGATATCATACCACACTTGATTGCCTCAACCAATATGATGTCACATAGTACCACCAAACAACACACTAGTCCAAGCAGTTTAGCACATCCTGCAGCATTTCTCATCACATTTCTAGACACTTTAAAACTCACCTTATCCCACACCATGTCACGCTACACTACATAACAACAATTGACATTTTAGCACACCAAAAGATATAGCACAATTTTTACATTACACCATACCAAACATCATCCAGCTATCTCACACCATATCATAGCGCTTCAGACCATCAATTAAATTAAGACTTCCAGTTTTCAGTTTTTACAGATTTTTACAGATAAATACAGACAGAAAACAATCTGTTTCCTGTCTGTATTTATTTTTAAAATTAGGAAAATACGTAAATGTTGCTTCTTTTGAATGACTCCCCATGTAGTTTATCATTAATTCCAGGCCAACAGCTGAGCTGATAGACAGCATGGAGAGTTAAAAAAAGGATGGGATTTATTTCAATACAGACACATATTACCATATATTTTATATACTGTTAATATTTACCTGTGGTTGTAGGGTTTTGTTACAATTGGCTGCTTTATGTGCCAAAATGAGACTGTAACAATGTATGAGCGAATGTTTATCAATTCAATAAATGTGCAAAAATACCTTTTTACGGCTCCATTTACTCTCAAAACACAAAATAAATATGGATCAATACCAATGGAATGATCAAAAAATTAATAGGTATAAATACAGATTGAAAGGTTAAAAAATGTAAATACCATAAAACCGGGAGCCTTATTTATAATATCCTGCCATACAATGCAGTGGCTCAGCATACAACAGCACAACAAACAATACCACATTACATCAAACTGCTGCATTTCCCAATTCCATTTAACATCATACCAGGCTATACCAAAACATGCACTATCACATCACAACACAGCACATACATTTAACACACCATATTAATTTACATCAAGCAATAAAACACGCTGCTATGAATCATAACATATTTCTCCACTTGATGTCACTTAAAGCTATACTGGCTAATCCTTATTAGACTACAGCATACAGAAATACACCATCCCAAACAACATCACACTACGCAAACCTTAAAACCGCCACACGATGACTTACCAAACCATAACACCTCACAACATGCATCACTAAAAACACTACACTAAAAGCTTTATTGCATCATACCTCACTATCATCAACCCCTGCTTAATCACTTCATACCACACTACACTAACTATAATCAAATCACTCTGTACAGTACCATACAACCCCATGACACACAATACAACACCACATCTTTCCCATCTAGTATACAAATACACTTTTTAACTTGGGCTCATGAAAGCTGATCCATCCTCAAGGCACCTTGCAATTTCAATCATCCCACCACTGGTCTTGTAAAGTATTAACATAGGCAAGGAGCAAACTGAAATTATAGAATGGGGATTAATTTCAGGAAATATTAATTCTGTTATGTGAAAGCCTGTACTCCTCAGCTTTGTATATAAAAATATTTATATCTTTCCACACTAACTAGCAGTACAGCAGGGTAGTCAATTTAAATCGCACACTACACATTAAAGTAACTAAAACACACATCCCTTGGCCCAAAGAAGTGTACAGGAACAGCGACTAGCATTTGATACATTGAAAACATTAACTTTACAGGACATTGGAATGAAATCAAGTAACGAGAACTCCGAAAATAGGCACATATGTCTCATACCCACCATCAACACACTAAAATGAGCCTTTTTGCTCACTGTTATTGATTGTGGGAAAAGACCATGTCTCAACTCAAGCTTTCTTCAATGTGGCTCACCTCCACCATACTGGCAATGGTTTTAATTTTGCTATGGTTGGTCAAAATAATTTTAACTTCAAATGCAGTTTTTGAATAAAAAATAGAATGAAGTACTTTCTCAGAGAAGCAAACTAATAAAATCCACAGTTACTATAAATAAAATATTATTCCTTGGTGCTTGTGATAATTCAGATTTTTTATGCTGGTGTGTACAAGGAATACCAACTAAGAACTGTACAATTCTATGCGTAGCACTATGAAGAAATATGGATCTCAGTAGGTTAATAGACAGCTCTCTTGTACAATTAGCACACCTTTAATCTACCTCATCAATCAGAATAAGGCTAAGTAACATTTTGTAATGACAAAGAGGCTAAGGATGTGAGTTCCCTATTACCCAAAACAATGTGCCAGAAGCACAAAATAGCGTGTTTGCCATTAGAAAATGGCAAATATGTGATTTCGTACAACTGAATCGCAAAATCAAAATGTGATTCGGTAACAAGCTACTGAGTTGCATTTTACCTTCAGTATGGCAAAAAGGAAGACCTGAGCAGGGACCACAACTGAGAGGCTGAACAGTTTATCGATAGGTGGACAGGGCTGAGCTTGGACAGGATGTTGTCACATGAGGAGGAGAAGGTGCTTGCAGAGCACTGCTGCGCTTGGCAGTGTAGTGTCCGTCTGGACATGTTCTAGTGTCTCAGCATGCACTTAGTTTACCAGCCACTCCCTAGAGGGCTGGACACACGTGTACCCCACACCCATTCAACATAGATGTCACAAGTGACGTGGGCCTGTTAATAAAAGGGACTGAGTGCATTTGTTCATGGCCAATTGACCAACCATACCCACAGTGTCTGTGTGAATCAGTTCTATAGTATGTGGGCCTAGTGCCCACAAATCTACAATGGCAACAAGTGGGTCTTACCCCACATGTGCAAAGGCGACCGTGTGTCATGCGTAGGGAGTCAAATGGATCCTGTGCAGCCCCTGCCTGCAGTAAGCCAGCACAACAGCATGATTCCAGGATCAAAATGGGTTGGAAAAAGAGGGAGAGAAGGCAGTGCCTAGACGGTGCAAATCAATGCTGTACCCTGCTGAGGTGTCTATGCGCTGCCACTCCTGCTGCCGTCTGTCCCACTGAGAGGAAAAGAGCAATGCCTTCCTGACAATGTGCCACTAGCCTGAGCCCAAGCACCAGAACTCACAACCCTGCACATTGAGTCATTACAAAATAGAGTAATTTTTTATAAGATATGTGCATACCATGTATCGGCTCATCCCGCATACCCATGAACCGAAGTATCAAACACACACATTGGATCGGCGTGGGGCATGTGACTAACAGAAGCGTGACACATAAATATAGTTTGTGGCTCTGAAGAAAGAATCAGCACATACACAACCCAGCAACGTTAGTGCCTTATAGCTTCGATGGCAGACCACTTGAGCTGCCAATTCAGGCATCTGCCGCCTTAAATGGCTCCACACAGTACATACTGAATCTGCTGTTCAAAGGTATTTTACATTACCTTGTACAGCAAACAATGTCTTATGCGGTATTTTAGGGCAAACTATGGGATATTTAACATCCCACATGTGAAGACACCTAACGTCAGCAAAATAATGGATCTGTCCTGATTTTTTTACTTGCTAAGTAGTACTAAGGCTCACATTTAATTTAAAGCTAAATTCAATAGTGTGTAAAGTATCCAGATTGCATCCCTTCAACTATTGTTGGGCACAACCATTCTAAATAATTCCGACACAGTTTTGTAAATAGACCAGAAGAGTAAGATAAAGTTATATTTAATGATGAGCTACACATTAATAAACATTTTTGTGTTGCAATAAACGTTGCACTCTCTGATTAAATAGTATTATATATGCATGAGCCTGTGCGTAACATATCTGACTAAAGACTAATTTACATCTGAAAATAGTAGAAACTGCTTGTGACATTAAATAAATGATGTAAGTCAATTATTTAACACTCTCCAATTTATGTAAATGTGTGTCTAATTGTGGGTTTGGAGTGAGTGATTCAGGAGAGCAGTTAAAGATAGCCCATGGTAAACTGGTATACAAACACTCAGGTGTAATTAGAAGAAAAAAGTGAATACATTTTGAATGTATTTTACTTTTAGCTGCATAGGTACACTACAATTGAAAGACTCAGATGTAAACTCAACAGAAAAGGTGGAAAGAAGCATCAAGTAGCACCATCACCAAAGTTTTCTCAATGAAGTGGAGGAAGAAAGGACAAGTGATAGTTACCTTAGGGCACAAGTTATAGTTACCAGAGCTAGCTATAACTGTTGAATTTCAGAGGTTTGAACTTCACACCTAACTAGAACATAGCTTTAACCTTTGTCTTTTCAGTGAATATAGATATATTTATATATATATATATATATTACCTACTGGCAGTCGACATTAGGTAGTTAAAGTTAGGACCAAGTTACCATATAAAAATCGCACGTTCTATTCCCATTAACTTTGGTGCTGATTGACGAACCTTCGTGAAATTTTCAAAACCTATGGCCCGCTTCGGTCCGCTCCTAACTTGAAAGTTTCGGGGTGATTCGGCAAGCAGGGGCTGAGAAAAAAGGGGGGTCCCAAAAAGTGTTTTCTCCATGCAATTTTCCATAGGAAATTTTAAACATGGATACAGCCCGAACTGCACGGAATTACACCAAATTTGGCAAAAAGGTAGCCCTTGGTTTAGAAAGAGCCCTTTTTGTTAAATGGTGTAAATCCGTTCAGTAGTTTTTTAAATATTATTGGAAAAACAACTATATATATCTGGGCGGAGCCTAACCACACATCTCTGTCAGCACTTCATCCAAGAAGTGTTGGCACCCATCTTGGGACCAATATACATGATAGCACCTCATTAAAAAGCATTGCAGTTGATAGAAGGTTTTAAAACTTTAGTTAAATTATAAATCATTTGTTGATGGTCCCATACTCATTTTAGGAATTGTGGTGTGTTTTAAGGTGATTTTACCATGTGAAAAAGCCTTCTGCTGGGATATCATGAATCATGTTTGAGAGAAAACTGTTTTCTCATACTTTTCCCACAGAGGTTTGGAAGGTGTTCTATAAGCTAAACTGAGAGCATATTTTCTGTAAATTCACATTATCTTTCTCAGTCATGTGAGAATGAAGTCTGACATTCTCCGTAAAACATGTACATCCAACAAGGGCAGAGACTGCCAGTTGATCCCCTTGTGTTCTAGTACATCTTCCCAGAGTGTTCTAAAGAACAACTAGAGCGCTGACAGTCCTACTTATGACAAACGTATTGTACACCTGAAGCCATCTTGATTGGAATAAAGTGGTAACTCTTAAAACATTTAATTTAAAAAGGAACAAAATGAGGGGGTTCATTTTGCCATAGAAAGTATGACCAGTGCTGCAGAAAGAAAAATTAGGGCACATTTTTAGTGACTTCTCAAATCATCTTCTATTTCATTAAAAGAAATTCTGACATGCAGACTGAATCATGTACTTTCAGTACCAGCTGCAGGCTTCCCTGGTGAGCAGTAGCTTTACAACAGTGATCTAATAAGCAATTAGAGTGCTAACATTCTGAATTTATGGCAAATGTGTGACATATCTGAATGCCTTCTTGATGGAATCAAAGTAAAAAACTGAAAGTATTTCCTACTGAGGAGACTGTAGTAAATGGGAAAATTAGGAAATGTCATAACAAATAAGTCTCCCAAGATGGCCACCACAGACGAAAGAGCCCAGATATAGCACAAATATCAACCAAATGTAGCCCAGGTATAGCCCAATGACAGAATATCCCAGAGTGTTCTAAAGAAGAACTAGAGCGCTAGCAGTCTTATTTATGACAAAAGTATGGCACACCTGAAGCCATCTTGATTGGAATAAAGTGGTAACACTTAAAACATTTAATTTGCAAAGGAACAAAATGAGGAGTTTCATTTTGCCATAGAAATTATGATTAGTGCTGCAGAAAGAAAAATTAGGGCACATTTTGACTGACTTCTCAAATCCTCTTCTATTTCATTAAAAAATTCTGACATGCAGACTGAAACATGCACTTTTAATACCAGCAGCAGAATTCAGTGGTGAGCAATAGCTTTACTACCGTGATCGAATGAGCAACTAGAGTGCTAACATTCAGAATTCATGGCAAATGTGTGACATATCTGAATACCTTCTTGATGGAATCAAAGTAAAAAACTGAAAGCATTTCCTACTGAGGAGACTGCAGGAAACCTCATAACAAATAAATCTCCCGAAATGGCCACCAGACACAAAAGAGCCCAAATGTAGCACAAATATCACCGAGATGTAGCCCACGTGTAGCCCAATGACAGAAGTGTGCAAAACACTTTTTATTTTTTGTGTTTTTGCAGTTTTATATAGTGCAGTCTTGTCAGGTATTGGAGTGCTTTACATGAGCATTGGTTACATCACACAAGAACAAATTCATTTTGGTTTTAGATAAGGGGAGATTAAGTGATTTGACCAGAATCACAGAATGTCAAGCTGAAGCAGAAACTCCAACCTGGCTCCCCAGATGCAAAGTCTGCAAACCCTGGAAGTAACACCACACCCTCTCCCCTAAGTGCAACATTTAATCAAGTGGTCAACTGGATAAAAAACATAAAGATAACAAATAATTTAAAAGTGCTATGTCCCTGTTTGAAATCTCAGAAAATATGTCCTCGTTTTACTTTTTTAGAGCACTAACCATATATTTGATGCAAATAAGACCCTCATATATATGTATTTTCTAAAGGAAATGCTCTAGGTATTACAGTTTTGATTACATCAAGTTGACGTCAGGCGTTCCACACTTTTGTAATAAATATAGAATATAGAATGTTAGCAATCAAGTTGTTCATTAGGATACTGTTGAGAGACAGAGGCCAGGGGCACGGACTCTGAAAATTGGGCAGGCAGGAAGGGCAGTGGCAGCACAACAGACTATGGAGGGCGGTGCAAAAAAGGAGGGCAGGGGTAACCAACCAACAATACAGGACTTTCAAGAGAGGCTGTGGCAATATAATAGACCATTGTGGGCAGAAGGAAGAGGCACTGGTAGTACAACCATGCATGCCAACAGACCCGATTCAGCCAGGAAACGTCCAATGTTTTTAAGCCCAAATGGGCTTTATTTGATCTGTCTCCTGTCTACAATCTCCTCTTTTTCAATGTAAGTCAAGGGAAAATCAATACCCCAGTTTTTTTTCAAAATCTCCCTCTTACCAAGTTCAAAATGTTAGCAAGTATGGTACATTGGATCATGGAAGGCAGGAGGAATTGGGGTAGGGACATGGACTTGGATAACAGGACAGGAGTGACATGGAGAGGTGCACCAAACTGACCCTACAGGGCAGGCATCAGGGTTTGCAGCAGCACAATACACCACACAGGGCATACGGGATGGGAGTGCAACACACAATCCATAGAAAGCAATAGGGACGGGACAGGACCATGCACATGGACAACAGAGGGGAAAGAGGCAATGGTAGCTAGCTGACCATAATGGATAAACAGGAGAGAAAGCTGCAGCATAACGAACCATAAATGGCAGGAGGGATGGATCAGGGGCATTACAATGGAACAGACAAGCCAGGAGGGAGGGGATAGGGGTCTGCACATGGAAACAGAGGGCTGGGGGTGAGGGGGCAGGGCAGGAGCATCACGACGACCATATAAGGCAGGCAGGATGGGGACTAGAAGCAAGACACACCATAGAGAGCAACAGTGAAACTATAATGGCATACACACAGACCATGGAGGGAAGGTGGGAGGGGGTCAGGGGCAGCTAGCTGACCACACAGGGAAGGTGGGAGGGGCCGTGGCAGCACAGAAGACCATGCATGGCAAGCGGGAGGGTTAGTGGCAGCACAAGGGCTATGATGGGCAAGAAGGTGCAGAGGAATGTACAAAGGACCATGGAGGATAGACGGGAGGGCCAGGACCTGGGCACAGACAAGAGAGGTCAGGGGAAGGGGCCTCACAACAGACCATGCGGGGCAGGCAGGAGGAGCAGTTGCAGCACAACAGACCAGGAAGGGAAGAAGGGTGTGGCAGTAAAATGGACCATGGAGGACAGGGGGAAGGCGATAGGGGCATGAAATGGGGACAGGCAGGGTGGAGGTGGCAGGGACAGGTTGCAGTCATCTGACAATGCTAGGCAGGTGGAAGTGAAGTGCAGCTCAACAGAACACTCAGAATAGATCGGAGTGGCAGGTCTATGGAACATGGTGGGAAAAAAGGATGGAGCAGGGGCATGCCATGCACACAGACATCGGAGGGCAGGGGGAAGAGAATAGGGGCAGCATGCTAATCACAGAGGCTAAGCAGGAGGTGAATGATGGAGCATAGAATTGGGCAATGGAGGGCAGGAGGAGTGGACTGGTACATCAGGCTAAATGGAAGGCACTGGCAGCCCTTCAGACCATGCATGGCGGGAGGGAGGAGGCTAGTCCATGGATTCAGACAACAGAGGATAGGGAGGAGGTGGATGGGGCAGCAAACCAACTGTTCAGAGAAGGCAGGAAGGCCAGTGGCAGAACAACGGCCACACAGGGCTGTAATAAGGAGCAGGGACATGGACTTGGACAATGAATGGCTAGGAAGAGGGAAGGCAGGAGCAGCAAGCTTGGGTGGGGGCAGCGCAATGCCAGACCCTGCTTCCAACCCCCCACCATCCATTGTGATATGCATCTTACTTAACGTTAAAAAAAAACCTAAACATTTGCTGAAAAAAACAACGATTACAGGGACGGTATAGTTAGACTCAAATTTCACTCATACATAACCAGTGAAATTCAGTAGTTATAGTTACCTGAGCTAACTATAACTTACGCCCCTGCAATGTACTGCTAATGACGTCAAACATTACATCATTCATGACATGGTCAGTTACATCACTCATGACATCACTCATGACATCTCAAATGAGCTGTGAATGGAATGGAACTATAATCGCTAGAACTTTATTTAGGGATAGTGTGTGTATATTAAACCCCTTTTTTTCTTGTCTTTCTTGTAAGAAGCATTATAATACGCAACGAGCCCTGATTAATATGGCCGATAGCCTTTCGCTTTAAAGTAATGTGTAGTCCATTGTTTATGTTGATGTTTGCAATCCTAAGTAAGTTTATTATGAATAAGTCACGTTGACAAACATACAGGTATGGCGGTCACGGGGCAAGATATATTGAAATGTCATTGTGTGCATATTAACACTTGTTTTCTTTTCTTTATTGTATCAATTCCTGAATTTTCACATCGTGACGGGGCCAACATGGCCGCCAGCTTTTTGGGTTAAAGTAAAATGTAGTCCATTGTTAATGTTGGCAACTTTAGGCATTTGTACATTTAAATAAGGATGCTACAATGACGTCTTGTTTCGTTATCAAGGTTCGGACAAGCCAAAATGCGTGGATCATGTCCTTTGCAGATTAAATACTTCCAAACTACAACCTGAGTGCTGATTCCTTCCTTGTAAGAGTGAGAGGAGATTAAATACATATATATAAAATTCACTGAAAAAACCTTAATATAAGCCATCTACCACTATGATCCTACCTATATTCCAATATTTGAGCCTTAGCTTGTTTTTTAAATAGGAACAGCACCCCTCTGATGTTCGCTGTTTGATCCATACAAATAAAGGCATCAACCCATTTCTGGTTTTTTAACAATTCTATTGTCTCTGATTTGAGAGGATGGGTTTCCTGGATGGCAATGACCTGCGCCGGAGAGTCTCTTAAATATTGAAGTATTCGAGAGGAGGAGCTTAGCGCGCGTCCAAGATGGCCACGTGAGCTCGGGGCTCCCGTGACCCCTGCAACCGCCGGGAATATCCTGCAACATATCCTGACTTTTCGACACGGATCTGGACGACTGAGTGGCAGAGGCACCGAATGAGACTTTCCGCTGTCGAATCTGTCGACGGGGAGTGAAGTTGGGGCGACTGAGAGATCGGGGCCTGAGCCGGAGGGGGACCGGGGTCTTGGATGGGAGGGGACCCGGCCCCAAATTGAACAACATCGGATCACTCAACCGGAAGTGGCCGGCCGGACCCCGGTTTTGACTTCCGGTCGCGGATGAAAGACTGTGGGTGCCTTCTTCTTTGGGGTGTCCCTCCCCCTGATGGAAACATCCCCCCCTGGTGCACTGGAAAGTAGTGTACGAATCCATCGTCCTTGAGGTGGTGCCTCGGTGGCTGGTTACATTCTGCCGATCGGAGACGGGGGATTGCGCTCTTGGGGATTGCCTGGTCCAAGAGATGGCAACCAAACCGGAGGTTGAGAAGCCCCAGGTGAAATCATCCAGAACAAGCCGTACAGTGCAATCTAACAAACTAGATCGCTACACTGTTACGAAGGGTTCGCCTGGAGCGTCTGGTCGGTCCCAGGATGGAGGAGTGCTGGACTCAAGCCCCACACTGGAACCCACATTGCATGATGTGATGGCGGCCATTGAGGGGGTCCGTACCTCTCTTGGCCAACAGATGCAGTCTTTGGACCACAAATTAGACACAGTGACCATTGAGGTCAACCTGATCCGGGCGGACCTCACCAAAACAAACGAGAAGGTGAAGTCCATCGACATAAAGACAACGAGCCTGACGGACGATGTGGTGGAGCTCCAGCGGGAAGTGTGCAATCTAAGGACAGCTGGAGATATGCAGGGTCGGCAACTGGATGAGTTCGAAGGGAGAGTCCAGAGGGACAATGTTCGTCTAACCGGGGTACCGGAAAATGCTGAGGGGCATGTCCCTGACATATTTGTGGAGGACCTTATCATTAAACATCTGCAACCCAAAGGCCTGAGTTCCCTTTTTACTGTCAAGAGGGCACATAGGGTCCCAGGAGGGAGACCGCGTCTGGGTGCTACTCCTTTACCGATGATAGTGCGAGTCCTAAATTTTAGGGACAGAGATATTATCCTTCAGGCCTCACTGTCGTAAGGACCTCTACAATTTGAGAACTCGTCGCTGAACTTTTATCTTGATTTCACCTAGAAGGTGAAGAAACAGTGGCAGAGCTTTCAAGGAGTCAAACAACGGCTGCGTGTTAAAGGATATAAATATGCCCTGTTGTATCCAGCAAAGCTTCGAGTGGAGGTGCAGGGAAAGACTTGTTTTTTTGATAACCCGGAGGCGGCATCGGACTGGGTCGACGGACTGCCGACTTGAACGGAGTCTCAGGAGCGCGATGGCAAGGAGACAGAAGAGACGGAAGATCAGTGACTTTTTTGGGGTAGTTGGGATGTGGAATTTCGGGGGGAGAGAGATACTACTGCGTGTACATTCTCCTGATGGACTTTGATACCAGTGTTGAATATGGCAGGATGGTGGGGTTCCGGGATGCTGGACTCCTCCTCAAATCTATATTTAGATAGGGGTTAGTTTGAGTGAAGGGTGACAGGCACACTGCGAGTTGGGGTTTGGCGATGGCCGAGTGCAGGGGTGCAGGATGGGGGGAGGGGGTTTGGGTGTGTTGAAGAGAGTGTGTTTTTTCTTTTTACTTTTATGTTTTTTGATCTCAGGAATTGCTATGTTATTGTATTTTGAACTGTACAGGTGTGGAGTCACATAGCTCCCAGGGGTCCGGAAAGGGGGTACTGAGCTGGAATGTCAATGGTCTGGGGGACCAGATTAAGAGAGGGATGGTGAGCCAGCTCATTAAGAGACATGGTCCGGACATAGTGCTTCTCCAGGAGACACATTGGGTTGGAAATAAATGTCTGGCTCTCCACAGAGGTGGTTACAAGGTGGTGGTACACGCAGGCTTCACAACGGGGTCTAGAGGTGTGGGTATTTTGGTCAAGAACTCCTTTCCACTGTCAGTGCAGCACACTTGGGTTGACCAGCGAGGGAGATACGTTGGGGTCTTGGGATTGGTTGGGGGTCGTACTGTGACTTTGTTGTCTGTGTATGTGCCGCCAGGCTTGCAGGCTGAAACTTATCGTGATCTGGGGAATCTTTTTCTTTCGCTTCCTCTGGGGGACCTGGTGATTGGTGGAGATTTTAACTCTGTGCTGGATGGGGAGTTGGATTGCTGCCCTCCTCGAGGGCTCCGCCCATCACAGCGGTGGCTACCGGACTTCCTGGCATCATTGGGCTTGGTTGATGGGTGGCGTGTGCGTTACCCGATGGCCGTTCACTATTCTCATGTATCCGATGGTAGTCTTTCTCTGTTGTATTATGTGTTACTGCCCGCGGTGATTGCGCCTAGGATTTGTGAGGCACGTTATCTCGGGAGGGTTATTTCGGATCATTCTCCGTTGTGGCTAGTTGTTCGATTGGATTTGCCGGCGGCTGGCAGGGTAGCTCCTATCAGCGCGTGGCAACTGAAAGACCCGGCCATTAGAAAAGATGTCCTCCGTATGTCCGATCGTTATTTTCAAGAGAATGCTGATTCTGTTGATTCGGCACAGACACTGTGGGAAGCCTACAAGACAGTGGCGAGAGGGGAAGTGTTGTCCTTGGTGGCCGGAAATAGAAGAGGGCGCAGGCAGATGTGGTCCGGTTGGACACGGAACTTCTGAGTTTAGAGGAGAAATTCAATGAGTCGAGAGCTCCGGAGGACCTACATCAGCTGCGCCTTCGGGAGGAGGAATATCGTGTGTTAGTACGCACTAAGGCTGTGGCTAGTCAGGTGGCCGTGGAGAGTGTAATTGGCACTGGGCCACTAAGGACTCAAACACGGGGACAAAGCCAGTAAACTGATAGCTTGGCTTGAACGAGGGGATCGGACTTCGACGTTGGTGCCGGAGTTGGAAGATAAGTCGACACGGCTGTTAACGGACCCACAAGAGATAGTAGACGAGTTCGCCGATTACTATCAGGCGGTATATACAGCGGGGAGTGCTTATACAGAGGCGGAAAACGGTGACTTGATTAGGGATATTGTCATGCTTTGTCTATCAGAGGACCATAGGGACTATCTTGACTCCTCATTCACGGACGACGAAGTCGCCCAAGCGATTAGGCAGGTTAAATCGGGCAAGGCGACAGGTCCAAATGGGATTCCCATTGAATTGTACAAGTTGAATGCTAACAAGTTGGCTCCATACGTCCATGCTATGTTTTTAGAGAGAACTGAAGTGGGAGACCTCCCGTACGATCAGCGTATTGCTAACGTGGTGGTTTTATATAAAGAGGGCAAACTTAAGACGCAGTGCTCTTCGTACAGGCCCATATCACTGTTGAACGCGGAGCCTAAAATCCTGGCGAAGCTCTTGGCGACTAGACTTGTTAAGGTGATTACGACTTTGATTCATCCGGATCAATCCGGATTTATGCCACATCGCACACGGTGTTGAATCTGCGTCGGCTGCAGGGGGTCCTGGGAGGCGCATCAAAGATACATGAACAGACGGTGTTGGTCTCATTGGATGCGTCGATGGCGTTTGATCGGGTGGAATGGCAGTATTTGTTTGCGGTCTTGGGGAAGCTGGGGTTCCGCAGTGAATTCATTGGATGGGTTCGCTTATTGTACTCCAAGCCTTTAGCTAGAATAATAATTAATAATTGCAAGTCTCGCGATTTTCAGCTCGGGAGGGGGACGAGACAGGGATGTCCACTGTCTCCCCTGCTGTTTGCGCTTGTGATGGAGCCACTTGCCACGTGTGTGCGTTGGGACAGGTCGATTCGGGATTTGCATTGGACGTCGGAGTGGGAGGACAAGATTTCACTTTATGCAGACGATGTCTTGCTATACCTCACTAGACCTAAGGTGTTGTTCGGGGTCTTCCTGGATGTCTTAGCCGTTTTTAGCAGATATTCAGGACTGGTTATTAACTGGGATAAATCGGCGATGTTTGTAGTGTTTGGGGATCCTCCGGTGATTCCGCAGTCTTGTCCGGTGCGGTTAGAAACAGTAGGGTTTCGGTACCTGGGCATCTACGTGACGCTAGATCCGCAGCTGCGGTATGAACGGAACTTGGTCGCTCCATTGGCTAGGTGTAGAGCAGATGTGGAGCGTTGGAGGTCCCTTCCGCTCTCTCTGTTAGGGAGGGCGGTTTTGTTTAAAATGCTGGCGCTCCCTCGGTTTCTGTACGCGTTGCAGAATTCGACCTGGTTCCGGTGGCTTATTTCAAGGAGATAGAGTCCCTCCAGAGGCGGCTCCTCTGGGGGGGTAGTGTTCGGATTGCCCATGGCAAGTTGACTCTCCCTTGGTACGATGGTGGTATCGGACTCCCAGACATTCGCAAATACTATTGGTCTCCTCAGTTAGCGGCAGTGAATAACATAATATACGGGATTCCTGGCGACCCAGGGTATGCCATGGATCGGGGCCAGGCGCCGGGTGGTTCGTTGTAGAGGGCTTTATACACCAGGCGGAATAGATTCCCGCTGTCGGGTCCCACCGATCATGCGGTGCGCGTTTGGCACATTGCTAATAATTGTTTGGGGTGGGAGGGCAGACTTACGCTAGCCACCCCTCTACTGAATTCCGAAAAGCTGGGCAGTATGTGGAAGTCGAAGGGCTTTGACAAGTGGGACCTGATTGGCATTGTGAAGATTGGGGATGTTTGGAAGAAGGATGCCATCCACACGTTTGAGTCCTTAGTGGCCCAGTACCAATTACACCAGAACGAATACTTTCGATATCTACAGGTGAGGCACATGTTAGTCACACATGTCCCTAAAGGAACGGTTCTTCCAGAGGCTTCGCCTCTGGAGGACGGAGTACTGGATGGGCATATTCCTGAAAAGACGATTTCCCTGATATACCGCAAGCTGGTGAATCATTCGGAAGATCCACTGCGGAAGATTAGGGCCCAGTGGTGTGAAGATGGATTGGAATTAGATGATGAGGACTGCTGTGGTGGCCTTTCCCAAGGCGGTAGCGATTCAGATGCGGCTGAGGTTGGTTCAGTTGAAAATCCTGCATAGATCCTATGTAACTGGACCGCGCCTGGTTCGTATGGGACGTGCTGAGAGTGGTGTGTGTCGGAGGGGATGTGCGGAAGATGGTACCCTAATGCATATATTGTGGTTTTGCGAGCGAGTGCAGGAATTCTGGTCGACCATGCATGTGGAGCTGAGCCGGGTGTTGGGCATTGTGATGAGACCCGAGGCTCGACTTTGTCTGTTGAATGTTTGGGAACCATCTGATCTGAATGAGCCCCAGAAACAATGGGTGACACTGGCGAATATGGTTGCCAAACGTAATATTGCTCTGCTCTGGGGCGCCAGTCAGACGCCAGGAGTCACCAAGTGGGCGGAGGACCTGGACTGGTGTATGGTGCGGTAAAATTCAGTATATGTTGCCAGAGGGTGCCCTAGCAAGTGGGGGAAGATCTGGGGAGCGTGTAACAGCTACAGGGGCGACATCTGTGCCCCCCCTGAGCCTTGCCCTGATGATGATGTGCCCAAAACCATCGACCCCTGAGATTTTCAAGTGGTACATGTCATTCTGATTTCTCTTTCGTGCCAATGTATTGTAATGTGTTGGTTTCCCTGAGATCTTATTATTGGTTTGTATGTGTGATGTATGTTTTAATAAAAAAGATTTACAAAAAAAAAAAAATATTGAAGTATTCTAGCTCTTCTACCCTTTGTACGCAGGCCATTGACATACCAGGACAAACACAGCAGCAAGGTCATGGTGTCTCTTCCTTCACTTCAAAAATGACATCCCACAGCAACAGCCTAGTTCTAACCCTTTCTGGGCCCAAGCAAACTGCTGGACTCCCTGACTTGAAACCCCACTAAGGAATTGTTACCCTTGAACCCCCTGTGCCCCCCCTACCCTTTGGGAAACCCATCCCTTATTTCTCTGGCCTGATGAATGACCAGGTTTACGTCCTACAGCTACTCTCCCCTTCCCTTCCCCCTAAATTGTGGTAAAACTGTGCTAAATCTATACTAATAAAATAAAGTTCCAACCCACCTCAGCTCTTTGTATGTAGGTATGCATAGGTGTATAAATAAGTATGTGAGATTAACAAACTTTCCCTTCCTTCTCCTTGCACCTTTCCCTTTATTTTACCCTAATTTTTATTGTTATATTTATTTTATTTTCTGTTCTTCCTTCTTTTGGAATTTTTTTTTTCCTTCCTTCCCTTTCCTCTTTTTTTTTTCTTTTCTTAACCTTCTTTACCCTTCCACTTGCCCCCCCTTTCCTATCCTGTGAGCACCATGCATACACAGACAAGACAAGTTAGATGAGCAAAGATAAACAAAGAGGATCAAAGAAGGATGGCAAGCAAGGATTCACAAGAATCTCACACATCAAAATCAGGCCTTAAGACAATACAGACCGGCCCGGCCCGACCCCACCGGACCCAGGTCATTCTTTGCCCCAATATACATTACTTATAGATTCTAGTAATTCGTCTGCCTCATATGGAGATCTGATGTTATACATTGTGTTGTTATACATAATCTTCAAAAAAGCGTGGAATCTCAATTGCACTGTAGCACCAGTGACCTAAATGTATCCATTCTTTGGCCTAATTCCCACTGACATTCTAAAGTCACTTTAGATAGATCCGAACGCACCTCAAAGGAGAAATCAGGACCCTTTAAAGATTTGGCCTTCAGGGTCAGATTTAAAATCTTCTCTTTCACCGCATAGGTAAGGAAATTGATAAGAATCTTCCTAGGTTTGACCCTGCTGGGATTTAGTCGAAAAGGGTCTCTGTGGATCTTCTGGATATCCTTTTCCAAAAAAGCCACTGACTCCTCGAGATTCAAAGAATCCTTAAGCAGTGCAGTTACAAAGGTCTTAATGTCGCTCCCTTCCTTGCCCTCCAGAATCTTCAGAAGACGAAGATTGTTTCCTACGTGAGTTATTTTCAAGTGTCTCCACTCTCTCCCGCAGGGTATCTCCATCTTTACGTAAAGCTTGAATTTTTACCTCTGCAGACCCCAGATTCGCCTTAAGCTCCTCTACTGAACCCTCCAAGGATTCAGTCCTTGTATTCAGTAGATCAACTTTTTTTTCCAAGATATCACATGCTGCTCTGATCTCGGACTGATTATCTGCTGACACTGCGAAACCTTGCTTTATATCCTCTTTTAGAGAAACAAAGAGAGCCTCTATCGAGCTCCCGACTAAGCTCTATGCCCCGCCTCTTCTAAAGCCCTCCAGGGAACGAGGCCCGGAGGGTGGTGCTGGCAGTGGCGTAAAATTTTCAAGACTAATAGAATTATTGCTAGGCCTTGAGGGTAGTGCTGGGAGTGGCGTAAGGTTTTCAGGAGTAATCGAGTTGTTACTAGAGTCTGTAGACATAGACTTAGACATATTACTAGCTGTTTCAGGGAGACCCTTAGACTCCATAGAGGCAGTGTTTTTAACAGAAGTATGAAAGCTATGCATCCCAGTAGGCGCCTCTTGGTTTAGAATATTCAAAATCTGAGGCTGGACCCTAAAGAATGAGCGTAGGGAGGGAGTAACCCTAACAGAGTTATTTTTTGAAAGACCTTTAATAGAACCTTTACTCCTGACTCCCTTTATGCTCCTTGCCTTCACTTGATAACTCTGAAAGGCAGTATTGTGTCCCGAGAGAGTCTCTTCCTGCTGCTGGTCCCCTTTTGTCACTTTCACTGGTGTTGTGGCTGTCGCAACTTTGGGGGCACACTGTTCTTCAACTTTCTCCACTAAACATCCTGTTAGAACAGTTGTTTGCACAGCTTGGGTGCTCTTAACCCACTTCTCTTTCCTCTTACCACCCTTCCTGCTCATACTGGTGTTTAATGTGAGGGGGCCAGCCTCTGTTACCTGCTCTCAAACAATTATGCGAGATCCCCCCTGCAAAGAGGGGAACTCGCTCCTACCGCCGTCACGTCACCACCTCTGACCGACTCGCCCGACTCGCCAGCATCGATGTATTCCCTCTCTTCGGTGCTGCCTGTCTTTCTGTTTGCTCCTCGTGGAAAAAAGCACCAATGCCAGCTCCGCTGCTTGTTCTGACTCTGTCAGAGTTCCCCAGGAGGAGACCATGGGCCGCCGCTCTGTGACCGCGTCTCAGCTCCAGGGTGGCTCCGGCCCAGAGCGGCAGAAGCGCGAGACGCGGGGGACGTGAGGGCTCCTCGGTAGCTCCGGGACGCATACAGCGAGGAAAAAGAAGGTAAAAAAGATCTTTATTTTCAGAGCTCAGCACATCTCAGAGAGCTCTCAACCGGGAGAGGGAGAGTGCTTGCCTAGGACGCGCGCTGCCGTTCAGGTAGCGGGCGCCATGTTTCTCCTTAGGGGGTATGTTCTTGTCTTTGGTGGGGTACTATGGTCCAAATCAGGACGACCCCTCCTGCTTAGACACCATCCGCCGCCATCTTATCGACTTCCCGATGCCGCAATTTGGGTAGGCAATTTCAATATTGTATTAAATCCTCAGCTAGATAAATCGACAAATTCTAGAGCAGCAGTCCCTTCTAAATCTCAGCTACTGTTTTTGACAATAATGGATTAGCTTGGTCTCTCTGATATATGGAGGGAACGGGCGGGGGATCAATTGGGGGTTTTGTTTAAAAATCTGAAATACAAACATAAGTCTAGAATCGACTATGCCTTGTTTAGCTATAGCCTCAAAGACTTAGTCAAAGATATTGTATGCTTGCAATCTCATCTTTCGGACCACTCTGCAATCTCCTTCGGCTTAACTTCTACACAGCAACAACAGAGTAGATCTTGGTCTGTCGATCGTACTATTCTATTGGAGGAAGATGAAATCAACTTTCTCCTTCTCGAGACTAAACACTTTCTCGAGATGAACCTAAACTCAACTAATATTTCTGTTGTCTGGGACACTCTGAAAGCTTTCTGGAGAGGCTGTATTACTAACAGAGCATACTTTAGAAAACGGAAATTTAGGGAAGCTACTATGGGTTTAGAAGCAGCAATGAATAAAATAGAGCATAAACTGGAGTCAATTCTCCAAGAGAGAATTACTCGCAGATGGGAAGTAAGTAAAATGTCCCATTTTTAATTTGGCGAAGGTGCCGGCAAGCTACTCGCCTGGAAACTAAAATCAGACCAGGTGTGTAACTATAAAAAAGAGATCACGGTAGAAGGCGAGTCATCACCCCATTCCTCCAACCTAGATATCGGAGAGGCTTCCCGTGACTTCTTCCAAGTTATATATAACTAAGACATTATTGAAGATTGCGAAAAGAGGAAAAGGTGGTTGGATAAGATTTCCCTACCTAACATCACGAATGAGCAAAAACTAGGTTTGGAACAGGAAGTTACAGAAGAGGAAGTCAGAAAGGTCATTCACCACTCTAAAAGAGGGAAGGCGGCCGGCCCAGACGGTCTTCCAGGGGAGTTATATCACTCACTTAAAGAGATCATTATTCCAGTACTTGTGAAAGTTTATAACAACATACTCTTGCTCTTGAAGGGAGAAGACCCCCCAGGTTCGTGGAGTGAGGCCACAGTCGTATTGATTTTAAAATCTGGTAAAGATCCAACCAATTGTGGGTCCTACCGCCCTATTTCACTCCTTGCCAACGATTATAAATTCTTCGCTGCCATCCTGTTAAACAGGTTGGGGGGAGTTGCTGATAGTATCATTCACTCAGATCAAAAGGGCTTTGTAAAAGGGTGCCAATTAGAGGATCTCACCTACGATTTGGTCGGCGCAATTGATATTGCGTCTACTTTAACTCTCCCCTTGGCCGTCTTAACCCTGGACGCAACCAAAGCCTTTGATAGGGTAAACTGGGCATACCTGTCTGAGGTAATGAAGAAATTAAATCTAGAAGGAGTATTCTGCCATGGTATAGAACTGTTATTCAAGGCCAGACAGTTAGATTACTCGTCAGTGGGTCTTTGACAGAGATATTTAAGATCACCAGGGGCACGAGACAGGGCTGCCCGCTCTCCCCTCTCCTTTTTAACCTGTATATTGAACCATTCGCACAGGTACTTAGAGAAGACCATAACATCGCTTCTTTTAAATTTGAAGAGTGGGAGAGGAGGGTGGCCCTGTATGCAGATGACATCCTCATATTAACAGCTGACCTCGACTCAGCCTTCTCTACAGTCATCAAATGCGCAGAGGAGTTTGGTAAAATTTCGGGGTATGAAATAAATGCTAATAGGACCGAAATAATGGCTTGGAATATAAATAATACACAACTCCACATCGGGTCTACCATGCGATATTTGGGGATCAGAATTATACAGGAGGTCAAAAAATTCCTGAATACAATCTTGACCGAGTCTTTAAAGAGTGTCAAAAGCAGTTGAAGTCATGGGCACACCTCCCCTTATCCATCCTGAGGAGGATTAATTTAGAAAATATGACAATTTTGCCTAAGCTTACATTCCTTTTTAATTCCATCCCATTAGCGTTCCCATTAGCGTTCGATATGAAGCAAATAGAGAAATGCCAACAAGAATTAAATTCCTTTATTTGGAAGTATATAGCAACTAGGTTGGCATGGAAGAAGCTTAGGCAGAAGAGGGAAAAAGGTGGATTGACGATGCTCGATTTGCAATATTACGCTTGGGCATTTCAGCTCTCACACTCAAGAATGCTGTTGAAAATGCCCACTAGTACACCGGGAGGTGAGATGTTCCGAGCTATGTTAAGGGGAGCAGGCCTGTCGGAGGAAAGTTTGATGTTTAAGTTTGGGGACCAAATTTTTTTTTAAAAAGTTACATTAAAAGTCCTCCAGTCGATAGCTAGAAGTTGGTCAACAATAAGAAGTAAAGTGGGGCTTAGCTACTTCTCAAAATTTGCACCACTGTGGGATTTCCCTGGTACACCCGCATGCTTCCAGGATAGCTTGATTACACCGGTGAGAGATTCTGGGATTTCAACGTGGGGAGACTTGATGGAAGGGGGTTCTCTACTTTCCTGGGAAGATCTACGGGGGAAAGTGGGGCCCAGTCTCTCCAGGTTTAAGTACATTCAGATGAATAGCTGGGCTCAGTCCCAGGTTAGGCAGAATATGCTTTTGGGGAAGGACAGTAAACTGGAAGAACAGCTAGTGGTGAGGCCGGTGGGTAGAAAGGAGGTCTCAGTGTTGTATTGGGCAATCGAGGAGGAAGTGGATGGTGATTTTAAACTCGCCGATGAGTTATGGGGAGAGCAGATGAATGTACAGTGTGATCTGGTCTGGATGGACTCTATCAGTATTTTGCACGGAATAGTTAATCCTGCTTGGCTGAAGCGTAACCATCTCTTCACGGCCCATATAGCGTACCTTTCCCCGTTTAAGTTATCGAGATTTCAGTCTGGGAAAGTCTGCAATAAATGTGGTCTGCCAGAAGCATCTGATGTGCACAAGACTGTCCCTCCATTCGCCCCTTTTGGGATAATGTGAAGAAGTCTTTGGAGTCCATCTTGAAGGTTTCATTGACCATCAGTTTGCCTCTAATCATCTTCGGTCTTAATGATAGCATCACGGGCCCTGGCAGATCTCTACTTTTTTACGCAATCCTTATGGCCAGAAGACAAATATGTAAGCATTGGGTAGACTCAGTCGCACCAACCCACTCAGAATGGTTGACCTCACTTTACGAAGTATCTAAGGCGGACATGGCTGGATCCTGTAGTAAGATTAAGACTGCATTTTGGGATTTATTGGTACAGTGGAAATAGGATGCCCGTTTTTTGTTTTTTTTCCCGGGTCCTATGATTATGCCTTCCATACTCCTCGGACTATCGTTATGGGTTCCCCAGGCTATCAATATGGTCCGTCAGGTCTGCAAAGACCTAGGTGGAGTAAATAACCTATCCTCTCCCCTTGATACTCCTTCCGCCTGTTAAAAGTGCCCTGGTCTGAGTTAATAAATATACAAAGACCCCTGAACTTCTTCCGAAAGGATACGAAAAGTGGTTGGTATTTTCTCATGAGGGTTAAAGGCAAATGAGGACCAAAAAAAGAAAAAAAACAAAAAAGAAATTCACTGAAAAAACCACAAGTATCAGTAAAATTATAGTTAGAAATTAGCATTTAAAAAAACCTCAGAAATTCACTGAAAAAACCACAGGTTTCATGGACGTCATAGTTAGTTGGAAATTTCACTCGTACAAAACAAGAGAAATTCGGCCGTTATAGTTAGTTGTGCTAACTATAACTCGCGCCCCCGCAATGCACTGCTGATGATGTCACATATTACATCACTCATGACGTGGTTAGTGACATCACTGATGACATCACTAATGACATCTCAAACAACATCACTAATGACATCATCCACATGATCATCCACTGCACCTCCTCACACCCGAAAATACAGACTACCATTCTCGAAACCATAGACACACCAATACTATTACAGCTACAATATTCTGTGCACTATGCATGCAGACCTCTTACCAGCTACATACTATTGATAGGCTCTTCTAAATACCCAGTTAGTACCTGTGCAGTCTCGGAATCCTTCTGTCTGTCCCATGCATTTCTCTATTCACCCATCCAGCATTATCTACGTATCCTATCACTCCACCAATACCTAAGCACTTATAAATTCAGCACGTACTTTCTTTGCAAAACTGAAATTACTCCAGTTATTAGTCGTATACTTAAGGAATGGCGTAGTCACTAACACAAGTGCAGATACAATATTTTGTACACTATGCATGCACACCTCTAACCAACTACAAACTATTGATACGCTTTTCCAAATACCCAGTTAGTAACTATGCAGTGTAGGAATCCTCCTGTCCGTCCTATGCATTTCTCCAATCACCCATCTAGCACTATCTACTTATCCAATTACTCCACCAATACATAAGCACTTATAAATTCACTATATACTCTGTAATACTGTAATTATTCTAGTTAATCATCATGAACCTATGGAATGGCCTAGCTACTAACACATGTACACCTATAATATGTTATGCACTATTCAAGCAGACCTCTAACTAGCTGCATACTATTGATACACTCTACTAAATACCCAGTTAGTACTCATGCAGTGTAGGAATCGTCCAAACTGTCCCATGCACTTCTTTAATCACTTATCTACCACTATCTACGTATCCTAACACTCCACCAATACATAAGCACTTATAAATTAAGTGCTCACTCTGTTTGCAGAATTGTCATCATTCCAGTTACTAGTGGTATTTTTATAAAATGACACAGGCACCAACACAAGTACACATAAAATATTCTGTGCATAATCCCTACAAATCTCTAGGCAGATACATACTATTGGTACACTCCATTAAATACTGAAGTAGTACCCATGCAGCTTAGGATACTTCCTGCCAGTCTCATGCAATTCTGCAATTCTTCAATTACCCGGCACTAGGTTCTTATTGTATTAGTCTGCCAATACCTAAGCACTTATGGGGCAGATTTACAAGCACCCTGAGCCACCAGTACATCACTTTTTGTAACGTAGTGATGGCACCAGGCACTCCTTCATATTTACAAGGAGAGGAAAAGCCAACCTGCATGGTTTTTCCTCTCCTTGTTAATACGACCCCTTCATACACAGAACTTTGCATTGAAGGGGCGTTCCATAGGTGTTGCTCTGGGTGTTCCCACGCAACACCAATAGAACAAGACACATCTCCAGATTTATGAGCAGTCGTAAATCTGGAGATGTCTGTGAATGCTGTGCCATCCTAGAGTTGGTGTAGCAAGGCGCAACAAGGAGAATGTTTTCATTCCTCCTCATTTTTTCCTCTTTCAATGCATGCTGCATTCCACAGGATAAATTGAAAGAGGAAAATACCTTTACTGATTGTATTTGTGCAGGAAGGTGTCCCTTCCTGCACAAAAACAATCTCCACATGACACAGACATCCTTGCACCATGGTGCATGGGTGCCTGTGTCACCGCATGGCTGCTGTTTGTGCAACATATTCATGTACATATGTCACATCCCTGTGCTTGGGAAGTGCCACAGTGCAGTGCAGCTAAAGATCTTGCAGTGTCACGCTGCAGTACTTCCTCATAAATCTTCACCTATAAATTCACCATACACTACTAATGCATTCTTTCAGTCAGTCATGCTGTAAAAAAAAAGAACGAATAAAACAGGAAACTTTTGGAATTACTTATCATTCCAAATTTTGCACGTCACCTTTCTCGCATTTACTTTCTTCTCTCCATGTGGAAAAGTGAAGAATTTCCACAAAACAGATTACGGCCTCTGTGGACGTGATGCCTCCAGCAAGAATTCTTCTTCATAAGATACTGTCCAGATGAAATTTTGTTTGATATTTTTTGGAAAACACCAAAAAAAAACAAGCAAAAAGGGTTTTTGTAGGAAAAGAGATGTCTCTCTAAAGATGCTCCCACAAGAATGATTAAAATGGGTTGGGTTCTTAAATAGTTACAGTGGGAAATGTTATGAACCAAAGAAATCTTTTTTTTAGGTCACATGAGACCCGCACATTCTGTGCTCACGAAGCACGCACCCGACGTGACTTTGTGAAAATATATTTAAAAATAATATAAGTTTATTATATGTATCAATATAATATTTTTATGAATATCTTAGATAATCTCTTGCCCTAATAGGTATATTAAAGATACATACATATCATTTTAGAACATAATTTTTTTTTGCTGGAGTCGCGCACCCAGTGCACCCCAGCACGTATATTATGTCACGAGGGACCCGCCACCGCGCAAGAGTCACTTACTATAATGCGCATGTGTTGCAAATACGGGAGTCGGGGACTGGTCGCATACCAATCGCGCACATCACGTAATATTAAATGTATATGATGTAACTGGAAAGCACGCAGCCCTCGCACACCGTACGCAGATCCTTCACGACTTTTCTAAAATGACAGCTAGACTCCGCGCACCCATTGTGATGTGTGTATATATTACCTACTGGCGATATCCCGTAGGTATATATAGTTAGGACCTAGTTTCCATAGGAAATCCACAGCATTCTATTGGGAATAACTTTGGCGCCGGTTGAGGAATTTGCGTGTAATTTTCCAAAATTTAGGCCAGCTCCGCTCCGCTCCTTTCCTGGAAGTTTCGGGGGGATTCGTCATGCGGGGGCCGAGAAAAAAGGGGGGTCCCAAAACGTGTTTTTCCCATGTTAATTTCCATAGGACGTTCAGACACGACTACAGCCCAAACCGCTGAATGGAATTACACCAAACTTTGCAAAATTGTAGGGACTGGTACGCAGAAGTGCCTTTTCTATATTTGGTGAAAATTGCTCCAGTGGTTTTTACGAAAATTAACTTAAAAAAAATGTATATATCTATATGCGCGCTTCAAGCTCTCAGGGTATGCATACCGGTAAGCGCACCCGGCGCGCCACGGAAGTGCGCGAGCGGAAAGCTGATTGGCTCTCGGGTGTCTGTCAACATTCGAAACAGTCCGGAGAGACGGCCATTTTGTGTCTCGGTGAAAGGGGGCAGGGTAGAGACCCCCTAGGTTTTCTCAGGAAGGCCTAGAAGGACCGCGAAGGGCAAAAAAAATATATATATTTTTTTAAAATTTCGCGGAGTAAGCTCAGGATGCGCGTACATGGGCGTTTACAGGTATGCGTACCCTGAGCGTACCACCGGGGAAAACTGTGAAAAAGGGGGTCCCAAAACATGTTTTTCAACATGCAATTTTCCATAGGACATCTAGCCCTTCTCAGGGAGTCCCAGAAGAAACCCAAGGGCCAGAAACCCCCCCACGATTTTTTGAAAAAAAATTTTTTTTTGCCCTGGGGGTGATTCTGGGACCCCCTGAGAAGGGCTAGGGGTCAGGGGATCTCTACCCTGCCCCATTTTCAAGTTTTCCACTCTTCGTTTGAGATCTCTTGTGCCTCAGTTCTCCTGAGAAACAAGATGGTGGCCAACACTTCTTGGTTTGGACAGTTTGGAATGTTGACAGACGACTGCCAGCCAATCAGGCGTGCGTGCAGACCTTTTCGAGCATGGGTTGCATTGATTGGCTGTGAATACTCCAAACCAGAAATTTTGGGCAGCCATCTTGTGCTCGGTAGACCAAGGCACAAAAGAAGCAGAAAAACAAACGTGTAGAATGCAAAAAGGGGACAGGGTAGAAACACCCTCACCCCCTACGGCTGCTCAGGTGGTCCCACAAGGATATTAACATATTTAAACGTTATCCGCTAATAGAATTAGCATTTAGAAAACCTTTGAAATTTATTTTTAAAAAAACATAGGTTTCACGCCTGATATAGTTAGGAATTAGCATTTAAAAAACCTTGCAAATTCACTGAAAAAACCATAGGTTTCAGGCCTCACATAGTTAGGAATTAGCATTTAAAAAACCTTGCAATTTCACTGAAAAAAACATAGGTTTCAGGCCTTATATAGTTAGGAATTAGCATTTAAAAAACCTTGCAAATTCACTGAAAAAACCATAGGTTTCAGGCCTTATATAGTTAGGAATTAGCACATAGAAAACCTTTGAAATTCACTGAAAAAAACATAGGTTTAAGGCCTTATATAGTTAGGAATTAGCATTTAAAAAAAACATTGAAATTGCTCCTATATAGTTAGTTGTACTAACTATATATCGCGCACCCGCAATCCACTGCTGATGATGTCACATATTACATCATTCATGACATGGTCAGTGACATCACTGATGACATCTCAAATGACATCAATGATGACATCACTGATGACATCATCCAGTGAATGTGGTTTGCTTCGATATTTAAATATGCATTATATATATAGCAATTTGCATTGAAGTATGATTGGATATATAAAAATAAATATTTTGATGGAGGACTTTAACAATTTATAGTGTCTCACTAAATATAGTGGATAGTGACTAAACTATCATATCACTCACATATTCCTGACTCAAATTCATATATTTACACCTTCCTAGGGACCAGTTCATATTCAGTATATCTAACAGGGCTGCTCATAGGTAAAAACGGGGCTGATAATTAGGTACACCCCAACTACTGTTCTGGCAACAATGTAGCCTATGCAATTAATATATTGTGTCTGGTTTCAATAAAACGTGCAAAAGTGCAATGTACAAATACAATATGCAAATCCAATGTACAAATACATTATGCTCGAAGGGTCCTCAATTGTAAATCTATGCATCCTTATTTCTGACATGTGTCAATATGTTTCCCCAACAATATATCTGTGCAAATACCGCAATAGAAAATTCAGAGAAGACTGTGCATTAAAGTTAATTACCTTCTACAAATTACCCTGAGCGTTTATATAATACAACACTTGCAAGTCTTTTTAAGTTCAAGAAGAAATTTATTCATCATAAAATATGGTATCAATACATAGTAAAACAAGAGAAATGAGGGAGAAGAAGGGGGGGGAATGGATGAACACAAAAAGAAGAATCATGATAATGTTACAAGAAATGAAGTAGCATAAAAACTGATCATGGGTAAGAGGAGTAAAAATAAAGGGTACAATATGTATACAGTAGAAGCGAGTGCAAATGAGTACAAAGCAAATAATCATGTATAAAAGATAAAGGAAATGAAAAGGATATCAAGGGGGTTTGGAGACTTCCTGCTGAGCAGGTGGTAGGCAAAAAGAACGAGTAACACAGTTATCTAAATACATTGTAACAGGAAGCCACAAGTCTGCACGATTGGTTGCTAATTGTGCAGGAAAAACAAAAGCAGTATCAAGTCTATGATTATGGCAAACATTATATCACCATGCTTTAAAAGAAAAGTCAGAAGACGTCTTCCAATTAATAGTAATCTGTTGGAAAGCAACAGCTAAAAGCAAATCAACGATGCGAACATGTAGATCGGTCTCCTCCCAACAGGGAGAGAGGCTCCCCAATAAAAGATGCGTATGGGACAAGGGGATACATGTATGGAAAATGTCATTGATTTGAGCCCAAACCTGCAACCAAAAATCATGAACATGCTTGCAAAGAAATAACATGTGAAACAGAGTAGCGTGAGGTAAGGAACATGACCAACACGGGTCTGGGACAGTAGAGAATCGCTTATTAAGGGTAGAGGGAGTATGAAGCAATCTGTTGTAATAAAAAATAAGGACTGTGTCAAGGGTGCTCCTCTAGATGTTTTCCGAATCTTTGTCCATATTCTGTCCCATAGTGATATAGGCCAAGATATAGCAAGATCCTGTTCCCCCTGCACCTCCACTTTAGACTTAGGTCTAGTAGAGGCATGAGCATGAAGATGCTTGTAGATAATGGATGCCTTAGGAGTAGTGTGCAGGAGAGAATGAAGGCGGAGGGTAGGATCAGAAGAAGCGGAAGGAGGGGATGTCTGGAGGAGTCGTGTGTAGATCTCCATAACCGCTGACTTAAGGAGAAGGTATTTAGGAGCAAAGGAAGAGGGTAGATTAAAAGAGGAACAAAGAGTGTGAAAAGGTAAAAAGTGAGAGTGTGAGAACAACTGTGAAATCCAGAACAATCCCCTGGTCCTCCAGGATTGCCAGTAAAAGGCTCAATTATGAATTAAAAGATATTTGTTATGCCAAATGGTAGATGAGAGGAAGTCAGCAATAGTCGCAGGGGGAGGAGGATTGGAAGAAAGAAGGAGCTTGACAGTAAATGTATGAATAGGAGTGGGGATCGAGGAGGGCTTACGTGAAAAAGAGATGTACTCAGCAAAGGAAAATGGGGAAGGGAAAAGGCGCTCAACTTTAGTCCACAAAGGACAGGGGGAGTCAGGATCCTGGAACCAAAAAGAAGCTTGTCGCAACAAGAAGGCCTTGTGATAGGCTTGAAAGTCCGGAAAATTGACTCCGCCTTCAAGGGCAGGGCGAATTAGCCTGGCGAGGGATATTTTGGATTTCTTGTTATGCCACAGGAAGGAGGATAGGAGCGAATTAATTTTCTGAAAGAATTTTGCTGGGATAGAAACAGGGATATTGGAAATAGTATAAAGGATAATAGGGGACAGCATCATCTTAATGGTGTCGAGACAACCCCACCAAGACAAATTTAGAGGGTGCCATCGAGATGTAAGGTCAGATATTATCTGAGAACATTTGGTCAAGCACCGGGAAATGGTGTCTGAGATGGAGGGAGTGATGTGCATACCTAAATATTTAATATGAGAGGGACTCCAGGCAAAATTAGAAGCACTGAAGTCAGGTTTAAAGGTGAACTTCGTCAGGGGAAGAATCTCACATTTGTCATTGTTGAGCTTATAACCAGAAATTGAGGAATAGTTCCGAACTTCCTCTAGGAAAGCAGGAATAGAGTCGGTGGGATTGGAAATAAAGAGACAAACATCATCTGCATAGGCAGCAAGTTTGATGGAGGATTCCGCAATCTGAAACCCATGTATGTGGGGATTCTGACGAAGCTTGGACAAAAAGGGCTCTAAAGCAAGGTTGAAAAGGAAAGGGGAAAGGGGGCATCCTTGGCGAACACCTCTACCAAAGTCAAAGTAAGAAGAAACCTGACCATTCGCAAAAACCGCAGCTCGTGGGTGAGAGTACAACAATGAAATCAGGGAGATAAATTTAGGGCCAAAACCAAACCATCCGAGAGCGTGAAAAAGGTATGGCCATTCGACCCTGTCGAACGCCTTCTCGGCATCGAGAGCAATCGCAGCAAGGGAATGCTGGAGATGAGAGGACTTCAACAATATGTTGAATAAAAGTCTGGTATTATCAGTGATGTAGCGACCTTTAACAAAACCAGACTGTTCCTCGCCTAAGAGGTCAGGGAGTACATGGTCCAACCTTAGCGCCAATGCCTTAGCAAAGAGCTTGTAGTCAATATTGACAAGGGAAATGGGTCTGTAATTTTTGCAATATTGCACGTCTTTTCCCTCTTTGGGTATTAAACAAATGTGTGTATCAGAGAAAGTTCCGGAGGAGTTACCCAAAGCAACAAAGGTGTTGAGAAGAGAGTGCAGTTTCGGGATTAGTAGGGTGGAGAAGTGGAGATAAAATTCAACAGTAAACCCATCTGGGCCAGGAGCTTTATTAAGTTTAAGACGTTGGAGTGCGGTAAGCAATTCCTTCTGCGAAATGTCATGCTCTAAGAAGGAAAGATCAAGAGGAAAGTGTGCAGGCTTTTGGATAGTAGAAAAGAAGTGTGTGAGGGAGTCAAGTGAAGGTTGGGTTTCAGAGGTGTATAGGTTGCTGTAGAAGCGGGAAAACTCATTAAGGATGTCAGCGTCCTGGTGCGTGTAAAATAGAGTTTGTATCGTAAATAGATTCAATGTTCAATCTGTTGTGCTTAACCTTCAAATAGTTGGCAAGAATTTTCCCAGCCTTATTTCTCCCACCATAAAACTTAGCACTGGATTTCAAACACTTGCAAGTCTTGATCATGTAAATAGTCAATATGTTGCTCATGTGGCGTCACCCTGTAGTTCACCCTATCGTGATCTAAAGTGCTTATTAGAAGACCTAAGTCCTATTTTAAAATGCTGGTGAAACCTGCATAGCCTAATATTACAGTGACCCGCCGGTCACTGCTAAGTATATATTGCCTATAGTGTTGCAGGAGGGGGAAACCCCCTAAGGGATAAAAGGACAGTGGAACTGCAACATAGTCGAGAACATATTATGGCATATTATTGCCTATAAGAAAACATACTGCTTCACTATATGCAGAGATTTCATCTGGTGTTATGAAGATTAGATTATGTTTGATTCTCAGAGACATGGAATAACATGATGGGTACTTATAAGAAATTATGTAAATCTTCCCCAATGTTCAAACCCGCTGGTGCCTTACTGTTTAGATTAACTATATATTTCGACTCGAGTTGTCTGAGACTCTTCTCCCTGTTTCCTCCCTTTTTACTAGGTGCTACAGAATCAATCACCAAGTATTGCAAATGGCTCAGATCGTTGTTATGGGTGATCTTGAAATGCCGAGCCACCGGGTATGCCGGATCCGAATTGACTATGGCTCGTAAATGTTGCAATACTCGCATGTGTGCTTGTAGTTTCGTACTGCCTACGTAGGACAAATTACAACTGCATCGTAGTATATACACAGCAAAATCTGTGCGGCAGGTACAATGAGCTCTAAGGAAAACAGGGACATCAGAGAAAGATGTAGTGTTCACCCCAAATTTACAGGCTCTACAAGAGCTGCATTTGAAAAAACCTTTGCGTGGGGTTAGCCAGTTGCTTGTATGTCTCGTTTCAGGACTGCTTGTCACTAATTTATTCCTCATTGAATAAGCTCTTCTGAAAGTGATGGTAGGATTTTTTGGTATTACGTCCCTGAGGACTTGATCTGTCAAAACAATCGGCCATTCTCTTTTAATTATCCTAGTTATGGTTTTCGCTTGTCTACTGTAGCCAGTAATCAGTCTAATCGAATCTATACTGTTTTGCTTCTCCATGGTGGTAATGGAGATTCTGTCAGGGTCCAACAGGGATGGGCGATCTAATGAGTTGGCTTTAGCCATTGCTGTATCTAGACGTTCCGATTTATAGCCCCTGGCCATAAGTCTGATCTTTGCCTCCTGTTGATGGTGTTGCCTTGCATCCGCAGTGCTACACGCCCTGTGAATTCTTAAAAATTCCCCATAGGGGATGCTGGCTATTGTATGTTGGGGATGGAAGCTTCCTGCATGAAGTATAGTGTTTCCTGATGTACTTTTCCTATGAAGGCTAGTTTCAATTTTGCCTTCCAATATTTGGACTTGAACATCAAGGAAATTCGTTGTATTTGTCTCTATACTGGCGGTGAATTGAAGATTTAAATCATTCTTATTGATGTCACTAACGAACGCCATTGCTTGTTGTACATCCCCACGCCAAATGATGAATACATCGTCTATATATCTCCAGTACTGCTCAATATGGTTGTTCCATGCACTTGCATGTTGGACCTTGAGGACATGTTCCTCCCACCAGCCTACGTGGAGCCCCGCGTAGCTGGGGGAAAAACATGCCCCCATAGCCACCCCTCTCAATTGTTTGAAGACAGAGTTATCAAACATAGATATGTTGTTATTTAAGCACCTGTCTATCATTTTCATTAGCATCTGATTATGCCAATGCATTTCAACTGGTCTCTTACTTAAATATTAGTTCACTGCTCTCATGCCATCATTATGTGCAATACTGGTATCGAGACTAGATATGTCCACAGTTAAGAATAGCATGTTCTCTGACCATACACACTTATTCAAAAGATATAAAAATTCAGTTGTATCATTTAGATATGCTGGTAAAGCAGTCACCAAATCTTGAAGAAAAAAGTCTATATATTTAGAGGTGTTCTCAAATGTACTTCCAATAGAAGAAACAATAGGCCTACCAGGTACAGGCATTTCGTTCTTATGAATCTTCGGAATACAACAGATATTAGGAAGAATAGGATGTTCATTACACAGGAATTTGAACTCATCTCTTGAAATCAGACCTTCCTCTCGCCATCCCTGAAGATCGTCTTTATATGCTTTCTGAAGGTTTATATATGTATATATGTCCGAAAGGATTTCCAGTAAGGTTTCAACAGGAAATACAAATGACTCGCACTCCAGGGTCTGTGTATGGAGATGTTTATTGGCGACGCGTTTCGACCAGGTGGTCTTTCTCCTTTTATATATATATATATATATATATATATATTACCTACTGGCAGTCGCCAGTAGGTATATATAGTTAGGATTTTTTCTCTATGGGATTTTTGAAAATTCTATGTCTAATAACTTTGGCGTTTGTGGACGGAATTGGCTGAAATTTTCAGGAAAATGGCACATTTTGTTTCTGAGCAGCCCTTGAAAATTTGGGGGGGTTCGTCAAGGGGGGGCCGAGAAAAAAGGGGGGTCCCAAAACGTGTTTTTAACATTGAGTTTTCCATAGGGCGGTTGGCCTCACTTTTAGCCCGAACGGCTGAATGGATTTGCACTAAACTTGGCAAAATTGTAGGGACTGGTAGCCCGATGTGCCTTTTGTAGGTCTCAATATATGTGCTCCAGTGGATTTTGAGAAATTAACGTTCAAAAAAAGATATATATCTGTAACAGCGGACGGGGCAGCGCTCCGGTTCGCGGACTTTTCGCGTTACGGAGCTTTGTGAAGCGAAGCTGATTGGTTCTCCAGCGTCTGAAAACATTCCAAACAGTCCGTAGCGGCCGCCATCTTGTCTCTCGGTAGGATCGAGAGACAAGAGGAGGCCAAAGCGAAGGGGCAAATGACCATAAGGGGGCATAGTAGATCCTCCCTGACCCCCTAGGTTTGATGTGGAGGTTTTAAAAGGGCCCCGCGGGGCAAAAAAAATAAAAAATAATAATAATCGAACGGCTGAATGGATTTGCACGAAACTTGGGGAAATTGTAGGTACAGGTAGCCCGATGTGCCTTTGCTAGGTCTCAATATATGTGCTCCAGTGGATTTTGAGAAATTAACGTTCAAAAAAAGATATATATCTGTAACAGCGCTCCGGTTCGCGGACTTTTCGCGTTACGGAGCTTTGTGAAGCGAAGCTGATAGGTTCTCCGGCGTCTGTAAACATTCCAAACAGTCCGTAGCGGCCGCCATCTTGTCTCTCGGTAGGATCGAGAGACAAGAGGAGGCCAAAGCGAAGGGGCAAATGACCATAAGGGGGCATAGTAGATCCTCCCTGACCCCCTAGGTTTGATGTGGAGGCTTTACAAGGGCCTCGCAGGGCAAAAAAAAAAAATATCGTTTTTTTAGTTCTTTTGCGTGGGGAGCGCCCGGTTTGCGAACCGGGAAGCGTTCTGGGGAGCGTACTTTCTTGAAAATTAGTGAAAAAAGTTAGAGTAAAATAATAATTGTGAGTGATCAGATGTAGGGTAGCTCTGAGAAGAGCTTTTGGGTTTATGGTACATTTAGGTACTTATAAGTAGGTACCAATGCACAGTCTTAAATTCAGAATGAAAATTCTGTTGCCCTCATCTGAGAAGTGAACTCCATCTCCTCTGTAGATATCTTGCATGTAGTAACGCAAGTTATTATTGTACAAGGAGCCCATTCCATGGTCTCTCATTTAAGCTGAAACAGATTTGTTTACATGCTTCCTCGACTTCTCAATTTGTGGACAAAATTGGTTCGACCACCTCCATTTCTGTCTTTGGCATATATTTGAATATACCAAGGCAGTCTGAGGAAAAAGTGCCATCAATTGCTCAAAGGTGTCCTTTAAAAGCATTTCCAGACCTACCCCAGTCAAAGTGCCCAAGTCATTACCTCCACAGTGCACAATTAACAGGTCTGGTTTTGGCAAATGCATAAAGGTTTTCACCAATGGTATCAATTGGTGACATTTTAATCCTCTGTGGCCAAACCACTTAATTTCCACATCTTGTAAATTGAGGTTAGGTAAATTCCTGTTTTCAGCGTACCTCTGAGCCCAATAGATGTAACTATGTCCAACAATCCAGACAGAAAACATGGCGAGAGAAGGTTCTTCTGCAGTCAGATGAAGTGTGGCAATGAAATGGCAGTTGAAAAAATAAGAGTTTAAAATGAAAAAAACTGTGGAGTTTCTGTGTTAATGAAGCAGTAACAGTGATTGGTGGATTTTGATTGCTGAAAACAGAAAGTTAGGGTGCATGGATGAGTTCGTTGAAAGATGTATTTTGAGTGGCGAAGAAAAAATCATTAAATGGAAGAATGCACTGGATATGCAGGTGCACTGAGAGTTCAGAGTTCAATTGCAACATTGTTGTGTGAACTTGCAAACACCAGAGGTCTTGCAAGAGGTGGTTGCTATGCAAAAAAGCAGAGAGGGCAGAGGGGGGAAGGGTTTTGATTTGAAAAAAAGTGAGGGAAGAGTTTTGATTGGGTGACATGAGAGATATGTGTGAAGAATTACAGCATTTCTGTGCTTTTGATAGCTGCAGACTCTGGAGTGCATACCTTTTGCTCTGCTGAAGACAAATTGGTGTGTTTCTGAGACTGTTTTGAAACTCAAAGTATTTGCTAAGGTGAGAAAAGATTTCTTTAATTTAGATAGAAAATAGTGTGCTCTAAGGAGAAAATTATGAAGAAAGTTGTGTTTTTCAAATGTTGCTTTGTCTCAAGTGTTTTACAAATAGATTTTGTTTCTTTGAGAAATTGTAATTGGAGAAAATGTGAAGTATTAGTACTGACAGGGTTTTTATGTGCATAGGAGCTGTGGAGTGTTTTCAAATTATGATTTGTAAATCGTTTTTGAGGAAAAGGAATGGCTTTAATACTTATGACAAGGACATAATGGTGTATGCTTCTTTATAAGGCAATTGAGTGTCTCTGATGTTATTTTTCCCATTTTAATGTAAGACGTTTCCCTGTGGAGCAAATTGCTTGTAAATATGCTCCCACCTGTGCATGGTAAATTTAGATTTTGACTGTTTGAGTTACTTAGCCATGTTTAAAGTGACCCAAAAAAGTTGCAAAGGCTTTTAAAAAAGACTTTCATGTGTCTTGAGGACATTTTAAGTCATTTCCCCATGGGCAGTGTTTTCAAATTATGAGTTGAAAATCGTTTTTGAGGTAAAGGAATGTTTTCAAAATGTATGTGCACCATATGCCCCCAAATTTCTTTTTCAGGGGTGCAGCAGGGTGTTCTTGAGACACCCCTGCACCCTCGGAAAAATTCGTAATTTGTGATGAGGTAATTGCTAATCGCAAATTGCACCTTCATTCGTATGGGCCTCCTGCTCCATGGAAATGAATGGGTAATTTGTAATTAGCAAATAGCTCATCGCAAACTAGGAATGGTAAAGAATCGCTATTTATTCCTTAAAGTTCGCTATTTAGGAAATGCAAAAAACTTTGATGATACATATGGCGGTTCATCTCTAACAAGATAAGAAGCATAGGGATAGATTTATGATGACTGGCGCATCACCAGGGATGTGTTAGTCATCCTGTGCCGCTGTTCCGCCACCTATGGTGTGCTGCATTTACAATGCGGCGCATCATGGGGCAAAAACAGCACAGATGCGTGACGTATTTGTGCCGTAAAGGTGGCGCATTGCTGGAGTTGTATCGCAAGTGTGATGAAGCTCCAGCAAGGCTCAGGGGTGCCCCTGTCGCAGGGTTTCTGTTCTCACACAGAACTGTGCACAGAGGATTGGAACCTCGGCGAATTAGGGTGCCCCAAAACTCACCTTAGTAATCAAAAACCCCTTAGCAAGCTAGGTACAGTGTCACATTGGATATAACAAACTCTCAATGTTTAGACAATCCAGAATATGAACTTATAGTACCTCAGGATACGTGGAACTCATGAACACTCGGTCGTTATATATTTCTTAGAAACCAGAACATGGAGTTAAGAAGAACACATGTGTATTTGAAATGTTTATTTACTAATGCCGTCTTCTCAGGCGTAGTATCTTAGATAATACAAGTACATATATTATCAGTAGCAAAATTACCAGCATAGTTACTAGTACATAAAAAGCGAATGGTGACAGTATGTTAACATGCTGTAAATGAATAAGAGTTAGCAACACTTATAAGCAGCCGCGGGCCGTGGAGGGAGTTACGGTGGGGCAGGGAGGCGGGGAGGGGGAGGGGCAGGGTGGAGAGGGCTCCACCCTGCCCCTCCCCCTCCCCGCCTCCCTGCCCCACCGTAACTCCCTCCACGGCCCGCGGCTGCTTATATATCACCCTCCCTAATACACATATTATATTATTTGCTAAGAAGGTCTCTTTGTGTTGGTTTAGGGCGTGCCCATACTTTAGTGTCTTAGATTTGAAGGAATCACATCAGCATACACCAGCTCTCTCTTCATGTGAACCGCATCAAGTGTTGTGTATGTGTGTTCGGCAAAGCAATATAAAACCCGCCTCATGCCCAGAATTGGCAGAAGCTGCACTTATGTTATGAGTATGAAGTCGTGGAGATCAGACCTCATAACAATTCTGTATCGTGTTGTTCTTGAAACTTCAGCACTCGCTGTACAGATATAGTTTAACAAGCAAAGCAGATAGTAGAGCAATAACATATTATTCTCATGTAAACCACGATGAACTACTAGGTTGAAAGCTAAAGCAACAACTAAGTGTCGTGTGCAGAAGTTGCAAAAAAGGAAAAATGGCGTTTAAACCGGTAATGAGCCCATGCTAACTTAACACGGTGTAAAGATATCCAGGATCTAGATGACACCTCCCCATGATCCGGAAACGAACTGAATAAGATAATAGAAGTGCCATCTCATGAGAGCAGATTGCAACTTTATATGTGGACGGTCCGCAAGGTAAAACATTAAAAACTAGGAAAATTTAATGCTAAAGAAAAATAAAACAGCCAACTACTTTATCGAGGCTTAAGCCAATAGGCAAGCTAAATAATAAAAACTTGACAAATAAGTCAATGAATTGTCAATGAAATGCTAGTACTCAGCATATCAAACATGAAAAAGGTCTGTGACATAACTGTGTATGCAAAATAAGCTGCAACAGCCTCCAATAGGAAGTCACCGTCTTCATCCGAAAAGAGTTCAGCCATCCAATTTAAAAGCGGAAAAGAACATACGTGCTCTCCCAGCACCGGATTCTCTATCACCATCAGAGGACAGCTCGGTGGGTTTTCAAGAAAGCTCTGTTCCAAGAAAGACTGTGTTGCCGCCAGTAAATTCCAGGGACCAATTAGTCCATGCATCAATGCCACAGCCATAATCCTTTCGCCAGGACAAACCAACTCGTGAGTAATGATAGGACTCATCAGCTGATTAAAGTCGACGTCAGGAGAAACCGGTCCGCAGAGACACAAATCAATGGCCCAATCGAAATCACAGGTCAGGCAGTGAAATACAGGCTGGACACAGGTGAAGTAGGAGAATCGAAAAGATAATCCATATGCCGTGCTTAATATCGCCAACGGCATTGTGCCATAATATTCAAGCATGCGATTGCGGAACAGCGTCAGCAGCTGCAGGGCGGGAGCTTGCACAGGAGGGACATCCATATTTAAAAATGTAAAAAAGCACAAGAGCGTCCGCTGCTAATGCAAGTAAAAATGGGAATCCACCAAGCACAGTGGAAAAAATAGAATGAAAGAAAGCAGGGATGACTCCAAAGATTTTCTCAAATGAAGTCACGAGACCACTGGTAACAACTTTAAAAAAGTGCGCCAGGCCCTTTGTGGAGGACGCGTTAAAGATAGTCCGAACCATCTTGCTGAAATGGAAAGGCGAATCAGTATTTAAAAGGGTCTGCACCTCTGTACGGGTGTTCGCTATGTGAAGCACGAAAGTTTCACGGGCCGAACTCAAGGCCACCTCTCTCTGAGACAAAAGAGCCCTTATTCTTGCCATGCCGTTGAAATCTGCTCCCAAGGTTGGTATTTGTGGCCAGATTGAAAACTCCCTATGTTCATGTGTGGGAGGAAATAGAACATTTCTGCAGCAAATAACCCGTTCACTTACTGTTACGATAAAAGGAATACTTTTAATTAACCCAGAACAATCTTCATTATTGAGCATCAAATAACTACCATTTTCCAACAACTTGAACGTGGGGATGATAGCAGGAACTGGCGTGCCTTGCAACACGCAAGCCATATTTGGTTGGTGTGTGTTGCATGAACCGTGTAACTGTATGTGCCTACACATTAGTGAATGATCTGGCGTCTCAGTGCATTCCTCTCCATTCAGATAAACTTCTTGATCATCTTTGAAACATCTGTATGTGTATGGAAGCGACCAGACCTCATGAAGAAAACCACTACCTAAAGGTTCATAACGACCTATTGGTATATATTTCATACAATTTGAAAACTTATATAAAGCAAAAGGCAGCGTTATTAAACCGTGGATAAGGCACGTTGCCAAAGCAGCCAACCTTTTGGATTTATACAGGAAATGTTAAAGGAAGAATTACGAAGTAGGGCCTGTAAATCTTTAATGGACAACCGAGTAAAATTACTCCAACCATCATATTCCTCTAACTCCGGGATAGTAGGGGTGTTTAATTTTTTAGAAGTAGCCAATCCAAAGCATTTGGTCTGGGAAATTGTTTCATTCACAAACAACATATGATTTGGGATGAGACATGAACGGTGCAAAGCCTCAGTGCCTTGTACCTGCCAGATTCGTGAACCCCAAACTGATGTAGATCCTGGATATCTTTACACTGTGTTAAGTTAGCATGGGCTCATTACTGGTTTAAACGCCATTTTTCCTTTTTTGCAACTTCTGCACACGACACTTAGTTGTTGCTTTAGCTTTCAGCCTACCTGCGTCAAGATCTATGCCTGCTTTAAGCAGGCGCAGGGTTTTGATGCAGCTTTGTCCTATCTGATTGTAAATGCGGCACACCGTGGGTGGCAGAGCAGCGGTGCACGTTAACTGGTGCATCCCTGGGGATGTGCTAGTTAATATAAATCTGCCCCTTTACATTTAATTATGTGCAGGGGACACAGAGTCGGTGAGGTTTATCCAAGGTTAAGAAGAGATGAGTCCTGTTCAGTGAAAAATTGGAGATAGGCTTCACCTCCTCACAGCCGCGGGCCGTGGAGGGAGTTACGGTGGGGCAGGGAGGCGGGGAGGGGGAGGGGCAGGGTGGAGGGACCTAAAAACTGGCATATGGATAATTGCAGGTAAGTACACAATTTAATTATTTAAACGAAATTCGTAGCGCGCACAGCATCGCATTTTGTTGAAATTGACCAAGAAGAAGAGAGTAATGTGGAAGATAGTGTACAGGTTTCCAGTACAGATAATTTCCAGAGGGAAATTGCGACGTTTGAGGTGAAATCAAGTGAGAGGCCAAATTTCACTTGTGTGTGTTGTCGACGCACTTATTATAAGAATCAGACTAAGTTAGTGGATTTATATGGAAAAAGTGAAAGGGAAAATAATAGTGAATGGAAGGATTTTACAACATACTTGATGGTAGAAAATTGTTTTGATTTGGGATTGGATCAACGTGTGTGTACTTATTGTTGTAACAAATTAAATCAAAACCAGATGCCTGCTAGAGCAGTTCATAATAATCTGGAATTGGTTGAGATTCCTTCTGAATTGAAGGATTTAAATACTTATGAATCTATTTTGATTCAAAGTATCCTTCCCTTTCAGGCTATTGTAAGAATGGAGCCAAAGACAGGGAAATTGCCTCCATCAGATTTACAGAGAGGATTAAAGGGAAGAGTTGTTTATTTGCCTCTAGATTTGAAGAAAAACATTAACACAATTGGAGTAGAAAAAGTGGAAGAGGAACCTCTTGTTATCTTAGTTAATGGGGTTCCGACAAAGAATAAGAAAATATGGCAAGATTTAGTAGATGTTAGGAAAGTCAAAAGGGCAACATTGTATTTGAAAAAATATAATAAATACTATAAAAATGTATATGTTGCAGAAGAGGAAGTAAGTGAGGAAGAGGATAGCGATTTGTGTGCTGGTCAAATTGAGAAAGTAGAACCCTGTACTAGTGAAGAAATATATGAACATTATAGTGTTCATCCTTTGCATTCCAAGGAAGTCATGGGGAATGCTATTGAGTTGTTTCAAATGAAACAAGCGAAAGGGAGTCCCATTAGTGTTTGGGAGGAAAGTTTGGAAGCTCGGTGTTTCCCACAGCTTTTTCCAACAGGTCAGGGAGGAAGATATGATGAGCGACCTCATCAAATTCCTGCTTCTGAATACCGGACTTTGCGATTGTATGCAGGAGATCCTAGGTTTCGATAATGCATTCCTTATTTGTTTCATCTCCTGTTTGAAAGCGATCTGTCTGGACTGTCATATGCAGTGAACCACATCTTGAAAAGTGGTATACACATGCAAAACATCTCGGCAAGTGACTTTATGGATAAAGTCAATGTCCAAGACAGTATTTTGGATTCTCACCTGATTAATCTCATGGCGTGTCAGCGTGGTACTAATGAGTACTGGTACCGTCGTCATGGTGATTTAAAATGTATGCTGAGGAACTTAGGAACTCCCACATGGTTCCTCACTTTGAGCTGTGCTGAGTATGGCTGGGAAGACTTACTTGAATTTCTACGAGAGGCAAATGCTAACGTAGAAAACATCGAATTCAAGACACCCAGAGAACTGTGCTCTTTGGATCCAGTCAATGTATGTAGGTACTTCAATCATAGATTTGAAGGTATGATGTCTTTCATCATGAATAAGAAGAATCCACCTCTTGGAGAGGTGTTGGATTTCTTCTGGAGGAAGGAGTACCAAGCAAGAGGTGCTCCTCATATACATATGTTGCTGTGGATCAAGGATGCACCTAAATTTGGAACGGATGCAGAAGACTCAGTGATGAGTTTCATAGAACAGTATTCTACGTGTGCTGTTCCAAACGCAAAGGAGAAAAAAAGCCTAAGAGAAAAAGTTCTACGTTTCCAAAGCCATCGATGTGGAAAGTACTGTCGTCGTAAATTCCGGAACAAAGACAAGTTCTACACCAAATGTCGTTTCGGCTTTCCACGACCGGTGATTTCTAAAGGAAGAGTGAACAGTTTGATGTCTTCGTTGCGACATAATTTGATGAAGAAATCACCTAAAAACACATACAATTTGAAGAGGAACGAAGAGTCTAAGTACATCAACGACTACAACCCGGTGATTTTGTCCATGTGGAATGCTAACATGGATATACAGTTTGTGGCTGATAACTGTATGGCTGTGGCTCGGTATGTGACATCTTGCATCACCAAAAAAGAGAAGACAGAATTGAAGGATATGTGGGAGGACATTTCCCATGAAAAGAGCCTCAGCAAGAAGTTGTACAGTTTCAGTCTGAAGATGTTGTCGCATCGAGAAATCGGAGCTTACGAATGTTCTGACCGGTTGTCTTCAGCAAGTCTCTATGCCAAGTCCAGGAGTATCGTTTGGGCGAGTGTTGGTCTTGCTGCAACGCGTAATCGAGTTCTCAAACCTGTGCGGGAAATTGAGTATTTGGCGGAAAAGGAGCCAAACAGTACCGACATTTTGAAGACCAACATGTTGGATACATATTATCCAAATCGAAGCAGTCACCTCGAGAATGTTTGTCTGTATGAGGTTCTGCAAAATTACATATTCAAGAGGAACATCAAAGAAGATACTGAGAAAGGAGTGTATGCTGTAATAGGAAGTGAGGGATGTCTGGTCAAGCAAAGAAAATGCCACTTGATAAACCATCGAAAATTGAGTGGCGAATCTCCTGAAAAAAAGGAGTTTTTCTATTTAGCACTTTTGCAACTTTTTAAGCCTTGGCGTGCAGAAGAGGAACTGCTTGGAGATTTCCTTTGTTACGAAGACTCATTCAATGCTGCCAAGGAGACCATAGAATGTCCTGCTTTTCCCAAATATGTAGAAATGTTGAATGTGGAAATTGAGCAGGAAGCAACGATTGCAGCCGAGATTGCCAGAGACAGTTCTCAGGACAGTCAGAGTTCTGCTTCATTGAGTCAGGATCCACTAGGAGGACCTCTTATCGAAAATGAAGCTGCCACTGCTATGAATGAAGTGGAAAGAGCCATGGCACATGCTCAGGAGGATGCGGTTAACTTAGAAGAGTTGGAAAGACAACTCAACGTTGAGCAGAGGAAAATATATGACGAACTTACCATGCAAATTGATCATGGATTAAGTCATGACAAGAAAGAGTGCTCATGTACGTCGTTGAAGCCTGTCCGACTGTACGTGAGTGGAGAAGCGGGAACTGGAAAAAGTTTCCTTATTAAAGCAATTTCATGTTATTTGCAGGAAAGGACAGAGTCATCGCTGTCTTGTGTTGTCACCGCTCCAACTGGACTGGCAGCACATAACATTAAAGGGATTACTTTACATCGTTTACTGATGCTGCCAGTGGAGCATGACAACAAATTAGAATATCACAAGCTATCTGGAGATGCTTGTTTTGAAGTTTCAAGAGTCTTGAGGAAAATGAAACTTCTTATCATTGACGAAGTAAGCATGGTTTCCAATGTCATGCTTGCCTTTGTGCATTTGAGAATGCAAGAAGTTCTCAAAACAGAGTATGATGTGTTATTTGGTGGCAAACACATCATTGTTTTCGGAGATCTTCTGCAGCTGACACCAGTGAAAGGGCAACCTGTGTTCAAAATGCTCACGCATGAAGATACCAGGAAGTGCTTAGGGAGCATTGGCAACGTCAATATATGGTTAAACTTCAATTATGCTGAACTGCATGAAAATATGCGTCAGGCAAAGGATGAAGTTTACAAGACTATTCTACAAGATGTTAGAATTGGAAAAGTGACCGAGCATGGGAAAGAAGCTTTACATGCACGATTACTGACAAATTTATATCCAGACGAAGATGTTGTGCCTGAGAATATTTTTCAGAAAATTACTGAGAAAAAATCTGGAATATGTTTGATGCCAACTCTTGCAGAATGTGCCAAATTCAACAACAAAATGTTGCATTTAGAAAAGCAAGAGATTGTGAAACTGGAAGCTATTGACAGAGTAGAGCATATGGGATCAACAATTATTTTGTCTGAGAATCTGAAAACAAAATTGGATTCATTAGAGAAGAGTATATCTAAAACTGCAGGTTTTGAAAAGACTCTGAATGTGTGCTTGAACTGCCGTATAATTTTAAGAAGGAATTTACATGTTGAAAGAGGTCTGGTAAATGGATCAATGGGTAATGTTGTTGATTTTGTGAAATACAGAAATAGAGATGGAATTGAATTTTTAAAAATTAAATTTGATGGCATTGAGGAAGTACAGCTAATTGGTCGTTGTTCTGCTAGATTTTTGCTTGTAAAAGACTTATATGTTCGTCGTAAGCAGTTTCCTGTTTTCTTGGCATATGCGGTGACAATCCATAAATCGCAAGGTTTAAGTGTAGACTGTGCATTGGTGAATATTGGCAGTTCTGTGTTCAAGGAGGGTATGGCATATGTGGCATTGTCACGAGTTAGAACTTTATCGGGATTGTACTTGATTGAGTGTGATGTCACAAACATTTGTGCGGATCTAGATTGTGTTAAGGAATACAATAGGTTAAGAAGAGAGTATGCGCCACATTTGCCTCAGTATCCTTTGTTTGAGAAACGTGTGGTAGGCCGGAAACGAAGAAATGTGACCAATACTGGGGAGGTTGTAGCAAAAAGACGAAAAGTCGATGAACCTGAAATTATAAGCAGAAACAAAAAGGATTCTGTTGAAGATGTTGTTGGTTTTCAATTTGAAAACAGTTCTGGTGTCAACTGCTATGCTAATGTAGTGGTTAATGTTTTGTTTTCTCTAGAAAATGTAAAAGAAGAGATTGTGGTCAATTCTGATCAAAGATTTTGCAGTTTGTTAAATTCTGTGTTAGAGAAATGTAGCACTGATAGAACAAACATAGAAAGTGTGTCTGAAATTCGAAATCTGTTAGACAGATGTTCAGGCCAAACACAATTCTCTCAAAATAGTCAGCAAGATTGTCAGGAGTTTTTAATGTATATGCTTGATGTATTGCATGATGAAGGTGTAGATGTAGATCACCTGTTTGGGCTTTCTTATCAATGGCAGCATGACTGCGAGAACTGTAGGGTATCAAGTACTACTAGTGTAGACTCAGAAAGATTTATATATTTAACTTTGCCAGACAGTAAATCAGTCTCTTTTAATAAGCTAGTAAAAGCAGCTGATCACAACATGGAGTGTAGCCAATGTAAATCTGAAATGATGTCCACATTATTTATACGAACATATGGCCAGTATGTCATTTTAATGTTCCAACGATGTAGGCCTGATGGAACAAAATTGACAACTTTAATAAAAAATTTTGTGGCTTCACAGTTGTCAATATCAGGAAGGACTTTTGTAACTGTAGCAATTATATATCATGATGGTCCTTCAATAACATCAGGACATTACACAGCTTATTTAAAGTGTAGAAATGGCTGGTCATTCTGCAATGATTCTGTTTTAATTTTCACAAAAAAATTGCCGTATGACCTTAAAAACTCTTACCTGGTGTTATTAAAACCAAACTTTTAGGGAAAGAATCTCGGGATGTGCTCTGAGGAATTTCAAGAAGTTCTAATGGCTCCTACACGATTTGGCCTTGAGGATAAGTGTAGTATAGAGACATAACTTCTTACCATAACACTGGACGTCATGGAGAAATACGTGCACTTTGAATGAGTTCAGAAAAACTGTTTCTTTTTATAAGCTAATTGAAGCAGCCAATCAAAACATGGAGTAGAGGGAATGTAAGTCTGCAATGCTGTCTACTGTTTTACATTGCTTTGTGATTAAAAGTGATGTAGAGAATTAAATAATTGTACTAGTCATAAAGGTAGTGTAAGTCTGCTTCATAGTAAGCAGTATCAGTGTGATAGGAAATGTAGAACATGATTGAGCAAGAAGGGGAAGATATTACTAGTCCAGGATTGTGAAAATGATCTTCAACATTTTAATTGTGAAAGTTGCGGAAATACAACATGACGGGATTGGCTTAAAAGAATTCTAAGAGTTATAAATGGCTCAGACACGATTTGGCCTTGTGGAAACGTGTGGTAGAGAGCGAGAAGTCATTTATTGTATGTAACATGTTTTTGAAAACGATGGAGGTTTTCTTTCAGAAAGTGGCGGGTTGAAAGTAATAACAGCACAACAGAGTGTAAGCTGTTCATAGGACATCCTTGGCCGTCATGGAAAGTAAGTTAACTTTAAGGAGTTCTGAATTCTGATTTGTTATGTTGTATGGGTTTTTTAAACACAATCATTTTGATTGTGTTTTTTTTCCCCCGCTGTTATATGATGAATACCTTCAAGTCACTGTTTTAGTGAAATTTGATACATTCTGAGAACAGCAAAAATAAACCATTTAACATGTATAATTAATTCTGTTCTGTTTGCATTTATGATGTACATGTAGAACTGTGTAGGAGGCATGGAGAAGGTGAGGCTTCTGTAAGTGTCAAAGTTGTTGCATACAGTGCTCATATTCTACGTAGTCTTTTATATTTTATTACTTTCACTGTTTCTGACTGATCTAAAAAATTTTTTTTAAAAAGAACAGTAAGTATAAGGGAAGGAAACAGACAGTTATGTTAAAAGAAAGACAGCTATAGGGAATAAACTAGGGATACTGTTACCCGCAATCCTCTGCTGATGATGTCACTGAGCATGTCATGAATGATGTAATATGTGACATCATCAGCAGTGGATTACGGGTAATAGTATCTCTAGTTTACTCCCCTATAGCTGTCTTTCTTTTAACATAACTGTCTGTTTCCTCCCCTTATACTTACTGTTCTTTTTAAAAAAAAAAATTTTTTGGTTCGCTTCCGGTTCGCGTACCGGCGAGCGAACTGGGAAGCGAACTAAGAGAAATAGAGGTTGGCACAGTTCCAAATATTGTACCAATTTTTTAATAACGGGGAGGTAGTTCTGAAAAGAACTTTTTTTTTATTGTTTTTGTTGTTTTATATTTTTTTTATTATTTTTCTGAAAATGTTTGTACTTTTTTTGAATTTTTCTGAACAGTTTTATATTTTTTTTTGTTTTTTTTCGGAGGGGGCAACGAAAACGATTCATTGTAAAGGGCTCAACAGGAGCAACAAAAAAAAAAAGAATTTATTATTTGGGGCGTTTCGTACAAACTTGCATATGATAGTCAATAGCTCTGTTGATCAGAGTGATGCTACTTTCTCTGTAGCAAATGAATCCACTGCAATGTACGCAGACTTGTTTTACTTCACCAAATCTCATTTGTATATTTGGCACCATCTCCCTGCCCTCTGGTCCCGTTACTTCCGGTACAACAGATCTTCTGGCCATAATAGGGAGATTATCTAGGTCGTTACGAGACTGTGCAGCACTGTAGTTGTTAGGATGCCACCTAGTCATATGGCGATGCATTGTGTAGTTTCAGAAACTGTATTTTTTGTCGGTCCCTCTGGACAGTCTATCTTGACATATAAGGCAAGGTACGTATCTTGCATTTACTTTTTTCTGACCTTTGGGAATTTTAAAAAATTGCCAAATGAAGTTTTCTTTCCGGTGAGACGTCCTGGGCTCCTCAGGCAAAAACTGCCTCTCTTCGTGCTCTTCCTCCTGTTCCTCTTCTTCCTCTTCTTGCTGAATTATAACTTCAGCAGGTGGTCCACTCTTCCTTGGATGTGGTGGAGGTGGTGGGGAAGCACCAGCTGAAGCTACTAAAGAAGCCATTGCTCACTGGTAACAAAGGGTCTTTCTCTCACAATGATGAAAGTCAGAGTGAGGAAAGAAGGAGGGATTTTCATCATTTGGGAAAAACAATAGTTCTCAACCAATGAAAAGTGTTCATTTTAGATTATATGACCTAGTCTTACATCATTAGGAAACCAAAAGTGAAATGAACCAATGAAAAGTGTTATTACCAAGTCACATGACCTGCTGTGTTTACGTTACGCGCTTTGCACCGCCTCCCGGTTTGCTTCCAGAAACCTGCGCTTTGCGCCTCGGTAAGCGTACCAGTTCGCTAACGTAGCACGTCATATGACGTATCACGCGACAACGCGAAACGTCATGCGGACGGGAGGCGTCACGATGTTGTTTTCTAACGCGGCAGTTGCGGTAAAGGAACGTTTACCGGCTCGCGGTCTATTTCGCGGCATCAAGGTCAGCTAACGGGAAGCTTCCCGATTCGCGAAGCGGGAACGAAGAAAAAAAAATATTTAAAAAAAAATTATTAATAAACATATAAAATATTTTTTGGATTTAAAGAAGAATACATTTTACAGCTACAGATATTAGCTGTTAAAAAACCAATGAAATTCACTGAAAAAACCATAGGTTATAGACCATATATAGTTAGGAATTAGCATTTAGAAAACCTTATTTTACTCACACAAAACCATTGAAATTCCATATATAGTTAGTTGCACTAACTATATATCGCGCACCCGCAATCCACTGCTGATGATGTCACATATTACATCATTCATGACATGGTCAGTGACATCACTGATGACATCACTGATGACATCTCAAATGACATCACTGATGACATCACTGATGACATCTCAAATGACATCACTGATGACATCATGACACACCAATACCAGTTACTACATACGCACTCACTCATTCCTACGTCTACACACACATTCACTCATTCACCCATACAATCACTCATACATACAGTCACTCATTATTACAACACTAGCATATGCACTCATACACCTATGCAGACAGTCACACACTGCCACTCATCCATGGAGTTACTCACACACCAAGTCAGTCCTGTAAAGAATCAATCACACTTCCATTTCCTCATCTATACAGTTAAACACAGAACACCATACTTCAGTGACATCACTGATGACATCACTAATGACATCTCAAATGACATCACTGATGAAATCTCAAATGACATCACTGATGACATCATGACACACCAATACCAGTTACTACATACGCACTCACTGATTCCTACGTCTACACACACATTCACTCATTCACCCATACAATCACTAATACATACAGTCACTCATTATTACAACACTATCATATGCACTCATACACCTAGTCAGTCCTGTGAAGAATCAATCACACTTCCATTTCCTCATCTATAGTTAAACACAGAACACCATACTTTTCACACATATACTAACACATACTTACTCTCTTATACAATCACTGATACAAGTACACATTGATATGCACAAAGTCACACACCTCTCAGCCAGCCACACACACACTCAGTCTTCCATACATCCACTCATTCTTCAATATGTAAAACGTATTTAAACTTTACAAAAACACACAGACACTAGATGATGTCATCAGTGATGTCATTTGAGATGTCATCAGTGATGTCATCAGTGATGTCACTGACCATGTCATGAATGATGTAATATGTGACATCATCAGCAGTGGATTGCGGGTGCGCGATATATAGTTAGTGCAACTAACTATATATGGAATTTCAATGGTTTTGTGTGAGTAAAATAAGGTTTTCTAAATGCTAATTCCTAACTATATATGGTCTATAACCTATGGTTTTTTCAGTGAATTTTCAAGGTTTTGTAAATGCTAATTCCTAACTATATATGGTCTATAACCTATGGTTTTTTCAGTGAATATATATATATATATATATATATATATACATATATTACCTACTGGCGGTCACCAGTAGGTAGTTATAATTAGGACCTACACTCCATAGGAAATCCTCAACATTCTATTTGGAATAACTTTGGCGCCGGGGGACGAATCTTCGCGAATTTCTCCAAGAAAATGGCCTGCTCCGCTCCGCTTCTTCCCTGAAAGTTTGGGGGTGATTCGTGATGCAGGGGGCGAGAAAAAAGGAGGGTCCCAAAACATGTTTTCCCCATGCAATTTTCCATAGGACCTTTAGCCAGGGCTACAGCCCGAACGGCTGAACGGAATTACACCAAATTTGGCAAAAAGGTAGAGTTCTGTTCGCAGATCATGCTTTTTGTTGAATGGTGTAAATCCGTTCAGTAGTTCCTGAGAAAATCATAAGTAAAATCATAAGTATATCTATAGGAGCTTACCGCACTCTGTACTGTACTCTATACAGTACGCTTACCTTCCCGAGCACGAGCTGCATGCTGATTGGATGTCAACTGTCTGTCAACACTCCAAACCAGGAAGTGTTGGCAGCCATCTTGAGAAAGCAGAAAACAAACGCGCAAAACACACAAAGGGTACAGGGTAGACACACCCTGACCCCCTAGGCCTGCTCAGGGGGTCCCACAAGGAACGTTGAAGAAAGTGGTACTCGCACAGCAGGGTATTCCTTGAAAATGAAGACTTGTAAAGAGTTTTCGTGTGCAGGAGGGTGGAAAACACTGTCTAGCCTTGCAGTGTGTCAATGGACATAGTAGAAGAAGCTCTCCCGCCTAGGGAGAGAACAACCCAACGCACTACTTTCAAAGGACCAAAGGTCTGATTCATTACTTCAACTGTGAGGATATTCGTACTCAAGATGAAAGAATGTTCAAATGTGTGATTTATTCATATCCATATCAGGATTTCAATATAGATGGTACATGTCAATAATCTGTATTCCACACGTATGTTCGGGTGTGTTATCACATCACACAACCCAATGCATTTCGGGCATGGCCCGTCGTCAGGGGAATTACTCTACAAACAAAAACATACAAGAACCAAATGTAATACGCATGTAACAATATCAGCAAAAACCAAACTAGAATCCAATCCCAGTAAACGTGTGTTTGAAAAATGAGAAGTGCTCGACTACGTGAACGTGACAGAGAAGCGAGAGTATGTGACCCTGTAAATGAAATTATAGCCTTAGAACCAAAAGTCACAACCGAACCATAAACCATAGTGAAACGCTATATATAGTGACTACTTCAATCAAACGGGTGCACAAGATAGAATATATCTTCAGTAATCCAGTAACCACCACCAATCATGCAATAAGAAAACGAGTCCCCGATCGTGGGTACTTACTCGTGTGAATGTAACAGCGGGACTCCGAAGAGTTCCACGAGGTGAACGCGCAGTGAGAAAGCAGGAAGTCAGAATATACACGACAGTGAACATAGAGATAGGACTAAACGTAATGAATAGAGTGTGGGCGCCATCTTGAAAGGTGCAAACCAGTAAGGCAAAAGTAAAGTAGACAGATCAGAGATAATTCAACAAAACGGGATGACAAAAAGAATCACAAATAACATAAAAATTCAATGCGATCATTGAGACCCAACGGGGCCATCGTGGAAAGGTACCGGATCCAAAAGTTCTCTCTCTTTAGTAGGTGGTTCTTATTGTTGCATGTGATAGGAACTTGTTCCAATATTTGGAATTTAAGCTGAGCCACTGTATGTCTGTGCTCAAGGAAGTGGGTGGCAACACTAGATTTTTGATTTTCAGTTCGAATGTTGCTCTTATGTTCCAAGATTCTCGTGCGAATCATTCTCTCAGTGTGGCCCACATAGCATTTGCCACATGGGCATTTAAGAACGTAGATCACATTCTTGCTGCTACACGTTGCGTTGACCTTCAACTTGATAGGGAAACCTTTCATCGGGTGGTTCATGGTATTGCCTTGGATGCTGTTATGACAGTTGCTGCAATTGTGGCATGGTTTAAAGCCACTGTATATCACTGCGGATTTGGGACTGCTGGTGTTGTTCAGAATCTCTTTCAGGTTTCTGCCCCTGGTGAAGGCAAAGATGGGGGGTTCTGAAAATAAACCATTAAAATCAGACTCATGTGTCAAGATAGACCAATGTTTACGAATGATCCTTTGAAATTGTGAAGAGGCTTTAGAAAACTTAGAGACTACCACCATACGTTCGGTGGGGGTCTTGCGTTTCGGTTGTAGCAAAGATGCTCTACTGAGTTTCTCACTTCGGTGGATAGCCAAATCCAAGATGGGATTAGGGTATCCCCTTGCGCGTAAACGATCAAGGACAGTTTTGATCTGAGTCTTGCTCTCATCAGGCCTGGAAACGATTCTTTTCACCCTGAGTATCTGAGCATATGGCAAGTTGTTTTTGAGTCCCATCCGGTGGAAGCTATGATAATGTAGGGTAGAGTTTCTGTCTGTGGGCTTGCGGAAGACTGTAGTGGACCAGTCTCCCACCTCTCTTAGTATTTTCACGTCCAAAAAATGGACGCAAGATGTACTATGTTCCCAAGTGAATTGAATACGCTGTGTGACTTGATTCCAAGTGTTGAGAAAAGTAATGAGGGTCTCATTAGAGCCTGCCCAAAGTAAAAAAATGTCGTCGATATACCGCAGATATAATCGACCATTTTCTTGCCAAAGGTCTTGGGAGAGAATGTGATTCTCTTCGAAGATTCGCATGAAAATATTGGCGTAGCAAGGAGCAGCCGAATTTCCCATGGCCGTACCGTTAAGCTGTAAAAACCATTTGTCAGAGACGGTGAAATAGCTATGATATAGCGTAAACAAAGTCAGTTCCATCAGAAATATTTTCAGATCTTGGTCAATGTCAGAATGGGCCAAAGTGCTCTCAATCGCATCAATACCCCCGTCATGGGGGATTGACGTATAAAGGGAACTAACGTCCACGGTGCACATGATGAGATGATCATTTTTTAGGGTATTCATGACTGGTTCTAATTTCAAGATGAAATCTGTTGTATCTTTTACAAAAGAATCCGCTGAGATGACAAATGGTTGGAGGTATTTATCCAAGAATTTTCCTACGTTTTCGTGAATGCTGTTTCTAGTAGACACAATGGGTCTACATGGCGGATTTGACGGGTGTTTGTGTAGTTTTGGTAGTAAGTACAAGACAGGAGGTCTAGGATTGGTGGGTGTGAGATATCTTTTGGTTTTGTCGTTAATAGTGCCATTGTCAAACGCCTTGTTGATGATGATCATCAAATCATTAGTATATTCCTTGGTGGGATCTCCAGGGAGAATGTCATATGTGTCGGTATCTCCGACATGAGCTGTGATTTTGTCCATGTAGAAGTTGGTATCCATGACTACCAGAGCCCCTCCTTTGTCTGCATTTTGACAGATGATGTTGGGATTGTCAGCAATTTTCTGGAGTGTGTTTCTCTCTTTACGGGTGAGGTTTCCCCGTTTCGCTGTCTGTATGAATGGAAGTTTTAAAATGTCTTGTCTGACTAAGTTCTCAAACGTGTCGATGATTTTGTGGCTTGATGGTGCCAAGAACGTGCTGTGAGGTCGTAGGCCTCTGAGCATGTCTTCCTCCTGTGTGGTGATCGGACAGATATTGCGAAAGTAGTGTTTCAAACGCATATTGCGTATCAATTTGAACGCGCTCACTTCAAGTTCCAATGTATTCGTACCAGAGGTAGGAACGAATGATTGTCCTTTCTGAAGGATGCGTGTTTCTTCGTCGGACAGGACCGTTGAGGAAATATTGATCACTAGGTTCTCTTCCATGTTCAGCGTCTTCCTTTTACTTTTTTGTTTTTCACAGGCGGTGTTTTTTCCGGTTCCTCGGCGGGTTTTTCCCCCCCGGGTTCTTTTTGTTGAGTGGTACCCGGCTCTAAAAAAGGAACCGCAGTGTTGTTAGAGGTACTGGGAGTTTGGGCATCAGTGTCTGGTCGGCTCTGTGCAGGTCTTGTTCTTTGATCATCCTCTGAGGATGAAGTTTCATTGGCGGAGAATGGATTATATGGCTTGTTAGGACGCCGGCGGGCGTATGCCTCGGCCCAGGAATAGACCTCGCCCAATTTGTAGTCTATAGTATCCCTTTTAAATTTCCTGAGTTTTCGCTCCTGTGTCTCCCGTATATGTTTATCCAATTGGATGTTGATATCCTCCAAGGATTTTTGTAATTCTTCGGCGGTCATGGTGTCGTCTAGTTCCTTTCTCACGTTTGTGATTTCTAGTGTAAGTTCCTCCAAAGTCTTAGATAGCTCCTCCACAATCAATAAAATAAGATCGAGGGAACATTTATTTAAGATCGAATACCAACGTTCCACAAACTTGGTATTATTTTTACAGAGAAGAGGTTTTAGTGGGACCCGTAGGCCACGGGGGATCCGTTGCACACGATGGTACCGGATGAGGGTACTTGCATGAAGTTTTTGATTAGAATGTTTTTTTAAAAGGTAGAGTAATTGACGAAGATTACTTTCTGCACTTCGGGTGTTGCCAGTGACGATGACATCCTCCTGTATCATCCCGTAGATTTTATCTGCATCATCTGTGGTGTATGCGAAAGTGCTTGCTTTCTGGTCGGTCATTCCAGAAACCGAATCAAAATTCATGGTGTAGGCGTGCTGAGTTCCAGTAGCAGAAAAATAGAAATGTTGAAGAAAGTGGTACTCGCACAGCAGGGTATTCCTTGAAAATGAAGACTTGTAAAGAGTTTTCGTGTGCAGGAGGGTGGAAAACACTGTCTAGCCTTGCAGTGTGTCAATGGACATAGTAGAAGAAGCTCTCCCGCCTAGGGAGAGAACAACCCAACGCACTACTTTCAAAGGACCAAAGGTCTGATTCATTACTTCAACTGTGAGGATATTCGTACTCAAGATGAAAGAATGTTCAAATGTGTGATTTATTCATATCCATATCAGGATTTCAATATAGATGGTACATGTCAATAATCTGTATTCCACACGTATGTTCGGGTGTGTTATCACATCACACAACCCAATGCATTTCGGGCATGGCCCGTCGTCAGGGGAATTACTCTACAAACAAAAACATACAAGAACCAAATGTAATACGCATGTAACAATATCAGCAAAAACCAAACTAGAATCCAATCCCAGTAAACGTGTGTTTGAAAAATGAGAAGTGCTCGACTACGTGAACGTGACAGAGAAGCGAGAGTATGTGACCCTGTAAATGAAATTATAGCCTTAGAACCAAAAGTCACAACCGAACCATAAACCATAGTGAAACGCTATATATAGTGACTACTTCAATCAAACGGGTGCACAAGATAGAATATATCTTCAGTAATCCAGTAACCACCACCAATCATGCAATAAGAAAACGAGTCCCCGATCGTGGGTACTTACTCGTGTGAATGTAACAGCGGGACTCCGAAGAGTTCCACGAGGTGAACGCGCAGTGAGAAAGCAGGAAGTCAGAATATACACGACAGTGAACATAGAGATAGGACTAAACGTAATGAATAGAGTGTGGGCGCCATCTTGAAAGGTGCAAACCAGTAAGGCAAAAGTAAAGTAGACAGATCAGAGATAATTCAACAAAACGGGATGACAAAAAGAATCACAAATAACATAAAAATTCAATGCGATCATTGAGACCCAACGGGGCCATCGTGGAAAGGTACCGGATCCAAAAGTTCTCTCTCTTTAGTAGGTGGTTCTTATTGTTGCATGTGATAGGAACTTGTTCCAATATTTGGAATTTAAGCTGAGCCACTGTATGTCTGTGCTCAAGGAAGTGGGTGGCAACACTAGATTTTTGATTTTCAGTTCGAATGTTGCTCTTATGTTCCAAGATTCTCGTGCGAATCATTCTCTCAGTGTGGCCCACATAGCATTTGCCACATGGGCATTTAAGAACGTAGATCACATTCTTGCTGCTACACGTTGCGTTGACCTTCAACTTGATAGGGAAACCTTTCATCGGGTGGTTCATGGTATTGCCTTGGATGCTGTTATGACAGTTGCTGCAATTGTGGCATGGTTTAAAGCCACTGTATATCACTGCGGATTTGGGACTGCTGGTGTTGTTCAGAATCTCTTTCAGGTTTCTGCCCCTGGTGAAGGCAAAGATGGGGGGTTCTGAAAATAAACCATTAAAATCAGACTCATGTGTCAAGATAGACCAATGTTTACGAATGATCCTTTGAAATTGTGAAGAGGCTTTAGAAAACTTAGAGACTACCACCATACGTTCGGTGGGGGTCTTGCGTTTCGGTTGTAGCAAAGATGCTCTACTGAGTTTCTCACTTCGCTGGATAGCCAAATCCAAGATGGGATTAGGGTATCCCCTTGCGCGTAAACGATCAAGGACAGTTTTGATCTGAGTCTTGCTCTCATCAGGCCTGGAAACGATTCTTTTCACCCTGAGTATCTGAGCATATGGCAAGTTGTTTTTGAGTCCCATCCGGTGGAAGCTATGATAATGTAGGGTAGAGTTTCTGTCTGTGGGCTTGCGGAAGACTGTAGTGGACCAGTCTCCCACCTCTCTTAGTATTTTCACGTCCAAAAAATGGACGCAAGATGTACTATGTTCCCAAGTGAATTGAATACGCTGTGTGACTTGATTCCAAGTGTTGAGAAAAGTAATGAGGGTCTCATTAGAGCCTGCCCAAAGTAAAAAAATGTCGTCGATATACCGCAGATATAATCGACCATTTTCTTGCCAAAGGTCTTGGGAGAGAATGTGATTCTCTTCGAAGATTCGCATGAAAATATTGGCGTAGCAAGGAGCAGCCGAATTTCCCATGGCCGTACCGTTAAGCTGTAAAAACCATTTGTCAGAGACGGTGAAATAGCTATGATATAGCGTAAACAAAGTCAGTTCCATCAGAAATATTTTCAGATCTTGGTCAATGTCAGAATGGGCCAAAGTGCTCTCAATCGCATCAATACCCCCGTCATGGGGGATTGACGTATAAAGGGAACTAACGTCCACGGTGCACATGATGAGATGATCAGAGAGGTGTAATGAGGCTATGCCCCTTTTTACACCTCTCTGCAACGCAGGCCCCTGGTGCATACTGGAGGTTCCTGGTGGGCTAGTTTTCCCCCATGGACCCCCAGTATGCAAGGGGTCTTAATCCCCCAATTTAGAACGCGCTACGGGGCGTGGTTGCACAGTGGTGAAGGTAGGGGGTGGGGCTTGAGGTGATATGTGTGCAAACATGCCCTGTGGCGCGTTTTAAGTTGGGGAATTAATTCCTCTTCGATCCAGAGGTCCCGTAGGGGCCAACTAGTCCAACAGGTACCTCCAGTAAGTGCCACGGAGCTGCGTTGCAGAGTGTTGTAAAAAGGGGACGTGCCTTTGAACACCTCTCTGCAACGCAGCTCCCTGGCGCATACTGGAGGTACCTGGTGGGCTAATTGGCTCACAGGGGCCATCAGGATTGAATAGGAATTAATTCACCAAATTAAAGGGCGTGTTTGCACACATGTCACCTCAGGCCCTGCACCCTTCCTTCACTATTGAGCGAAATATTCCTCTAAAAGCAGCCGAACTACGAATTCCGATTTACTCACCTGTTATCAGGAGAGACCTCAGTGCTGCATCTTTCAGCCCACTACTGATCCTGAAAAGTAATTCTAACCATACTTACAGTAACTTGAATTTCCTTCCATAGGCTAACATTGACTGGTTTCACTTGGAAACCTCAGTGCTGCATCTCAGGTCTGACCATCCATGCTGCAAACAGCCCGTCTCATGAGGGCAAATTAAATATGTATCAACCCCAGCTGCTCCAAGTTTCTCCTTGCGGGTACCTGTCTGCCAACTAAGGAGGCACAATCCCTGAGACCCTCTACGGTTTGAAGAGGCGAAGTGCCGCACGACAAGCAAGTGGTTGCCCTGTATGTGTGACTGCCCTACGCACTCACTGTGGCGCCAAGACCAAGCCAGCCTTTATTGATCATCCCACGGCCAGCTTCTATAGTCCTACTCCCTCGAGCCCAAGACACCTCTCTGCCATCACAGTGGGGTCCTCCTGGGCCCGCCCACATGCCACCAAAGAAGACGACCAGCAAATTATCCAATAAGGTCTCGAACGTTTTCGCACCGGCAAAAAAGCGCCCCTCGCCGAACCCTGCGGAGGTAGCGGACAACATGGCCCTGACGAAAGACGTTTTTCTAAGCATGTTTAGGCACTTTAAAACAAAACTTCGGAAGGACCTCAGCCAAGATATCCAGTATCTGTTTATAATCATGTAACTGAACTACCTACTCGCTACCCCTCCCCGCTCTACTCCTCTCCACTTTCCTGCTACTCATTTCTGCCCTTACCTGTCCTGGCCCTAGTCCCCACCCTGTTTACCTGTGAATTTTCCTGCATCATTTGAGAGCTAGCTATTCTGTTTGATGCCCGATGGAGCTACCTGGTTTAGCTATAGGGGAGACAGGTCGGGGATTTCCTCCTTGGACGTCACCTACCCAGTCGGGCTTTAGCTAGACTTCCTTGCGTCTCTCCTGTCGTCTCTTCCCACTTCCTCCCTCTATTTATTATCTCTACTTCTCTCCTCTCTCAATGTATTGAGACTGGACTTTTCTGTCTGATGCCCGATGGAGCTACCTGGTTTAGCTATAGGGGATATGGGCCGTGGACTCCCTCCTTGGTCCTCACCTACCCAGTCGGCCTTTAGACAGTTTTCATTTCGTCTCTCCTTGTTGTCTCTTCCCCTATCCTCCCTTTCTCACCTTCCCTGTCCCCTTATCTCTACACTCCATTTATTTTGCCATCCATGTTTCTTAAATTATTTCTTATTGCGACCTAGCTATTTGGCCAAAGCCCGATGGAGCTGATAGCTATAGAGGAGATGGGTTTTGGGACTCTCCCTCCACCGTCACCTACCCAGCCGGTCTTAGGGCAGACTTTCCTTCGTCTTTCTGCCGTATCCCCCTCCCATCCTGTTTTTCTGCGAACCTCTTCCCTCAACACCTGAGACCGAACTACTTTGTCTGATGCCCGATGGAGCTACCTGGTTTAGCTATAGGGGAGACGGACCGTGGATTCCCTCCTTGGTCGTCACCTACCCAGTCGGTCTTTAGACAGACTTCCTCTCGTCTCTACGGTTGTCTCTTCCCTTATCCTCACTTTCTCACCTCATCTACCCCCCACTTCTTTTCTCTCTCCTTTCTCTCCTCTCCCAACGTATTGCTGACTGTTTGTTGTAAGGTATAATTGTTGATCTTTTTTTGTTATACTGTTAAACCACATTGTTGCACTTCCTTTCGTCCCTCCTGCTGTCTACTCCCGCATCCTCCCTCTTTTTATGTCTCTCCTTCTCCCTTTTCTCAATGTATTGAGACTGAACTTTTTTTGTCTGATGCCTGATGGAGCTACCTGGTTTAGCTATAGGTGCGATGGGCTGTGGATTCTCTCCTTGGTCTTCACCTTACCCTGTCGGTCCTTTGACAGATCTCTTTTCGTCTCTCCATATTGTCTCTTTCCTTATCCTCCCTTTCTCACCTCCTCTGCCCCCTCCACTACCTCTCTCTCTCCTTTCTCCCCTTTCCTAATTGTATTGTCTATTCTTTTTTTGGGATTTATTGTGTAATTGTTGAACTTTTTCTGTTACATTGTTTATTCTCAAGTAAAGCGCTCTGATATCTCTGGGTCTAGCCTGCGCTATATAAAACTCTTTAAATAAATAAATAAATCTTTCAGCCCACTACTGATCCTGAAAAGTAATTCTAATCGTAGTTACAGTAACTTGAATTTCCTTTCATAGGCTAACATTGACTGGTTTCACTTGGAAATTTTTCCAAGTGTGGAAATATGGAACTTAAAAAAATTCCTCAAAAATCAGCCGAACTACGAATTCCGATTTACTCACCTGTTATCTGGGGAGAGCTCAGTGCTGCATCTTTCAGCTCACTACTATCCCTGAAAAGTAAATTTAACTGAACTAACAGTAACTTGAATTTCTTTCCATAGGATATCATTGCCTGCTATATAAAATATATATAAATTAAAAAAATATATATATATATATTACAATTTCAATATTTTTTAAAACTTTTTTTCAATTTATATTAAAAATATGTAATATAATTTAAAAAATAAAATATCTAAAAATAAATACTTTAAAACAATGTAGTAAATTAGTATAAAAAATATAGCAATTAATACATTTAAAAATGATCATTTACAAAACCTTTGAAATTCACTGAAAAAAACATAGGTTTCAGCCACGTTATAGTTAGGAATTAGCATTTAAAAAACGTTAGAAATTCACTGAAAAAACCATAGGTTTCAGCCACGTTATAGTTCGGAATTAGCATGTAAAAAACCTTGGAAATTCACTGAAAAAAACCATAGGTTCCACACATGTTATAGTTAGCTTGACATTTCATTCATACAAAACCATTGAAATTCCCCCGTTATAGTTAGTTCAGCTAACTATAACTCGCGCACCCGCAATGCACTGCTGATGACGTCACATATTACATCACTCATGACATGGTCAGTGACATCACTCATGACATCACTGATGACATCTCAAATGACATCACTGATGACATCACTGATGACATCATCCTTGTGAAAGAGTGGCAGACCTCCTCTCAGCGTAATATAACCTTTGATACACACATTCAACAATAGAAACTAAAAATTTCAAAACAATGGAGATACCAATACCAGTTACAACAACCTATTAAGTAATTCCAAAATCTACATACACATCCACTCATTCACCAACAGTTCTATATAGTCACTCATACATGTACTCACTCATCATATGTACTCATACACCTATACATTCTGTTACACACCTATAAACATCCATAGAGTTACTCACACACATACTCACACATGCAAATAAACTATCAAACATCCATTTACTTACATATACAGCTATACACACACCACTACACTCACTTCTACAGAAACATACACATACTTACTCTCTTAAACAATCACTTATAGAAACACATACTTATTTATACAGGAACTCTTCCTCACTCTCACATATACTCACTTATATACATCAATACTCACATATACTAGTTTAAAACATATGTACTTACTAATAAAGACACTATCGAGACAGTCACTCACTCATTAACACACACATACACACACTCATACACCCATACAGTCCTGCACACATGCTGTCTTCAAAAAACATACAGTGAGTCACTCATTCATGCGTCTATACGCTAAGTAATATCCCCCACCGAACCCTACAGACACTCATATTGATACTCAAAAAACAAACTAATAACTCATATACACACTCATATACCTACTCACCAACCCATGCAGCCACTTATACACAAAGTGAGGCACTGATACAGATATTTAAATATTTAAGCATTACTCGTTAATATATGTATTCACTAAGATACAATTAATAAGTCAGTTATACAATGAATTTTACAAAAAAAAACATCTATTTAGACACTGATTTACCCATTTATTCTTCCGTCGACCTTTGGATATACATATATAAAAAATATTTATTTTTCAGAAAGACACACATTCACTGGATGATGTAATCAGTAATGTCATTTGAGATGTCATCAGTGATGTCATGAGTGATGTCACTGACCATGTCATGAGTGATGTAATATGTGACGTTATCAGCAGTGCATTGCGGGTGCGCGAGGTATAGTTAGCTGAACTAACTATAACAGGGGAATTTCAATGGTTTATATGAGTGAAATGTCCAGCTAACTATAACGTGGCTGTAACCTATGGTTTTTTCAGTAAATATATATATATATATATATATATATATATATATATATATATATATATATATATATATAAAAATATATCACTGCACGTTCCTCCTCTCATCCATTGTTTAGGAAAGAATACGGCTGGCACTCTGGTATCCGTTTAAAAAATGTATTATACCAAACCCCCCTCACCCCAAACAATATATATATATTACCTACTGGCGGTCGCCAGTAGGTAGTTATAGTTAGGATTGATTTCCATAGGGAAATCGCAACATTCTATTGGGAATAACTTTGGCGCCGGTTGAGGGATCAGCCTGAATTGTTCAGCAACTTTGCCTCGCGGCTCTCCGCTCCTACCCTGAAAGTTTGGGGGGGATTCGTCAAGCGGGGGCCGAGATAAAAGGGGGGTCCCAAAACGTGTTTTCCCCATGTTAATTTCCATAGGGCGGTCTGTCGCACTTTTAGCTCGAAGTGCTGAATGGATTTTCACCAAACTTGGCAAAATTGTAGGGACTGGTAGCTCGATGTGCCTTTGCTATGTCTCAAAATATGTGCTCCAGAGGATTTTGAGTAATTTAGGTTAAAAAAATGTATATATCTGTAGGCGCGCCCCGGTACGCGCACCGGGGCGCGCTCCGGGTGCGCCACGCGATTTGCGCACGGAAAGCTGATTGGCTCTCGGGTGTCTGTAAACATTCCAAACAGTTTGGAGCGGCCGCCATCTTGTGTCTCGGTAGGATCGAGACACAAGAGGTGGCAAAAACAAAGGGGGAAATAACCAAAAGGGGGAAGGGTAGACCCCCCCTGACCCCCTAGGTTTGATGTGGGGTCCATAAAAGGGTCCCGCGGGTCAAAACATTTGTTAAATTTTTTTTCGATTTTCGCGGGTGGAGCGCACGGTACGCGCACCGGGGAGCGTACCAGGGAGCGTACTTTGGTGAAAAATAGTGAAAATAGTAGTGTAAAATAATCATTTTGAGTGATTAGAGGTAGGGTAGCTCTGAAAAGAGCTTTTGGGTTCTGTGGCTATTTTAGGTACCTACAAGTATGTCCCACACACACCCACACGCACACAACCCCACACCCCCACAGTCACACACTCCCCACACATACCTCACACACGCACACCTCCACCCACACCCAAACACCCCACACCCCCACATCGACACCTTACACATCCACACCCACACCCACACACCCCACACAACCACACACACACCTCACCCCCAACATACACACACACAAACACACACAGATACCTCACAGACACACCCCACACATCCCACACACACACCTCCCTCCCCCCCACAGACACACACACACACACACACCTCACAGACACACCCACACATCCCACACATACACACACATCCTACACACATACCCCCCCACACACACACCCCCCACACACAACTCACACACCCACACCTCCACCTACACCCAAACACCCCACACACCCACACACACACACCTTACACACCCACACCCCCACCCACACCCACATACCCCACACACTTACACACACCTATACACCTCACCCCCCAGACACACACACACACACACCTCACAGACACACCCCACACATCCCCCACACACACCTCCCCCCCTCCACACATGGGGAAAACTCAGTGAAACAGTAAAATAATAATTTAAAGTGCTTAGAGGTAGGGTAGCTCTGAATAGAGTTGTTGTGTTGTGTGGGGTATTTAAGTACCAACATGTAGGTACCAATGCAGAGTTTTAAATTCAATGTAGACCGTCTCCTTTGTAGATAATTTGTATGTTGTTACAGAAGATATTGTGGTATATGGAATCCATAGCATAGTCTGTCAGGAAAGTAGAAACAGATCCTTTAAGCACACCCTGAGAAGGTCTAGGGGATCAGAGGTAGTCTATCCTGCTCCCTTATGATGTTTTCCAGTATTACATTTTATCTCTTCTAAATGTACAGAAAATTGGCGGTGATATCGTGCATTAGAGACAGACCGTGAGAGAAAGGAGGCAGGAGATGAAAAACAGATGTCAAATACACTTTGGAGATAATATAGTGGGAGAAAGGAAGTAACTATGAGCAAACTTACTATGTAACTCCAAAAAATTGCACAGTATAGTATGTAATATAGTTCTATTTGGATAGATGCACTGCTATTTAGTTTAGTCAACTGGTAATCTGTGGTATACACTTTGGTGGTGCACAACAAGGAGGCGTCGAGTGTCCTACGACGTCGTAACTATAACCAAAACTTGTGGGGCTAGAGAACCTCTAGTTCCATCCCTCAGTTGGCACACACATTCACGATGTTCCTTTCGTGAAAGAAAACTACTTCCATTCAAAGTTCATTACACATCTTGTGCGTTTATTTAATGTTCATTAGCGTTAAATGTATTTCAATTATTTAGTTTTTCAAGTTCAAATAAATCCATTTATAAATCGGGCATGGTTATTCTCCACATATCCAATGCATTTCGAGCATTATTAGCATGCTCTTCATCAGGGAAATAGACTCTAGGAGCAATAATATATACAGATGGTTATTGACGGTAGTTAAATCAACCTTAAAAAACAATCAACCTTAAAAAACAATCATCTATACAGTGGTTTGCATTTTTTCATTGCAGTTTCAAAAGCATATATAAAGTTCTAGAACCTGTTTAACTCGGTGGTACATTGCATGTGCAATGCGTGATTACATGCATTTGCTGTGTTCTAAAAAGATGAAAGAATAAAAAAATGCGTTGTAAACGCTGTAGTTTGCTTACATGCCCTTCGTGATGCATTCTCCTGTGAATCTGCAGGAAACGGGTGGAATGAAAAAAGGATGTGTCAGTGCCTGTGTTTAACGCGGTAATCCGCAAAACTCTTTCTTGATTTACACGGTGATTGACACTGACCTGTTTAGTAACGGGTAAAGGTTGTCCAAAGATACTTTCCAAAGGACGCCGGTGAAGCCGTAGCTTCCCGCCTTACTCCTATTCAAACCTTTGGATGTCACGTGGTTTGGTCTGTTAGATAGAACTAGACAACAGACTCAGGAATATTTGAGTTAAGGTCTGACTTATAAATAACTCGTATCTATGTGTGATATATTAAGTGTTTTAACATGAGGTCTGAAAGACAACGATAATCAAGAAATTCATATTTAGAATCAAAACGTGAAGAAAAAAGTAAGACTTAAAAATATAACAGTGGAAAGATCGTGGTATAGAACCAGGTGCACTTGGAATGATATGGTGCTTGTTCAACTCTGTTCGCTACGGTGATGCTAAGGCTACAAGTAACTACCTAGGGGTACATACTGGTACATAGTGTCAAGGTGAGGGTATGCCCAATAGCGACAAAATCAGTGCAAAGAGCAAATTACTTATAAATAACATGAAAATTCAATCCTTTCGTTGATCCCCATCGGGTTTTGCGTGGATAATTTATGGATCCAATAATTTTCACGTCTCAAGAGGAATTTGTTATTGTCTCTGCCTTCATATTTTTGAATTGTCTCAAGTACAATAAATTTCATTTGAGAAACATTGTGTTGTTTTTCCGTAAAATGCGCAGACAATGCTGATTTCATATTTTTAAGCCTGATGTTGGACTTATGTTCTGTGAGGCGTATCTTGATTCGACGCTCAGTTTTGCCCACGTACATTTTTCCACAAGGGCACTTTATACCATATATTAGATTGTTGGTGTCACATGTTGCGTTTACTCTGAGCTTAATGGGATTACCCTGAGTTGGATGGTTCACAATGTTGCCCTTGATAACGTTGTTGCAGTGTCCGCAATTTAAGCAGGGCTTTGTCCCTGCATACATTATGTTTTCTTTTGGTTTGTTTTGTAACATTTCGCCCAAGTTTTTCGCTCTGGTGTATGCAAAAAGTGGTGGTTGACTGAAAGCATTTCTGAAATCTGGTTCAAGATTGAGGATTGACCAATGTTTCAATATGCTCTGCTTGAAATGTTTGCTGGTAGTAGAATATTTAGAAACCACTACTATCCGTGGTTGATCAGGTTTGATTGTTGGTGTTAACAGTTTCGATCTATCTGTATTCTCGATTCTCTTTCTAGTGTCTTGTATCAAAGTTGTCGGATAGCCTCTCTGGTGGAATTTGTTGGACATTTCGTCGAGTCTGATTTCCAGTGTGTTTTCATCTAATGCGATTCTCTTTACTCTTGCCATCTGGGAATATGGTAAATTGCGTATTAGGTTTGGTTCATGGAAGCTGGAATGTAGCAACATGTTATTTCTGTCTGTAGGTTTCACGTACAGGTCAGTAATGAATCCCTTTGGTGTTACCGTTATTTTGACATCTAGAAAATTAACCGATGTGTCAGAGATGTCCCATGTGAGTTGGATTCTTTGGTCGATAGTATTAAATGCTGTGAGCGCCGCGTTCAGTTTTTCTTCTGTGTCTGTCCATATGATGAAAAAATCATCTATGTAGCGTAGTATTAGTCTCAAATGATCTGTCCATTCTGTGTTCTTCAAGATATGTTGGGTTTCATACCAGTGCATGAAGGTGTTGGCATACACAGGTGCAGCCGAATTGCCCATTGCCATCCCGGTGAGTTGTTGATACCACTCCTCGTTCACTTTGAAGTAGCTATGATAAAGGGTAAAGTACATGAGCTCCATGAGAAATAGTTGGAAATCTTGGTCTAGGTTCGTGTTTAGTAAGGCTGACTCCATAGCTTCAATCCCCATATCATGGGGTATGCTTGTATATAAACTGCATACATCTGCCGTGCATAAAATCACTTTCTCTGTTTGGATGACTGGGATTTGTTGTAGTTTCAGCAGAAATTGCGATGTGTCCTTGATGTACGTGGGAGTAGCTTGTACCGATGATTGCAAATATCTGTCAATAAGTTGTCCTATGGGTTGATGTATACTACCTCTGGTGGACACTATTGGCCTCATAGGGGGGTCTCTCAAGTTCTTGTGGATTTTGGGTACCATTCTCAGGCTTGGACTTCTTGGGTTGGCGGTTAGTAAAAAGTTTTTGGTCCTTTCAGTTATGGTCCCCTGTTGGTGTGCTCTGTCAATGATGTGTTTCAACACCTTCGAATATTCTTGTGTAGGATTGGATTCCAATTTAAGGTAAGTTGTCTGATCACTGACATGTTCCATCACCTTGTTCTTGTACATCTGTGTGTTCATAATGACGATTGCTCCCCCTTTATCCGCTTTGGTGAGAGTTATGAGGTCATTTTCTGCTATTTTGCGCAATGTGCTTAAGTCTTTTTGTGTGATGTTTCTAGTTTTGGGTTTCTGGTGTTTGATTTTTTGGAGATCCTGTTTTACTAGGTTCTCCAAGAGATCTAGTGTCTTGTGGCTTGTTGGCGCTTGGAATGTGCTTACTGGACGTAATCCCAATAGTTGGTCCTTTTTTTCTTGTGGTTGTTCCGGTATTACGTTGTCGAAAAAGTGTCTGAGTTTGAGTTTCCTCATGAGTTTAAAAAAACTCACTTCATGTTCAAGGTGATCCGTAGAAGTCGTGGGTACGAACGAGGTGCCCTTCTCTAGTAGGTTTAATTCATAGTTACTGAACTGCTGATCACTAATGTTAATCACAAGATGTTCCGTGATTAATTCTTCTTGGATTTCTTTTCTTTCTCTTTGGTTATCGTTGTTGTACTTCTGGTGTTCGGGGGATCTCTTTCTTTTTCCTTTTCTTTGCCCTCTCCTGGGTCTCCTTTTTGTGCTTGTCCCTGGTCTAAAAAAGGACTCTTGTCTCGTGTTCGACTAGTGGTCGGTTCCTCAGTGGAAGGTTGTTCTCGTGATGTTTTCATGGGTTGTCCTTTGCGGCCTCTTTGGCTAGGGTCACTGTCCGTGGAGGAAGTGTCCGTGTTTGAGTTATAAGGACGGTTTCTTCGTTTCTGTGCATAGATATCAGCCCATGTGTAGACCTCGTCTAGTCGGTAATCCAAGGTATCCCGCTTGAATTTACGAATTTTTCTTTCGTTGATTTCCCTGGTGTGTCTGTCAATTTGGGTTTTCATGTCTTCTAACGTAATCTTAAGTTCCTCTTCTGTCATCATTTTAGCCAGCTCAGTGGAAGTTTCTTGAATTTCCGCGGTGATTTCCTCTAGAATAACAGATAATTCTTGGATGATTAAAAGAATTAAATCTAACGAGCACTTGTTCAGAATCTCATACCACCGCTCCTGGAATTTTTTTGAGTGTTTGCATAGGGAGGGTTTGAGAGCTATCCTGAGCCCCCGGGGTATGCGTTGGTTCCTATGGTACTTGATAAGGGTGCTGGCGTGAAGTTGTTGATTTGTTTTCCTCTTGGTTAAATATATTAGTTGCTTTATATTTTGCTCTTTAGACCTACTTGACGTTTCTTGCGCAATTTCCTCCCTGATCAATGAGTATATTTGTTCCACGTCTTTTTCCTCAAATGCAAAGGTGGAGGCTTTGGCCTCTGTGCTTTTGGATATTTCTTCATAATTGTTCATAGTGCGTCTTTATTGATGATGCTTTTTCGAAGTTATGATGCGTGCTATCCTTCCAGGTGGACGCTAGGTGGGTAAATAATATAGTTCTATTTGGATAGATGCACTGCTATTTAGTTTAGTCAACTGGTAATCTGTGGTATACACTTTGGTGGTGCACAACAAGGAGGCGTCGAGTGTCCTACGACGTCGTAACTATAACCAAAACTTGTGGGGCTAGAGAACCTCTAGTTCCATCCCTCAGTTGGCACACACATTCACGATGTTCCTTTCGTGAAAGAAAACTACTTCCATTCAAAGTTCATTACACATCTTGTGCGTTTATTTAATGTTCATTAGCGTTAAATGTATTTCAATTATTTTCTTTTTCAAGTTCAAATAAATCCATTTATAAATCGGGCATGGTTATTCTCCACATATCCAATGCATTTCGAGCATTATTAGCATGCTCTTCATCAGGGAAATAGACTCTAGGAGCAATAATATATACAGATGGTTATTGACGGTAGTTAAATCAACCTTAAAAAACAATCAACCTTAAAAAACAATCATCTATACAGTGGTTTGCATTTTTTCATTGCAGTTTCAAAAGCATATATAAAGTTCTAGAACCTGTTTAACTCGGTGGTACATTGCATGTGCAATGCGTGATTACATGCATTTGCTGTGTTCTAAAAAGATGAAAGAATAAAAAAATGCGTTGTAAACGCTGTAGTTTGCTTACATGCCCTTCGTGATGCATTCTCCTGTGAATCTGCAGGAAACGGGTGGAATGAAAAAAGGATGTGTCAGTGCCTGTGTTTAACGCGGTAATCCGCAAAACTCTTTCTTGATTTACACGGTGATTGACACTGACCTGTTTAGTAACGGGTAAAGGTTGTCCAAAGAAGAATTAATCACGGAACATCTTGTGATTAACATTAGTGATCAGCAGTTCAGTAACTATGAATTAAACCTACTAGAGAAAGGCACCTCGTTCGTACCCACGACTTCTACGGATCACCTTGAACATGAAGTGAGTTTTTTTAAACTCATGAGGAAACTCAAACTCAGACACTTTTTCGACAACGTAATACCGGAACAACCACAAGAAAGAAAGGACCAACTATTGGGATTACGTCCAGTAAGCACATTCCAAGCGCCAACAAGCCACAAGACACTAGATCTCTTCGAGAACCTAGTAAAACAGGATCTCAAAAAAATCAAACACCAGAAACCCAAAACTAGAAACATCACACAAAAAGACTTAAGCACATTGCGCAAAATAGCAGAAAATGACCTCATAACTCTCACCAAAGCGGATAAAGGGGGAGCAATCGTCATTATGAACACACAGATGTACAAGAACAAGGTGATGGAACATGTCAGTGATCAGACAACTTACCTTAAATTGGAATCCAATCCTACACAAGAATATTCGAAGGTGTTGAAACACATCATTGACAGAGCACACCAACAGGGGACCATAACTGAAAGGACCAAAAACTTTTTACTAACCGCCAACCCAAGAAGTCCAAGCCTGAGAATGGTACCCAAAATCCACAAGAACTTGAGAGACCCCCCTATGAGGCCAATAGTGTCCACCAGAGGTAGTATACATCAACCCATAGGACAACTTATTGACAGATATTTGCAATCATCGGTACAAGCTACTCCCACGTACATCAAGGACACATCGCAATTTCTGCTGAAACTACAACAAATCCCAGTCATCCAAACAGAGAAAGTGATTTTATGCACGGCAGATGTATGCAGTTTATATACAAGCATACCCCATGATATGGGGATTGAAGCTATGGAGTCAGCCTTACTAAACACGAACCTAGACCAAGATTTCCAACTATTTCTCATGGAGCTCATGTACTTTACCCTTTATCATAGCTACTTCAAAGTGAACGAGGAGTGGTATCAACAACTCACCGGGATGGCAATGGGCAATTCGGCTGCACCTGTGTATGCCAACACCTTCATGCACTGGTATGAAACCCAACATATCTTGAAGAACACAGAATGGACAGATCATTTGAGACTAATACTACGCTACATAGATGATTTTTTCATCATATGGACAGACACAGAAGAAAAACTGAACGCGGCGCTCACAGCATTTAATACTATCGACCAAAGAATCCAACTCACATGGGACATCTCTGACACATCGGTTAATTTTCTAGATGTCAAAATAACGGTAACACCAAAGGGATTCATTACTGACCTGTACGTGAAACCTACAGACAGAAATAACATGTTGCTACATTCCAGCTTCCATGAACCAAACCTAATACGCAATTTACCATATTCCCAGATGGCAAGAGTAAAGAGAATCGCATTAGATGAAAACACACTGGAAATCAGACTCGACGAAATGTCCAACAAATTCCACCAGAGAGGCTATCCGACAACTTTGATACAAGACACTAGAAAGAGAATCGAGAATACAGATAGATCGAAACTGTTAACACCAACAATCAAACCTGATCAACCACGGATAGTAGTGGTTTCTAAATATTCTACTACCAGCAAACATTTCAAGCAGAGCATATTGAAACATTGGTCAATCCTCAATCTTGAACCAGATTTCAGAAATGCTTTCAGTCAACCACCACTTTTTGCATACACCAGAGCGAAAAACTTGGGCGAAATGTTACAAAACAAACCAAAAGAAAACATAATGTATGCAGGGACAAAGCCCTGCTTAAATTGCGGACACTGCAACAACGTTATCAAGGGCAACATTGTGAACCATCCAACTCAGGGTAATCCCATTAAGCTCAGAGTAAACGCAACATGTGACACCAACAATCTAATATATGGTATAAAGTGCCCTTGTGGAAAAATGTACGTGGGCAAAACTGAGCGTCGAATCAAGATACGCCTCACAGAACATAAGTCCAACATCAGGCTTAAAAATATGAAATCAGCATTGTCTGCGCATTTTACGGAAAAACAACACAATGTTTCTCAAATGAAATTTATTGTACTTGAGACAATTCAAAAATATGAAGGCAGAGACAATAACAAATTCCTCTTGAGACGTGAAAATTATTGGATCCATAAATTATCCACGCAAAACCCGATGGGGATCAACGAAAGGATTGAATTTTCATGTTATTTATAAGTAATTTGCTCTTTGCACTGATTTTGTCGCTATTGGGCATACCCTCACCTTGACACTATGTACCAGTATGTACCCCTAGGTAGTTACTTGTAGCCTTAGCATCACCGTAGCGAACAGAGTTGAACAAGCACCATATCATTCCAAGTGCACCTGGTTCTATACCACGATCTTCCCACTGTTATATTTTTAAGTCTTACTTTTTTCTTCACGTTTTGATTCTAAATATGAATTTCTTGATTATCGTTGTCTTTCAGACCTCACGTTAAAACACTTAATATATCACACATAGATACGAGTTATTTATAAGTCAGACCTTAACTCAAATATTCCTGAGTCTGTTGTCTAGTTCTATCTAACAGACCAAACCACGTGACATCCAAAGGTTTGAATAGGAGTAAGGCGGGAAGCTACGGCTTCACCGGCGTCCTTTGGAAAGTATCTTTGGACAACCTTTACCCGTTACTAAACAGGTCAGTGTCAATCACCGTGTAAATCAAGAAAGAGTTTTGCGGATTACCGCGTTAAACACAGGCACTGACACATCCTTTTTTCATTCCACCCGTTTCCTGCAGATTCACAGGAGAATGCATCACGAAGGGCATGTAAGCAAACTACAGCGTTTACAACGCATTTTTTTATTCTTTCATCTTTTTAGAACACAGCAAATGCATGTAATCACGCATTGCACATGCAATGTACCACCAAGTTAAACAGGTTCTAGAACTTTATATATGCTTTTGAAACTGCAATGAAAAAATGCAAACCACTGTATAGATGATTGTTTTTTAAGGTTGATTGTTTTTTAAGGTTGATTTAACTACCGTCAATAACCATCTGTATATATTATTGCTCCTAGAGTCTATTTCCCTGATGAAGAGCATGCTAATAATGCTCGAAATGCATTGGATATGTGGAGAATAACCATGCCCGATTTATAAATGGATTTATTTGAACTTGAAAAAGAAAATAATTGAAATACATTTAACGCTAATGAAAATTAAATAAACGCACAAGATGTGTAATGAACTTTGAATGGAAGTAGTTTTCTTTCACGAAAGGAACATCGTGAATGTGTGTGCCAACTGAGGGATGGAACTAGAGGTTCTCTAGCCCCACAAGTTTTGGTTACAGTATAGTATGTCTCACTTTATAATATAATGTTTTTGGTACGACTTCAAGAATTACATAAGAATTACATATAAAAATGAATAATGTCTGAAACAATTTTTAATTATTAAATAACAATTTATTGTTGAGATTTTTCATACTCTATTAAAACTTCTAACATCAGATTTTCTGGAATCTCCTCCTCAATTTCTTTGCATGATTCCATTGCTTCAAGACAGTTTATTAGTTCTTGATCCCCAGACTCATCCATGAAATCAAAGTCTTCGTTAAGAATGTTGTTATGCATAATTTCAAAAGAAATTGTATTGCTCTCCTCTTTACCTTCCATTTTTTGGCTGTAAATTGCATAAAAAATAACTATATTAGTAGAGTTAGGGCACTGTTGGGTTTAAGTTCAGACAGGTACTTCTGAGTTTTTACCAGTGAAGTTATTTTTGGGCAGTGTATGTTATCAGGCAGGAAGTAGAAATATAAAAAAGGGCATGTGAAGAAGCCTAAGAAATTAACAAATTACGTTTCAGAAAGGAGTTGATGTTTTGACAGGAAATCCTTTATAAATGTACCTCAGGTAGTAGTACTCAAAATGGCCTTGTTTCCCTCTCATTTTTCATATATATTCATGTTCATAACGAATGAAATGTCAGCACATAAAAATACAAAATAAAAGTAACATTTTCATTGGTTGCAAATTCTAACACTTTCATATGTGTTTTAGTCATGTAATTTACCTCAGGATATTTAGACAGTGCTACAGCTCAAATGCTCAATGGAATTCCACCAAATTTGGCAAAATGGTAGGGACCGGTATGTAGTATGGCCTATTCTATATTTGGTGAAAGTGTCTCCATTGGTTTTTATGTAAATTAACTTTTAAAAATTTTGGGAGCGCTTCCCGGTGCGCGCCCCGGTACGCGTACCGGCAGCGCTACGGGAGTCCTCCATTTTGTGTTTCGGTACATTTGAGTCCGAAAATGGAGGACAAACAACATTGGGAATGGGTATAAGGGGGCACCGTAGGCACTCCCTGACCCTCTAGGTTTTCTAAGGGGGTGTTAGGCGGCCCATATAGGCCAAAAAAAAAGAAAATCATTTTTAAATTTTCGCGGGGGGAGCGCTCAGTACGCGCACCGGGGAATGTACCGGGGAGCGTACTTTAGTGAAAAATAGTGAAAAAAGTTAGAAAAAGATAATCATTTTGAGTGATCAGAGGTAGGGTATCTCTGAAAAGAGCTTTTGGGTCCTGTGGCTGATTTAGGTACCTACAAGTAGGTACCAATGCACAGTCTTAAATTCAGGAGGAATATTCTATTCCCCTCATCTGAGAAGTGCACACCATCTCCTCTGTAGATATCTTGCATGTTGTAACGCAAGTTGTTGTTGTATATTGAACCCATTCCATAGTCTCTCATGTAAGCAGAAACAGATTTATTCACATGTTTCCGTGCTTTCTCAAATTGTGGACAAAATTGGTTGGACCAGTTCCATTTCTGTCTTTGGCATATATTGGAAAATACCAAGGCAGTTTGAGGAAAAAGTGCCATCAATTGCCCAAAGGTGTCCTTTAAAAGCATTTCCAGACCTACCCCAGTCAAAGTGCCTAAGTCATTTCCACCACAGTGCAGAATTATGAGGTTAGGGTGTGGCAAATGCAAAAAGGTTTTCACCAATGGAATCAATTGGTGACATCTTAATCCTCTCTGACCAATCCATTTAATGTTCACATTTTGTAAATCAAGGTTGTGTAAATTTCTGGTAGCTGCATACCTTTGAGCCCAGTGGATACAGCTATGTCCAATAATCCAGACAGAATACATGGTGAGAGGAGATTCTGGTGCAGTCAGATGAAGTGTGGGAAAGAAATGGCAGTTGGAACAATAGGAGTTTGCAAAAAAAACTGTAGACTTTCAGTGCTCTTGTATCACAAGCAATGATTGGTAGATTGAGATAGTTGAAAACTGAAAGTTAGGGTGCATGGTTGTGTTCTGTGTAAGAAGTAATTTGAATGGTTAAAAAAAGTCATTTAAAGAAACATTGCACCAGATAAGCTGGTGTATTCGCAGGTCAAACATCCTTGCAGAGGTGATTTGCAACATTGTAGAATAAACTTTTAAACCTGAGAGCTCAGTGAGGAGGGAGTTGCTATGGTAACAGGTAGAAAGGGCTGAGGGGGGGAAGGGGGTTGGTTTGAAAATACAGAGGGAAGAGTTTTGATTGGTTACCATGAGGAATATGTGTGTAGAATTAGAGGTTTTCTGTGCCTTTATGGTTTGCAGTGCCTGGAGAACATACCTTTTGCTCTGCTAAAGAAATATTGGTGTGTGTATCTGACACTGTTGTGAATCTCCTAAAGCATTTGTAAAGGTGAGTTATGATTCATTTAATATACATAGAGACTTGTATACTCTATGGAGAAGATTTGGAAGCAAATTGTGGATTTTTGATGTTGCTTTGTGTCATGCTTTTTGATAATGCTTGGTAAAGAGTTTTTACTGCATAGAGGAATTGTATTTTGTAAAATTGTGAAGTTTTAGTAGTGACATGGAATGCTTGTACATAGGACCTGTGCTGTGTTTTTTAAATGTGATGTCAAAATCGATTTTGGAAAAAATGAATGGCTTTTACATTTTTTTAAAAGAATAAATAATGTGTGCATGTTTAAAGAAATCAATTTGACTCTTTACAATGATGTTACCTGTGTTAACTCAGTGTAGGAAGCATATTGAGTTTGTTTGCATAGAGGAATTGTATTTTGTAAAATAGTAAGGTTTCAATAATGACATGGAATGCTTGTACATAGGAAATGTGCTGTATTTCCTAAATGTGATATCAAAAACGTTTTTGGGCAAAATGAATGGCTTTTACATTTTGGAGTATAATGTGGCGCAGAGGTTTAAAAAGTGACGCATCTACCTACATGCGTCACTTTTTAAATATTTACAACAAGGGGTGGTGAGGGACAGAGTCTCTGAATTAAGCAGAATACTCTCACCCAGTCAAGAGATCAGGGCTAGATCCAACACCGTTTTTTAGCTCATTGCACCATCCCAGTTTCAGAACCTGGCTGTATGCAAATTAGTCTGTTCCTGTCCCAGTGCATGATGGGAACAGGGCAAACCAAACTACAAAAGCCAATTCTTACACTGGGAAGGAAACAAGCTTCCGGGGACCGGTTTCTGGCATTACAGCCGTCTTCGGCCCGGCTTGCTTGAATCCTGATGGTGCAATGAGCAAGGGACTCATGTCTGAGTATACCCTTCCACGCTTAGGGTGGACAAAATTATTTACAACAAGGGGTGGTGAGGGACAGAGTCTCTGAAATAAGCAGAATACTCTCACCCAGTCAAGAGATCAGGGCTAGATCCAACACCGTTTTTTAGCTCATTGCACCATCCCAGTTTCAGAACCTGGCTGTATGCAAATTAGTCTGTTCCTGTCCCAGTGCATGATGGGAACAGGGCAAACCAAACTACAAAAGCCAATTCTTACACTGGGAAGGAAACAAGCTTCCGGGGACCGGTTTCTGGCATTACAGCCGTCTTCGGCCTGGCTTGCTTGAATCCTGATGGTGCAATGAGCAAGGGACTCATGTCTGAGTATACCCTTCCACGCTTAGAGTGGACAAAATTATTTACAACAAGGGGTGGTGAGGGACAGAGTCTCTGAATTAAGCAGAATACTCTCACCCAGTAAAGAGATCAGGGCTAGATCCAACACCGTTTTTTAGCTCATTGCACCATCCCAGTTTCAGAACCTGGCTGTATGCAAATTAGTCTGTTCCTGTCCCAGTGCATGATGGGAACAGGGCAAACCAAACTACAAAAGCCAATTCTTACACTGGGAAGGAAACAAGCTTCCGGGGACCGGTTTCTGGCATTACAGCCGTCTTCGGCCCGGCTTGCTTGAATCCTGATGGTGCAATGAGCAAGGGACTCATGTCTGAGTATACCCTTCCACGCTTAGGGTGGACAAAATTATTTACAACAAGGGGTGGTGAGGGACAGAGTCTCTGAATGAAGCAGAATACTCTCACCCAGTCAAGAGATCAGGGCTAGATACAACACCGTTTTTTAGCTCATTGCACCATCCCAGTTTCAGAACCTGGCTGTATGCAAATTAGTCTGTTCCTGTCCCAGTGCATGATGGGAACAGGGCAAACCAAACTACAAAAGCCAATTCTTACACTGGGAAGGAAACAAGCTTCCGGGGACCGGTTTCTGGCATTACAGCCGTCTTCGGCCCGGCTTGCTTGAATCCTGATGGTGCAATGAGCAAGGGACTCATGTCTGAGTATACCCTTCCACGCTTAGGGTGGACAAAATTATTTACAACAAGGGGTGGTGAGGGACAGAGTCTCTGAATTAAGCAGAATACTCTCACCCAGTCAAGAGATCAGGGCTAGATCCAACACCGTTTTTTAGCTCATTGCACCATCCCAGTTTCAGAACCTGGCTGTATGCAAATTAGTCTGTTCCTGTCCCAGTGCATGATGGGAACAGGGCAAACCAAACTACAAAAGCCAATTCTTACACTGGGAAGGAAACAAGCTTCCGGGGACCGGTTTCTGGCATTACAGCCGTCTTTGGCCCGGCTTGCTTGAATCCTGATGGTGCAATGAGCAAGGGACTCATGTCTGAGTATACCCTTCCACGCTTAGGGTGGACAAAATTATTTACAACAAGGGGTGGTGAGGGACAGAGTCTCTGAATTAAGCAGAATACTCTCACCCAGTCAGAGATCAGGGCTAGATCCAACACCGTTTTTTAGCTCATTGCACCATCCCAGTTTCAGAACCTGGCTGTATGCAAATTAGTCTGTTCCTGTCCCAGTGCATGATGGGAACAGGGCAAACCAAACTACAAAAGCCAATTCTTACACTGGGAAGGAAACAAGCTTCCGGGGACCGGTTTCTGGCATTACAGCCGTCTTCGGCCCGGCTTGCTTGAATCCTGATGGTGCAATGAGCAAGGGACTCATGTCTGAGTATACCCTTCCACGCTTAGGGTGGACAAAATTATTTACAACAAGGGGTGGTGAGGGACAGAGTCTCTGAATTAAGCAGAATACTCTCACCCAGTCAAGAGATCAGGGCTAGATCCAACACCGTTTTTTAGCTCATTGCACCATCCCAGTTTCAGAACCTGGCTGTATGCAAATTAGTCTGTTCCTGTCCCAGTGCATGATGGGAACAGGGCAAACCAAACTACAAAAGCCAATTCTTACACTGGGAAGGAAACAAGCTTCCGGGGACCGGTTTCTGGCATTACAGCCGTCTTCGGCCCGGCTTGCTTGAATCCTGATGGTGCAATGAGCAAGGGACTCATGTCTGAGTATTCCCTTCCACGCTTAGGGTGGACAAAATTATTTACAACAAGGGGTGGTGAGGGACAGAGTCTCTGAATTAAGCAGAATACTCTCACCCAGTCAAGAGATCAGGGCTAGATCCAACACCGTTTTTTAGCTCATTGCACCATCCCAGTTTCAGAACCTGGCTGTATGCAAATTAGTCTGTTCCTGTCCCAGTGCATGATGGGAACAGGGCAAACCAAACTACAAAAGCCAATTCTTACACTGGGAAGGAAACAAGCTTCCGGGGACCGGTTTCTGGCATTACAGCCGTCTTCGGCCCGGCTTGCTTGAATCCTGATGGTGCAATGAGCAAGGGACTCATGTCTGAGTATACCCTTCCACGCTTAGGGTGGACAAAATTATTTACAACAAGGGGTGGTGAGGGACAGAGTCTCTGAATTAAGCAGAATACTCTCACCCAGTCAAGAGATCAGGGCTGGATCCAACAACGTTTTTTAGCTCATTGCACCATCCCAGTTTCAGAACCTGGCTGTATGCAAATTAGTCTGTTCCTGTCCCAGTGCATGATGGAAACAGGGCAAACCAAACTACAAAAGCCTTACACTGAGTATACCCTTCCACGCTTAGGGTGGACAAAATTATTTACAACAAGGGGTGGTGAGGGACAGAGTCTCTGAATTAAGCAGAATACTCTCACCCAGTCAAGAGATCAGGGCTAGATCCAACACCGTTTTTTAGCTCATTGCACCATCCCAGTTTCAGAACCTGGCTGTATGCAAATTAGTCTGTTCCTGTCCCAGTGCATGATGGGAACAGGGCAAACCAAACTACAAAAGCCAATTCTTACACTGGGAAGGAAACAAGCTTCCGGGGACCGGTTTCTGGCATTGCAGCCGTCTTCGGCCCGGCTTGCTTGAATCCTGATGGTGCAATGAGCAAGGGACTCATGTCTGAGTATACCCTTCCACGCTTAGGGTGGAGAAAATTATTTACAACAAGGGGTGGTGAGGGACAGAGTCTCTGAATTAAGCAGAATACTCTCACCCAGTCAAGAGATCAGGGCTAGATCCAACACCGTTTTTTAGCTCATTGCACCATCCCAGTTTCAGAACCTGGCTGTATGCAAATTAGTCTGTTCCTGTCCCAGTGCATGATGGGAACAGGGCAAACCAAACTACAAAAGCCAATTCTTACACTGGGAAGGAAACAAGCTTCCGGGGACCGGTTTCTGGCATTACAGCCGTCTTCGGCCCGGCTTGCTTGAATCCTGATGGTGCAATGAGCAAGGGACTCATGTCTGAGTATACCCTTCCACGCTTAGGGTGGACAAAATTATTTACAACAAGGGGTGGTGAGGGACAGAGTCTCTGAATTAAGCAGAATACTCTCACCCAGTCAAGAGATCAGGGCTAGATCCAACACCGTTTTTTAGCTCATTGCACCATCCCAGTTTCAGAACCTGGCTGTATGCAAATTAGTCTGTTCCTGTCCCAGTGCATGATGGGAACAGGGCAAACCAAACTACAAAAGCCAATTCTTACACTGGGAAGGAAACAAGCTTCCGGGGACCGGTTTCTGGCATTACAGCCGTCTTCGGCCCGGCTTGCTTGAATCCTGATGGTGCAATGAGCAAGGGACTCATGTCTGAGTATACCCTTCCACGCTTAGGGTGGACAAAATTATTTACAACAAGGGGTGGTGAGGGACAGAGTCTCTGAATTAAGCAGAATACTCTCACCCAGTCAAGAGATCAGGGCTAGATCCAACACCGTTTTTTAGCTCATTGCATCATCCCAATTTCAGAACCTGGCTGTATGCAAATTAATTTGTTCCTGTCCCAGTGCATGATGGGAACAGGGCAAACCAAACTACAAAAGCCAATTCTTACACTGGGAAGGAAACAAGCTTCCGGGGACCGGTTTCTGGCATTACAGCCGTCTTCGGCCCGGCTTGCTTGAATCCTGATGGTGCAGTGAGCAAGGGACTCATGTCTGAGTATACCCTTCCACGCTTAGGGTGGACAAAATTATTTACAACAAGGGGTGGTGAGGGACAGAGTCTCTGAATTAAGCAGAATACTCTCACCCAGTCAAGAGATCAGGGCTAGATCCAACACCGTTTTTTAGCTCATTGCCCATCCCAGTTTCAGAACCTGGCTGTATGCAAATTAGTCTGTTCCTGTCCCAGTGCATGATGGGAACAGGGCAAACCAAACTACAAAAGCCAGTTCTTACACTGGGAAGGAAGCAAGCTTCCGGGGACCGGTTTCTAAGTATGGGCGGATTTTGCGGATCTACGATTCACGAATTTGCGGATTCACGGATCGTGGATCCGCAAAATCCGCGGATTTTGCGGATTGGCGGATTTGGGGGCGGGGCTTCCTCGAGTGTGTGGGCGGGGCCAAACGGACGGGGCTTCCATGCGAGCGCACATGCCCCTTGTGTGAATACAAAAGGTCAGAGACCGATCAGAGCAGCAGATTAAGAGACAGACGCCCCTGGTCACAGCACGGGGATTGCGCACGTGAAAGCCAAAGATGCAAATGCCTCTGGGCAGCATCACAGCGGATTTCCGATGGTATATTTGGGAAGAAGGCACATCTGCCCAGCCTCCCAACGCTCACGATTTTTTTTGGGCTGATGAATGAGTCACTGCATTTGCGCTTCAACTAGTTCCAGCGACCAAGTGTGTGTTACTATGCAATCGCGCCGAAGTGCGCAGGGGGGGTCCCTTGAGTGAAATGTCCATCATAGTGGGTAAATGGCGGGAAGACGGGCGGGTGCACACCTCGAGTGTGTGGGCGGGGCCAAACGGACGGGGCTTCCATGCGAGCGCACATGCCCCTTGTGTGAATACAAAAGGTCAGAGACCGATCAGAGCAGCAGATTAAGAGACAGAAGCCCCTGGTCACAGGAACAGCACGGGGATTGCACACGTGAAAGCCACGTGATTATTTTTGGGCTGATGAATGAGTCACTGAATTTAAGCTTCAACTAGGGCACATATTTATTCACGAAGAAAGACACACCATGTAACTAATTTACGATGGCGCCGGCAAGCTGCCAGCGCCATCCTGCAAAAGTTACTTAATTAGCTTCAACAGGAAGCTCCAACTGATAAAATAAAGCAGGCGCTCGAGCCCCTGCTTTATCTTATCTGTTAGAGCTTCCTGTCGAAGCTAATTAAGTAACCATTTGAGGATGGCGCTGGCAGCTTGCCGGCGCCATCGTAAATTATTTAGGTTTGAACTTTTGACCGCAAAATCCGCTCCGATCGCGGATTGCGGATTCTCGGTAAATTCGCGAGAGTTCGCGGATCGCGGATTTGCCGAAAATCCGCAAAATCCGCGATCGGAGCGGATTTTGCGCTCATGCTTACCGGTTTCTGGCATTACAGCCGTCTTCGCCCGGCTTGCTTGAATCCTGATGGTGCAATGAGCAAGGGACTCATGTCTGAGTATACCCTTCCACGCTTAGGGTGGACAAAATTATTTACAACAAGGGGTGGTGAGGGACAGAGTCTCTGAATTAAGCAGAATACTCTCACCCAGTCAAGAGATCAGGGCTAGATCCAACACCGTTTTTTAGCTCATTGCACCATCCCAGTTTCAGAACCTGGCTGTATGCAAATTAGTCTGTTCCTGTCCCAGTGCATGATGGGAACAGGGCAAACCAAACTACAAAAGCCAATTCTTACACTGGGAAGGAAACAAGCTTCCGGGGACCGGTTTCTGGCATTACAGCCGTCTTCGGCCCGGCTTGCTTGAATCCTGATGGTGCAATGAGCAAGGGACTCATGTCTGAGTATACCCTTCCACGCTTAGGGTGGACACAATTATTTACAACAAGGGGTGGTGAGGGACAGAGTCTCTGAATTAAGCAGAATACTCTCACCCAGTCAAGAGATCAGGGCTAGATCCAACACCGTTTTTTAGCTCATTGCACCATCCCAGTTTCAGAACCTGGCTGTATTCAAATTAGTCTGTTCCTGTCCCAGTGCATGATGGGAACAGGGCAAACCAAACTACAAAAGCCAATTCTTACACTGGGAAGGAAACAAGCTTCCGGGGACCGGTTTCTGGCATTACAGCCGTCTTCGGCCCGGCTTGCTTGAATCCTGATGGTGCAATGAGCAAGGGACTCATGTCTGAGTATACCCTTCCACGCTTAGGGTGGACAAAATTATTTACAACAAGGGGTGGTGAGGGACAGAGTCTCTGAATTAAGCAGAATACTCTCACCCAGTCAAGAGATCAGGGCTAGATCCAACACCGTTTTTTAGCTCATTGCACCATCCCAGTTTCAGAACCTGGCTGTATGCAAATTAGTCTGTTCCTGTCCCAGTGCATGATGGGAACAGGGCAAACCAAACTACAAAAGCCAATTCTTACACTGGGAAGGAAACAAGCTTCCGGGGACCGGTTTCTGGCATTACAGCCGTCTTCGGCCCGGCTTGCTTGAATCCTGATGGTGCAATGAGCAAGGGACTCATGTCTGAGTATACCCTTCCACGCTTAGGGTGGACACAATTATTTACAACAAGGGGTGGTGAGGGACAGAGTCTCTGAATTAAGCAGAATACTCTCACCCAGTCAAGAGATCAGGGCTAGATCCAACACCGTTTTTTAGCTCATTGCACCATCCCAGTTTCAGAACCTGGCTGTATGCAAATTAGTCTGTTCCTGTCCCAGTGCATGATGGGATCAGGGCAAACCAAACTACAAAAGCCAATTCTTACACGGGGAAGGAAACAAGCTTCCGGGGACCGGTTTCTGGCATTACAGCCGTCTTCGGACCGGCTTGCTTGAATCCTGATGGTGCAATGAGCAAGGGACTCATGTCTGAGTATACCCTTCCACGCTTAGGGTGGACAAAATTATTTACAACAAGGGGTGGTGAGGGACAGAGTCTCTGAATTAAGCAGAATACTCTCACCCAGTCAAGAGATCAGGGCTAGATCCAACACCGTTTTTTAGCTCATTGCACCATCCCAGTTTCAGAACCTGGCTGTATGCAAATTAGTCTGTTCCTGTCCCAGTGCATGATGGGATCAGGGCAAACCAAACTACAAAAGCCAATTCTTACACTGGGAAGGAAACAAGCTTCCGGGGACCGGTTTCTGGCATTACAGCCGTCTTCGGCCCGGCTTGCTTGAATCCTGATGGTGCAATGAGCAAGGGACTCATGTCTGAGTATACCCTTCCACGCTTAGGGTGGACAAAATTATTTACAACAAGGGGTGGTGAGGGACAGAGTCTCTGAATTAGGCAGAATACTCTCACCCAGTCAAGAGATCAGGGCTAGATCCAACACCGTTTTTTAGCTCATTGCACCATCCCAGTTTCAGAACCTGGCTGTATGCAAATTAGTCTGTTCCTGTCCCAGTGCATGATGGGAACAGGGCAAACCAAACTACAAAAGCCAATTCTTACACTGGGAAGGAAACAAGCTTCCGGGGACCGGTTTCTGGCATTACAGCCGTCTTCGGCCCCGCTTGCTTGAATCCTGATGGTGCAATGAGCAAGGGACTCATGTCTGAGTATACCCTTCCACGCTTAGGGTGGACAAAATTATTTACAACAAGGGGTGGTGAGGGACAGAGTCTCTGAATTAAGCAGAATACTCTCACCCAGTCAAGAGATCAGGGCTAGATCCAACACTGTTTTTTAGCTCATTGCACCATCCCAGTTTCAGAACCTGGCTGAATGCAAATTAGTCTGTTCCTGTCCCAGTGCATGATGGGAACAGGGCAAACCAAACTACAAAAGCCAATTCTTACACTGGGAAGGAAACAAGCTTCCGGGGACCGGTTTCTGGCATTACAGCCGTCTTCGGCCCCGCTTGCTTGAATCCTGATGGTGCAATGAGCAAGGGACTCATGTCTGAGTATACCCTTCCACGCTTAGGGTGGACAAAATTATTTACAACAAGGGGTGGTGAGGGACAGAGTCTCTGAATTAAGCAGAATACTCTCACCCAGTCAAGAGATCAGGGCTAGATCCAACACCGTTTTTTAGCTCATTGCACCATCCCAGTTTCAGAACCTGGCTGTATGCAAATTAGTCTGTTCCTGTCCCAGTGCATGATGGGAACAGGGCAAACCAAACTACAAAAGCCAATTCTTACACTGGGAAGGAAACAAGCTTCCGGGGACCGGTTTCTGGCATTACAGCCGTCTTCGGCCCGGCTTGCTTGAATCCTGATGGTGCAATGAGCAAGGGACTCATGTCTGAGTATACCCTTCCACGCTTAGGGTGGACAAAATTATTTACAACAAGGGGTGGTGAGGGACAGAGTCTCTGAATTAAGCAGAATACTCTCACCCAGTCAAGAGATCAGGGCTAGATCCAACACCGTTTTTTAGCTCATTGCACCATCCCAGTTTCAGAACCTGGCTGTATGCAAATTAGTCTGTTCCGGTCCCAGTGCATGATGGGAACAGGGCAAACCAAACTACAAAAGCCAATTCTTACACTGGGAAGGAAACAAGCTTCCGGGGACCGGTTTCTGGCATTACAGCCGTCTTCGGCCCGGCTTGCTTGAATCCTGATGGTGCAATGAGCAAGGGACTCATGTCTGAGTATACCCTTCCACGCTTAGGGTGGACAAAATTATTTACAACAAGGGGTGGTGAGGGACAGAGTCTCTGAATTAAGCAGAATACTCTCACCCAGTCAAGAGATCAGGGCTAGATCCAACACCGTTTTTTAGCTCATTGCACCATCCCAGTTTCAGAACCTGGCTGTATGCAAATTAGTCTGTTCCTGTCCCAGTGCATGATGGGAACAGGGCAAACCAAACTACAAAAGCCAATTCTTACACTGGGAAGGAAACAAGCTTCCGGGGACCGGTTTCTGGCATTACAGCCGTCTTCGGCCCGGCTTGCTTGAATCCTGATGGTGCAATGAGCAAGGGACTCATGTCTGAGTATACCCTTCCACGCTTAGGGTGGACAAAATTATTTACAACAAGGGGTGGTGAGGGACAGAGTCTCTGAATTAAGCAGAATACTCTCACCCAGTCAAGAGATCAGGGCTAGATCCAACACCGTTTTTTAGCTCATTGCACTATCCCAGTTTCAGAACCTGGCTGTATGCAAATTAGTCTGTTCCTGTCCCAGTGCATGATGGGAACAGGGCAAACCAAACTACAAAAGCCAATTCTTACACGGGGAAGGAAACAAGCTTCCGGGGACCGGTTTCTGGCATTACAGCCGTCTTCGGCCCGGCTTGCTTGAATCCTGATGGTGCAATGAGCAAGGGACTCATGTCTGAGTATACCCTTCCACGCTTAGGGTGGACAAAATTATTTACAACAAGGGGTTTTTGTCCACCCTAAGCGTGGAAGGGTATACTCAGATGTGAGTCCCTTGCTCATTGCACCATCAGGATTCAAGCAAGCCGGGCCGAAGACGGCTGAAATGCCAGAAACCGGTCCCCGGAAGCTTGTTTCCTTCCCAGTGTAAGAATTGGCTTTTGTAGTCTGGTCTGCCCTGTTCCCATGATGCACTGGGCCAGGGACAGACTAATTTGCATACAGCCAGGTTCTGAAACTGGGATGGTGCAATGAGCTAAAAAACGGTGTTGGATCTAGCCCTGATCTCTTGACTGGGTGAGAGTATTCTGCTTAATTCAGAGACTCTGTCCATCACCACCCCTTGTTGTAAATATTTTTGTCCACCCTAAGCGTGGAAGGGTATACTCAGATGTGAGTCCCTTGCTCATTGCACCATCAGGATTCAAGCAAGCCGGGCCGAAGACGGCTGAAATGCCAGAAACTGGTCCCCAGAAGCTTGTTTCCTTCCCAGTGTAAGAATTGGCTTTTGTAGTCTGGTCTGCCCTGTTCCCATGATGCACTGGGCCAGGGACAGACTAATTGGCATACAGCCAGGTTCTGAAACTAGGATGGTGCAATGAGCTAAAAAACGGTGTTGGATCTAGCCCTGATCTCTTGACTGGGTGAGAGTATTCTGCTTAATTCAGAGACTCTGTCCATCACCACCCCTTGTTGTAAATATTTTTGTCCACCCTAAGCGTGGAAGGGTATACTCAGATGTGAGTCCCTTGCTCATTGCACCATCAGGATTCAAGCAAGCCGGGCCGAAGACGGCTGAAATGCCAGAAACCGGTCCCCGGAAGCTTGTTTCCTTCCCAGTGTAAGAATTGGCTTTTGTAGTCTGGTCTGCCCTGTTCCCATGATGCACTGGGCCAGGGACAGACTAATTTGCATACAGCCAGGTTCTGAAACTGGGATGGTGCAATGAGCTAAAAAACGGTGTTGGATCTAGCCCTGATCTCTTGACTGGGTGAGAGTATTCTGCTTAATTCAGAGACTCTGTCCATCATCACCCCATGTTGTAAATATTTTTGTCCACCCTAAGCGTGGAAGGGTATACTCAGATGTGAGTCCCTTGCTCATTGCACCATCAGGATTCAATCAAGCCGGGCCGAAGACGGCTGAAATGCCAGAAACCGGTCCCCGGAAGCTTGTTTCCTTCCCAGTGTAAGAATTGGCTTTTGTAGTCTGGTCTGCCCTGTTCCCATGATGCACTGGGCCAGGGACAGACTAATTTGCATACAGCCAGGTTCTGAAACTGGGATGGTGCAATGAGCTAAAAAACGGTGTTGGATCTAGCCCTAATCTCTTGACTGGGTGAGAGTATTCTGCTTAATTCAGAGACTCTGTCCATCACCACCCCTTGTTGTAAATATTTTTGTCCACCCTAAGCGTGGAAGGGTATACTCAGATGTAAGTCCCTTGCTCATTGCACCATCAGGATTCAAGCAAGCCGGGCCGAAGACGGCTGAAATGCCAGAAACCGGTCCCCGGAAGCTTGTTTCCTTCCCAGTGTAAGAATTGGCTTTTGTAGTCTGGTCTGCCCTGTTTCCATGATGCACTGGGCCAGGGACAGACTAATTTGCATACAGCCAGGTTCTGAAACTGGGATGGTGCAATGAGCTAAAAAACTGTGTTGGATCTAGCCCTGATCTCTTGACTGGGTGAGAGTATTCTGCTTAATTCAGAGACTCTGTCCATCACCACCCCTTGTTGTAAATACTTTTTAAATATGGCGCAAAAAGGTACAATTTTGGGCTTTCCTGGGGAGTGTAGGTGGTGAGGCTTGTGTCTAAGAGTGTAGTGGACTAGGCTTCATGAAGCCTATCCCCGACTGCACTCTTAGACACAGGTGTCAATTTGACTCTTTACAATGATGTTACCTGTGTTAACTCAGTGTAGGAAGCATATTGAGTTTGTTTGCATAGAGGAATTGTATTTTGTAAAATAGTGAGGTTTCAGTAATGATATGGAATGCTTGTACATAGGATCTGTGCTGTGTTTCCTAAATGTGATGTCAAAAACGATTTTGGCGAAAATGAATTGCTTTTACATTTTTGAGTATAATGTGGCGCAGAGGTTTAAAAAGTGACGCATCTACCTAGATGCGTCACTTTTTAAATATGGCGCAAAAAGGTACATGTTTTATGCCGACGATGCGTCACAAAAAGTGACGCATCAGCAGTGCAAAACTGACGCAGGGCCTCATAAATGAGGTTCTTTTTTTTTTGCACACTACTCCAGTTTAGTCCTGTCCACTGCACTGTTGGACACAAAGTTCACCTTTTGTGATCCCCTGGACAGTCTTCATCTCATCTGCACTCCTGCTTAGGTGTCAGAATCCTATCACATGGGGAAAGCTCCATGTGAAAGCGTTTGCCTCAGTCTTATCCCTGCTGTGAGGCAGATGCTTGTACATAGGACCTGTGCTGTGTTTCCTAAATGTGATGTCAAAAACGATTTTGGGGAAAATTAATGGCTTTTAAATTTTTGAGTATAATGTGGCGCAGAGGTTTAAAAAGTGACGCATCTATCTACATGCGTCACTTTTTAAATATGGCGCAAAAAGGTACATGTTTGGGCTTTCCTGGGGAGCGTAGGTGGTGAGACTTGTGTCTAAGAGTGCAGTGGACTAGGCTTCATGAAGCCTATCCCTGACTGCACTCTTAGACACAGGCGTAAATTTGACTCTTTACTATGATGTTACCTGTGTTAACTCAGTGTAGGAAGCATATTGAGTTTGTTTGCATAGAGGAATGGTCCACTGCACTCTTGGACACAAGCCTCACCTTTTGTGCTCCCCTGGACAGGCTTCATCTCATCTGCACTCCTGCTTAGGTGTGAGAATCGTATCACATGGGGAAAGCTCCATGTGAAAGCGTTTGCCTCAGTCTTATCCCTGCTGTGAGGCAGGTGCAAGATTTTGATGTAACAGTGTTATAAAAGTGATGCAGTGAAATCTCATAGATTTTATTGCGTCATTATTACGAGACTTTTTGCGGAGAAATGACCCCTCTATGTACATTACACTTGACAGAGGTATAATGTGGTGCAGTGGTTTAAAAAATGACGCATCTAACTACATGCGTCACTTTTTAAATATGGTGCAACAAGGCACATGTTTTATGCTGCCAATGCGTCACAAAAAGCGACGCATCAGTAGCGCAAAACTGATGCATGGCTTTATAAATGAGGATCAATTATGTCATCTGTGTTACCTGAGATTAGGAAGTAGATTGTGCAGATGAGGTGAGACATGTCCAGAGGGACAGAGGAGGTGAGGTTTATGATCAAGACTGTAGTGGGAGAGAGGGCTTTCCCGGGAAGCATAGGTGGTGAAGCCTGTGTATAAGAGTGCAGTGGACTTAGACATAGGTCTCATCTTCTTTGTACCTGTGGACAGAGCTGTCTTCCACTATAGTCTTCAATACAGGCCTCACCTTTTGTGTACCCCTGGAGAATCCTCACCTGATCTGTAACCCTGAATAGATCGTTTGCTTTTTGTCATTGCTTTGTTGTTTGGTAATAGTGGTCTATATTGTGCTATTTTTTTCTTTAACACAGATTGAAATCAAGATTTCAAGAGTAAGCAAACATGCCCACAAGGGAAAGGACAAGAAAACAACGTAACCGAGAAAAACCAAAAACAGCAACGGAATTACAGCACTCTTCCACAACAAATACTTCAAAAAACAGGAACCAAGCTCCTGGTAAGACAACTAAGTCTTTTATTTGGAACATATGTACTTTAAAAAAAAATGATGGACAGCATGTAGAAAAAGAAAATGAGAGAGTACATTTGAAAAGGAAGGAGAGAACCTCAAAGAATCCTACAACTGGAGCAGGAGAGAATAATATGTATAGGAATAGAAGGCAGAATCAGTTTAGAGACATTCGTAGATGAATGTTTCGCAATAGAGTGATTTTAAATTTGTTAAAAAACATTAGGAAAGGTAAACAGAGAGCTGCTTTTTATAAGAAAAAAAAAGTGTAGAGAAGATTGTTGATCAGGCTTTTGAAGTTAAGAAAAAGTTATTTATTTTAATAATCAATAGAATTAGGACACTTAACAAGACAATTGATGTTTTCAAATCAAACAGTAGATGGAAAAGAGTAATTAATCGGACTAATTTTTGTAAAGTTTTTTCTGGAGAATGGATGCACAGTTCAAGTTGTGAGCCATTTTTTAATGAGGAGAGTTACTTCCAGGAGAATGATTTAGTGCATGCAGTTGACACCAGTGGTCGAGCGTATGAAGTGAAAGACGGTTGTCCGATTGAAAAAGAGAAACTTGTGCCTAGAGAACCAGAAGAGATGTTAACTGATGAAGTTTTAGGGAGACGTACTAAGGGTCCAGTGTACACTTGGAAGTGTAGTCGTATTTGTAGTGTGCGACAGGAATCAATTGATTTGTTTTGTAATTTCTTACGTACATATAGTAAGAAAAGTCTAAAGCAGAAAGTGAAGTTGTTGCAAGACTTAGATCCTTGCAGAGTGAGAGAAACGACAGGTTTGCAAGGCCATTCACTGGCTTGTCTTTCTAGAAAAGTCTGTCAGAGTGTTTTTCATCATTTTAGGATGTTAGCAGTGCATCATACCAAAATGAGGAAATTAGTGAGAATGTTGTATTATGCAAAAAGTCCAGCACTTAAGCTTAAACAATTAAACAGTGCTCTTTTGCATGGAACTGAATTAGATGTGAAGAAGATTTGTGAAGAAATTGAGATTTGTTATTTTGATAAAAAAGAGGACAGTGTAGAAATTGACACAGCAATTCAAGGTAATGTGGAAGACAATGTACAGATATCAAGTACAGAAAAGTTTGAGCAGGAAATTACCAGGTTTAAGGTGAAATCAAGTGAAAGGCCGAATTTTACTTGTGTGTGTTGTCGACGAAGTCATTATAAGCATCAAACTAGATTAGTTCATTTATACGTAAAAAGTGAAAAGATAAATAATTATGAGTGGAAGGATTTTGCAACTTATTTGTGGGTGGAGAATTGTTTTGATTTGAGTTCTGATCAGCGTATTTGTAAATATTGTTATGATAAATGAAATCAAAACAGAATGCCTGCTAGAGCTGTTCATAATAATCTGGAGTTGGTAGACATTCCCCCTGAATTGATGGATTTAAATACATATGAGTCTATTTTGATTCAAAGTGTCCACCCTTTTCAGGCAATTGTTTGCATGGAGCCTAAGATAGAGAGTTGTTTATTTGCCTCTAGATTTAAAAAAAAAATATTGGTACAATTGGTATAGAAAAAGTAGAAGAGGAACCGTTAGTTATTCTAGTTAATGGGGTTCCGACAAAGAGTAAAAAAATCTGGCAAGATTTAGTGGATGTTAGGAAAGTCAAAAAGGCAACGTTGTATTTAGTCAAAAACAATGAGTATTATAAACATGTGTGTTGCAGCAGAGGAAACAGCTGCAGATGAAGACAGTGATTGTTCAGTCGGCCAAATTGAAAAAGTTGATGTCTCTAGAAGTGAAGAAATATATGAACATTATACTGTTCATCCTTTGCATTCCAAAGAAGTAATGGGTAATGCAATTGAATTGTTTCAAATGAAAGCAGCAAAAGGAAGTCCCGTTAGTGTATGGGAAGAAAGTTTAGAAGCTCGTTGTTTTCCACAGCTATTTCCAACAGGTCGAGGTGGACGATAGGACGATCGACCACTTCAAATTCCTGCATCTGAATATCGAACTGTAAGATTATATGCTGAAGATCCAAGGTTTCGTCAATGCATTCCCTATTTGTTTCATCTACTGTATGAAAGTGACTTGTCTGGGCTTTCTTATGCAGTAAACCATATACTGAAAAGTGGAGCACATCTACAAAATGTTTTGGCGAGGGACTTTATGGAGAAAGTGAATCTGCAAGATAATATTTTGGAATCTCATCTAATCAATCTCATGGCATGTCAGCGTGGTACAAAGGAGTATTGGTACCGTCGTCATGGGGAATTGAAATGTATGCTAAGAAACTTAGGAACTCCTACATGGTTCCTCACTCTTAGCTGTGCCGAGTATGCATGGGATGACTTACTTCAATTTCTACGAGAGGCAAATGCAAATATACAAAATATAGAATTCAAAACACCTGGAGAACTGTGTTCTTTGGATCCAGTAAATGTATGCAGATATTTCAATCATAGATTTGAAGCTATGATGTCTTTTATTACCAACAAAAAAAATCCTCCCCTTGGAGAGGTTTTGGATTTTTTGGGGAGAAAGGAGTATCAAGCGAGAGGTGCTCCTCACATACATATGTTGTTGTGGATTAAAGATGCACCCAATGATGAGACAATGATGAGCTTCATTGAAGAGTATTCAACATGTGCTGTTCCGAAAACTACCGAAGAAAACAGTTTAAGGCAAGACGTTTTACGCTTTCAATCCCATCGTTGTGGAAAGCAGTGTCGTCGAAAATTCAGAAACAAGGACAAGTTCTACACAAAATGTCGTTTCGCCTTTCCACGACCAGTGATTTCTAAAGGAAGAGTAAATTATTTGATGTCTTCTCTGCGACATACTGTGACGAGGAAATCACCAAAAAATACATACAATTTAAAAAGAAACGAAGAGTCCAAGTACATCAACGACTACAACCCAGTGATTTTGTCCATGTGGAATGCTAACATGGATATTCAATTTGTTGCTGACAACTCTATTGCTGTGGCTCGATATGTGACGTCTTACATCACAAAAAAAGAAAAGACAGAACTGAAGGAAATGTGGGAGGACATTTCACATGAAAAGAGTCTAAGCAAGAAATTATACAGTTACAGTCTGAAGATGTTGTCGCATCGAGAAATTGGAGCATATGAATGTTCTGATCGATTGTCATCTGCAAGTCTATATGCCAAATCTAAAACCATCATTTGGGTGAGTCTAGGTCTTGCTCCAACACGAAATCGAGTTTTGAAATCTGTACAAGAAATAGAGTATTTGGCGGAGAAAGAACCAGAAAGTACAGATATTTTGAAGACCAACATGTTGGATACATACTATCCAAATAGAAGTCGTTATCTTGAGAACGTTTGTTTGTATGAAGTTCTGCAAAACTATATTTATAAGAGAACAATCAGAGAAGATATTAACAATGGAATATATGATATCATTGGGTGTGAAGGATGTCTAGTGAGACAGAAAAAAAGCCATTTGATTAATCATCGAAAATTGAGTTGTGAAAATCCAGAGAAAAGGGAATTCTACTATTTAGCTCTTTTGCAACTCTTTAAGCCATGGCGTACAGAAGAGGAACTACTTGGAGATTTTCTCTGTTACGAAGATTCTTTTAATGCAACCAAGGATACCATAGAATGTCCTGTTTTTCTAAATTATCTGCAAATGTTGAACGAAGAAATAGAGCAAGAAGCCACAATTGCTGCAGAGATTGCTAGAGACAGTTCTCAAGACAGTCAGAGTTCTGCTTCATTGAGTCAGGATCCACTTGGAGGACCAATTATCCAAAATGAAGCTGGCACTGCCATGGATGAGGTGGAAAGAGCTATGGAACAAGCTCAAGATGATGAAGTTAACTTAGAAGATTTGGTGAAACAACTAAACCTTGAGCAGAAACAGATATATGACGAAGTCACAGAACAGATTGAACATGGATTCAGTCATGACAAAAAAGAGTGCTCATGTACATCATTTAAGCCTGTCCAACTGTACGAGAGTGGAGAAGCGGGAACTGGAAAAGTTTTCTGATTAAAGCAATTGCAACTTATCTGCAGAAAAGGACTGAATCATCGCTGTCTTGTGTTGTTACCGCTCCAACTGGGCTGGCACTCCACACCACTGGAATCAAGCTAGCCGGGCTGAAGAGAGGTGTTACCTCGAAACCGGGCCGGTCCTCGGATGCTTGTTTCCGTTCTGGGAAGGACATGGCTTTTGTAGTTCGGACTGGACTGTTCCCATGGGGCACAGGGTCAGCGCTGATTTGTATATCGCCATTGTCTAACCCAGGGTGGTGTGGAGTGGAAAAACGATGGATTTGGGCCCAGATCTTTGGACTGGGGTGAATGTGTGACATTGATCCACATTCTGTCCATCATTGTTGTGTTTGCAGTTACCGCTCTAAGTGTACTGGGGATGCTCAGACGTGAGTCCCAGGCACTCCACACCACTGGAATCAAGCTAGCCGGGCTGAAGAGAGGTGTTACCTCGAAACCGGGCCGGTCCTCGGATGCTTGTTTCCGTTCTGGGAAGGACATGGCTTTTGTAGTTCGGACTGGACTGTTCCCATGGGGCACAGGGTCAGCGCTGATTTGCATATCGCCATTGTCTAACCCAGGGTGGTGTGGAGTGGAAAAACGATGGATTTGGGCCCAGATCTTTGGACTGCGGTGAATGTGTGACATTGATCCACATTCTGTCCATCATTGTTGTGTTTGCAGTTACCGCTCTAAGTGTACTGGAGATGCTCAGACGTGAGTCCCAGGCACTCCACACCACTGGAATCAAGCTAGCCGGGCTGAAGAGAGGTGTTACCTCGAAACCGGGCCGGTCCTCGTATGCTTGTTTCCGTTCTGGGAAGGACATGGCTTTTGTAGTTCGGACTGGACTGTTCCCATGGGGCACAAGTTCAGCGCTGAATTGCATATCGCCATTGTCTAACCCAGGGTGGTGTGGAGTGGAAAAACGATGGATTTGGGCCCAGATCTTTGGACTGGGGTGAATGTGTGACATTGATCCACATTCTGTCCATCATTGTTGTGTTTGCAGTTACCACTCTAAGTGTACTGGGGATGCTCAGACGTGAGTCCCAGGCACTCCACACCACTGGAATCAAGCTAGCCGGGCTGAAGAGAGGTGTTACCTCGAAACCGGGCCGGTCCTCGGATGCTTGTTTCCGTTCTGGGAAGGACATGGCTTTTGTAGTTCGGACTGGACTGTTCCCATGGGGCACAGGGTCAGCGCTGATTTGCATATCGCCATTGTCTAACCCAGGGTGGTGTGGAGTGGAAAAACGATGGATTTGGGCCCAGATCTTTGGACTGGGGTGAATGTGTGACAATGATCCACATTCTGTCCATCATTGTTGTGTTTGCAGTTACCGCTCTAAGTGTACTGGGGATGCTCAGACGTGAGTCCCAGGCACTCCACACCACTGGAATCAAGCTAGCCGGGCTGAAGAGAGGTGTTACCTCGAAACCGGGCCGGTCCTCGGATGCTTGTCTCCGTTCTGGGAAGGACATGGCTTTTGTAGTTTGGACTGGACTGTTCCCATGGGGCACAGGGTCAGCGCTGATTTGCATATCGCCATTGTCTAACCCAGGGTGGTGTGGAGTGGAAAAACGATGGATTTGGGCCCAGATCTTTGGACTGGGGTGAATGTGTGACATTGATCCACATTCTGTCCATCATTGTTGTGTTTGCAGTTACCGCTCTAAGTGTACTGGGGATGCTCAGACGTGAGTCCCAGGCACTCCACACCACTGGAATCAAGCTAGCTGGGCTGAAGAGAGGTGTTACCTCGAAACCGGGCCGGTCCTCGGATGCTTGTTTCCGTTCTGGGAAGGACATGGCTTTTGTAGTTCGGACTGGACTGTTCCCATGGGGCACAGGGTCAGCGCTGATTTGCATATCGCCATTGTCTAACCCAGGGTGGTGTGGAGTAGAAAAACGATGGATTTGGGCCCAGATCTTTGGACTGGGGTGAATGTGTGACATTGATCCACATTCTGTCCATCATTGTTGTGTTTGCAGTTACCGCTCTAAGTGTACTGGGGATGCTCAGACGTGAGTCCCAGGCACTCCACACCACTGGAATCAAGCTAGCCGGGCTGAAGAGAGGTGTTACCTCGAAACCGGGCTGGTCCTCGGATGCTTGTTTCCGTTCTGGGAAGGAAATGGCTTTTGTAGTTCGGACTGGACTGTTCCCATGGGGCACAGGGTCAGCGCTGATTTGCATATCGCCATTGTCTAACCCAGGGTGGTGTGGAGTGGAAAAACGATGGATTTGGGCCCAGATCTTTGGACTGGGGTGAATGTGTGACATTGATCCACATTCTGTCCATCATTGTTGTGTTTGCAGTTACCGCTCTAAGTGTACTGGGGATGCTCAGACGTGAGTCCCAGGCACTCCACACCACTGGAATCAAGCTAGCCGGGCTGAAGAGAGGTGTTACCTCGAAACCGGGCCGGTCCTCGGATGCTTGTTTCCATTCTGGGAAGGACATGGCTTTTGTAGTTCGGACTGGACTGTTCCCATGGGGCACAGGGTCAGCGCTGATTTGCATATCACCATTGTCTAACCCAGGGTGGTGTGGAGTGGAAAAACGATGGATTTGGGCCCAGATCTGTGGACTGGGGTGAATGTGTGACATTGATCCACATTCTGTCCATCATTGTTGTGTTTGCAGTTACCGCTCTAAGTGTACTGGGGATGCTCAGACGTGAGTCCCAGGCACTCCATACCACTGGAATCAAGCTAGCCGGGCTGAAGAGAGGTGTTACCTCGAAACCGGGCTGGTCCTCGGATGCTTGTTTCCGTTCTGGGAAGGAAATGGCTTTTGTAGTTCGGACTGGACTGTTCCCATGGGGCACAGGGTCAGCGCTGATTTGCATATCGCCATTGTCTAACCCAGGGTGGTGTGGAGTGGAAAAACCATGGATTTGGGCCCAGATCTTTGGACTGGGGTGAATGTGTGACATTGATCCACATTCTGTCCATCATTGTTGTGTTTGCAGTTACCGCTCTAAGTGTACTGGGGATGCTCAGACATGAGTCCCAGGCACTCCACACCACTGGAATCAAGCTAGCCGGGCTGAAGAGAGGTTTTACCTCGAAACCGGGCCGGTCCTCGGATGCTTGTTTCCGTTCTGGGAAGGACATGGCTTTTGTAGTTCGGACTGGACTGTTCCCATGGGGCACAGGGTCAGCGCTGATTTGCATATTGCCATCGTCTAACCCAGGGTGGTGTGGAGTGGAAAAACGATGGATTTGGGCCCAGATCTTTGGACTGGGATGAATGTGTGACATTGATCCACATTCTGTCCATCATTGTTGTGTTTGCAGTTACCGCTCTAAGTGTACTGGGGATGCTCAGACGTGAGTCCCAGGCACTCCACACCACTGGAATCAAGCTAGCCGGGCTGAAGAGAGGTGTTACCTCGAAACCGGGCCGGTCCTCGGATGCTTGTTTCCGTTCTGGGAAGGACATGGCTTTTGTAGTTCGGACTGGACTGTTCCCATAGGGCACAGGGTCAGCGCTGATTTGCATATCGCCATTGTCTAACCCAGGGTGGTGTGGAGTGGAAAAACGATGGATTTGGGCCCAGATCTTTGGACTGGGGTGAATGTGTGACATTGATCCACATTCTCTCCATCATTGTTGTGTTTGCAGTTACCGCTCTAAGTGTACTGGCGATGCTCAGACGTGAGTCCCAGGCACTCCACACCACTGGAATCAAGCTAGCCGGGCTGAAGAGAGGTGTTACCTCGAAACCGGGCCGGTCCTCGGATGCTTGTTTCCGTTCTGGGAAGGACATGGCTTTTGTAGTTCGGACTGGACTGTTCCCATGGGGCACAGGGTCAGCGCTGATTTGCATATCGCCATTGTCTAACCCAGGGTGGTGTGGAGTGGAAAAACGATGGATTTGGGCCCAGATCTTTGCACTGGGGTGAATGTGTGACATTGATCCACATTCTGTCCATCATTGTTGTGTTTGCAGATACCGCTCTAAGTGTACTGGGGATGCTCAGACGTGAGTCCCAGGCACTCCACACCACTGGAATCAAGCTAGCCGGGCTAAAGAGAGGTGTTACCTCGAAACCGGGCCGGTCCTCGGATGCTTGTTTCCGTTCTGGGAAGGACATGGCTTTTGTAGTTCGGACTGGACTGTTCCCATGGGGCACAGGGTCAGCGCTGATTTGCATATCGCCATTGTCTAACCCAGGGTGGTGTGGAGTGGAAAAACGATGGATTTGGGCCCAGATCTTTGGACTGGGGTGAATGTGTGACATTGATCCACATTCTGTCCATCATTGTTGTGTTTGCAGTTACCGCTCTAAGTGTACTGGGGATGCTCAGACGTGAGTCCCAGGCACTCCACACCACTGGAATCAAGCTAGCCGGGCTGAAGAGAGGTGTTACCTCGAAAACGATGGATTTGGGCCCAGATCTTTGGACTGGGGTGAATGTGTGACATTGATCCACATTCTGTCCATCATTGTTGTGTTTGCAGTTACCGCTCTAAGTGTACTGGGGATGCTCAGACGTGAGTCCCAAGCACTCCACACCACTGGAATCAAGCTAGCCGGGCTGAAGAGAGGTGTTACCTCGAAACCGGGCCGGTCCTCGGATGCTTGTTTCCGTTCTGGGAAGGACATGGCTTTTGTAGTTCGGACTGGACTGTTCCCATGGGGCACAGGGTCAGCGCTGATTTGCATATCGCCATTGTCTAACCCAGGGTGGTGTGGAGTGGAAAAACGATGGATTTGGGCCCTGATCTTTGGACTGGGGTGAATGTGTGACATTGATCCACATTCTGTCCATCATTGTTGTGTTTGCAGTTACCAACTGGGCTGGCAGCACATAACATTAAAGGGATTACTTTACATCGTTTACTGATGCTGCCAGTGGAGCATGATAACAAATTGGAGTATCACAAGCTATCTGGAGATGCGTGTTCCGAAGTTTCGAGAGTCCTGAAGAAAATGAAACTTCTTATCATTGATGAAGTAAGCATGGTGTCAAATATAATGCTTGCTTTTGTGCATTTGAGAATGCAAGAAATTCTTAGAACAGACTATGATGTCTTATTTGGAGGAAAACATATTATTGTTTTTGGAGATCTTCTGCAGTTGACTCCAGTGAAAGGACAACCTGTGTTCAAAATGCTCATGCATGAAGATACCAGGAAGTGCTTAGGGAGCATTGGAAACGTTAATATATGGTTAAACTTCAAATATGCAGAACTGCTTCAAAATATGCAGCAGGCAAAGGATGAAGATTATAAAAATATTTTACAAGATGTAAGAATCGGAAAACTAGGTCAGCAAGGGAAAGAAGCTTTACATGGATGATTAATTTCAAATTTGTACCCAAATGAAAACATTCTTCCAGAGAATATTTTTAAGAAAATTAACGAGAAGAAATCTGGCATATGTTTGATGCCAACTCTGAAAGAATGTTCCATGTTCAATAACAAAATGTTACAGTTAGAAAATGAAGAGATAGTGAAACTGGAAGCTACAGATAAAATAGAGCATATGGGAGCAACAATTATTTTGTCTGAAAATTTGAAATCAAAATTGGATTCATTAGAGAAGACTATATCTAAAACTGCTGGTTTTGAAAAGACTCTGAATGTGTGTTTAAATTGTAGTATCATTTTGAGAAGGAATTTAAATGTTGAAAGAGGTCTGGTAAATGGAGCAATGGGTCATGTTGTTGGTTTTGGGAATTACAAAAATAGAGATGGAATTGAAATTTTAAAAATTAAATTTGATGGCATTGATGAAATAGAACAAATTTGTCGTTGTTCAGCTAGATTTTTGCTCGTGAAAGATTTATATGTTCGCCGAAAACAGTTTCCTATTTGTTTGGCATATGCGGTGACAATTCATAAGTCTCAAGGTTTAAGTGTAGATAGCGCTTTGGTGAACATTGGAAGTTCTGTGTTTAAAGAGGGTATGGCATATGTGGCATTATCACGAGTCAGAACTTTATCAGGATTGTACTTGATTGAGTGTGATGAAACAAAGATTTGTGCAGATCTACATTGTGTTAAAGAATACAATAGGTTAAGAAGAGAGTATGCTCCACATTTGCCTCAGTATCCTCTGATTGAAAACGTGTGGTAGGCCGAAAAAGAAGAAATGAGAGTAATTGCAGTGAGGTATCAGAAAAAAGGCATAAAGTAGATAAAAGTGTAATTGTAAAGAGAAAGAAAAAGGATTCTGTTGAAGATGTTGCTGGATTTCAGTTTGAAAACAGTTCTGGTGTCAGCTGCTATGCTAATGTAGTAGTTAATGTTGTTTTTTTTCTTCAAAATTTACAAAAACAGGTTGTCGAAAATCGGGAACAAACATTGGGGCATATTACCAACCAATAGAGATAATTTTTGTCTCTACCTTGTTTAGAGACAAAAATTATCGCCGCACATCGGCGATTTTTATCGCAGATAAACCTTGCTATTAGCAAGGTTTATCGCAAATGCGATAAAAAACGGCCGCAATGCATGAATATCGCTGAAAAGTCAGCGATATTCATGCATTATCGAGCAAATGCTCTTAGCCATGTTATCCACCTCCCATTGGTTAACATGGCTAAGAACTGCTCAGGGCAGGTGTTAGCTTTTGTAAATATTCGCGCTTAGCGCGAATATCTCCAAAAGTTGGTAATAGGAGATAGCGATGTTAGCGACTGTTTCCAGTCGTTAACATCTTGGCACGCCCACTTTGCATGTCATTAGTGATAAATATCACTGACATGCAAAGCGGGGCCCAAGATGGTCGCTATCTCCTATTAGCTGTCGCTAACTGGTGTTAGCGACAGCTTGGTAATAGGGAGATAATTTTATCTCCGCTTTCTTGGCTTTTAAAGCCAAAAAAGCGGAGATAAACCTCCTTGATAATATGCCCCCTTGTGCTGTTTATTGAATTCTGTGTTAGAGAAATGTAGTAGTGATAGAGCAAAAATAGAAAGTGTTTCAGAAATTAGAAATCTTCTAGACATATGTTCAGGTCAAAATCAATTTTCACAGAATATTCATTAGGATTGTCAGGAATTTTTAATGTATATGTTTGATGTATTGCAAGATGAAGGAGTAGATATAAAAAATCTTTTTAACCTTTCTTATCAATGGCAACATGACTGTGATAACTGTGCTTCATCAAGTACTACTAGAACAGACTCTGAAAGATTTATATATTTGACTTTACCAGACTGCAAATCAGTGCCTTTTAATAATCTAGTTAAAGCAGCGGATCACAATATGGTGTGTACCCAATGTAAGTCTGCAACGCTGTCCACATTATTTCTACAAAATTATGGTCACTATGTCATTTTAATGTTCCAACGATGTAGACCCGATGGAACTAAATTGACAACTTCTATAAAAAATGTCGTGGCTTCTCAGTTATCGATATCAGGAAGAACCTTTACAACTGTAGCTATTATTTTTCATGACGGTCCTTCTACAACATCAGGGCATTACACATGCTATTTAAAAACTTCTAAAGGTTGGACCCAATGTAACGACACTCATTTGACTTTCAAACAACGTTTGCCTTTTGGCTTTATAAATTCATACCTAGTGTTTTTACAGCCAAAATTTAGGTAAAGGTAATTGGCCTAAGAAGACGGGAGGAGTACTCATATATACTCATACATCTGACACTATTTGGCCAAATGGAAAGGTGCAGGAATGAGTAAAGAGTCATGACTGAAAAAAAGGAGTATATGAAAATATTGAAAATATTTCAGATGTTCTTGGAGCTTTTCTTCTAGAAAGTCGATGAAATTGATTTTTTACTGAACAGCAAAGTACTTTGCAACGAGAAAAGGACCTCCATGATATACTATTTGGCCTCAAGGAAAAGTAAGTCAATCAAAGATTAGTGTACATTTGTCATTTGTTAGTATCTAAGGTTTTTTTTAAAACACAATCTTTTAGATTGGTTTTTTTTCCCGCTGTTATATGATGAGTAATTTGAACTCACTGTTTTAAGTGAAATTCAATATATTCTGAGAACAGCAAAAATAAACTATGTAACATGTTGTACAAGTTATTCTATAGTTTGGATTGTGTAAATTAAATTGTATTCCCATTGTCTGACACTCACTTTCCTTTTTCCATCCTCTTTCAGCTCTTTTTACTCACTTATAATGTCTTTCTCTCACTCTCTGTAACCTCCGTTCCTTTACTCCACTTCTTTGACAACCCCTCATTCTCATTTCAACTGTGTGCATCCCCTCTCTCCCTTGCATAACTTTTCAACTTTCAGTCTATCTCCTTTACTACCCTTTTCCGTATTTTCCTCCTTTGCTCTTTTAGTAATTCCTCTTTACTCACTCACCAGTATTGTCGCACTCTATCACTATAATCATCCACTCTCCCTTGCTTATCTTTGTTTCCTCCTTTCTTTTGACCTCTTCTCTCTATTTTCCGTTCACTACCTCTATGTCCTCAGTGCCTCACTCTCCTTGTCTTATGTTCACTTGTGTTTATCTACCTTCTATCATTTCTTTTAGAACAACTTCACTGCTCCTCTCTCATCGTTCTTCATGCCATTTCTTTTACTCTGATTCTATTACTATCCCTGATTTTCTTTCTTTCAATGTCCTTCTCTTTACTTTCATCACCAAATTATTTTCTCTCAGTACCACTGTTTTAGTCGTCTTCTCCTCTCCTTCCTTTTTTTGCTCCCTTACTCATTTCCTTTTCTCACTCATTGTACTCCACCTCACTCAGTTTTTCTCTTAGTGTGTCTGCCTACTAACTTCCTCAGTCCATTTCCCTCAATCGTTGTATATTATCCTCTCTCCCTTCATCTTTTCACTCTATGACTGTTCTTCACTTACTCTCAGTTATCTTCTATTCCTCATTCTTCTAAATGCATCCTTAATTAGACTGTTTTTTGTCTCAGTCATTATCTTTTTACTTACTACTGTTTCCTGATTTAGTTTTGCTAACTCACATTGTTTTAGTATCTTTCTTCCCTTCAGTTCATTTCTCTGTTCTTCTCTTCCTCTGTGTCAGTGAATCTATATGCCTTACTCTTAGTAATTTCCTCTCATTCTATTTCTTTTTTTCTCTTTTTATCCTTCTACCTTACTTTATTTCCCTTTCTGTGTCCTTCACTCTTACTTTATTTCTGAATACAGTGTTTTGATTTTTAACCTCTTCATTTGTATATTTTAATTTAAAATATACATTTTACTAATTATAACTTATTTTTTCTTCTCTCTTTCACAGATACAAAGTGTAGTACAAAAAGAATAATTAAAGTTACATTTATTATATGGTAAGTATGATTAAAAAAATGTAGTTTGTCATCACCCTTTGCTTAAAGCTTACTAATATTTTCTCAACCAACCTCACTCCTGTGTCTTTACTCTGCTTCCCTCAATTATTCTTATTCTCCATGTTTACTCCAATTTCCCTATTTCTCCTCTCATATTCAACTTCTTTCAATCCCTATTCTTTACTTCACTTACTCTCTGTTCCCTTCCTTTGCTTTTTCATTCATTTTGTTTTTCTACATTTTTTACCTTACTCCTACACACACACCTCATCCCCCTCTCAAAACATACACACACCTCTAACATACACCCCACACATACACAGCACACACACACCTCATACACACAAAAAATTTCCCCCCACACACTCTTCACATATACACACACATTCCATACACACACATACATCACACACATATACACCCCATATCCATACACTCCTCACACATACTTCACACACCGTCACCTCCACCCACACCAAAACACCCCACACAGCCACAACCACAGAAACACCTTACACACCGACACCCCGACCTACACCCACTGACTCCCTATAACTCACACAAACTGCATTACTTATCTTTGTTTGCTATTTCACTCAAACCCATTCAGGTACTGTTACCTTTATTTTCTCTGTCCTTTGTCTTTGTCACTCCCCATCTCTTATCCTAATTCAATTTTTCACTCTCTTTCACCCCTTTTTACTTATACTAACTGGTCTTTTCTTACCCTCCCTCACAGTTCTTCATTTATCCCAGTTACGCCACTACCGTTCATTCTCAATTTTTTTCTGTCCTATCTTTTTCTGTGTTTAACTATGTAATAAACAATCCCTCTGTGTTTCTCCCTCTAGCTCTCTTTTTCTTAACATTACTCTCTTTGTGTTCTTCCCTCATGCTAACTCTTTACGTACCCTAAGAAAAAAAAATTGACAGAGATTCATTAAAAATATAGGTTTAATTTTATATATGAAAGGTAGTTCTAAAAAGAACTGGTTTTTTTCTTCTTTTTGTTGTTTTATATTTTTTTATTGTTTTTTGAACATTTTGTACTTTTTTTGGCTTTTCAAAATAGTTTTATATTTTTTTTGTATTTTTTATGGGAAGAAACAAAGAGAAAGGGAATTGAAAATGGCTCAACTGGAGCAAAAAACACAAAACTGAAAAAATTACTTCTTTTTTTTGGGGCAATCGTGATTGTCACCAGCAAGGACAATGAGCTTCATACTCTTTTCCCCATAGGACATAAGCTTGCCACATCCAGTACAAGTGACTTTAAAATCACCAAATCGTTCCTGGATACAAGGCATCATCTCTAATGTGGCAGGTCCTGATTGACTGGGTTCCTTTCTTTTGGAGCTGGTCCTTGAACACTGGGGGAGGTGACTGGCCAGTTCCCTGATCTCTGCACGAGAATAGTTAGCAAGATGTTTCCGGGTCATATGCCAAATCATGGTATGATTACCAAATGAATATTTTTTATCTGGATTGCCCCTTGAGAGTTCTGCACCACAGATTCGACATGTTACCTTGGCTGCATTAACTTTTTTCTTCCCCTCTGGAAGTGAAAAAAACTCCCATACAATGTGTTCTTTTGGCTTGTATGGGTTATTTTCTTCAGGCAGCCATCTGCTCCCCTCCTCATCTTCATCTTCCTCCTCCTCCTCTTCTTCACCACCAATGTATTGTTGTGGTGGTCCTCTTGGTGGTGGTGGTGGTGGTACAGATGCTCCAGCTGTTGCTGCTACAGTAGCCATTTCAAAGTAGAAAAGAATTGTCTCTGTAGATGAAACAGGTCTTCCTCAGTCAAAGGACAAAGTCAGAGTAAGGAAGAAAGGTGGGTTTTTTTATCATTTGGAAAAAAAACTGTGCTGAACCAATCAGAAGTGTTATTTTCAGGTCACAAGACCCAGGCATTACTCATTTAGAAAGCAAAACTGTTCTGCACCAATAGAAAGTGTTATTTTCAAGTCACATGACCCGACGCTCCGGGGCGCGCCCACGGGTGCGTAGCGTAAGCGCGTCAGGACGTTTCGCGATCGTATGCGATCGCGTGCTTTCGGTTGCGATTACGCTGTGCGTCATATGACGCATCATGCGTGTACGCGATACGTCACGATGTTGTTTTCGTTCGCGGCAATAGCGCTCCCGGGACGCTCCCCGGTACGCGCCCCGGGGCGCGCCGTAATATTGCGCTTACCCGTGCGTTCACCGGTAAGCACCCTGGGAGCGCCCCCGGGTTAAAATTTTTTTTTTTTTTTTTTTACATATTTATACAATATAAAATTCGTTTTAAAATTTTTCACTTTCTATATCTATAAAGATTTGCTATTAAAAAACCATTGAAATTCACTGAAAAAACCATAGGTTTCACACCAGTTATAGTTAGGAATTAGCATTTAAAAAACCTATTAAATTCACTGAAAAAACCATAGGTTTCACACCAGTTATATTTAGCTGGAAATTTTACTGGCATAAAACCAATAAAATTCCCACGTTATAGTTAGTTGGACTCACTATATCTTGCGCGTGCCATGCACTGCTGATGACGTCACATATTACATCACTCATGACATGGTCAGTGTGCTGGCCAAAATAGTTTATTTAAGTCAGCCCTTCCGACGCGTTGCGCCTGTCCCGCAGGCTTGTTCACCTAAGTTTTACGTATTTGCAGTGGCCATTTTAAACATTGTGCACCAACATTCAATCACGTGACATTTGGACTACATAAAGAGTGTCATGGATAACAGACTCGTAGTTCAGAGAGCAAACCCAAATATAAGCGCATACAAATATAAAAATGAAATCTTTTGTAATACGATTTAAAGAGAGCATTTAGCGATTTCCAACATCATTACTGTTATAGGAAATTAACAGATATTCTGGGGAATTTAGCACACAATTTTATATACATGCCAAGTCCAGCTCTATTCGGACCAAGTTCCCGACTTTTTGTTTTTCGAAACCTTTATTGGTACAGTTACTAGCTACTGCATTGAATTATTGGCTAGTATATGCCTACAAACACAGTGCCCCTATTCTTTTTGTGTGTACCGCATATGCTATCAAAAAGGCACCTATGTAAATTCATCTGAGTTTGAATAAACAATTATCATTATAATTATGATCATATTGCCCCAGTGGGCTAAATAATCACTGTTTGCTTCCATTCTGCAGCTCATATATATTCATATAGTACCTAACTATACAATAACAATTTCATCTCCATAGTCTATTTATTAACCCCACGGATTGACGGGCCTTGTAGGTCAGATCACATTAGCGATTTGAGCGATCTCTCCTTACAATTCTAATGATAATTCTAATGATAATTGTTTATGTGAACTCAGATGAATTTACGTAGGTACCTTTTTGATAGCATATCCCTACAACAGAGCAGTGTGTTTGGACACACACACACACAAATAAAATAAAGGAAACTTTATTAAACACATGTTACCTATGATGTTATTGCTTTATAACCAATGGCAGCATAGCATTGAAGGTTTCCTTTATTTTATTTTGTTCATTATGAATTTCATTTTGTAACTATGAATGCTTAATACGTAGTTTGAATATAAAAGTAACTTTGTATTGAATATATCATGATAAGATGGCCGCCACTTTTCATGTATTCACTTGGTGCACATTGTCTGTTGTTTATGTTTACACTGCTGAAAAAAACTTTATAAAAAAATGTGCAAGAAACGCCTGTCACCTCACATGAACAAGGCATAAAGCTGAAACGCGTTGCTGTGTGGCTGAATAAACTTTGCTTAAAACGAATCCCTAGTGCTGTCCGTAAATCTTCTGGATAATTGACGGTATGGATATATATGTATCCAAACACACTCCTCTTTTGTAGGGAGCGTAATGACCCTAACAGGGCAGCCTTGCCAGGTGGGAAATGGGTACCCACAAATAATGGTCAGACTGTGCTCACTAGGGGAAAAATGTTAAGCGAATTTTTGGTGCAGACAGAGTAGTCTATTCGCAATCTGTAATGTACGGCAGGTTGTCATAGTCCCCAACTTGTTTTGGTTCCCAAGTGTGAGCCTTGTTCACGGGCGGGCATTCCATGGGTAACAACGTCCACTCGTGAACAAGTTTGATATATCAAGCCATTCCAGGCCACCTTAATTTAATTTTAATTTCTTTTATAGCGCTGGAATCAATCCCGTAAGGGTATCTCCGCGCTTTGCCAGCTAAGAATCATCAGATAGTGTGACATGAGAGGTTAAAAGGACAGAAATGCTTCTTGATAGAGAAGGGTCTTTAATGTCTTTCTAAAAGACATATGGTTAGTGGTCATTCTGATGTCAGTGGGGAGTTTATTCCATAAGGCAGGTCCAACCGAGGAGAATGCACGGTCTCCTTGTCTGAATTTCTTTGTGGCAGGGGGTTTTAAAAGGGCTTGATTGCTTGAGCGAAGAGACCTGCTAGGCTGGTATAACTCAAGGGATTGTGACAGGTATTTAGGACTTGCTCCATCAAGGCATTTGTGGACCGTACAGCACATCTTAAAGTTGATACGCTGCCGTATGGGGAGCCAATGTAGTTCTTTCAACAAGGGCTTAGAGGGGGTCCTGGCCGGTGCACTCATGACCAGTCTTGCTGCTGTGTTCTGCACTACCTGCAAACGACCTACTGCATCTGCGTTTGCTAATGTCAGCAGGCCGTTGCAGTAGTCCAGACGGCTGGTAACCAAGGCCTGTACCAGTGTCTTCCTATAGGTGGCAGGGAGATAGGGGAAGACACGTCTAAGGAGGCCAATGGTATGAAAACACAACCCTGCGATGTAATTGGTGTGTTCCTTCAAAGTCAGCTTTTGGTCCAACTTAACCCCTAAATTCTTTACATGAGGTTTGGATGTAGGTACTGGGCCAAGATCTATTGGCCACCAGTCTGGGGACCAGAGGAAACTCGCTTTGCCAAAGAGCATGACCTCAGTTTTTCCCACATTACATTGGAGGCAGTTCACAGCCATCCAATGTGACACTGCCCTCATACCCTCAGCAAAGTTCTCCTTGACTTTGGGGCCAAGGGAGCTGAAAGGGTAGAGGAGCTGGGTGTCATCAGCATAGGAAACCGGTATGAACCCATATTGCTGCACAATCTCAGCAAGGGGGGCCACATATACATTAAACAATGTAGGGCTAAGGCATGAGCCCTGTGGCACCCCCTTCGTGAGCACCCTTGAGATGGAACGAAAGGGGCCCAGGCTGATAGATTGTGATCTCCCGGAAAGGAAGCTCTCCAACCATGATAACACTAAGCCTCCAATTCCTACTCCCTGCAAACGGCTGAGAAGGATGTTATGAGACACGGTATCAAAGGCTGCGGACAGGTCCAACAGCACTAGAATCATGGAGCCGCCTCTATCCTGTGACATTTTGATCTTATCTGTCACAGAAAGAAGGGCCGATTCAGTGCTGTGGTTGGGCCTGAACCCAGATTGAGATTGGTCCAGGCCCCCTGTCGCCTCGATAAAGCTGGAGAGGATGGTGTTAACGTGTTTCTCTGCCAGTTTGCTGATGAAAGGAAGGAGAGAAATCGGGCGAAGGTTGGAGAGTTCTGACCAGGGCAAGGTGGAATTTTTGCGTATAGGGTTCACTACCGCTTCCTTCCAGGATTGTGGGAGTAGTCCCTCGGCAAAGGAGAGATTGAGCAATTTCTGAATAGAGGGTCCTAATATCTCGTTCAGAGGGGAAATTAGTTTGGCGGGTATCAAATCAGTAGGAGAGCCTGTCTTTATTTGGTTGATAAGCGCAGTCAGGTCTTTAATGGTTATTTCTGGGATAACATGAAGGGTTTCCCCAGAGGTCACCGTTGGGAAAATTTCAAGGGCCTCAGTATCCAAGGGACCCGAGACTGCAGTAATTTTCTTATATATCCCTTCTATTTTGTCCTCAAAGAACTGAGATATTTCATCACATAGAACTTGAGTGGAAGTATCTGGGCTCTCGCACACTACAGGTTTAGTGAAGGTCTGAATGATTTTAAATAGCTCTCTTGTAGAGTTGCCCGCCTCTGCAATTTGGGTGGTGAGGCTTATTTTTCTTGCTTTTTTTATATTTTTGTAATAAGTACTCATAGCCTCCAAATACCGATTCTTATCTTCCCCATTGCCTGTCCGTCTCCAAAGTTTCTCCAACTTTCGACATCCCTGCTTTTCTGTTTTAAGGGCCTCAGTATACCATGCTCCCCTTTTAGCTATGGTGGGTTTTTTCACATTTTTCTGAGGAGCCAGAGTGTCAATAGCTGTCGTAAGTGTGGAGTTAAATTTAGAGAGGGCAGTATCGATGTTGTCGGAATTAGAGAATATAGGCTGTTTCCAGGTTTGTGTGAACCTGGCAGGAGTGATTTTATGCCATGCTCTACGTTTAGTGGACTGAGTAGCAAGGTTATTTATGGGATTGGCTAAATGTAGCAGGGAGAAATCTATCATTTTATGGTCAGACCAATAAATGTGCTTAGGGGGGTAGCAGTAAACATTGGGATGGGTGGTAAAAATCAAATCCAGGGTGTGACCACCTGAATGAGTAGGTCCACTATTTCGGAGGTGCAGACCTAAAAGAGCAAGATCTGTTAAGAATACATTCGTATCATGGTGATCATCAATGTCAGTGTGAAAGTTAAAATCTCCGAGTAAAATAAAATTCCCGTTAGCTTTCATGTAGGGGGCTAACAGTTCTGTAAGGGCAAGAGAGAATCCAGCATTAGGTCCAGGCGGGCGGTAGACTAATGCTCCTTTCCAATGTACCTTGGGGCTGATTTTTAAATGAAAAATTATTACTTCCATGGTAGGTAACATCACTTGTTCTAAGACTCTAATATTCAATGTATCTTTATATATGATGGCAGTCCCGCCTCCTACCTTCTCAGGGCAGTCTTGACGAAGAATTTATATCCCATAGGTATCCCTAAGGTGATAGTGGGGATAGTATGGGGTTTCAGCCATGTTTCTGTCAGGAAACATATCTCAGGCTGAATACTGTGAATAGTGTCCCATAATTGCATATCATGTTTAGGGAGTGATCTGACATTTAACAAAAAGCTTTTCCAGCCTCCCTGGGAATGTATACTGTCTCTCGGCCGTCCAACAATAATGTTGGAGTAAGTAGCTTGAAATCCGCATTTAATGCAGGAGAAGGGACCCTCGGGGCATCTTAGCATTCTGTTTGTGCAGCTGTGTATCCCCTGGGGTTGCAGCGTCAGAAGAGCATGTGATGAGTACCTGATACGAGGGGTGATCATTGGGCAGTCCATAGTAACAAAAACAGGGTGGTTGGCCCCTGGCCCCGTCCAGTCGCGGACGGGCGCAGACGGGCCACTCTTTGGCTAGTCTTCGGCATTGTCTTCGGATCTCCTGTGCGCGATCGCTGCGCGCTCAGAGGGGGGCGAGGGCTAAATAGCCCCGTCAGCCCTGGCCGCTAGAGCGCTAACCGCTCAGCGAAACCGGAAGTGGTGTTCTCCCTCCCCGGAACACAATCACGGGGAAGCGAGCGCTCAGGAAACTAAGCCTCAGGTGGTATTTCGGCGTGTATGTGCGAGTGTGTGCACTTTTATAATTCTAGTGTCACAGATGTGTCAATTATTAAAATCAATTCCACAATTTTAGCAAGTTTAAAATCTCATGCATATGCAATACGCAACACGCGAAAACTGATAGCACAGGTTGATCGTCCCAAGCAGGCCAGCGGGTCCGGGAAACACTGCCACTGTCCCCCTACCGCAGCGCGGGAAAGCAAAGCTCAGCCTAAATAGCCCCGCCAGCCCTGGCCGCTAGAGCGCTAACCGCTCAGCGAAACCGGAAGTGGTGTTCTCCCTCCCCGGAACACAATCACGGGGAAGCGAGCGCTCAGGAAACTAAGCCTCAGGTGGTATTTTGGCGTGTATGTGCGAGTGTGTGCACTTTTATAATTCTAGTGTCACAGATGTGTCAATTATTAAAATCAATTCCACAATTTTAGCAAGTTTAAAATCTCATGAATATGCAACACGCAACACGCGAAAACTGATAGCACAGGCTGATCGTCCCAAGCAGGCCAGCGGGTCCGGGAAACACTGCCACTGTCCCCCTACCGCAGCGCGGGAAAGCAAAGCTCAGCCTAAATAGCCCCGTCAGCCCTGGCCGCTAGAGCGCTAACCGCTCAGCGAAACCGGAAGTGGTGTTCTCCCTCCCCGGAACACAATCACGGGGAAGCGAGCGCTCAGGAAACTAAGCCTCAGGTGGCCTCAGGCATGTCCTTTCCTGGCTTGATAAATCTAAAATATTACAAAGCAGGGTAAGTCGCTGTGTTACGTTACTCTGCCCCAGGGAGGAATTCTATGGGTGGAGCATGGGTGTTCCTGCGCATCCACCCATGGATTTTGGCGCATTCCCTGCTTTACCATCAGTAGTAGATCTAGGAATGTGGCAAAATGTTGCACCTCTCCAGGAGATGCACTGCAAGGACAAATATATTTATTTCTCCTTGTTAACGTCCTCTTTCTATGTGTGCTGCATTCTGCAACACACATAGAAAAAGGAAAATGCATGAGGGAATTGATTTTGTGCAGGAAGGTGTTTCTTCCTGCACAAAACCAATCCTGCTTGGAACAGAGGCACCCTTGCACCTTGGTGCAAGGGTGTCTGCGTTGATGCTAGGCAGCACATTGTGCGCCACAGCTGGGAAATGACAGGAATGCAACATATATTGTAAAGTAGGGCACATTCCAGCTCTTTCCCTATGACCCAGCAAGGTGACTTGTTGTGCTGCCTGATTATTACTCAATATGCCCTTTAAGGATTTTTCATGGGTAGGATAGTTTCACTCCCCATCAGTTCCACAGGTGCCCATTGGCAGAGACGTAGGTGTCGTATAGAGGCCTCTTCAGCTTACGCCCATTTATACAAATCGCATTTCCATTTATACATTACAGGTGTATATGGGGACTTCAGATTAACAGATTAAATCTATCCTTACCAATATGCATTTACCTTCACAATATTTTGGTTCTCGATATTTGGGCCACAGTACTTTTGTCCTAGATATTCTGACGACCCTATTTCATAGATCGCCTGTCCTGAATTCAAGTGGAAATCCTGGAATGTTCACAATATATTTCTACCGGACTTAATCGGCACCGGCTAGTGTGCTAGAATTAACTATATCATCCCAGGACTCAAATAAAAACATTAGGTGCAATGATTTCCTCCTCGTTAACAGGGAGACATCAAGTTAAAAGAGATAGTAAACACAAAGATCTTTAACGTCCCTTTATATGGGTGCAAAATGGGGATTTCCATGCACTCCTGCTAAGAGTTCTTGTGAGGACTTTATTTATTCACTTATGAGCCATGTAATCAAGATGCTTCACTGCAATGAAATATGCTTTTTTTTAAAGGGCCCTATTGCGGTTTGGAGATAGGGTCTTGCTATGTCAAATACACAAAAAAAATAACATCAGCTCTAGGCTGCCTGGGATGAGATGGCATTTTTTAAATTTACGAATTGCCAAGAAAGCTAGAGTTTAAAGATGCTTAAGGAAATGCACCGTAAAATATGTACACGAGGAAAATGTAAGAAATGCTATTTCAAATCAAACTGTAAAAATCATTTCACGTGTTTTGTGTGTCACATATTTGGGAGACTTGAAAAAGAAAAAACCTTTTTCTTCGAGAACTGCTTCATTAAAGTCGAAGAAACTCAAACATCCTTTGTGTCCTGCTTTTAAAGTCTAGCTTTACTTATTTGTAGACAGTATTCCTAAAGATCTAGCTGGTACATTTCGTTGACGTCAGATACAAAATGAAGGACCTTGTGTTATTCCAAAACTCACATCAACAAATTAAGTACATTCATTACATCTCTTCAACTCCTCCCATGTTGGATGGTACTAGCTGCATTGAGGTGATCATGTGATGTTGCTTTATGCCTTTACTTGGTAATTGGAGTGCTGAATGTTTCTTTGCATTTTTTGTGTATTGGGCATCCATCCCAGAGGACATTCTCTTTCATGTGCTGTGACACTTGGTATCTTATGACGAGTGGCAGAAGCACAGCAAATAATTCAAGAAAAAATCATAGTGTTATGCTTTACTTCATGCAAGTTTGTTGCAGGACAACAAGAAAGCAGCGTAAAATACTGAAGTACGAGCCATACATAAATGTGGGTGGAGGTTAACTTCCTCGGTTCACACCGTCTGGGCGCATGTTGTGCATTCCCCATTTTTCCGGCCCCCGGAGAAAGTGAGGGGCACAGACCAGTCTTGCCCCGAGGTACTTTGCGCAATGGCCAGAAGGACAAGGTGTTGAGGGAATGAAAAGAGTTGGGGAAGGGGCAGGAGTACGGAGGGTATAAAGGTGTCAGGAGAGGAGGATCTGGCCTCTTCCTGGCATGTAGCACCACCGGGAGGGTAGAGAAAAGTTAGCCACCTACCTACCCTACAGGTTGTAGAAGAAAGGCACGGGTGTAGATTGTTCTTAGCGTGCCAGTTTAGGACAGGTTGCAGGACATAGGTGGGACAGCACTTTGGACGGGTGGTGAGTCACATACGGCCGGATCCACCCCTCTGGCGGGAAGGGGACACAGGAGACTGATGGTAGGGTGCTGGATGCAATGAGCGATGAAGGAAATGCAAGAGAGGATGTTTGGAGGGCAAGTGTAGGCGAGAATGGGGATATGAAGGAGGTCACCAAGTGAAAGGGGAGGAGTGACACTGGTGATATTGTCTGTAAAGTGGCAAATGTTTATGATGTAAAGTTATATTCGCATTTATGTACTGTTAACAAAGTTTAACTGTTGCAACCTTGTCCTAATAAAATGGCCTTTTTACACTTCAAGTTACAGCGTGGAGTGTAGTTATTGCATGATAGTGTGTGATCGTACAGACGTTCGACTTTGGAACTCATCTCTAAATTATGAGGTATGTTTTTCATGTGTGTGCGCCAGGTTGTTGCTTTTTAACCTGCAGTATCCTTGAATGACCCTGGAAAAAAAAATTGTTTTTCGTTGTCTACCTATATTTTAGAGTATATGGTGTAATTTTTGTAACTTCATGTGCTCTCATACTAAAGTGCTTTTAACGTGTGCCTAAGCAGTAAAGGCCTTTTGGCACAGGTCTGTCAGGACTTCAAATTTGCTTTGTTGTGAAATGCAATGTTCTGCTTTTCATATGATAAATACACAAGCAACGCAGTAAACATGGGTAAATGTTCATATTGGTTTAATCGTAGGACTTTTTGTCTATATAATCAACTCCTACCACTGCCTAGGAAACAGTGTGGATGACTCACCAATGAGGAGAGCAAGTGCTTAAAGGAGTCTTAAACTGTGGTTTTCTTTTAAGCATATTTTCCACCCTGGATGGATTTAGATCTACAGCCTAAATAATTGTAAGCATGTTACCAATGTAGTCCTCAGAAGAGATCACAGGATGCAAATTTGGCATAAGTGGACATCTCGCTTCCTGCCCATGAGTGATTCCTGATGGCAGAAGACGTTTTAGCAACACCCACACTCCCACTGTATTTAACCCACTTTATGTCCCCTAGCACGATGAACCATCTCCACCTGAATTTGGTTTTTACACATACTGGTAGATAGATGTCTCTGATTTTGATACAAAATGTATGATGTTTAACAGTTTTGAATTGACTGACAGAGTATGTAGATGCTCATGGATGGTTTGTGGCACCTAATACTTTCATGTGGTTACATAAGGCGAGCGTGGGAACACCACCATTTTACATGCTCATGATTTTATGGTGCCTTCTTTTTCTAAACACGATGACATTTGACACACGTCATTGCATGCTTGTGCAGAATAATATTCTCTGAAACAGCACTGCTTAAATTTACATTTCATAGACATATCATCAAAATGCCTTGAACATACTGTACAAGGTCTAAGTTCAGTTTGAAAAATGTTGTTGTTATTGTCCTTTCAGTGACAGAGCTATCGCAATCAAATCAACAATAGTGGAAATACAGGAACTTCGGCATGTTAACATGGGTGATGTTTATTACCTTATCTGCATCACTTCTTACTTTAGTTAGGGGAGCATTTCGCTGGCACTAAGAGGCTGCTACATGACAGAAATCCAGCTCAGCTGAATCCTGTCTACCTCTTGCGAGGGATGCTGCCCAACTCTCCACCAAGACGGGCATCTTGATGACACTTGCCCACAGCTACCGGAGGAGTTAGTTCATTCTACAGGGATTTTGCAGATTTAACTACCCTAGGCATACTAGGATAGGTACTGCTGGGTGGGAGTACAATATATACAGTACTTATATGCAAGCATTTATTCTGTAACGACAAAATGGTTAAACTGTTTCTCTTTTTCAACATTCTCATACATTATTATATTTCATTCTATTGATTATTACAGCACACTTATTTTACTCAAGAATCACAATGCTTCAATAACTATTGAAACTGCAGGGAGTGCATTTCTTGTGTATCTCTTTGGGTATGCATTAATAACCAAATGAAAAGGTTCTTTTATATTCCATATAAGTACCCTAATATAAGTTCAGGTAATATCATAACCCTTCACCTATATTCTCCCCCTGCATTACATACATAACAGATCTCAGGGACTGACCTTTTACCTACATACAACACTACACACAGAATGCATGATTTTTCCTTGGTAAAAGTCTCATACATTATGTATGAGAATTCATGGAAGCCCAGCAGGACCACCATCTCCTGTACAATATCTATGCAAAAAGTTCATTCTCAACGTCATCTTAAGTCTGACAAAGTAATACAGCAAGGTAGAACCCCTCGGGAGACCTATGGGTATATATACATCACATCTTGCTACGACAGGCAGAGGAGACCAGGACTTCCTGGCCGACACACTGACCAGAGACGCTGAGGTTCCTGCATGCAGATATTCCAGCTTGCAGTGGTCAAACATCCCTTGCGGGATATCCAACCCGAGACCAGGACAAGGTCCCACAGTCTCTCAATACAGGTATATGGGGTTGACTTTATCCTAGAGGAATTCTTGGCTTAACACCTACACACATGCTAGGTACACTTAAGTACATGTAGTTAGGGAGGCATCGTAGGAGAAAGCACTTTTATCATTGTGTATTTTATATATCCATATTATTCATGATTATTGCAAGATGGTAGAACTCTATCATCCTTTTACTTTCATTGTGCTTCTAATCATTTATATCTGTTACCGTCTAGTCGTTGTTGCAGCTCATCTATTTTACACTAGAAACACAACTGTTAAAAAAAAGCTTATTGGAAAACATCCAGACCGTTTATTCTGTGTATCTTGCTGAGACTAGGTGAGCACAAGTGACTGAGTTAAAAGTAGTACACTGATTCTATGGTCCTGAGGGATCAGGGTTGTCATGTCCGATGGTTGCGAAGACTATTCCCTCCTTGGGAAGAGGAGATTCTAATGGCACTGTGAGCTAGTTGGTACAGAAGGCCAACATTCCTGGTGGGGGTGTTTAGAGCAGTCTGACACCAGTCCTAAAGTGTATGTAAACCGAATGCGCAGATCCTGTATATGTTTTTATAGGAACTACTCAACATGGCGATGCCAATGTTGGTTGGGTACTTATGTAACAGTCAAAACTGAGTAGCTCAGTCGAGCTATTCTCAGAGACCCCTACTCAATTTCCCCAAGAGACGTCTGGAGTGGGAGGGTACAAAATCTGCTGCAGCTGAAGGGGAAAAATCCTATTTATTGGCTGTTGGTTAAGCAAGCTTGAAGGACACATTGTTCCTAAATTGTGCATTACACCTTATCTTGGAAAACTCTGCTTTACTAATACAATGACTGATGAAAGCGATAACATAGTACAAGATCTACACCTCTCAGCCGGAGAAGAAGATGCAGACGCAATTCACATTGCAGAAAATGTTAGGAATGCTGTTATCATGAAACTAGGTGCACATGGTTTAACAGCCAGGGGTGGAAAAGTAACATTTGTGATTGAGGTGCATGATTCACATAGGGCAGATGTATACTATTCATGGGTTATATTCCCAGTTGCGAATGCAATAACAAAGACATTTCATTACTACACAGAAGATGAAATACCGGACAAATATTGTTCCTATGAGAACATTGAAGTTCCACTAACTTACCAGGAACACTTATATTGGTTTAATGTCACCCTCCCCGATATAACAAATAGAGTAAGACTCGGCCCACTCGGAAGAGACAGAGCAACATGGCCGGTATTAGTGGCCTACACACCACATCCTGACATTGAAACGATGCCAGGAGGAGACTTACTCACACTCCATAAAGAAATGATAAAACTGTACAGAAATATGACACAGTTTGTGATGAGGACACGACGGCTACAATAACAAGTCCAGTTCAGAATTCAACAGCTAAAAACACACCACAAACATTACACGCAGTAATGGGTAAAATGCCCACAAATGGCATTCTGGGTAGCCCAAATAATAACACAGCTAGAAGCAGTATTCTCAAATACAAACTCATTTGAAAAACACAGAATGTTAACAATCTGCTTGCCCATCAGGATAACACCACACATAGCACATTGTACCTCCTGGGGTACAGCCTCCGCTGCCATATATACCAGAACTCATGGTATCCCATCATTAGCAGTAATACTGGATGTATTAAGACAAATACAGAATGAGTACAGAGCAGAGCCTGCTTTAAACTTAGGGATGAAATAACTTGGTAATTTTGCCCAGGTATCAGCTATATATATGATATGTAATCAAGGCTGCATGTCTGGCAGCCGAAACGCGTCATGTTGCACCTCTTGATGTGTTAATAAAGCTTCCAGAGTCTGTGCCCTTGTGTTACGCCGGAGTGACTGTTGTGGCATTGGGATTTCTTTGATGTGTTGATTATCCTTTTATTGAAAGGTCTCCAAGGATTCAGCAGGGTCCTTACAACAACAATTCAGCATGCCTTTCAAAGTTCTGTTCTGCAAAACATGTTTCGGGCTTCCTTCACCCTTGATCACTGGCTTCTGGCAACAGGGTAATGGCAGCAGTTTCCAGCACACCTGCGCTGTTTTAAATATTCTGTCTTAGTGGGCGTGTTCCACACAGCATTCTGGTAGACTGAGTTCTCCAATTTATAATGTCCACAGTGAAAGTCACTGAACCCCGAACAGTTGCTGTTCAAAATCATAGTGATTTGCTGCAAGATACACGGCTGACATCCTTGCCTTTTCAGAGTCCTAACAACAGATCACGTCGGTCTTTTGCGCCTCATTTTCCTGGCGCTGAGACTCTGCTCATATGCTGTTGGGCTCCTCATGATCCGAGCAGGACCGACATAAATCAACAAGAAAACGCTCCCAAATTTGAGGTGTCACACCAACGTGTTGATTATCCTTTTATTGAAAGGTCACCAAGGATTCAGGAGGGTACTTACAGCAACAATTCTGCATGCCTTTCAAAGCTCTTTTCTGCCAAACATGTTTCGGGCTTCCTTCTCCCTTAATCACTGGCTTCTGGCAACAGGGTAACTGCAGCAGTTTCCAGTACACCTGCGCTGTTTTAAATATTCCGCCTTAGTGGGTGTGTTCCACACAGCATTCTGGTAGACTGAGTTCTCCAATTTATAATGTCCATAGTGAAAGTTACCGAATCCCGAACAGTTGCTGTTCAAAATCATAGTGATTTACTGCAAGATACACGGCTGACATCCTTGCCTTTTCAGAGTCCTTACAACAGATCACGTTGGTCTTTTGAGCCTCATTTTCCTGGCGCTGAGACTCTGCTCATATGCAGCGCGGCTCCTCGCGATCCGTGCAGGGCTGACATAAATCAACAAGAAAATGCTCCCAAATTTGAGGTGCCACACCAACGTGTTGATTATCCTTTTATTGAAAGGTCTCCAAGGATTTAGTAGAGTCCTTACAACAACAATTCAGCATGCCTTTCAAAGTTCTCTTCTGCCAAACATGTTGCAGAGCGAGAAGGCAAAAGGGAGGACGCAGTTCAGGAATTCATTTTTTTTAAAACATATTTTATTGAGTTTTATAGTATCAAACCATACAGTTATTTCAAGATCTTTGTTACATAACCATGTCTAACAAGGCGTTCCATCTCAAAATCCTCAGTTTGCACAGGTATGTACATGAACTTCCAGCTTTACATCACTTATTATACATTCATTCATAATATGTATTATCAGCAGTATAGTATAGGGCAATACATAGAATAAAACCCGAAACAATACCCCAACTTCCCCCCACCCCTAAGGTCACGGTCTCTGTCCGCCCATTACACACTGCACTGAAAATACAGTGGACAGCTTCATCATTAATAATGTCTGGTCCGCACACTCAACATTGCACTAAGTCCCAACCTTGATCTTCGGCACACACACTGCCTGAGTCACTTCCGTACCAATCATCTATTTCCTAGTTCAAAGAATTCAAATCGTGTGCTCGCATCCCCTCTAACATAACTTCCCATTCAAAGGAAATCGGGGTTTTACGCAGGCCTCTGATTTCTTCTCTGCGTAGTGCCGCACCTTCCGCGCTGCCCCAGTGTAATAATTCTGTGTGCCAGACATGCACTTCAGGGGATTTACGAGATTTCCATCTCATAGTTATATTTCTAATACCCAATATAAATGCAAGGTTTACAAATCGGTGTTGCACTTTATGGGTAGTGGCATGAGTATGGAGCCCCAAAATTCACTCCCCCAGTGTATCAGTAATGGCAAGCTGTGTGGCCGACTGTCATGTGTCGTACAATATCCCAATATCCCCATATCTTCGGGCATTCCCATACCATGTGTATAAAGCCCGCTCCTTCTAGAAGACATCTCGGACATGAGTGCTGTGTTTGGGGAAACATCCTGTCTAGTCTGTTCGGTGTTAAATATGCACCATGTAGCACCATTGTTTGGATAAATTTGAATTTGGCATTGTGTGGGACCTTTCTGGAGTGTTCCAACACTATCGACCATTCCTTCTCCGACATTTCTTTTCCCATATCTAGTTACCACAGGGTCTTCAGCGTTTGCACGGAAACTCTTGTATGTGTACTAATACCAGCATATAGCCATTTAATCAGATGACGCCCACCGCCCATGTAATATACCATCTTAACCCATTCGTTCTCGGGGGACTGTTCTCTATGGGGCCCAATGCGTCTTAATAAATTTAACCAGTGCTGCATGCATTAGGTACAAATGAGCCGGGCGCCAGTCTGATTTGTAAACGTGTCATGGTCCATTAGTGTTTCTTCCCTGAACAAATCCGCCACTGTACTAATACCCGCATCTAGCCAGGGCGTTAATTAGCATTTCGTAAGCCTACCACTTGCTAGCGTAATTCCTAATAATGGTATATTCCCCGCGTACCTCTGTGTCGTGTGTGTATATTGCAACACCGCTCTCCAGCACCGTAATGCCATCTGCAGTAATGGGGGAAGGTCTGTCGTGGTCCTGCTACCCGGCAATAACAAAGCATGTAGTGACCCACTATCCAAGTCTGTGTCTGTATAGTCGATTTCTTGCCGGTTACGCCCCACCGTTCAATACGGCAATCATTGTAGCTGACAGGCGTAATAATAGGCACGAAAATCTGGTACTCCTAGGCCACCCGCCCTAGTACCGATTTGTAGTTTTTTTAGGCTGATACACCGCCTGCCCTTGCCCCAGATGAGATCTGTAACCAGAGTGTTGAGCAAACTAAAGGTATTCTGTGGCACGATCAATGGCAAATTCGTAAAATAATATAACAATTGTGGCAAAACAACCATTTTAGCAATAGCTGCTCTGCCAATAATAGTGAACGGTAACGCACTCCAGAAAGTGACACTAGATCTCAATGCTCTAATCGTTTTATTCAGATTGCCTTCCAACATGTCTTTGTGTTATCTATAGATTTGTATGCCTAAATATCTAAACGTCGACTGTGTGACATGAATGCTAGTGCCACCGATATCTACCTCTGCCGTGCCCTCCTGTTCCATAAAGAAAAATGCATGCGTTTTTGTGGTGTTTATAGCCAGTCCAGATATAAGTTCAAAACTTTGAAACGTCATAAACAGCGTGATCATTGGTCTGGTGAGATCAGATATATACATGAGGATGTCATCGGCGTACGCCGAAAATAAGTGAGTCGTGTTACCTATTCGTATCCCCCAATCTAGGAAATCCTGTTGTAACTTTAGTACCAATGGCTCTAATGCTAGTATAAAAAGGAGGGGGGACAACGGGCAGCCCTGTCTCGTCCCTTTATGTATGGTATATTCCTCTGATATTTGTCCTCCCGTTCTAGTGAGTGCCGTGGGGGCGGTGTATAATATAATTATCCACGTTAGGTATTCTGTCGTATTCCAAATTTTTGCAGTGCCTGGAACATATATTCCCAGTGTATGGAGTCGAAGGCCTGTCTAAGGTCCAGCGAAAGACAGCCGGCATGTGGGTATCACTTAGGGGCCTCCTGTAGCAAATAATATAATTTTCTTATGTTAAGGGAAGTGCTGCGAGCAGGCAAGAAACCCGTTTGGTCTATGTGTGTCCAACAAACATTAATAATCGCAGAAATGCGTCATGTCCACCATCTTTTATGTGTGCAACTATGAACGAATATAGAGTCAGTGATACCCCGTACCTTCCATGTTGGCCAAGTTGTGGAACTTTATAGATATAGTGACACATTTGCTTTTAAGACCCGGGTGACGTAAGCACTACAAAATGGACACCCGAATCACTTGATTTCTCATATAGCTCACAACGGGACCATGCCCATAGCTCCAGAATCATCTGGGCGTAGTTTGCGAAGTAGCGCCTCACCAAGCTACGCAAGTGCACTTCGCGAGTTACGCATTCCACTACGCAAACTGCGTTGTACCCTGTTCGCAATGTGCAAGATGCCGTTTACAATGATTGACCAGTGAGGACAAGCATCCGGCACTGTGCAATCATTGAAAACGGCATTATGCACAGTGCGAGCTGTAGTTTTCTGCCACTCGAGTAGATTTTTCCTCAACTTTGAGTGAGGGTGTTTGGGGTAGGGAGGCCTGCACTCCTACTCCCACCATGCCCCTTGTCCCACACCTGAGCAGGATAGAGCCCTCCCCCACCCAGGAGCACTTGGAACCCTTTGCAGTACACCAAACAAACTTACAGGTATATAGCCATCTTCACAGTGAGGGTGTTTGGGAGAGGGAGGTCGGCACTCCTACTCCCACCATGCCCCGTGTCCCACACCTGAGCAGGATAGAGCCCTCCCCTACCCAGGAGCACTTGGAAGCCATTTCAGTACACCAAACAAACTTACAGGTAGGTAGCCATCTTCACTGGGAGGCCTGTTTGGGTGAGGGAGGCCTGCACTCCTACTTCCACCATGCCCCCTGCCCCACACCTGAGCAGGATAGAGCCCTCCCCCACCAAGGAGCTCCTGGAAGCCATTGCAATGTTCACCTTCACCTAACAGGTAGGTAGCCATCTTGCCTGAGAGGCCTGTTTGGGGGAGGGAGGCCTGTATCACTACTCCCACCATGCCTCCTGCACAACACACTCCAAGAGGATGGAGCACTTATCTGATCAGGAACGCTCTCCAGACGTTCTGCCACGCCGCCCACCACCTCACGGAAGCCTCATCAGGCTCTCTGTTTATATGCTCAGGCTTCCAAAAATCACTCAGGCAATAGTATTATAAGTAGTCCTGAAGATGATCCCAGTTAATAATTTCGAGATAGGGATCGAAACGTCATGTCGACTGTTTTAACAGTTCTGCATCTTTCATTTGTAAAATATGTGTTGCAGCTACTGTTGGTTTGTGCTTACACAAGATTGCATTGCATTGTAAGCCACCTTTTGCTCCACTCCGTTTGCCTGTCATTTTTTCCCCTTGTATTGTTTTCTCTCCTCCCTTACTTGGTAAGGCTTGTGCCCAGTTTTTGATCTGTGTCGTGTCTCACGTAATCGTGAATCTTCATTTTATCTTGGAAATAAATATTCCTTTTTCCGGCTGGACATTGGAGAAAAAGAGACATAGTTCTTATCTAAGTCTGTGTTTATTGCTTATAACTGCATTGAAAAAGTTTAGGACCTTTGTTTTTCTTAACCATGTTGCTGCTGTGTATTGATGCAGTGTTCACGATGGACATTGCCATTGAATGTGCCCCAAATCGCGGTAGTAACCGCCTAGCCATGGCGGTGTGACACCAGCACAACCCCTTACACAAGTGCGGTAGCCATGGCATGGAGACATTGGTAGATGGTGGTGGGCATGCTCCTTCATCCAAATCGCGGTAGTTACCGCTTGGCCACGGCGGTGTGACACCACCATGGGGCATTGCCTACAGCCAATGGGAGCGATGATTGCGGTGGTATGATGCAGTTTTGAATATCGCGGAAGGCGTGCACCACCACCGCGGAGACGGTCATTGGATGCTTTTGAAAGATGCACCATCGGGGTAGCGCACCCCGGGCCCCTGCGGTGCATCACCCCCATGGAGCAGTGCCTACAGCCAATGGGAGCGATGATTGCGGTGGCATGATGCAGTTTTGAAAATCGCGGAAGACGTGCACTACCCCCGCGGAGGCAGTCATTTGATGCTTTTGAAAGAGGCAGACCTGGACAACCAATTGTTGCAGCTTGGCACCTAAGAAAGTACCCCAGGGGGCTATAAATGTGTGGGAGTGAGCCTCACATTTCCACTGCTCACAGAGCCTGCTGCCTGGGACCCTCTCCTGCTGCTGCCTCAAGAGCCTGCTGCCTGGGATCCTCTCCTGCTGCTGCCTCAATAGCCTGCTGCCTGGGACCCTCTCCTGCTGCTGCCTCAAGAGCCTGCTGCCTGGGACCCTCTCCTGCTGCTGCCTCAAGAGCCTGCTGCCTGGGAACTCTCACCACTCACTTCCACCACAGGTGTTCCATGTCCACAGGGATGGCAAGGACAGAAAAGATATGTGCCAGTCCACTCACAAGCGAGGAGCTGGAGGTCCTTGTGGACGAGGTGCTGGCACAGTACCCAAGGCTGTATGGTGGCACCAATATAGTGGTAATTTAAGGGAGATGTAGGGTGGGGGGGTCAGACATGTAGTTGTGCTGCTACAGTATATGCCTGAGGGTGTGGGGTTGTGTCATACACTGACAAACATGCTTTCTCCAGGGCAAGGGAGTGTGTGTGTCCCAATTTCACGGTTTTCTCTGCCTGCAGTTGTATGTCTGAGTGGAGTGTGTTACATTGTGAGCCATACAGAGCCCCAGGATGTTGGACATGCAGGTGCCAGGACAGTACCTGCTCGGGTGATTGTCTCTGTGTGCCCCAATTGTCCGACTCAGTGTGAACCTACAGACTATGGCCAGTGCCCGCCCACCAAGACGAGATCACATCACTGCACTTACTGGGTCCTTTTTCTTGTTAATTCACACTGAAATGTAGATATGCACCATCTCAGCCCTTTTTAATTGCACACAACCACACTTGTGTAGATGGATATATTGTTGGTGAGTCCATGTGCCCCGAGGCCACACACATTACAAACACATATGTTCGCAGGACATGCTCATTGAATGCTGCCCAGTCATGCACACAGTGATTCTACACACAGACACAGGTAGATTTGTATGTAGTGGCCAGACATGCATGGGACAGGACATGTGTTGAAGCCACTGGGGGGGTTCAGTGCAGTCATCCTGCATGTGTGTGAGATTATCAGGGACCCTGTACTCACTCATGAATGCATGCAATCACATCTGTTTGGCCCATACAGAGTGCCCTTGTGAGGTGTCCCCCAGTTTGGGATGGAGGGAGATTACAATTGGTCATGAGTCTGTGTCTTGCTACTGTACTGATAGATGTTGGTACATGACACTGTGTCATTGATCATTTCCCCTTCTTTTCCCCCATACCTGCAGCTCAAGATACATCAGTGTAGGACCGTGTGGAGGGCCATTGCAGAAAAGGTGCGAGTTCTGGGGGTAACCAACCGACACGCACCCACTGCCACAAGAGGTGGGACGACATAAGCCGGCTGGCTAAGAAGGTGGCAGAGATGACATTGGGGCTGCTACCATGCACTGGGCGTTTGGCACAGCGCAACATGACACCACTGATGGGCCTCATATTGGCAGTGACTCATCCTGAGCTGGATGCACGTCTGAAGGAGCATCAGCAGGAAGGCAGGGGTGAGTATTTGGGGAGGGTGACTTTGGCTGGGAGAGGATGCATGTCTACAGGGCCTGTTGCAGCGGTGGCCCATGTGATGTTCGTGGGGTGGTGCTGTGCTGTGTCATGTGAGTGGCTGCTGGGATGTGTGCCAGTGTCATGCATTGGGCCAAACTGGCCTTACAAAGGGGATCCTCCCTGCTGTGCTTTGCCATAGCCAGATGTTTAAGGATCTAGATGGTCATTCAGCATTGGGATAGTGTGTGGAATCTATTAGGGGGTGAACAGCAGTGTCCACTATCTGAGTGTGACTTCATGTATGCCTACTTTGCATGCACCATGATCGGTGAGGCCCTCACATCTGACAACAAGGTGCCCCAGAGTACCACATGGTGCTTGGTATGGCCTTCTTGCTATTGTGGACTGTCTTGTCCTAATAGGTGTGTGTGTTGTCCTCTCCTGTTCCCTCAAGGTCTGTTAGTGGTAATCAGTGTTGTCCACACATCATGTCCCTAGGTGTGGGCAGGGAAAGTTGTGTGTCGGGTACACGTCATCCACAGGCAGGGTGTTGTGCTGTGTGGCCTCAACATGGCTCAGTCATGGCAGAGATTCAGGGTTACAGGCACTGTTGTGGTCTATGTAGTGTGTTGCTGCAATGTGATTGCAGGGTGTGGTAGTCACCATGTTGATTTGGGCATCTCCTGTACTGCATTGATTGGATTGATTTGTCCTGCTGATGACACTAACACAAACCTGTATCTCTCTCTCATGCAGAATCGCCAGTGGACACGGAGGAACAGAAGCCAGAAACCAGTGGTGGCGAGAGTAGAACTACAGGTGCACCGGAGGCCAGTGACACAGAGCTCATCAGCACATCTGAGGGGGACCGGAGTATGCAGGAGGAATCCGTGCCTCAGACACAGAGTACAACATCATCTGATGCCAGCGGTGATGCAGGCATATTGGCAGGCACAGGGAATGGGGACTCTGCATCATTATCTACCACCCAGCGCCCAGTGCCCACCCTCCCATCCACTTCCTCTGGTGCTGTCCTTGTCTGTGTCAGTTAGAGGGGACCAGTTACATTCACACCTGGCACCGCTAAGCCTGCACCTGTCCCCCCTGCTGCCCTCAGTGCTGAGTCTGTAGAGCTCCTGCGCCAGCTTTGTGTGGGTCAGACAGCCCTACTCAATGCCTTTAGTGACCATGACAAAAAATTAGGCCAGGTTGTTGCCTACATAGAGGGCATACACTCTGATGTGGATGGGCTACACCGTACAGTCCAGGCTTTGTCATCCCCAGTGACGTCTGCCCTTCAACAAGCACACTCTCCCATTCCTGCTCAGGTGCCTTTGTCCACCCCTCAGTCAGTGGCCACATCGGATGATAGTGACCACGGTTCCCATACGTCACAGTCACGATATAGCACAAGAAGCACCCAGCAGACACAACCCAAGCTAGCCCGCTCACAGACACCATCCCCACAGAAGAGTAGGGCCACCCCAGAATGCAAAGACAAGAGCCCGTCAGGGAAGAGCAAGGCCGAAAAAGCAATGAGGCAGACATCAGGCTCCCATGCCTCAGAGGAATCACCAGCGAACTACTCTACTGTCCCTAAAACTTCACGCAGAGCTAGGCGCCCAGTGTCTATGCCCACTGAGGAGGTGTTATATGGCAAGGGTACACCTAGGAAGGGCACAGTGCCACATTACCCCACCACATCAACTCCAATTCCAAGCCCAGTGAAGCAGGTGGAGGAGGACACTGTAGCGGCTACCCCTGGCAAACAGGCAAAGGAGGGCACTGTAGGGGCCACCCCTGGCAAAGAGGAAAAGGAGGGCACTTTAGGGTCCACCCCTGGAAAAGAGGCAAAGGAGGGCACTGTAGGTGGGACACCTGGCAAACAGGGAAGGTGGTCCAGAGGCATAGCCAGACAAAGTGTTCCGCAGGATCCAGCACGTCACCAGAGGGAGTGCCAGTGTCTGCACCTGATGCGGGACAGTTGGTGTGAGTTCCTGTTGGGTCATCACCAGTTCCCATTAACCCCCGTACAGGGAAGCCATTTCGAATTCCCAAAAAGTGGAAGGGAACACCTCAAACCTCTCCCACCCACACTGTGTCACAGGTCTGCATGACTCTACCTCCACGTGCCACTACACCACCTGGTCCAAACAGCCCTCCAGTTTGCCAAGCCACTGGTAGCCCTACATCACCTGGGCCTCCCTCTCCCCAGTCAAGTGGGCCTGCTGTCCCCGACACACAGCCAGCTCCAAGACAGCCAAATGTGAGTGGCAGTCCCCCTCATACACCTGTCTCTCATACAGGTGTGCTAGTCCTGACAATTGTTTGCCATCTGGGTGTGTTGATGGCCATGGAAGGGTCCAGTCAAACACACTCACTGTGCAGCTTCTCATGTCCTGACTCTGCACTTCTCCCTGGCCACTGGCCTTGTCATTCACTGCTGTGTTATACTCTCCCCTGTGCCGCCTCTCATGTACTTGTTGTTCCACCTGCCATGGACACTGGCCTTGTTGCTCTGCTGTGTTGGACTCTCCCCTGTGCAGCCTCTCATGTACTTGCTGTGCCACCTGCCATGGACACTGGCCCTGTTGCTCTGCTGTGTTGCACTCTCCCCTGTGCCATGCATACTGGCCCCGTTGCTCTGCTGTGTTGGACTCTCCCCTGTGCCATGGACACTGGCCCTGTTGCTCTGCTGTGTTGGACTCTCCCCTGTGCCATTCCCACTGGCCTTCCTGTTTGCAGTTAGCCTGTGCAGATTATCTTGCATATGATCAGCATGTTGTGCCTTGCTCTTGTCTACTGTTGTTCTACTGTCACATCTGTGCAATATGTGAATAAAGACAGTTACTTCTGTTGTGTGATTTGTCATTGTCCTTGCTGATTAAAGTTCTTTTGGTGTGTGCATTTGGTTGCCTGTGCACCATGCTCTATGTGTCACTTCAACATTGCCAAGCTCTTTGCCCTGCATCACATTTTTAAACAGGGGTGGCAGGGTCTTCAGCCCATTCAGACACTGATACTAGTGTTTTCTGTGATGGTTATTTTACCTGTCATGCAGTTCTCTTTTTAGTGATTTGCTATTGTTGGCTACAATGTTGCCATATCAGGTTGGGGGACACTGCCAGCACAGGGTGTGATGCTGTGCACAGTTTTGCATGCAGGCTGGGCAATGTCATGATGCATATGTGTTATTTCTGTATATGTACCCAGCTGTGTGTGTGTATGGTCATCTTGTGTTGGCCCTTAGTCCTGATCCCATGGCCTACATGAGATGTGTGCTCTTGGGTAGTCAAGAGGTGTGCAGTGTGAAGGGTGTGACTTTGTAGTGGGTGCGGATGTATGTGTGCCCCTGGATTGTGGTAGACGCACATGTGTCACCCAGGAGTCGTGTGCCTGTTGTTTGGATTGTCCTGCCCTGTGGATGTGAGTTGTCTGTTGTGCAAAGTGTGTGACTTGCACATCAGTGTTGTGTTTGTTTGATCATCAATGTGTCTTGAGAGCTGCTCCACACTGCCATTGTGTTTGTGTTTCACATGCATTGCAGGCACATGGTGCCTTTTATCCTCCTGTACGGCATTGTGTGTGTGGTGTAATGCCATCCCCTATGTGTGCCACTTATGCCTATGCATTGTGGGTGTGCACTCCCTGTATTTGTGTATGGTACACCCCTTACATGTCTACTTTGATGTTAGCTGTCCCCTTGGTATACGTGTGTGTTCCTCCCCATTACGTCATTTGTGAAAGTGTGCTTTGTGGTGCAGTTCTTGTGTCCAGAGTGATGTTACACTCTGGACATTGGCCCAATGATTTCTTTGTGATGTTCTTGTGCTATTAGTCAGTGAGGATTGCCATGTGCACTTCAGCTGTGTGTGCTGCCCAGTGCTCTGGTCAAGATGGTTCTGCTCTTTTTCCCCAGAGTGGTGCATCTGTTGTTGTTGTGTTGGCTGTATGTGTGTTGGCTGCGGTATTGCTTCACTTCCTGGGTGTGCTGTTGTGTTTGTGCTGTGCTGATTGGTGCTGTGTGTGTCGAGGTTGTGTCAGTCATGTCTGTGTGAGACTGTTGTGTTTGTTGTGCACACACTGTTTGTTTTGCATACAGTGCTTTGTGTATGTGGCCTTGGCATTGCCTGATGTGAATCCCCTGATGTCCTGTTGTGTTTGTTCATTTTTGATTTCATGTGCATCTGTGGTTGGTTCGATGTGGCAGTGTAGTTCTGTGCTGGTGCAGTTCTTGCATGATTTGTGGTAGGGTGTGAGTGTTTTTTTCCTGAGTGATGAGGTTGTGCACTCCTGTTGTGTCTGTGCTTCCTTTGCCTTTCCACAGTTTGGCTGACAAGGTATGACTGTCTCTGATGTGGTTCTGTGTGTTCCTGTAGTGTTTGTATGTTGTTTTTAGGCAGGCATCTGTTTAGGCATCCCTGTGTGTGTGTGTTCTGTTTGTGGCTACACCCAGGGTGTGTGTTTGGCTGTGTGTGTATGTGCTGGCAAGTATTGGCAGCCTTCAGTGTGTGTGATACTGGTGTTGTGTGCTCCTTGTCAGCCACTCCTGCAATGGCTGTCTCCCTGGTTGCTTGTTGTGTGGTGCAGGGTGTGTCTTGAGGTTGCTTGTTGCTGTGCTTGTTGCTTGTTGCTGTGCATGGGGGTGCAAAGGATGGGCACCTGGCCTGTGACTTGATGGGGTGTGTTGATGTGTGGTTGAGGGTGGTGTGTCCCTGGGGTCTTTGTGCCCTGCCCATGCCTTGGAGTGGCCCTGCCTTCTGCATTGTGCACATGTGTTGACCACTGTGGTGACGTGACCGGGACCGGGACGTTGCTGCTAGTTCGCGGTCAATGTGTGTCCAGGATGCAGGGGCTGACTTGGTGGCAGGTGGGTCATGTGTGGGTGCCCTTGTGGATGTGTTGTAACCCCCAGCAGGGTGTCTGTAGTGGAATTGGACCCTGTGTCAGCCCGTGTGTTGTATTTGTGTAGTTGCGTACCTGCGGCATCGTCCGCGGTGGCCCATTTCATATTAGTGCTGTAGCAGGTACAGCACCGGAAACACATGTAGAGCTGGGTGCATGGCGGTCGTGACGGGGTGGTGTGGCCCGGGTCTCTTTTGTCGCGCTCCGCTGTTGAGTTTCCGACGTCTCTGGTTGGGCGGTGTCTCCGCTGTGGTGCGTCTGCTTGTTTGGGCCCTCCTAATTTGTGGAACGGGGCAGACGTCATTCCGGACTGCGGTGAGTCTCCATTGGCTCCTACCACCGCGGTGGCGGGCTCACTTTGATGGCGGTGCACATCGCTCTGTGGCGGGCGGGAACTGACCTATGTTTTGCTATACTAATATGGCGGACGTGCTTCCCGCTGCTCGCGGGCAGAATAAGTCGAATTTTTCCGCCCCGCCAACACCGCGGTGGTGCCACCGCCTGACATCTTCTAACCTCTGTGCTCATTTAAGTGTTCCATGAACTGTTACTGTGGTAACAGGCAGAAATAATATATTTACCCAGGATCCTCTACATTACAGAAAGGAAAGCAAACTAAAACAGAACACTGTGTACCAGATTTACAACACCCTTGTGCCACTTTCGCGTCACTTTTCCCATATTAAAAGTGATGCAATAGCAACGCAATGAACTTGTAAATCTGCCCCTATGCACATTACGAGCAAAATAAGTACACAACTCATTCAATTCTTTATCGATCACAATTAGAGAGTGTTGCTTCCCGATTCACAATGAACGTCAATAATTACTTTGTGCCTATTTAAATTGAAGACGAGATTGTCGACATTACAAAACTTAGTGGCATATTTAGAAATACGGAGTTAAATTGTCGTTTAACGCCTGTAAACTACAAAAAAATGCAGAAAATGAACTTCAAAATCCTTTGTTATCTCACCGGAAGATTTTCTAAACATTGCTGTTTCCTATACAAGGCTGAGAGCCACCCCCAGGTCTATAAAATAAATGGTTGTGGCCCCCCTGCAAAATTAGAAGTGTGGGGACCTCAACGACCCCCCTCAAACCCCAGGGATCATGTCATTTGAGATATCATCAGTGATGTCATCAGTGATGTCATTTGAGATGTCATCAGTGATGTCACTGACATTGTCATGAATGATGTATTACGTGACATCATCAGCAGTGGATTGACGGCGCGCGAGTTACAGTGAGTCCAACTTACTATAACGTGGGAATTTCAATGGTTTTGTATGAGTAAAATGTTCAGCTATTTATAACTGGTGTGAAACCTATGGTTTTTTCAGTGAATTTCAAAGGTGTTTGAAATGCTAATTCCTAACTATAACGAGTGTTAAACCTACGGTTTTTTTCAGTGAATTTCAATGGTTTTTTAAAAGCTAATTCGTAACTATAACGAGTTTGAAACCTACGGTTTTTAAAGTGAATTATTAAGTTTTTTTAATAGCTATTTTTTATAGCTATTAATTATTATAATTTTTTTAATTATTCAAATATTCTATATTTTTGTAATATTAATTTTTCAATGCATCTTTCCTATTTTTTTTTTAGTTTTTAACTCCGGAGCGCTCAGGGTGCGCGTCCCCGTAAACGCACCCGTACACGTAGCGTAAGCGCTATTCCCGCGAGCGAAAAAATATATAATGATGTATTTAAAGTAACTAATAATGCAAGACATTCAGTGGCATACTCATAAAAGTAGTATTTTTGATTTTAAATAACCGTATTTTTACTTTAAACACATTTCCAAAAATCAAGTAAAACATCATTCATACGCGCCACGTAAGCGCCCCCGGTAGTGCCTCCGTAAGCGCCTACGTACGTGCCGCGTTAGCGCACCCGGAAGTGCTCCGGAGCGCGTAGCGTAAGCGCGTCAAGCCATGTGACCTTAAAACAACACTTTTCATTGGTTCATAACAGTTTTTTTCCAAATATTGAAAGCCCCCACCCATTTCCCTCACTACCACTTTCAACTTGGAGAGAGCAAGAGCTGTTCCCCGGTTCTTCTGCAGCATCTTGTCTTTTTCTGAAGAATGGCTGGAAGACAGACAACCTCCAGTGACTCTGATGAAGAGTTTGTGCCAGAGGACCCTCCTCGGCGCAAAGTAAAAGAACATTTCATTTGGAAATTTTTTACCTTCCCCGAAGGTGAAAAGAAGGTGAATGCGGCGAAGGTGTGCTGCAAAATATGTGGCACCACCTTGTCACGTGGTGACCCAACCAAAAAATACAGCTTTGGAAATGCCACTTTAATCAGGCATGTTGAGAGGAGACACCTCAACAACTATGTGAGGGAGAGTATCAGGGACCTGGCACGCAATCCCCCAACAGATGGCGGCAGCACCTCGACTGGTGGAGCAACACCTTCTGGTAGACAAGCTGCAAGATTAATTCCCAACGTGCAGCCAGTCTTTGCAGGTCTGAAATTTCTGTGCAAGGACTGCGATGAACAGATTTGCTATGGGGAGCAGAGCGTCAAACTTATTGTTCGCAGAAAACAAGAACACCGCTGCTCCACCCACCACTAATTTTTCCTCTTTTTTTGCTCCTGTTGAGCAGTTTTGGATTCCCTGGTTTTGTTTTTCTCCCCAAAAAACCCCCATAAAATCGTTCTGAAAAAGTATAAAAAAAATATAAAAACGAAAAAAGAAGAAAAAAAAGTTCTTTTTAGAACTACCTCCAATTCTCCAAAAAGAGCTATATTCCTTATATATTCTCACATATTTTTTTCAATGAATGTGCACTGCATAAATGAATGGATAAAATGACTGAAGGGTAGAAAGTGACTGAGGGAACAAATGACAGAAGGGGAGTGAGTGAGGGTGAGTTAATTACAGTGAGGGATGGAAGGTGAGTGAGGGTGAGAGAAGGGGGAGTCATAGAGTGAGGGGATGGAGGGAGTGAGGGTAATATAGAGGGAGTGAGGGAAGAGGAGTGAGGAAGTGAGAGGACAGAGGGACTGAGAGAAGGAGTGAGTGAAGTGGAGTACGGTGAGAGAGGAAAGGAAGATGAGTGAGGGAGCGAAGGTAGGGAAGAGAGGGGAAGGGAAGTGAAGCAGGGGGACTGAAAGAAGGTGAGTGTGGGACAGGAGTGAGGGGAAGGGGAGTAAACATGGGGAATGAGAATCAGTGAGGGAAGCGGAGTAAGGGATCGGATGTGAGGGAGGGTAAGATAAGAGTAGTGAGGTTGAGGAAATAGTGGTGATAGAGGGTGGATAAAGGCAAGTGAGCGTGAGACAAGGGGAGTGAGGGAGTGAGGAGACAGAGGGAGTGAAGGAAAGAGTGAGAGAAGGGGACTGAGTGAGGGAGCATAGAAAGGTAAATGAGACAGGACAGAGGGAGTGAGAGAAGGAGTGAGTGAAGTGGAGTAAGGTGAGTGAGGGAAGGGGAATGAGTGAGTGAGCGAAGGAAGGGAATAGAGGGGAAGAGGACTGAAGAATAGGTACTGAGAGAAGGTGAGTGGGGGATGAAAGTAAAGGGAAGGGGAGAGAAGGATGGGGAATGAGGGGTAGTGAGGGAACCGGAGTAAGGGAATGGGGGGAGGGAGGGTGAGAGAAGGGCAGAGAGCGTGAGTAAAGAGGGGTGAAAGAGGGTGGATAAAAGTGAGTGAGGGTAAGACAAGGGGAGTTAGGGAGTGAGGGCATAGAGGGAGTGAAGGAAGGAGTGACAGAAAGGGACTGAGTGAGGGAGCAAAGAAAGGTAAGTGAGGGAGTGTGGGTGAGTTATAGGGAGTGAGCGTGACGGAAGAGGAGTGAGAGAGTGAGAGGACGGAGAGAGTGAGGCTAAGAGAGAGAGAGTGATGGAAGGGGAGTGAGGATGTGTGAGGACAGTGGGAGTGAGAGAAGGAGTGAGTGAAGTGGAGTAAGGTGAGTGAGGGAAGGGGAATGAGTGAGGGAGCGAAGGAAGGGAAGAGAGGGGAAGGTAAGTAAAGCAGGGGGTCTGAAAGAAGGTGAGTGTGGGAGGTGAGTGAGGGAAAGGGGAGTAAACATGGGGAATGAGAATAAGTGATGGAAGCAGAGTAAGGGAACGGGGGTGAGGGTGGGTGAGAGAAGAGTAGTGAGGTTAAGGAAAAGAGTGATGAGAAAGTAAATTTTGTTTGTCAAACTAACCTTATAAGTAATGTAAACTTAATGACATATTTTTAATAAATTTAATATCTGTGGAAGAAGTAAAAAAAATTACTTATCATTTTTATAATATTTATTTCAAAATACAAGAGACAAGGCCGGAGATTAAAAGTCATAAAAGGGTACTAAGAGATAAAGTATGAGGGAAGGACACTGAAAGGGAAACAAAGGATCGGTGAAGGACAGAGAGAGGGAAAAAGAAATAGAGGGAGAGCAAATTACTAAGAGGATAATGAGGCGGATAGATTCAGTGACAGATAGGAAGAGAGGGAGAGAGAAATTAACTGAAGGTGAGTAAGATACTAAAGGAATGTGAGTTATCAAAACTAAAGGAGGAAAGGGGAGTAAGGAAAGGGGAGTGAGTGACAGGGAAGGGGTGAGTGAGGGTGCATTCACGACAATGAGGGATGGAAGGTGAATGAGGGTGAGTGAAGGGGGTGTGAGAGAGTGAGGGGACAGAGGGAGTGAGGATAACAGAGAGGGAGTGAGGGAAGAGGAGTGAGGAAGTGAGAGGACAGAGGGAGTGAGGGAAGGAGCGAGTAAAGTGGAGTAAGGTGAGTGAGGGAAGGAGAATGAATGAGGGAGCAAGGGAAGGAAAGAAGGGGAAGGGGAGTGAAGCAAAGGGACTGTGAAAAGGTGACTGTGGGAGGACAGTGAGAGGAAGGGGAGTTAAGGATGGGGAATGAGGATAAGTGAGGGGACCGGAGTAAGGGAACGGGGGTGAGGGAGGGTGAGAGAAGGGCAGAGAGTGTGAGTAAAGAGGTGTGAAAGAGGGTGGATAAAAGTGAGTGAGGGTTAGACAAGGGGAGTGAGGGAGTGAGGGGATAGAGGGAGTGAAGGAAGGATTGACAGAAAGGGAATGAGTGAGGGAGCAAAGAAAGGTAAGTGAGGGAGTGTGGGTGAGTTATAGGGAGTGAGCGTTACCGGAAGAGGAGTGAGAGGACAGAGAGAGTGAGGCTAAGAGAGAGAGAGTGAGGGAAGGGAAGTGAGGATGTGAGAGGACAGTTGGAGGACAGTTGGAGTGAGAGAAGGAGTGAATGAAGTGGAGTAAGGTGAGTGAGGGAAGGGGAATGAGTAAGGGAGCAAAGGAAGGAACGAAGGGGAAGGGGAGTGAAGCAGAGGGACTGTGAAAAGGTGACTGCGGGAGGAGAGAGAGGGGAAGGGGAGTTAAGGATGGGGATTGAGGATAAGTGAGAGGATGGATAAAGGCGAGTGAGCATAAGACAAGGGGAGTGAGGGAGTGAGGACATAGAGGTAGTGAAGGAAGGAGTGAGAGAAGGGGACTAAGTGAGGGAGCATAGAAAGGTAAATGAGGGAGTGTTGGTGAGTTAAAGGGAGTGAGTGTGAGGGAAGGGGGAGTGACAAAGTGAGGGGATGGAGGGAGTGAGGGTAAGAGTGAGAGAGTGAGGGAAGGGGAGTGAGGATGTGAGAGGACAGAGGGAGTGAGAGAAGGAGTGAGTGAAGTGGAGTAAGTTGAGTGATGGAAGGGGAATTACTGAGGGAGCAAAGGAAGGAAAGAAGGGGAAGGGGAGTGAAGTAGAATGACTGAGAGCTGGAAAGTGGTAGAGGGGAGAGAGGGAAAGGGGAGTGAAGGAATGGGGAATGAGGGGTAGTGAGGGAAGTGGAGTAAGGGAACAGGGGTGAAGAAGAGTGAGAGAAGGGCAGTGAGGGTGAGTAAAGAAGGGTGATAGACTGTGGAAAAAGGTGAGTGAGCGTGAGACAAGGGGAGTATAATATATATTTCACAATACAAAATACAAAATAACTTGTACAACATGTTATATGGTTTATTTTTGCTGTTCTCAGAATATATTGAATTTCACTTAAAACAGTAAGTTCAATACTACTCATCATATGACAGCGGGCAAAAAAAACACAATCAAAAAGATTGTGTTTAAAAAACCCATACAACGTTTCAATAAATAATGTAAAACTTAGAAAAAACATATCTTAACTCATTTGTGATCCACTTACTTTTCCACGAGGTCAAATAGTATATGGAAAGTCCTTTTCTTTGGAAATTACTCAATAGTACTGTTAAACTTCCATTTACCCAACTTTCTAAAAGAAAAGCTCCAACATCTTTTTCATTATGTAACAATAGTTATATTTCCACATCTGGCTCACTCATGATCAACATTTCCTATAATACTCATATCACTCACTAGGTGATACACTTACACTACCTCTATGACAACTACAAGTTTTTTATTATCTTGATCACTCTCACAGCAGACTAAGTTTTAGTAACTGCTCCAATCTTCATAGGCCAATTACCTTTCCTAAAATTTCGGCTGTAAGAACACTAGGTAAGAATTTTGTAAGTCAGAAGGCAAACGTTGTTTGAAAGTCAATTGAGTATCATTACAATTAGTCCAGCCTTTTTGACATTTTAAATAAACTGTGTAATGTCCTGATGTTGTCGAAGGACCATCATGGAAAATATTTGCTGCAGTTGCAAAGGTTCTTCCTGAAATTGATAATTGAGAAGCCACAACATTTTTTATTAAAGTTGTCAATTTAGTTCCATCAGGTCTACATCGTTGGAACATTAAAATTACATACTGTCCATATCTTTGTATAAATAATGTTTTTTTTTTGTTGAAAATTTTTATTGAGAGTTCATAAAAAACAAGATCAACATTGCAGAATACATTTGTAAAGGATTTAGTACAGAACATGGCATATAAATATAAATAAATAATCGGCGTTCAAGTATCCACAGCATAATTATAAAGTGCAACATGGAATTATAAAGTGCAAAGTGCTTAAAAGCGCATAGGAGCAGACTGGTGATTATGAAATGTACTTTATGAATCAAACACACTCCAAAACTTTTCATATTTCTTGAGCGCCCCTGATCTAAGCGCGTATTGTTTTTCCCTGCCCTGGATTCGTAATAATTTAGCCTTCCCAGCCTGGAAGGTCAGTACTTGGTTGGTTTTCCAGGACTGCAGAACAAGCGATTTAGCTATTAGAGAGGCTATAAAAAGAAATTCGTCGTATTGGGTGTTGGTCGCTGAACAGCCTACAACAGGGACTAGATGATCAAATATTATAGAAGCTTTAAGCTCAATGGAGAGGTATTTTTAGATTTCCTTCCAAAGTGGCTGAATTTTGGGTCATTCCCAGACAATGTGCTTCCATTTCCCTTTTTCCTCACAACGGAAACATTTGTCGGCAACAAGGGGGAAGATATTATGGAGATAAGAGGGAGTTCTGTAAATCAGCCATTTATTATAAAATTGCATGCGTTTAAAGTTCGCGCCACGGAAGATTGTTTTGTTGAATTTATTCATTTTATCCCATACTTGTTGGTTGATTTCAATATCCTCCCTCTTTTTCCACCTCTCAATAATCTTACTAGGAAATTCCTACTCATTGTCCTCTTTTAGTATTTTAATCCAAATACTCATCTTTTTGGGGGTTTTATTATTCAATGCTGTAGAGATAGTTTCGTTAAAATAAAGATTTCCTATATCCAGCTCCCTGAGTTATTGTTATTGTTATTGTTAAGAGGTATTTATTGAGCGCACTGTCACCATGAGTTTCCTGGCGCTAACTGGAATCCTAAAGTTAGACGGAGGGAGTTTAGTGGCAGTGGGAAAAGAGCAGTGTTTTTAAAGATTTCCTAAAAGAGAGGAGGGAGCAAGAGATCTTAAGTGAAAGTGGGAGAGAGTTCCACAGCTTAGGGGCGAGATAAGAAAAGCTGCGACCACCAGATCTGGTGAGTTTGACGCGGGGGACAACTAGGAGCTGGAGGTGAGTGGACCTCAAAGTACGAGAGGGACGGTAAGGAGTGATCAGGGACTTCAAAAAGGCAGGGGAGGGACCGGTGAGAGCCTTAAAGACCAGGCAGTGGACCTTAAAAGCTGTTCTGACACTGACTGGTAGCCAGTGGAGTTGGTGTAATAGAGGTCGGGCTGACTGCCATCTGGAGATTTTAAGTGCAAGTCTAGCAGCCTGGTTCTGAACAATCTGTAGTCTAGACAGCTGAGATTTGGGAAGGCTGTAGTATATCGAGTTCGAAAAGTCCAGACGGGACATCACCAGGGCCATTGAGTATTGGATTAAACATAAGAAAATACCAATTCAAGATGGAATGAGAATGGTGCACCTGTCTGGCTATTTGGTCCCATGACTTCCACCTATTGCAAACCACAAAATCTTTAATTTTCCCAAAGCCATTGTCTTTCCAGAGATTTATTATTTTACTTTCCATACAGCCCTCTTGCCCTATGTTGAAATTGTTCAAATCCATTGTATTAGATATTCTAGGAATAGAGTGGAATTTCAAAAACTGGGTTTTCTGTCTGAAAATCCACTGAAAGGACTTATAGCAAATTTTCTTTGGATCTTTAGTGACTCTGATCGGATCAGTTATTTTTACTTCTGGCAGCATCTTCTTCATTAAAACATTGTCTGCCTTGTTAGTGTCTAGAAAGAAAACCTAAAGCTGTGGTGAGCAAAAGACGCAAAATAATATTCTCTAATATTTGGGAGGGACAGCCCTCCTCGTGTTGATGAAAGATATAAAGTGCTAAGTGCTATCTTTGTATAAATAATGTTGATAGCATTGCAGATTTACATTGAGTACAGACCATGTTTTGATTTGCTTCTCTAACTAGATTATTAAAAGACACTGATTTGCAGTCTGGTAAAGTCAAATATATAAATCTTTCAGTGTCTATTGTAGTAGTACTTGAAAAGGAACAATTGTCACAGTTATGCTGCCATTTATAAGAAAGGCCAAAAAGATTTTCTACATCTATACCTTCATCTTGCAATACAACAAGCATATACATTAGAAATTCCTGACAATCTTGCTGAATATTCTGTGAAAATTGATGTAGACCAGAACATATGTCTAAAACATTTCGAATTTCAGAAACACTTTCTATTTTTGTTCTATCACTGCTACATTTCTCAAACACAGAATTCAACAAACAACTAAATCTTTGATCCCGATTTTCAACAATCTGTTTTTTTATAGTTTGGAGAAGAAAAACAACATTAACCACTACATTAGCATAGCAGTTGACACCAGAACTGTTTTCAAACTGAAATCCAACAACATCTTTAACTGAATCCTTTTCCTTTCTGCTTACAATTACTGGTTCATCTACTTTTTTTCTTTTTGCTACAACCTCACTACAATTTTTCTCATTTCTTCTTTTTCGGCCTACCACACGTTTTTCAAATAGACGATATTGAGGTAAATTTGGAGCATACTCTCTTCTTAACCTATTATATTCTTTTACATAATTTAGATCTGCACTAATCTTTGTCTCATCGAAATCAATCAAGTACAATCTAGATAAAGTTCTGACTCCAGATAAAGCAACATATGCCATACCCTCCTTGAACAGAGAACTTCCAATATTCACCAAAGCACTATCTACACTTAAACCTTGAGATTTATGAATAGTCACCGCATATGCCAAAGAAACAGGAAACTGTTTTCGGCGGACATATAAATCTTTCACAAGCAAAAATCGAGCAGAACGACGACTGATTGTTGTACTTCTTCAATTCCATCAAATTTGATTTTTACAAATTCAATTCCATCTCTATTTCGGTAATTCACAAAATCAACAATATGACCCATTGCTCCATTTACTAAACCTCTTTCCACATGTAAATTCCGTCGTAAAATTATACGACAATTTAAACATGCATACAGAGTCTTTTCCAAACCAGCAGTTTTAGATATTGTCTTCTCTAAAGAATCCAATTTTGATTTCAACTTTTCTGACAACTATTTTATCAATAGCTTCCAGTTTCACAATCTCTTGATTTTCTAACTTTAACATTTTGTTGTTGAAGATTTGTTTTCAGCAATTTTCTTAAAAATATTCTCTGGGAGAATATTTTCGTTTGGAAACAAATTTGAAATTAATCGTGCATGTAAAGCTTCTTTGCCATGCTCACTTACTTTCCAATTCTTACATCTTGTAGAATATTTTTATAATCTTCATCCTTTGCCTGTCGCATAATTTGAAGCAGTTCTGCATATTTGAAATTTTACCATATATTAACATTTCCAATGCTTCCTAGGCACTTCCTGGTAACTTCATGCGCAAGCATTTTAAACACTGGTTGTCCTTTCACTGGAGTTAGCTGCAGTAGATCTCCAAAAACAATGATGTGTTTGCCTCCAAATAACACATCATACTCTGTTTTAAGAATTTCTTGCATTCTTGAATGCCCAAAAGCAATCATTACATTTGATACCATGCTTACTTATCAATGATAAGAAGTTTCATTTTCTTCAGGACTCTGGAAACTTCACAACAAGCTTCTCCAGATAGCTTGTGGTATTGTAATTTATTATCATGCTCTACTGGCAGCATCAATAAACGATATAAAGTAATCCCTTTAATGTTATGTGCTGCCAACCCAGTTGGAGCGGTAACAACACAAGACAGCGATGACTCCGTTCTTTTCTGCAGATAATTTGCAATTGCTTTAATCAGAAAACTTTTTCCAGCTCCTGCTTCTCCACTCACGTACAGTCGGACAGGCATAAATGACGTACATGAGCACTCTTTTTTCCCATGACATAAACCATGCTCAATCTGTTCTGTGACGTTGTCATATATTTGTTTCTGCTCAACGTTTAGATCTTTTTCCAAATCTTCTAAGTTAACTACATCCTCCTGAGCTTGTTCCATGTCTCTTTCCACTTCCTCCATGGCAGTGGCAGCTTCATTTTGGATAATTGGTCCTCCTAGTGGATCGTGACACAATGAAGCAGAACTCTGACTGTCTAGAGAACTGTCTCTAGCAATCTCTGCTGCAATTGTAGCTTCTTGCTGTATTTCCTCGTTCAACATTTGCAGATAATTTGAAAAAACAGGATATTCTATGGTATCCTTGGTTGCACTGAAGGAATCTTCATAACTGAGAAAATCTCCAAGTAGTTCCTCTTCTGCACACCATGGCTTAAAGAGTTGCAAAAGATCTAAATAGTAAAATTCCCTTTTGTCAGGAGATTCGCAACTCAATTTTCGATGATTAATCAAATGGCCTTTTCTTTGTTTCACCAGACATCCTTCACATCCAATTACAGCATATACTCCTTTATTGATATCTTCTGTGATGTTCTTCTTAAAAGTATAGGTTTGCAGAACTTCATAGAGACAAACGTTCTCAAAATGACTACTTCTATTTGGATAGTATGTATCCAACATGTTTGTCTTCAAAATATCTGTACTGTTTGGTTCTTTCTCCGTCAAATATTCAATTTCTTGTACTTAGACTCTTTTCATGTGAAATGTCCTCCCACATTTCCTTCAGTTCCGTCTTTTCTGATTTTGTGATATAAGACGTCACTTATCGAGCCACAGCAAAAGAGTTGTCAGCAACATATTGAATATCCATGTTAGCATTCCACATGGACAAAATGACTGAGTTGTAGTCATTTATGTATTTGGACTCTTCATTTCTTTTTAAGTTGTATGTATTTTTTGGTGATTTTTCTTGTCACAGTATGTCGTAAAGATCACATAAAATTGTTCACTCTTCCTTTCGATGTTACTGGACGTGGAAATGCAAAACAACATTTTGTCTAGAACTTGTCCTTGGATTTGAACTTTCGACGACAGTATTTTCCACAACGATGGGTTTGAAAGCTTAAAACTTGATGTCTTAAATTGTTTTCTTCTGTACTTTTCGGAACAGCACATGTAGAATACTGTTCAATGAAACTCATCACTGTGTCATCCGAATCTGTTCCAAATGTGGGTGCATATTTGATCCATAGCAGCATATGTATGTGAGGAGCACCTCTTGCTTGATACTCCTTTCTCCAAAAGAAATCCAAAACCTCTCCAAGCGGAGCATTTTTTTTGTTTGTGATAAAAGACATCATAGCTTCAAACCTATGATTGAAATACCTGCATACATTAACTGGGTCCTAAGAGCACAGTTCTCCAGGTGTCTTGCATTCAATATTTTCAATGTTTGCATTTGCCCTTCGTAGAAATTTAAGTAAGTCTTCCCAAGCATACTCAGCACAGCTAAGAGTGAGGAACCATGTAGGAGTTCCTAAGTTTCGTAGCATATATTTCAATTCCCCATGACGACGGTACCAATACTCGTTAGTACCACGCTGACATGCCATGAGATTAATTAGGTGATATTCCAAAATATTGTCTTGCAGTTTGACTTTATCCATAAAGTCCCTTGCTGAAACATTTTGCAGATGTACTCCACTTTTCAGTATATGGTTCACTTCATAAGAAAGTCCAGACAAGTCACTCTCAAACAGTAGATGAAACAAATATGGAATGCATTGACGAAACTTTGGATCTTCTGCATATAATCTTAAAGTCCGGTATTCAGATGCAAGAATTTGAACAGGTCGGTTGTCACATCGTCCACCTTGACCTGTTGGAAATAACTGAGGAAAACAAAGAGCTTCCAAACTTTCTTCCCATACACTAATAGGACTTCCTTTTGCTTCTTTCATTTGAAACAAGTCAATAGCATTCCCCATTAATTATTTGGAATGCAAAGGATGAACACTATAATGTTCACACATTTCTTCACTTCTAGAGACATCAACTTTTTCAATTTGCCCAGCTGAGAAATCACTGTCCTCTTCTACAGTTGTTTCCTCTTCTCCAACATATACATTTTTGTAGTAGTGATTATTTTTTACCAAATACAACGTTGCCATTTTTGACTTTCCTAACATCCACTAATTCTTGCCAGATTTTCTTACTCTTTGTCGGAACACCATTGACTAGAATAACTAGAGGTTCATCTTCTACTTTTTCTACACCAATTGTATCAATATTTTTCTTGAAATCTAGAGGCAAATAAACAACTATTCCCTTTAATCCTCTCTGTAAATTTGAAGGAGGCAATTTCCATGTCTTAGGCTCCATGCGAACAATAGCCTGAAAAGGATGCACACATTGAATCAGAATAGACTCATAGGTATTTAAATCCATCAATTCAGAAGGAATGTCTACCAACTCCAGATTAATATGAACAGCTCTAGCAGGCATTCTGTTTTCATTTAATTTATTATAACAATATTTACAAATACGTTGATCAGAACCCAAATCAAAACAATTTTCGACCAACAAATGAGTTGCAAAATCCTTCCACTCATTATTATTTTCCATTTCACTTTTTACATATAAATCAACTAACCTAGTCTGAGTCTTATAATGAGTTCTTCGACAACACACACAAGAAAATTAGGCCTTTCACTTGAATTGACCTTAAACTTTGTAATTTCATGGTCACATGTTTCAGTACTTGAAATCTGTACAATCTCTTCCACATTACCTTCTATTACTGTATCAGTTTCTGCACTGTCCTCTTTTTCACCAAAATAACAAAACTCAATTTCTTCACAAATGTTCTTCACATCTAATTCAGATCCATGCAAAAGAGCACTGTTTAACTGTTTTAGCTTAAGTGCTGGACTTTTTGCATAATACAACCTTCTCACTAATTTCCTCACTTTATTATGATACACTGCTAACATCCTAAAACGGTGAAAAACACTCTGACATGCTTTTCTTGAAAGACAAGCCAGTGAATGCCCATGCAAACCTGTTTTTTCTCTCACTCTGCAAGGATCTAACTCTTGCAACATTTTCATCTTTTGTTTTAGACTTTTCTTAGTATATGTCCGTAAGAAATTGAGAAACAAATCAATTGAATCCTGTCGCACACTACAAATACTACTACAATTCCAAGTATACACTGGAGCCTTAGGACATCTCCCTAAAACTTCATCAGCTAACACCTCTTCTGCATTTCTAGGCACAATTTTTTCTTTTTCAACCGGACAACTGTCCTTCACCTCATATGCTCGACCACTGGTGTCAACTGCATGCACCAAATCATTATCCTGAAAGTAACTCTCTTCATTAAAAAACTGGCTCACAGTTTTGAGCCAGTTTTTTAATGAAGAGAGTTACTTTCAGGATAATGATTTGGTGCATGCAGTTGACACCAGTGGTCGAGCATATGAGGTGAAGGACAGTTGTCCGGTTGAAAAAGAAAAAATTGTGCCTAGAAATGCAGAAGAGGTGTTAGCTGATGAAGTTTTAGGGAGATGTCCTAAGGCTCCAGTGTATACTTGGAATTGTAGTAGTATTTGTAGTGTGCGACTATGCTTCCATTCTCCAGAAAAAACATCACAAAAATGAGTCCGATAAATTGCTCTTTTCCACTTACATTTTGATTTCAAAACATTGATTACCTTATCTAGTGTACGAATTCTATTGATTACTAAACTGAATAATTTGTTTTCACTTCAAAAGCTTGATCCACAATCTTCACTATGCATTTCTTTTTCTTGTAAAAAGAAGTCTTCTTTTTATAAATCTTAACATTTTTTAATACATTTAAAACAATTCTGTTATAAAACATTTGTGTATGAATGTCAATAAATTGATTTCTCCTTCTATTACTGTAGACAATATCATCTCCTTCTACAGGTCTAACATTTTTTGGGGCGCTCTGCTTTTTCTTTGTATTTACAGATGATTTTTTTCTTTGAAACAATATCCAGATGTTTTTTACATTGCGTTAATTTCCTAAAAAACTCCTTTGTTTGCTTACCAGGAGCATTCTTTTTTTTCACTAAAGATTGTGTTTTGGATGAATCTTCTAATTGTGTTTTCTTGGCCAATAAAGCATGTTTGTAACCTTTTCTTCTTCTTTCCTTCGTCGCATATTTTTTTATCTTTCTGTAGATGATTACAATCTGTGGTAAAGAAAAAATAACATATTATAGACCACTACTGACATACTACATAGCAATTACAATAAGTGAACCATATAAACACTAGTTTACAACATAAGTAAGTTTATAGCACAGCAACTGTGTCACAGCAACAGTGCAGTACAGTTTCATTATTAATTTCACTCCCTGCCTGCACCATCTCACTCTTTGTGTGTCTCATCTCACTCTGTGCCTGTGTCTCATCCCACTCTGTGCCTGTGTCTCATCTCACTCTGTGCCTGTGTCTCGTCTCACTCTGTGCCTGCCCCATCTCTCTCTTTGTGTATGTAATTTCTCTCTTTGCATGTCTCATCTCACTCTGTGCCTGTGTCTCATCTCACTCTGTGCCTGTGTCTCATCTCACTCTGTGCCTGTGTCTCATCTAACTCTGTGCCTGTGTCTCATCTCACTCTGTGCCTGTGTCTCATCTCACTCTGTGCCTGTGTCTCATCTCACTCTGTGCCTGTGTCTCATCTCACTCTGTGCCTGTGTCTCATCTCACTCTGTGCCTGCCCCATCTCTCTCTTTGTGTGTGTCATTTCTCTCTCTGCGTGTCTCATCTCACTCTGTGCCTGTGTCTCATCTCACTCTGTGGCTGTGTCTCATCTCACTCTGTGCCTGTGTCTCATCTCACTCTGTACCTGCCCCATCTCTCTCTTTGTGTGTGCCATTTCTCTCTTTGTGTGTCTCATCTCACTCTGTGCCTGTGTCTCATTTCACTCTGTGCCTGTGTCTCATCTCACTCATTTTTGACAAGGATCACACTGAGTGTCTGTGTGAAATAAGGAATTATATTTTCACATTTTCCAATAATGTCACCTGTGTCTGCTCACAGTTTGCATCTCTTAGCTTAAAGGGTACTCTGTGCCTGTGTTTCATCTCACTCTGTGCCTGTGTCTCATCTCACCCTGTGCCTGTGTCTCATCTCACTCTGTGCCTGTGTCTCATCTCACTCTGTGCCTGCCCCATCTCTCTCTTTGTGTGTGTCATTTCTCTCTTTTCGTGTCTCATCTCACTCTGTGCCTGTGTCTCATCTCCCTCCGTGCCTGTGTCTCATCTCACTCTGTACCTGCCCCATCTTTCTCTTTGTGTGTGTCATTTCTCTCTTTGCGTGTGTCTCATCTCACTCTGGTAAATGTTTTATGGTAAAATGTATGGCTTTAACCTGACTCATTTCCAAAATACATTTCCAACATTCACCATTCATTTTTTTGCCAGCATTACATAGAAACATGAGACACAATGCAAAAAGAAACAGTACCCTTTAAGCTAAGAGATGCAAACTGTGAGCAGACACAGGTGACATTATTGGAAAATGAGAAAATATAATTCCTTATTTCACACACACACTCAGCGTGATCCTTGTCAAAAATGTTAAAGCCATACATTTTACCATAAAACATTTACCAGAGTGAGATGAGACACACGCAAAGAGAGAAATGACACACACAAAGAGAGAGATGGGGCAGGCACAGAGTGAGATGAGACAGAGGCACAGAGTGAGATGAGACACAGGCACAGAGTGAGATAAGACACAGGCACAGAGTGAGATGAGACCCAGGCACAGAGTACTCTTTAAGCTAAGAGATGCAAACTGTGAGCAGACACAGGTGACATTATAGAAAAATGTGAAAATATAATTCCTTATTTCACACAGACACTCAGTGTGATCCTTGTCAAAAATGTTAAAGCCATACATTTTACCATAAAACATTTACCATAGTAAATCGTTTTAGACACAGAGCACAGCCCATATCAATGACCACTACATTACAAGGCAGAAATCTGACTCATTTACAAAATACTTTTCCAATATGCACCATTCAATTTTTTGCCAGCATTACATACTAACATGAGACACAATGCAAAAAGAAACAGTACCCTTTAAGCTAAGAGATGCAAACTGTGAGCAGACACAGAGACATTATAGAAAAATGTGAAAATATAATTTCTTATTTCACACAGACACTCAGTATGATCCTTGTCAAAAAAGTTAAAGCCATACATTTTACCAAAAAACATTTAGCATAGTAAATCGTTTAAGTCACAGAGCACAGCCCATTTAAATGACCACTACATTACAGTGCACAAACTTGACTCATTTCCAAAATACATTTCCAATATGCACCATTACATTTTTTACCAGCATTACAAAAAAATATGACACACATTGCAAGAATAAAGAAGCCCAATATGCTTCTTAATCTTCCCCATAGTGCATACAGCACTCTATCTATATTAAATGAATCATTACACACCTTTAAAAATGCTTTTGAAGATTTAGAACAGTGTCAGTCACACACACCAGATTTTCTTAAGCAGAATCTCTGAAATGCACCTCAGACACTCAAACCACAAATGGCCCTGATTCCCTGTAATTCTTCACACATATCCCTTGACTTAACCAATCAAAATTCTTCCCACACTATTTCAAAACCAAACTAACATTTTATTTGGTTCTACATTTCAACACTTTCAAACTCACATAATATTCACTAATCCCCCAGTGCTCATTCAGCCTGTTACCATGGTAACTTCCACCTAACTCAGCACACAGGTTAAAAGTTCCTCATAGTATGTTGCAAATGAACTCAGCAATGGTGTTTGAGCTCTCAATATACTAGCTAATCATGTGCAATGTATCTTTCAATGACTTTTTTGCAACCATTAGAATTACTTCTTTCAAAAAACAGTAGCATGCACCCTAATTTTCAGTGAAGAATTTTAAGAAACCACCAATCATTTCTTCTTTTTCAAGTGCACTGAATCTCAACCACTTTTTTTCATAACTCCTACTTTCAAACTGCCATTTCATTTCCACAACTCATCTGAATACAACCACATCTACCTTCAAGATGCCTAAAGTCTGAACTGTGGGTCATAGCTTTGTTCACTGGAGTGAAAGATATGCAGCAAACAGAGGTATTCACAACCTTGATTTACCAAATGTGGATATTATGTAGATTGGCCAGAGAGGATTGAGATGTCTCCAATTGATACATTGGTAAAATCCTTTATGCATCTACCACACCCTGACCTCATAATTACGCACAGTGGTGGCAATGACTTGGGCACTTTGATTGGGGTAGGTCTGGAAATGCTTTTAAAGGACACCTTTGGGCAATTGATGTCACTTTTTCCAAAAACTGCCTTGGTATATTCTAATATATGCCAAAGGCAAAAATGGAACTGGTCCAACCAATTTTGTCCACAGATTGAGAAAGCAAGGAAACATGTGAATACATCTGTTTCTGCTTTCCTTAGAGACTATGGTATGGGTTTCATATACCACAACAACTTGCGTTACAACATGCAAGGCAACTATAGGAGAGATGGTGTACATTTTACAGATGAGGGGAATAGAGTCTTCCTCTTGAATTTTAGACTCTGCATCGGTACCTACTTGTAGGTACTAAATCACCCACATAACACACCAGCTCTTTTCAGAGCTACCCTACCTCTAAGCACTCTAAATTATTTTTTGACTCTAATTTATTTCACTGTTTTTCCCCATGGTGCGCTCTGGGTACGTGTGCCTGGAGTTGTATGTGGGAACGCACCCAGCGCTTACCCCGAGAAATGTTTATTTTTTTTTAAATTGTTTTTTTGCCCTTCAGGGTCCTTCTAGGCCCCCCTCAGAAAACCTAGGGGGTCAGGGGGTGTCTACCCTGCCCCCTTTTAATCATTTCCCCCTTTTTTTGTTCACCTCTTGTGTCTTGATTCTACCGAGACACAAGATGCCGGACTCTCCGGACTGTTTGTAATGTTGACAGACACCCGAGAGCCAATCAGCTTTCTGCTCGCGCACTTCCGTGGTGCGCCGGGTGGGCTTACTGGTACGCGTACCGGTAAGCGCTCGAAGCGCGCATATAGATATATATGTGTTTTTGAAGTTAATTTTCGTAAAAACCACTGGAGCAATTTTCACCAAATATAGAAAAGGCACTTCTGCGTACCAGTTCCTACAATTTTGCAAAGTTTGGTGTAATTCCATTCAGCAGTTCGGGCTGTAGCCGTGTCTGAACGTCCTATGGAAATTAACATGGGGAAAACACGTTTTGGGACCCCCCTTTTTTCTCAGCCCCCGCATGACAAAGACCCCTGAAACTTCCAGGGAAGGAGCGGAGCGGAGCTGGCCTAAATTTTGGAAAATGACACGCAAATTCCTCAACCACCGCTTAAGGTATTCCCAATAGAATGTTGCGGATTTCCTATGGAAACTAGGTCCTAACTATAACTACCTACTGGCGACCGCCAGTAGGTAATATATATATATATATATATATATATATATATATGTGTGTGTATATATATATATTAGGCAAATATTAAGGGGGAAGCAGCATCAGTGGTAACCAGTCAACACCTAAGGGAGTTCAGTCCTTTACAACAGGAGAATGAATTACCCAAAATATTGGAGACTGCATATGCAGAATTAGGCAGAGACAGTTTGTGGGGAAAAGCAGTAAAACCTCAGCTGTTGGATGGTCCAGAAAAGGACATCTTCAAGCAGGCACCTGCCTCTTCTAAAAAGAAGTGGTACAATAACAAAAAAAAAAGAATATTGAAAACAGATCTCAATCCAGAGGTTGGTCTCCTCCACAGGAGACCTCCGAAAGGAGGTATAACCTTAGGAATAGGGACAATATTAGAAAACATGACTGGTATCAGGATACTGATACACGTTCCTCTCGTTCCTTTCATGGATCAACAAAAAACTCGGAGAGTGAAAGACGGTCAGACAGACAAGAAGAGCGTACAAAGTCCAGAGACAAGCAACACGCTCCAGACTACACTTCATAAAAGAAGAAAAACCTAAAACAAAACCTCAATTCAATAAGAAGAAAGTGGCAGGTCTAAAGATCAGAGATGCCCAGAATCCTGAGAACTCAACTACTGAATGGGGAATGGGCTTTGACGATGCTAGACAGTGCGGCAGAAATTAGAGGTCTCTTTTGGGAGAACTTGACGTTTGGCTATGACAGTCTTTTAGCTGAATAAGATTGGCTGCCAGCATCAGTTATGGATTACCCTAGGGGAGAAACAGTAATTTTGCCAGCTTTTTCCGACTCTGTTGCCGAATATCTAAAATACACATATGCACTGGAGTGGGCCGTGGCCCTGGCACCTGCATTATATTGAAACCAGGTTGGATGGGATAAGGATTCAACCCACTACATGGTACCATTAAAAACTACTCTGAGTCCCCAGAGACAGTGTCCAATAAAGCAAGAAGCTAAAAAACAGGTCAGGAAGATTTTAGATTTACTTGAATACCAAGGAATGAAACCTGACAACTCATATCAACTAGTTTTGGATTACAGACATTGAAACCCTTGCACAAAAACATTTGTCGTACATAATGCACACAGTGGTGCATTAATGAATAACATTTTGCGGAAAAAATACAAAACCACACTAGACATCTCAAATGGATTCTTCTGCCAAAATATGGCACCCGAAAGAGATTATTTAACCGCATTCTCTGAGTTAGGCTTTCAGCATCAATTCTGTAGACTTCCTCAGGGGTATAAGAACAGCTCGGGTTTTTCTTAGCCAGAGTAACTGAATTACTTCAAAATCTGGATGAAGAGGCATTGTCCTATGTGGATGACATTTAATTAATGGATGATGACATGGAGGCATATTTGAGAAAGAGTGAATACCATAATATTTGGATTTGCCTCTATAAATTTAATTTTAAGAAGTCAAAGTTAGCCCACCGCAATGTCCTAGTTCTGGGATATGTGCTCTCAAGTGAAGGAAAAAGCTTAGCAGCTAACTTTTTAGAAAAGTGTGCACTGCTCCAACCTCTAAAATCATTGAAAAATTGACAACATCATTTTGGATTATGCATAAAGGGGAAAAACCTTTCTACGATCTAATAAGACCCAATTTTACAGTTAGCCAATGGACACCGGAACATACAGATATCCTACGTTCCCGACAGGCTGACATGATAGTGTCTAAACAATTAAAAACATGTGTGAATGTGCACAACCTAGTGATTCATATAGTTGCAGGTCAGTCAGGGTACACCTACCTAACATACAATGAAGGCGAAACAGTACCAATGGCTTACAAGTCACATTTGTGCACAAATGCTGAGATGCGTTTCTCATCAACAGAAAAAATTCTAACAGTAGTACAGACTTCTGTAGTGAGCGGAAGAACACTGGCTCGGGGGAAATGAATAATTGTAGTGATTCCAGTACCGGCCTTAGAGGCAGCAACAAAGGCAAGAGTCCCTAACGCAACAGCCTAACATCCGAGATGGATACAAGGGGCTAATTCTCCCACTGCGTAGAATACAGGTACGACCCAAATCTAAACACACAAGCATTCCTTCAATACGAACAAGAATATCCTCTCCTGAATGAAATAATGCCTTTAAATCAGAATGAATACATAATTTACACTGACGGATCTGCTGAGCAGGCCGTTGGAAGAAAACAACAATACAGTGCTGCATGCGCAATCATTCAAGGACGCATGCAAGATGGAAAATTTCATCCAAGTTGTGCAAATACACAGTTTCTAGGAGATTGCACGGCAAAGCTACAGAATTAAAAGCTATGTTACTGGCACTGGTAAATATGGATCGAGAATTCCCCTCACTAATTGTTCGTGATTCGTTTTACTGTGTACTGTCGTACAATAAGTACTTACTCCACTGGGGTCAAAATGGGTTCAAAGATGCAAAAGGTGGCACAATTAAGTACAAAACACTATGGGAACAGGTAGGGGAGTTGAAAAACTAGCTGTGATACACACACTGAGTCATCAATGTGATAGCATTCATGTTGAAGGGAATTCATTGGCTGATGAAGCCGCAAAGGGAGCTGTACGCACAGCTTCCATAGCTGCAATCACTCGTTCAAAAACGAGAATAGCCTGTGAGATTATGGTTGCAATTATTGCTACACGCAATAAATCTGCACTTCCGAAAAGATTTCCACTCAAGTACTCCTACAAGTTAGATGCAAACAACGTTCCATTTGCTCAGATTCCTGGAGTGGGGGATGGAGTAATACCAAACATGGATCACAGATTGGGCTTACTATCAGCTGCACACGGGGTCTGGGTTCCGCATTTGCAGGTTTTACGGTGACTGTTTCCTTTCTGAAACAATGCTATTGGTGGCCAGGATTAACAAAGCAGAATAAAAAATATGTCTTAAAATGCGACATCTGCCAGCAGATGAAAGGCTCCACCATAACACCTCCAGCTCAGACACCATTATTAATATCAGAAAAACCACTCATGTGTGTTTATTTGGACCACTGCGGCCCCTTTCAAATAGATGGAGCTTACAGGTATATCATGGTTGCAGTAGATTCCTGCTCAAGATTCCATTGGGTGTGGCCCCAGGGCTCGGCTGACGCTCAAACTGTTATCAAAGATTTGTGAGTCTGTATAGGGACATATGCAATTGGCACATTACATTCTGACCGTGGCCCCGCGTTTAGCTGTCTGGCTTACAAGGAACCCAGGGGAGGTTTGGGTGTAGCATTTTGGTACTCCACTCCGTACCATCCGGAGGAAAATTTAGTTGTGGAGAGGGGAACCCAGGACTTACAGCAATCTTTACCAGCTAGTAATTGGGTTTGGGTGGTATTGGGGTCAAACATTTATATGGAGTACAAAGAGCCTGGAACAACATGCCAAGGAGTTCTCTAGGGGTGTCACTTCTTATGAGATCCTATTTGGGAGGAGAATGTGGGTACCTGATCTTGATTGTGAAGTCACAGTGGCGAATGAGAAACCCTTTGGCATCCATAAACGTTTGGCTGTTTTACAGGTTCTGAATGAATCCAGGGCACTACAAAGCAATGTCCAGGTAAAGCGGACCGCCACTGGGGAAGTCAAGTCAGTCACAGCAAGACCTGCCTGCGTCCCTAAAGTTGGAGATCTGGTCAGAGGAAAAGTAGCGGCCAAAAACAATTTGGGCCATCAAATAAAAAACCTATACCTTTCCTGGCTGTTGAAGGAATAAGAACTGTACTTCTGCCTCCTCTTGCTGGGAAAAAGGAGAAAGGATATGTCTCCATTGACTTGATAAAACCGCACTATGTGGCCGATACTGAATAGAAGGCCTTGTGGACGTTGGCGCAGCTGACGCCCTCCTCTTGCTACTATACAGGAAGTTCAAACAGAAAGAGTCATCAAGTTTGAAGAGTCACCATCACGGAATGATGGACTATTCAATAATGCCATGGAACTCATTCCTCTTGAAAATGAAGTTCAAACTCAAATTCCAAATCAAAATGAAAGACACATTTATATGCCACTAAACACTGATGTCTACATCAACATGCCTCAACAAGAGCCATCTACAAGTTCAACAAAGCCTGCGGAACTTCCAAAAATAGATCAAACTGCATTTGGCTATTTCATCAACTTCGATACCTTTTCATTGGATCCAAGTGAACCTGAAACGATGCTACCCCAAAAAACTCATCACCAGCAAATACTGTTTTTGTCTTTCTTAGAGAGACATACCTGGTATCACCTTGGATAGAACTTTGATAATCACTGGGATTCTTTTCTTTCTTTTCTAGAAAGGATTAGTAACTGTTTTTAGCATGCTTTAATAGAACTTATCTTAGACAAAGCTCTGCAGCATCAAAAGTGAATAGGATTCTGAAACCTTACCTTTAATCACATCATGAACAAAGAGATTTGGCATCAGTGAACATTGCAGCAGTTCCTGCACCAGATGGTATAGTGTGGGACAAGGTTGATTACGATATATTTGGTCCTACCAAACTTTTGAAAATACCACATTTATGTAAAATATCCTTAAATGATATCATTACCTCCGTACATTCTCCGATGATTAGGATTATAAAAATGTCAAGAATATGTTGTCTGATTTAGAACAATCTGCTCCCTTTTCTCATAATGAAATGTTGGAAGACACATCAGATTTCAAAACAATGTATTGCTATCAACATTATGCTCATCATTTTTTGCATTTCTGCTAATCCCAGAAATGTTTTCACATATCAGCAATGGGAACATTGCCCAACACTGCCGAAAAGCAGTTAAAAAACATTTGCACAGAAATGTTCATATTTGTCAGGCTTTAACATGTCTGACCCAGCTTCATATTACTATAAGGTTACACTGACATCAGCACATAAAACTAGGTTGAGAAAAGCCAAACAGATTTAATCTGCTTCCCTTATTACCCAGTTATCTAAAGAAGGTTTTGACTTATGGAAAGATACAATAGACACAAAATCAGTGTGGGGTTACTAGAGACTGGCAAGTCCAGGGAACAGAAGAGCTATTTAGAGCATGCCTCATTCCTCAGCAGATTATGTTTCTGAATGATACTTTGCAACAAACTACCTGTCTTGGAATAGCCAAGAATAAGGATTTGAATGCACCTCGGATTCCAACACCATCACATTTTGAGGTTAACCTTACATCACGAGAAGGGATTATGCTAGATGGCATCATGCAATATTATAGATCAGACCCCAATTGGAAGAGATGGTTGGTTTGGCCCACAGACACTAATAGATGTCAGGAAAGATTGAAAGGTACAACCAAAGGGTTTAGTATCCACAGGCCAGACCCAAGCTATGTAGATGTCAGATCCGATGCATACCAAGTAGGTGCTGACTCTGGGACCGAGCTTCACCCAAAAGGCATTTCTAAGGCAACCCCAATGCCGGATACTCATGAAGCTTTGCTCTGATAATCTAAAGAGTACAAAGCACAGAAGGAAACCCCCTCTTACCCATATTGCACCTTAGCGAGTGCAACACATAGCGGGTCACTTAACACCATTCCTGACCCCCCTTCTTTTAAATCACCTCACGAGCACTTCATACACTGTAAGGTCCTGAAGAAAGCCAGCTCAGTACAAAGGCCTGGCTGAAACGGATTGGTGTCACTACAACGCGGTTTTTTACAACGCATTCCGTTACATCGGAATTTTTACAACGCAGGATCCATTACATCGGATGCCATTACAACGCATGGCATTACATAGCAGATGCTATTACAACGCATGACATTACATCGTAAGTATAGGTAAGTATATCTTTTTAAAAAAAATGTAATTAAGTTAATTTAATTAATTTAATTTAATTAATTTAATTAAAATACATTTTAAAATAGTAATTAATTTAATTTAATAAATTTAAATCTATTTATTTAATTTAATTTTAATAAAAATTGTAATTAATTTTAATTAATTAATATAATGAAATTAATTTAATTTAAATATTTTAAAAAATTATAATTAAAATAAATTAATTAAAATATTGTATTTAATTTAATTAATTTAATTAAAAAATGTAATTAATATAATATAATTAATTTAATTTAATAAATATATTTTAATTAATGTATAAATGGTAAATATAATTTAATTAGCCCTAAGCACAAACCCAACCCTGAACCCTAAAACACCCCTGTACCCCAAAACCCAAACCCTACCCTGAAACCTAAAAACACCCCTGTACCCCAAAACCCAAACCCTACCCTGAAACCTAAAAACACCCCTGTACCCCAACCCCAAAACCCAAACCCTACCCTGAAACCTAAAAACACCCCTGTACCCCAAAACCCAAACCCTACCCTGAAACCTAAAAACACCCCTGTACACCTGTACTTATTTTAAAAATTACTTTAATTAATATAATAAATAATAAATTAATAATATTAAAAAACATAAATAAATATATTTAATTATAATTAATATTAATAAAATAAAAAATAAAAAAATACTTACCTATACTTACGATGTAATGCCATGCGTTGTAATAGCATCTGCTATGTAATGCCATGCGTTGTAATGGCATCCGATGTAATGGATCCTGCGTTGTAAAAGTTCCGTTGTAAAAGCCTCCCGTTGTAAAAGTTGCGATGTAACGGTGCATCACCGCTGAAACATGTTGACCACACAGGATGTGGAAGACCATAGATAACTCCTCAATACATCCATTGCCTTGTTTTAAACACAGCCAAGGGCCCGCTAATAAAATCACCTATAATAGGAAATGGGACCCAAGGACAGTTTTTAATCCACATTCACACACTACAACTGCACACTCATTCACCACGAAACCAGCTCTGCTGTAAACAGGTGTTGAAGCACACCTGGGACACATTCAGTGTCACTGGGTAGAGCCCGATGATGAAGCATGCCACCAACTAGGTTGGAGGTTGAGGGCTTTCATAAGAAATGATAATTCTTTCCTCTTTACAAACACACTATCCCTATGCCCTTTGAGGCTAGTTCCCATTGATTACATATATACCATAGGGGAAGTGAAGTAGCCTTGATGTTCCTCGCTCTCGCTTTGATACCTAATAATCCATGGCCATATCACTCTACTGTTCACAACTTTCCAATTACAGTATTTCCTGGAACAACAGCAGGCAGATATGAAGAAATGGATAGGGAATTCATCAAGAAATCTTGGGAATTGCTGTACAGATTTCGATGAACGAGAGGGGATCTAGAAGTGTTTTTAAGCGGTATAAACTGTGAGAACCCTTTGAGTGGATCTCTCATGTGCCAGGATATAATGCTGCAGGAGGCCTGTAATGGTTCAGTAGCTAAATTACCTGTCACATGAGGGGTGCCCTGGCAGCAGTGATTACTCCAGTGTTCAGGCTACATTTGAATGGAAGTTATTGATGCTGAACGATCAAGGTTGTTGTGGGATGCTTCCGGGCATCTCATATCTGGTAACCTTGAGCTCCATGGTTACTTGCTGTTTGCAAGTATTGTTTCCACCAACACATACAGTCAGGGAGGTGCTGTTATGGCCTTCACTAAATGTTTCTTTAAAACGGTTTGATACTTTGAGCAGAATGAAAGCCATGCTTATACAGAGGACCGTGCCCTTAACCTCCGCTCGAGAGACTTTTGATCTCCAGATCGCAAGGTCCTCAGCCGAGATACAGGCACTCATACGTATGAACTGCCGCTTCCATTTTGCAGAAATGATAAATCGTATCTTTAACATGTCTGATACGACGGGTATCATCCACCTATTTAAGAATTTTTTATACACGTTTACTGGCAGTAATGTTTTTTGGGGCGCACCTCATTGGACAGTACAATCAGATTAGGCCATATATTTAGAGAGCGACAAAGTATAAGTCATCAACATGATATTATTACGGGTTGGTGCCTCTCGGGAACAACACCCTACTACCTAGGTGCATATATACCACGGGATATCAGAGATAGTCCCTAAGTAATTCAAACTAAATTATCCAATTTCCCGGGACTCAAGTTATATTAATTTCAGTTCCTTCAATTATCAAGGTATAGGAATTGTTCTGTACAAAAAACCTAAATATTTATCCACAAGTGACAATTTTGGTTCTTATTGGTAACAAAATTTTATTCACACACATTGGTGAGCAGACTCAAAATGATATATACATTTAGACAGATGATAATACATAACTGGTCAGGAGGGAACGGTAAACAAAGTATACAGGACAAATGATATTTTATATGTCCTCCTCTTCCTGATCCACAAGAGAAAACAGCCGACACGTGTTTCGTCACGTCATGTGACTTCCTCAAGGCTGCAAAGATAATAATTTATTACATTTAAAAACCTTATAAATACACAACAAACAAAATTCTATTGTACAAATGGACACTTTTGTCCATGGTTGCAGGAAGATAACCAATGAAAACGGAAAATTGAAAGGAAGAGCTCTAGAAAAAGATTCAGAATTTTTTTACACCAAACATGTGTCAAGAGACATGAGACAACATATTTGCGTCTTCATGAGAGAAAGGTGCCAGTAACCATCACCTAAAAATTGTGGTTAAGAGAGGAAACTAACCTTCTGGATGTTTTATAGGACGAAATTAAGCGTCTATGTCTTTGTTCTTCTCAACGATTTTCACAGTTAAGGAATTTCTATCCTGAATGACCTGTAATGTGGATATACGAGAGAAAAATGGTTTTTACTTTTTAGTTCTATCATTGCTACCTTCTACTGCGAAATTCCTGAGATGATGACACTCACTTTATCCAAGTATTTTTGTTGCTCCTAATTACTGCAATTCATTGATTCAGCCCGTGCTTTAAGTACTGTTGGTCTCAGAAGCAACGCAAAAGTTCTGGATTGTGGGAAAAATTTAAAATTGGTGAGTATTCCATAAGGATAAACCAATTGTGACTAAAATTAGGATTTTATTCAGGAAACTCACATCTTAGTATAAAGAGTCAGAGTATGTCAACAAGACCACCGCGAAGCGATAGAAAACTCAGGTCTAAGTTTAGCAAACTACGTGGACTCTTCTGAGTTCATTGTTCTGGAAAAATGATAAAAAATGAATAGTGCATTCATGTTAGAAGACCATGGGGTTGATTCCGATCCGGTAAAAAGTGCTCAGAATCGTCGTACGGAGCATTATTTCCCGTACGAATCGTACCCGTAACCGTCCCCGTACGAACAACGTAGTACGATCCACACCCGATGCAGCTATCCGTCCGAAAGTGGAAAAATTATAAAAAATGAATAGTGCAGTCATGTTAGAAGACCATATGTCTTTAATGTGACCTATACTGACAAGTTGTTTAAGAGTGGTAAAACCTCACCCATATGCAGAGTCTAATGTTATTTTGTTTTTGTCCTTAATTTCTCATCTCTTTAGTACATAGGCAGGCGACCTCGAACTCGTCTGTTCTTATGGGCTCATAAATTTCTTAACCGATTACTTCGAAAAAAAAAAAATAAGTGACAATATGTCTGTTACCACTAAGTACATTTTCCCACCTCCTAATCTATTTATTAACATAAAAAGAGGGCATCACGTACTCACATGTTGGGAACCTTTTTGGCCGTTAGACGAAAATAATGGGCTCTGATAGGCCTAATATGGGAAAATAACACAGAACACATAAAAAAAAGAGAGCGTTCAGTAACACGTTCTACTTGCCTATTAATACATATCTCGAGCTCATTTTAGCCAGAAAAGATTGGCATGATTTTATGTCTAGGCCGTTACAAAAGACAGAGTGTTGTTTGCCTAACTCAGTCAAAAGGCAAAACAAAGTATAAACATTAATCATGTGTTTGGTCCCCACACGATATAAAACCTATCTATTTGTGGCAATCGGGAGTTGATAATTACACGTCCCAGTTCTCCGGAGGCTCTGCATACATATTCAGCGGTCTGAAGACAAATCGCTTTTAAAACGGCCTAGACATAAAATCATGCCAATCTTTTTAGGCTAAAATGAGCTTGAGATATGTATTAATAGGCAAGTAGAACGTGTTACTGAACGCTCTCTTTTTTTTGTGTGTTCTGTGTTATTTTCCCATACTAGGCCTATCAGAGCCCATTATTTTCGTCTAACGACCAAAAAGGTTCCCAACATGTGAGTACGTGATGCCCTCTTTTTATGTTAATAAACAGATTAGGAGGTGGGAATATGTACTTAGTGGTAACAGACATATTGTCACTTATTTATTTATTTATTTTTTTTTTTTTCGAAGTAATCGGTTAAGAAATTTATGAGCCCATAAGAACAGACGAGTTCGAGGTCGCCTGCCTATGTACTAAAGAGATGAGAAATGAAGGACAAAAACAAAATAACATTAGACTCTGCATATGGGTGAGGTTTTACCACTCTTAAACAACTTGTCAGTATAGGTCACATTAAAGACATATGGGGGTTGATTCCGATCCGGTAAAATCACCGTCCGTACGACTCGCATCCGGAGCCGTTTCCGTACGACTCGTACGGATGCCGTACGACCGGACGATTCCGATCCCGATCGGGCGACCCAGACACGATTCGTACGGTCCACGTCGATTCATACGGAAAAGCGCGCGATCACCTACACACCGTACGGCGCGTACCCCCCATGATCGCAGGGGTACGTGCCGTACCCCTGCGATCATGGGGGTACGTGCCGTACACCCAGCGTACATGGGGGGTACGTGCCGTACACCCAGCGTACATGGGGTACGGCACGTACCCCATGTATGCTGGGTGTACGGCACGTACCCCCATGATCGCAGGGGTACGGCACGAACCCCTGCGATCATCGGGGGTATGCGCCGTACCCGGGGGGGCCGTTACGTACCTGTTTCGGGGCGAACTCTGACTGTACGACAGTTTCCAGCTCCCGTAGAAAAAGGGTCGTACGGAGAGTACACAACACGGATCGTACTTGCCGGGTCGTAGAAAGCAGCCGCAAAATGTATGAACGTCGCGTACAGCGGCTTCTGAGGGCGATTCGTACGGGAATTTCATTCGTACGGTCCCTGGTACGATTCGGACGGATAGCTGCATCGGGTGTGGATCGTACTACGTTGTTCGTACGGGGACGGTTACGGGTACGATTCGTACGGGAAATAATGCTCTGTACGACGATTCTGAGCACTTTTTACTGGATCGGAATCGAGCCCATGGTCTTCTAACATGAATGCACTATTAATTTTTTATCATTTTTCCAGAACAATGAACTCTGAAGAGTCCACGTAGTTTGCTAAACTTAGACCTGAGTTTTCTATCGCTTCGCGGTGGTCTTGTTGACATACTCTGACTCTTTATACTAAGATGTGAGTTTCCTGAATAAAATCCTAATTTTAGTCACAATTGGTTTATCCTTATGGAATACTCACCAATTTAAAATTTTTCCCACAATCCAGAACTTTTGCGTTGCTTCTGAGACCAACAGTACTTAAAGCACGGGCTGAATCAATGAATTGCAGTAATTAGGAGCAACAAAAATACTTGGATAAAGTGAGTGTCATCATCTCAGGAATTTCGCAGTAGAAGGTAGCAATGATAGAACTAAAAAGTAAAAACCATTTTTCTCTCGTATATCCACATTACAGGTCATTCAGGATAGAAATTCCTTAACTGTGAAAATCGTTGAGAAGAACAAAGACATAGACGCTTAATTTCGTCCTATAAAACATCCAGAAGGTTAGTTTCCTCTCTTAACCACAATTTTTAGGTGATGGTTACTGGCACCTTTCTCTCATGAAGACGCAAATATGTTGTCTCATGTCTCTTGACACATGTTTGGTGTAAAAAAATTCTGAATCTTTTTCTAGAGCTCTTCCTTTCAATTTTCCGTTTTCATTAGTTATCTTCCTGCAACCATGGACAAAAGTGTCCATTTGTACAATAGAATTTTGTTTGTTGTGTATTTATAAGGTTTTTAAATGTAATACATTATTATCTTTGCAGCCTTGAGGAAGTCACATGACGTGACGAAACACGTGTCGGCTGTTTTCTCTTGTGGATCAGGAAGAGGAGGACATATATAATATCATCTGTCCTGTATACTTTGTTTACCGTTCCCTCCTGACCAGTTATGTATTATCATCTGTCTAAATGTATATATCATTTTGAGTCTGCTCACCAATGTGTGTGAATAAAATTTTGTTACCAATAAGAACCAAAATTGTCACTTGTGGATAAATATTTAGTTTTTTGGTACAGAACAATTCCTATACCTTGATAATTGAAGGAACTGAAATTAATATAACTTGAGTGCCGGGAAATTGGATAATTCACCTATTTAAGAACATAGGTTCAGGACTGTTAAGCACCTTTCAGACGGTTCTCGGAGTTATACCAAACTTTATACACTCCGTATTAAGAAGCAATTTTGGAGGACTAATTATGTTTCTAATAGCAGGTATGCTGATTGTCATTTTTCTGCTATGCAAAGGACATCCCAGTCACCAAGGAGATGGAAAAAGCACTCCAGGAGGGTAAATATTGTGATCGCATGGTACAACATCTGGGCACACATCGCCTCAGAGAACTAAGTGTATCGTGGTTGTTGTCATTTAGACCAGTTTGGATTGACTGCATCTTACCTGTCCTCCAATGCCTGTTTTGTCAGAAGAATGCGTGTTGGATCTCTGTCTGACACGCCAATCATGTGCTCAATCGTATGTTGATGCTTTACTGGACATGATAACGGCCATTGTTCTGCAATGTCCACAGCGTATTCCAATGTTGATGGCAGCATTCCTAGAGCCTCCACAGGTAGTCACGGCTCCTGTCAGAACGGACACAGGCTCCTCCACTGACACCCAGGCCTTGGACGGCACACAGGCTGCCCCAGCACCTGCTGAAGGCAGCAGGGAAGAACATCTGTGCTCAATTGGCGTAGTCTGTGATGTGTTACAGGGCTCGTCGTCTGTGAAAGCAGGCAACAGTAATGTTTCGTGTACCAGCCAAGACACATAAACAATTGGCTTATTGTGTGTTGGAAAAAAATTGGCTCGTTTTTAAACAAACTAAAATTAGAATTCAAAAACAAATTGACACTTTTTATGGACATGCATGGCTTTCAGACGCTTGTAGTAGTTCGAACTATACCTACAGACATATTAGAGTTATATTAGAGCTATGGCTTAAGTGACAATTTCCTTTTTCCATTTTTTAAAAATTTGTTTAGAATTGTTTAAAATCTTTATTAGCATGACTATTTGTTCTTCTATAGTTATTTGCGTACCAATGCCTAGTCAGCCTAGTAGTACGTTTAGATTTTGGATTGGTTTGTCCGGTCAGATGAGGAGTGGGTGTTATATTCCATAGAGGTACCAAAAAATAGGTTCAGGTAGCATCATAACCTTTCACCTATTCTCCCCTACATTACATACATAATGGTTCTTAGGGGCTGACCTTTTACCTAGATACGACACTGCACACAGAACGCTGGAATTTCCCTGGTAAAAGCCTCATAAATTATGCATGAGGACTCTTGGAAGCACAGCAGGACTACCATCTCTTGTATAATATCTATGTACAAAGTTCATTCCTGAAGTCATCCTAAGTCCAACAAAGTAATACAGCAAGGTAGAACCCCTGGGGAGACCTAAGGGTATATATACATCACATTTTGCTAAGACAGGCAGAGGAAACCAGGACTTCTCGGCCGACACACTGACCAGAGACGCTGAGGTTCCTGCATGCAGATACTCCAGCTCGCAGTGGTTTAACATCCCTTGCGGGGTATCCAACCCGAGACCAGGACGGGGTCTCACAGTCTCTCAATCCAGGTAATGGTGTTAACTTTATCTTAAAGGGATTCTTGGCTTAACACCTACACACCTGCTAGGGTTGTCATGCTCAATGGTTGCCAAGAACTATTCTCTCCTTCGTAAGAGGAGATTCTAGTGGCACTGTGATCTAGCTGATACAGAAGGCTAGCATACCCATTAGGGGTGTTTAAAATCAGTCTGACATCAGTCCTACAGTGTATCTAGTCCAAATGTGCATATCCTGCATACGTTTTTATAGAAAGTACATGACAGTTCTAGATTTGTTACTATGATTTCCTTGGGGAGTCAGGGATGTCATGTTTTGAGATTGCACAATCCATTTGTTACCTTATCAAGCTAGGGCACAGATGCTTCACTGTGTGCTAAAATGACTTAATCCAACATATCCTGATGGTGTTTGTGGGATCAGTCTCAAACCGTTCTGATGTTTATATTGTCCAACAAATGCACAGTTTTACTTGGGAAACTATAAGGGATACAACATGGCACAGCGAACAATCTAGCTTGAGGTCTTATTTAATGGTGTGTAGTTTGTTTTTGTGTACCCAAAGGCCCCTTCTCACTGCTTAACTGGAGACATTTGTGGTGTTAGGGAATATCTTTGTCAGCTGTGTAGGCGATCTCTGTTATTGGCTGTAGGTTGTTCAAGCTTTAAAAGGATCTTTGAATTCCACATTTTCATTTGGCTGACAACGAAGGAGCCATTTACATAACAATAAACTGAAGACATGAAATTACTCAGAAACTCTAACAACCTGGACTAGCCCGTGCAAGTGGAGATGTTACCTCGTAATTGAGGCCCTTGATGCATATTGAAGAAACCAAGACAGCCATAGGTAGAGATAATTTTTGGGAGTCAGACCTAGTAAACCTCAAATTATAGTAATTCTGAAAAGGATAATTTGGAGCAGGCATCAGAGTCTTCTATGAAGAAGATTTGGGATAACAAGAAAAATAAAGAAAAGACTAAAGCAGGGGGGTGGATCTACTCAACAGGAGTCCCCTCCAAAATGCTATAATTTGTGTAACCATTAAAATATATTTAAAAAACTGACAGATATCAAGATCTTCTAGTTACTTTAAGGAGTTCTCCTAAAAATGCTCTGAGAGAGGGGGATGGTTGGAGTGCAGAACATTGGAAAAAATGAAGGACTCAAAACGCTCTACTGAGTTTATAAAACAGGAATATAAACCTAAACAATCCAAGCTTCAATTTAAAAAGAAGAAGGTAGCTGGCCTTAAAGTGAAGCATGCCACGTACATTGAGGACACTGCTTTTCATTGGGTAATGGGCGCTGACCATGCTGGCAGCATAGCATCTTATGGAGTGTCTGGCGGCAGAAGCAGTGAGTGACTATATCCTAGTGGAAACATTGGTCAGGCGAGTTAGTGTCCTGCATCAATTAAATGAAATGCAACTCCAAATGGAGGAGGGTATGCAAAATCCAATAAATATTCTCTTTTGGGAGAACTTATCATTCAGTTATGACATTCTCTTAGCAGAAAAGGATTGGCCACCAGAGTTTTTCATTGATAGCCTCAAGCGAGAGAAGATAATGTTACCTGCTTATTCCAATCTCTTTCCAGAGGCAGTAAAATATTTGTGCTTTAAGGAGTTGGCCTTAGCGCAAGCTCCAGCATTATACGGCAAGCATGTGGGGTGTAATGACAGCTCTCCTTATAATATCATACCTGTGAGGTCACCCCTGCAACCTCACTGACAACACCCCATTAAAAATTAATCCAGAAAATAAGTTAGAGATATTCTCACACAACTTGAATACCAAGGTTTAACAGAAAGTTGCACCTCCCCTATGAATAATCTTTTGTTTCCAGTGATGAAACCAGACCATTCGTTTAATTTAGTGTTAGAATACAGACACTTGACCACTGTTACACGTACATTTGCTGTACAAAACGTGGAGAGTGAGACACTAATGAAGAATATAGTGCGTAAAAGCACAGAACTACACTAGATATCTCTATTGTATTTTTCTGCGAAAATATAGCACCAGAAAAGCAGGTACTGGACCTCCTTTAGCACACTCAGTTCATAAAAGCAGTTCTGTCATTTGCCTCATGTTATAAGAACAGCCCAAGGTTGCTTTCAGCCAGGGTTGCTGAACATTTGGAAGATTTTAACGACCAGGCATTGTCCTATGTTGATGGCATGTACTTAACGGGTGATGAGTTCTCAACCCACTTGGCAAGAGTAGATCACATAGTTTCAGGAATTGCCTACATGGGCTAAACATTTATTTCAAGAAATCAAAAATATACTACCTCAGTGCAATATTTTTGGGGTGTGAGCTGTCAGGTGAAGGCAGAAGCCTTGTGGCACATTTCCTAGAGAAGTGTTTACTTCTGCAACCACTTTAATACATTGAAAAAAACTCCAAGCAATACTGGGATTCCTAAATGTTGGCAGAACTTACATTCTAGATTATGCAGACTGGGTAAAACCCTTATTTTACTTAGTATTTTGAGTCTTTTCAGATACACACTGCACATCTGAACACCCACAAATTCTATGTTCAGTGCAAGCTGACATTTTAGCTTTAAAACACTTAAACACGTGGTAACACCACAAACCTGGTTCCGGGACACTATTGTCACATATATAAATCACATTTGTACAAAAGGAAGAAATGCAAAAAAAAATTCTCCAAGCACTGCAATAGATCAACGTTAAGTTCATGATATCAACAGTGTTTTCTTTATTTTCATATCTGTTTTTCAACTTCTCCTCCACCAACATGTTTTTCATCTTTGCTGACAATGTTGCAGCAAACTTACTGCGCCCGCCTTTCATGTGAGGTATCAGAACGTCAGAAACTCTACGATACAACGTGAGTGTGCTGGAGGACTCTCTCCAGACATGGGACTTTACCTGTAGAAGAGCATCATAGCAGCACACACGAAAGGCAGGTGCAGTAACATTGAATCAGAATGATGAGAAACAAAAAAAGTGTTTTGAAAGGATGTTCCATCATGATGCCAAATGGGAATGGTACTACCACATGTGCTCCTGTGTTGTGAACGAATGATACAGTCCTTTGGCATAACTCTACATGCGGAACTGAATGAACATATGTACTTGTCCTATAGGCCTGGCTGGCTGCACTGTGGGCAGCCTGTTTTCTGCTGTCTGCTGTACAATTTCAAGTGTGCCCTGGACATATGGCTAGGATCACAAATTGTTCAATCTCTGGACATAGTACTGCTGGTGAGTCCCCTAAACGCCCACTTGTACTTTTGACCTCATGCTTGCCTTTGCTTGTAAATGCATACTAAGAGCCTTCCTGGGATGCTTCGGTACTTGGCGATCTGGATCTTGACTCTTCCTCTGCAAATTAAGTAATGGCTGTTTATCCCTTAATGAACGCTGAGGGGGAAGGACTAGGACATATTTGCTCTATGGATCTGATACATTGGATGCCTCTGGGAACATTGTCTGTGGTTGCTGGGAACATTAATGTTTTGTCTTCCGCATGGACCACATAAGCAACCTGGCAGTTTTCGAGCTGTGGGATTTTTCAATTGGGCCATATTTTTATCATCCTACATTTTTTTTAATTATACTATTTTAATATGCTTTTAAATTGATTTTAATGTGATATGGCTTTCTAATTGCTTTTATTCTCAAAGAGCACAATGCTTTGAAGTTTCTATAACTATATACATTTTTTCGCATTTTTTAAAAACTTTTTAGTCGACTCACATCCAAGGAGTGGGTGTCATGTGGTTATATTAGGCTCAGTAGGAACACCACCTTTTTAAATGATCATGTTTGTAAGTTGCCTTCTTTTCCTAAACAGGATAGCATTTGACACACATTTAATTGCCGGACTGTGCAGGATGATATTGCCTGAAATAGCATTGCTTAAATTTCCACCTTGAAGGCATATTATCACAATACCTTGAACATTCTGTACGAGGGCCAAGTACACAATGTAACTTGTTTCTGTTATTATTTTCCGTTCAGTGACAAAGCCATCACAAAAGAATCAACAATTGCAGCCTGACTGGAACTTTGGCATGTTAACATGCGGGATGTTGATTATATAAATGGCACCACTTCCTTGTTTAGATAGAGGAGCATTTCACTACACTACGAGGTGACTAGATGCCAGAATTCCAGCACAGCTGATTCCTGTCTACCTCTTGTGAGGGATGCTGCCCAACTCTCCACCACGACAGGCATCATTTTGACACTTACCCACAGGTAACAGGGGAGTTAGATCATCCTATAGGAATTTGGCAGATTTACCCACCCTAGGCACAGTAGGATAGGCAGTGCTGGATATGAGTACAATATATTACAGTACTTATATGGCAGTATATATTATGTAACAGGAAAATGATTGAACTGTTCATCTTTCTCACCATTCTCCTAATGCTAATTATGTTACCTTCTATTGATTTTTGCAGCACACATATTTTACTCAAGATTCTCAAAGCCTATCTAGTTTGTTATGGAAGCCTTTAAAAAGGTTAGTGAGGAAAAGGGCGAGAAAGAGCCTGAAATTACACATTTCTTCATAGCAGTAAAAAGTATATTTCTCTTTTTGTACCCATTGTTCTGACCATCATGGGCACTTGTGATCTGGAAATTTCTAACAGAATTCACAGCTTAAACCTCTATGTTTATTCACATTTAGGAAGAATAAGGCCATTAAAAATGTCACAGGAATTTACTTTGGCTGGTTATTTGATGACTATTTTAGCATTGCTTTCTCTATGGGAATTAGGCACATTAAGAACATATATATATATATTTATATGTGTGGCTCATTCTTTCCTTTTGGGGAGGGTTGTGAAATATAAAGGTGGCGTGGTTTCAGGCCCGGAGCAACGCACCACTTCAGAAGCGTGCCACAACTACCAGAGAAAGGAACCATAGAGGTGAACTGGCAAAGGCAACAGGGTAGTGGCTGCCACCAGGAAGTGACTCCTGGTTAGGCCCACAGCAAACTTTAAAATGCAATGCACAGGATCGCGGAAGTCTCAAAGTCACCATTGACTGAAAATACAGGCGTCACCCACCAAAGGGAAATAATTAGGAGACTGTACTACAGGGACCATAATTCTCCACACCGCAGTCCACCATGGCGCCCACTAGAGGGTGTAATCACTGTGAATAAATTAGAAGCGATTACCTGGTTCAAGTATTCACTGCCCCCAGACACCTGCACGCTCCTCCTCTGAAGAAGGCCAAAGGCTGGCCGAAATGCACTAGGATCATGGAGCGTTTGAAAATAAAACCTGACACCGCGATGTGTGCAGCTCATTCTTTCCTTTTGGGGAGGTTTGTGAAATATAAAGGCGGTGTGATTTCAGCCACGGAGCAACGCACCACTTCAGAAGCGTGCCACAACTACCCGACAACGGAACCATAAAGGTGAACTGGCGAAGGCAACAGGGTAGTGGCTGCCACCAGGAACTTACTCCTGGTTAAGCCCCCAGCAAACTTTAAAACGGAATGCAAGGGGATCGCGGAAGTCACAAAGTCACCATTGACTGAAAATACAGGCGTCACCCACCGAAGGGAAATAATTAAGAGGCTGTACTACAGGGACCATAATGCTCCACACCACAGTCCACTGCGGTGCCCACTAGTGGGTGTAATCACTGTGAATAAATTAGAAGCGATTACCTGGTTCCTGTAAGCACGGCGCCCAGACACCTGTATGCTCCTCCTCTGAATAAGGCCAAAGGCTGGCCGAAATGCATTAGGATCATGGAGCGTTTGAAAATAAAACCTGACACCGCGATGTTTCCTTTTGGGGAGTTTTGTGAAATATTTATATATACACATATAGATTCAAGGTTCAAAGACAATTTATTCGGATAGCATCGTATCCATAAAAGCACAAAAACAATACAAAAATGTGCAAATTAGACAATCATGATAAAACCATAGCAGCATACAATATACAGTGATCATAACATTCATCAAAATTCATTTGAAGGTAATATAAATGCTGAAGGGTAAGACATTATTTGACATGCTCGAACTGCAATTCTCAAAAACGTTCCTGTGCGAATGACCAACTCATCATTGTCCAGGGTGAGTAATATTAAATAAGCATTTCCCAAGCTAATAGGCATATGTTTTTTAAAATATCGAGTTAAAAGCTACTTTATATACTTGAAATAATATTTGCAAGAGAACAAAAAGCACATAATGGTCTGGCCACTCTTGCTGTCGCACGGACAGGGGGTGCAATCGAGATCATTATGGTAACCAAGGGGGAAACATAATGCAAATTTGATGGTGCCTTCCCATAGAGGAAATAAAAGGCTCATCTCCCATTGGCTCATTGGCAAGGTGATATAATTAGTCAACGAATGTGGAGGGTTTTCAATAGCCATGTAGCTGCGGGCGAGGGATTTGTTCGATTCGATTTCGAACCTTTCTGCTCTATATAATGACTAGAACGCACTTCTAAGCTCTATTTTGTTTGTGGCCATTGCTGTGCTTGGGTCTGAATAGATTCTACTCTTGTTAATGCTACAAAGACTCCGATACACCCCTGAGAGCCATGGTATGTCTTTCCCTTTTGCACATCCTATACAATCGCTAATGATCTCTCTTGTTAGTGATGCGGCCGGGTTTTTCCAGACCAATAACCAGAAAAGGGCAGGGCGAGACCAGATAAAATCTTCGATAAAATGTAGATTAAGTTCCTTATGACAGATGTAATGGGATGTGGAAATTGGGACGCCTAATAACTTCCTGCAGAATCTATTCTCCTCCTGTTGAATGCAGGTGCTGTTGACAAAACCTCAAACTTGTGCTCCGTACGGAGCTGTTGGCACACATTGAGACTTAAAAAGAATTTAAATGGCTAAAATGGCACTTGTTCTCTTTGGGCGTGGAAGGCTAAGGACTGAATTGGAGGCCTTTGAGAACTTGCTGCTGGAATGAGCTATATGCTCATTCCAGGAGCCCTTCGCAGCAAAGACCACCCCAAGATAAGGAAAGGTACTAGTGCTCATCAGCTTCTGGTTGTCCACACATATTGAACTAAGTTGACGCTTCTTTGGACCACACAACATTATAAAAGACTTTTTGATATTAGTGCATAGGTCTAAACTACCCATATAGTTAGCAAAACCCTGCACTAACGTACGTAGGGAATTCGGAGTAAATACCCATAAGGACCTCATCATCCGTGTAGAGTAGTACGGGCAGTGGTTTGCCATTGATTTTTGGAACGTCTTGAGTTAATGATTTTAAGGTTTTATTCAGTCCATTGATGTAGATAATAAAGAGAAGGGGGGCCAGAATGTAACCCTGCCTCAACCCTCTGCCCACATCAATGGCGTCAGTGACCTCGCCCCCGCATCCAATCCTCACCTGGGCTTTAAGATCTGTATGCAGGTGTGCCAAGAAATACACCAAATTCTCATCCAGTCCATAGATCAAAAGGATAGGCCATAGCTTTGACCTATTAACAAGGTCAAAAGCTGAACTCGAGTCCATAAAGGCCAAATAGATTGGGGAAGCCTGCGCGATGGTGTATTTGCCCATGATTAAATTAGGATTGATACATTGTTCATCAGTGCCCACCTTACTTCGAAAGCCCAGTTGACAGGGGTCTAAAATTCCATTATCCTCAGACCACTCTAAAATCTTATTATACAGGACTCTGCCTACATTTTCTTAAGTGTTTTCAATTGGAGAGATTGGCCTGTAACAATTAGGTTGGGAACGATCCCCTTTTTAAAAAATCAGAACAATGATACTTGTGGACCAGGTACTTGGTAGCGGAGCATACATTAGGTTATTAAAATATTTAAAAATGGAGGGCCCCAGAAACCTGGCTTTATATGATAAGGTCTATGGGTAGACCATCTGGTCCAGTTGCTTAATTACCCACACTATGATGGATTGCTTATTCCACCTCAGATAGGGTCATCTGTATTCTGGTTAGTGGCCTGGCTCAAAATGATATGCCTCTTGTGCAGGTGCAACATATATTTCTGTGAAGTGCTTTTCCCAGGACTCACTCACATTCACAGCTGACCAGAATGTATCTCCTTTTTTGGTGTCTGCCGCTATCACAAGTGCCACCCAGCGTTTTTTTTTATTTCCCCTCGCCGAGCGTCAATCGCAGTTTTTTACATTTGCCTGGCCAATTTTACTTCCAGAATACACCTTGGGTCATTCGATAAGGCTCTGAGCAATCGTTTGTTGTCCTCAGAGCACTTATGGTCCAACCATCTAGGGTCATGCTTCACACGTGAGCTAGGTTTTGACAAAAGAATTTTTATGGCTACGCAAAGTTTATTAAAATCGTGGACAGCTTCAGGGAGTGGATCTTGGACTGATAGACATGTATAAGATACATGATTTCATTAACCACCCTCTTAAAGAAATCATTATTGTCTACGTCCCTCCATATTAGTCTCAGGCTATCAGTGGAAGGCATTAGGTTCCTGGCTCCACAATTCAGAAGTGAAAATGGGCCAGGGGCTATGCTGAGCCTAATTCTGATGGGATTGTGGTCCCCCTGGCTCATGGCAATGACTTTGGCTTCTATTAGGTGGTCAGCCAGGTAGGGGGATGTAAAGAAAAAATCTTTGGTGGAAGAACACCCCCTCCCTCTAAATGTTGGAACTGGGTAATTAGTTTTGTGGTTTTCTCCGACGATGTCCGTGACATCCATAAGATTATGTGAGTTCAAAAACATGTCCAGCTCAGCACCCCTGCAACAGGTAGAGCTGGGGATACAAGATCCTGAGCTATTTAGTCTATCCATTAGTTTGGCATTAAAATCACCCCCCCAAAAGAATACCGGTTCTTTCTGTTAATTCATGCTGAAAACCAAGATGGGAAATGAAATCAAAAAGCATGATAAAATTACCATATGGGATAGAATTAAAATCATTATTATAAAAATTATTAGATAAAAGGAGACACCAAGCCTCTGTTGAAGCCCGGCTACATTCCAGCTCAAAATACTTAGATCTATAATAGCCTTTGCTGTAGGTGTGGTTGGCTGATTGTCTGGTATATCAATAGAAGGGGAAGAGACAAAATCCTGAGAATTATCCAAGGAGTGAGCACAAAATTCCACTGGGGATGTTTGTCAATCTTGTGTGTCCAAATCTGAGAATGCCTGAAATCTAGTTGATACGGGAATTGTATTAAACACATGGTCTGTGGGCCTACATTGTGGTTTATAAAAGTAACCCAAAGGGAGCGCACAAATCCTTGAGCTTTGAGTAAAAGTCTGTTCATAAAAGTTTAAAATGGCATGAGCCAAATGCGACCTACGAAAGTTAATCACGATGCAGTCCCCACCGATATTTTTGTTTTTAAGAGATTGACCAACCCACCCAACTCGGCGAACCATGAAGATCTCGTTCATAGGGGATGGGCTCAACCCTTTATGGTTGGTTAGCCAGTCCACAGTCTTATTACGGAGACCTGCCCATGATTCCCTCTGACCCTTCAATAAAGCAGAAACACCAGTCAGGACCAGTCCGTATGGGCAAATAGCTGGGGGAAGGCTTAAAACCTCAGCGTTGTGTCTCGAGCTTTTGCCCCTCGTACTGTCAATTTTATCCCGGCTTAAGACAGATGATGTGGATGGTGTATTGGCAGAAGCTGGACGTTCTGAATGATCGATGCATAAGCCCTGACTTCTCATAATGGGCTCCCCATGTGGGTTCGGTAGATTTCCGTGCTCAATACTAAATTTCAGCGTGAGAGGTATTTTGTATTTGTGGCGAGTGATGTGAGGGTTGACTGATGTAGGTCCCTCGTGCATATTTAAAGTTGCCCGGGTGGGTTTGAAGTTGGGGTCTACCAAAATTTGGGAACCAGCCCCTGCAGTATTATCCGGTATTGAAATTTCATTAATGCCACTGCTGTTTAGAATGTTGGTAAGATTCCTATCAAGCAGTTCTTTGAGGTGGGTTAGTGCTCTCTACAAAGCTTTTTCCAAAATGCTCTCAACAGCAATGGCAGATACGACATCCCCAACAATAATTTTCATTGTTGCTGGTGAGGCAATATCAGTCTGTATACTAGCATGATTAGATGATAACATAACATGGGTCTCTACAGATCTTGGGCCTTTTATGCTTTTTGATTTGTTGGGTAGCAACACACCGCTTCCGATTAACAGATGGTGCTCTTGCCTTAGGGTCATCATGGGTTTAGCAACCTGTACTCTGGTGGTTATGTCCGTTAGGGGTTATCGTTGGTGCTGTATCTGAGCTTGCCAAAAGTGAACTCTGAGACATGGTTGGGTACATCGAAGAGAGAGGCAGTTGGAGACTGGCAACCGAATTGGGAGGGCCTAAAGACAAGCGTCTGTTTAATGTACAAGGATCTAATGAGAGTCGTCTTTCAGTTATTTCTATTTGATTAGTTAGCAGTGATTGGGCCCTCACAATGAATGCATCCAGGGTCCCTGCTGCTCCTTTACACTTGCTCATGGTGGAAATTATATGTAGGCAGGACAAAATATGGCACTAAAACACTAATTGGTCTAAGGGCTGAGATAAAGGTAGGCGCAGCAGTACCTGAAGTTGGAGTACGATGCTCTTTTTGCTGGTGCCCAGAGACCAGACTTCAGAGATGGGGCTCAGCCCGGCCTCCGACAGGCATGGACGGTCCCCCCCATAGGCCCGGGCGCTTCCCGGGCACGGCCGCACGCGTCCCGCACTGCGAGAGCTCCTGCAGGCATTTAAAGGTGCCTCCTGGCGCAAAGCAAATGTTGGTGGCTGTGCGACGGCGTTGGGAGCCGCAGGGCACACTGGGGAGTATGGTCTTTCACTCACCCAGCTCCCAGTCTATTCCACGACCCTTCCTTGGTCTTCCTCTGTCTTTAACTCCAGCAAGGGACAAAGCAGGCTGGCAGTGGCAGTAAGCACCAACAGATTGTCTATAATATATATATATATATATATATATATATATATATGAGGTACGTGGTGCTCCCGGAGCTTTAACCAACACAGCAATTTCAGCCGATCAGCAAAACAGGAACAGCAAGACCCAAAGATGGTGCAAATGTTCTTTATTAAAAATTAACCCAGCACCAGTCCGCCATGACGCGTTTCGGCTAGAGATAGCCTTGATCATATATATATATATATTCACTGAAAAAACCATAGGTTTTACACACGTTATAGTTAGGAAATAGCATTTACAAAACCTATGAAATTCACTGAAAAAACCATAGGTTTGACACCAGTTATAGTTAGCTGGAAATTTTACTCGCATAAAACCAATGAAATTCCCACGTTATAGTTAGTTGGACTCACTATAACTTGCGCGTGCAATGCACTGCTGATGACGTCACATATTACATCACTCATGAAATGGTCAGTGACATCAGTGTATATGTATCTATGAGTGACTATATAGAACTGTTGGTGAATAAGTGGATGGTTATATAGATAGTGGAATTATTGAATTGGTTGTTGTTACTGGTATGGGTATCTCAATTTTTTTGAAAATGTTAGTTTCTATTATTGAATATGTGTTTCAAGGGTTACTTTACAGTGAAAGGAGGTCTGTCACTCTGTCACAAGGATGGTGTCATCAGTGATGTCGTGAGCAATGTCACTGACCATGTCATGAGTGATGTAACAGGGAACACCACAACACCACAGTGGTGGAGACCAAGAAGAGGAGGAGGAGGAGGAGGAGGAGGGGAGGTTCCTACCAGAAGATACAACTCATATAAGCGAAAAGAGCACATAATCTGGCAGTTTTTTTCCATCCCAAAGGACAAGAAGAAAGTTAATGCGCCAAAGGCGACTTGTTTAATCTGTGCTGCTCAACTTTCAAGGGGGAACCCTAACAAAAAATACTCTTTTGGCAAAAACACCATGATTCGGCACATGCAACGCCGGCACCCTAATAACTATGCTAGGGCAGAGGTCAGGGAACTGGCCAAAAACCCTGCCCAATCTTCTGCCAGCACCTCCCAAAGTAATCAACCCACCCCATCAGGTCCAGAAGCGAGGGAGATGAGCCCAACTATTCAAACGAAGTTTTCCAATTTTGAAATCGTTTGCATATTTTGTGGAGGGACAATATGCTATGGTGAGCAAAGCATTACACTTATCACCCGTGCTTGGGATCACCACAAGTGCCCGAAGAAACATAAATTTTTTCCTTTTTTTTTTTTTGCTCCAGTTGAGCCATTTACTATTCCCTGTTTTTGTTTCGCCCCATAAAAAAATACAAAAAAAATATAAAACTGTTCAGAAAAGCCAAAAAAGTAAAACAAATTCAAAAAAACAATAAAAAGATATAAAACAACAAAAAGAATTAAAAAAACAGTTCTTTTTAGAACTACCTCCAATTTATAAAAAAAAGCTACATTTTTAAAAAACTCTGTCATTCTTTTTTCTCCAGGGTACGCTCCCCGGTACACTCCCGGTGCGCGTACCGGGCGCTCCCCCCGCGAAAATCGATTTTTTTTTTTTTTTGACCCGCGAAGCCCTTTTATGGCCCCCACATCAAACCTATGAGGTCAGGGGGGGTCTTCCCTGCCCCCTTTTAGTCATTTCCCCCTTTGTTTTTGCCACCTCTTGTGTCTCGATCCTACCGACACACAAGATGGCGGCCGCTCCGGACTGTTTAGAATGTTGACAAACACCCGAGAGCCAATCAGCTTTCTGCTCGCGAACTCGCGTTACGCGCCGGGTGCGCTCCCTGGTGCGCGTACTGGGGCGCGCTCAGATATATATTTTTTTTAACCTAAATTACTCAAAATCCACTGGAGCACATATCTTGAGACATAGCAAAGGCACCTCGGGCTACCAGTCCCTACAATTTTGCCAAGTTTGGTGAAAATCCATTCAGCCATTCGGGCTAAAAGTGAGTCCAACCGCCCTATGGAAATTAACATGGGGAAAACACGTTTTGGGACCCCCTTTTATCTCGGCCCCCACTTCACGAATCCCCCCCAAATTTTCAGGGAAGGAGCGGAACAGAGCGGGCCATCTTCTTTGAGAAATTCGCGAAAATTCGTCCACCGGCGCCAAAGTTATTCCCGATAGAATGTTGCGGATTTCCTATGGAAAACAATCCTAACTATAACTACCTACTAGCAACCGCCAGTAGGTAATATATATATATATATATATATATATATATATATATATATATATATATATATATATATATATATATATATATATATATATATACAGTAGAACCCCTTCTTAAGAGAGAACAGAAGCCACACCAGGGGAAACCTTTGGAAGCACCTTTATTCACTTGAAATGGCGAATGCATTTCGGCTTTTCATTCAGCCTTTGTCAGCGCCCAAGTGACCAGGAGGTTTAGTGCAAGCTGATGGTAAGTCCTGCCTCCTTTTTGTTGATTTCATTCCGCTCCGCCCCTTAATTATCCGCTCACCTGCTGCTGTTCACGGTGTTCATGTGAACTCCAACACCCAGAAACCATTGTTGTTGGTTTCAGGTTCATGATGCGGGGGGTGATGAATTAAAACCTTGTGGTTGTGCGGGGGTGCAAGCTCAGATGCGTGCTAATTAAAAAACACTTTCCTGCTTGTAAGTTCATAAAGAGCGCCTCCTCCGGTCCCCTTAACCACTTCAGCCCCAAAAGTCAGGATTCTATACAGCGGGGGCAGCCGTCTCAGTGCACACCGCCCTAAGTGAGGTTAATAACCTCACCACTGCCTGATATATATATATATAGATATATATATATATATCTATATATATATTCATTGAAAAAACCATAGGTTTCACACATGTTGAAGTTAGGAATTAGCATTTAAAAAAACATGCAAATTCATTGAAAAAACCCTAGTTTTCACACGTTATAGTTAGCTGAACATTTCTCTCATACAAAACCTTTGAAACTCCGCCGTTATAGTTAGGTCAGCTAACTATAATTTGCGCGCCCGCAATCTACTGCTGATGACGTCACATATACCATCACTCATGACATGGTCAGTGACATCACTCATGACATCAGTACATGACGTCACACCGAAGCTTTAATGCGACGCGTAACATCAAAGCATATTCGTACCGTATGCGCGGGTACACGCTGAGTATGATAAGCAGTACAAACTATGGTGCGATCACCCTCTCAGTGACAAATCAGAGCTCAGGGGGCGCTAAGGAGAATGATTAGAAGAGCTGACTCATTGCAGATCCGATTCTGGACCTGCCTCTGCGTACATTATAACACCGCCCCCATCTCTCTCTGTTGTTAATTGTTGGTGCACTCACTCATACTTGCACATGCGTGGTGCACGCCCGCCCACACTACCCACATGCCACCACCTAGCATGCTTGCTATCATTTAGCCTGGAAACCAATACATTACCCAATTGCATGTCCCCCAGGGCCATCATTCTTACAGACCGCGAAAACGCTACCAATGACGGCCCTGGCCTTTGGTGTGATCAGCCCCCGCGTTTCCCATATAATGCGGGCACTGACGTGAGCATGCTCTCTTTTGCCTGCCTCTGCTGCGGTGACAAACAGACTGTCGAAAACACCCCAAACTCAGCAAACCCGCAGAATTTCAAGACACGACAAAAGACGACAGAAGCAAAGGTAAGACAAGACGTCACAACATCAGCCTTCACTGTAAATTGTATATACATAATGCTATTTTTTTATCTTTCATATGTCTTTCCTACCCCTCAATGGTTTTAAATTGTACTTACATAATTGAAATATTTCTTCATAAGTCACGAGGTCCTCTACACCTCTAATCTTAAAAATTGTGCATGCATAAATTTCTGTGTCGTATTTCTGTACTACGCCACAAGCTTAGGCCTCTATTATTATTAATTGTGCGTCCATGATACTATTTTCTTTTCTGCGTCACGAGGCCGTCCCAGGCCTCTATTAACTTATTGATCTTCCTTTGTTTGCTGGAGCAGCAACAGTCTTAACTACGGAATATTAAGAACCCACATTAAAATTCACTTTTGATAGTAGTTACGCAACTCAGTTTACAATGACTAATCAAAATGTCCTTTTGTTTCCTTCACCAAACATCCTTCAGAAACAACTACGGCCTATCGAGCAACAGCAATGCAATTCTCTGCAACTTATTGAATATACTTTGACGTATAGAGGCAGTGTTCAAGTCAAATGGTGAACTCCGGCGGCCGCACTCTTTATACAAGGTAAGCACACCACCCTAGATCTACAAAGCCTTCATAGCAATGCATTAGAAATAATTCGGCATAACGGGCGTCAGTAACGCAGTAGGCACTTCCATATAGACACCACTCGAATGCGGCACTATAACAAGTAAAATGTACCAGGTACACTGCACTCGTAAAACTGTAGTGTAACTTTTACTTATGAAAGGAGGGAGGGCCATGTTATCAAACCTTGGCAACAAAATTTCCCTACTGTTGCACCCACTGGAGTGGGAATAGTAATTTTTACCTCTACGCTATCTAACGCTTTCGCTACTGTTGCACTCACTGGAGTAGGAATAGTAATTTTAATCCCTACGCTATCCAATGCTTTCCCTACTGTTGTACCCACTGGAGTGGGAATAGTAATTTTTACCTCTACGCTATCCAACGCTTTCCCTACTGTTGCACCCACTGGAGTGGGAATAGTAATTTTAACTCTACGCTATCCAACGGTTTCCGTACTGTTGCACCCACTGGAGTGGGAATAGTAATTTGTACCCCTTACGCTATCCAACGCTTTCCCTACTGTTGCACTTACTGGAGTGGGAATAGTAATTTTTACCCCTAGGCTTTCCAACGCTTTCCCTACTGTTGCACTCTTTGGAGTGGGAATAGTAATTTTTACCCCTACGCTATCCAACGCTTTCCCTAGTGTTGCACTCACTGGAGTGGGAATAGTAATTTGTACCCCTACGCTATCCAACGCTTTCCCTACTGTTGCACTCTCTGGAGTGGGAATAGTAATTTTTACACTTACGTTATCCTACGGTAATAATATTGATTATTATTTAATTATATTATGTTACTCTATATATATGTTTTAACAAATATGATTGTAAAAATTTTTTTTAGAACTTTCATTAATTATTTAAATATTATTTAAATATTTTTAAGTATATTTTAGTAATTAATTTTTAATATTAATTTAATTTAACACTGTAATAATTTTGTCGCCCAGGCTTGATATTATCGCCCAGAATGTGCAGTGTACAGCAGCTTCTCTGTTAAATCTATAATTACCTCCAAGCAGTGACAACAGATAGGTTACAACAGTCTGACAAACAGATCCACAACCTTATTACGCAACTTTTGAGTCACTTTTAACATGGGTAAAAGTTATGCAAGGAGCTAGTAAATCTACGTCTGGTTCAACAAAAAATCTCAACTCCAGACTCTGCGACACAGTTTTAAGGTTGTTTTCTCTCTCGCTCACTTTCTGTGACATCATTTCTCTTTCTCTCTTAAACTTAGACACTGTTGTCTGCTTGGACGTGTAGAAGAATTGTTGAAATGAAGTTGTCAATCCAACTGGCTGAAGTGTTTGGCCGCAAGGTTTATACGATGGTAAGCACAGAAGCCTAGATCTACAAATCCTTTATAGCAGTGCATTAGAAATAATTCGGCATAACGGGCGTTAGTAACGCTGTAGGTACTCCCATATAGACACCACTTGAATGCGGCACTATAACAAGTAAAATGCACCAGGTACTCTGCACTCATAAAACTGTAGTGTAACTTTTATTTATGAAAGGAGAGAGGGCCATATTATCAAACCTTGGCAACAAAATTATCGCCACTTTATCGGCAGCAAACTACCGCTAAAGTGACCATAATAGGTTTGATAATATGCGCTATTGAATTCCAATCGAAACTCATGTTACATGTGAAGGACATCTAACATGAGCTTCGATTGGAATTCCATAGAGCATATTATCAAACCCATTATCGCCACTTTAGCGACACTTTCCTGCCGATAAAGTGGCAATAATTTTGTTGCCAAGGCTTGATATTATTACCCAGAATGCGTAGTGTACAGCAGTTTCTCTGTAAAATCTATAATTACCTCTGAGCAGTGACAACAGATAGGTTACAACAGTCTGACAAATAGATCCACAACCTTATTACGCAACTTTTGAGTCACTTTTAACATGGGTAAAGTGATGCAAGGAGCTAGTAAATGTACATCTGGTTCAACAAAAAATGTCAACTCCAGACTCTGTGACACAGTTTTAATGTTGTTTTCTCTCTCTCTCACTCTCTGTGACATCATTTCTCTTTCTCTCTTAAACTTAGACACTGCTGTCTGCTTGGACGTGTAGAAGATCAGCCCAACTTAAGTTGTGAACTCCACTCCCTAATGTGTTTGGGCGCAAAGTTTACACAACGCTAAGCCCAGAGGCCTATATCTACAAATCCTTCATAGGAATGCATTAGAAATAATTCGGCATAGTGGGCGTAAGTAACGCAGTAGGCACTTCCATATAGACATCACTTGAACGCGACACTATAACAAATAAAATGTACCAGGTACACTGCACTCGTAAAACTGTAGTGTTAGCTTTATTTGTGAAACGAGAGAGGGCCATATTATCAACCATTGGCGACAGAATTATCGCCACTTTATCGGCAGCAAACTGCCGCTAAAGAGGCCATAATAGGTTTGATAATATGCTCTATGGAATTCCAATCGAAACTCATGTTACATGTGAAGGACATCTGACATGACCTTCGATTGAAATTCCATAGAGCATATTATCAAACTCATTATCGCCACTTTAGCGAACACTTTCCTGCCGATAAAGTGGCAATAATTTTGTCGCCCAGGCTTGATATTATCGCCCAGAATGTGCAGTGTACAGCAGCTTCTCTGTTAAATCTATATTTACCTCCGAGCAGTGACAACAGATAGGTTACAACAGTCTGACCAACAGATCCACAACCTTATTACACAACTTTTGAGTCACTTTTAACAAAGGTAAAGTGATGCAAGGAGCTAGTAAATCTACGTCTGGTTCAACAAAAAATCTCAACTCCAGACTCTGCGACACAGTTTTAATGTTGTTTTCTATCTCTCTCACTCTCTGTGACATCATTTCGCTTTCTCTCTTAAACTTAGACACTGCTGGCTGCTTGGACGTGTAGAAGATCAGCCCAACTTAAGTTGTGAACTCCACTCCCTAATGTGTTTGGGCACAAAGTTTACACAACGCTAAGCACAGAGGCCTAGATCTACAAATCCTTCATAGGAATGCATTAGAAATAATTCGGTATAACGGGCGTCAGTAACGCAGTAGGCAATTCCATATAGACACCACTTGAACGCGACACTATAACAAATAAAATGTACCAGGTACACTGCACTGGTAAAACTATAGGGTTAGCTTTATTTGTGAAACGAGAGAGGGCCATATTATCAAGACTTGGCGACAAAATTATCGCCACTTTATCGGCAGCAAACTGCCGCTAAAGTGGCCATAATAGGTTTGATAATATGCTCTATGGAATTCCAGTCAAAGCTCATGTTAGATGTGAAGGACATCTGACATGAGCTTCGATTGGAATTCCATAGAGCATATTATCAAACTAATTATTGCCACTTTAGCGACACTTTCCTGCCGATAAAGTGGCGCTAATTTTGTCATCCAGGCTTGATATTATGGCCCAGAGTGCGTAGTGTACAGCAGCTTCTCTGTAAAATCTATCATTACCTCCAAGCAGTGACAACAGATAGGTTACAACAGTCTGACAAACAGATCATCAACCTTATTACGACACTTTTGAGTCACTTTTAACATGGGTAAAGTGATGCAAGGAGCTAGTAAATCTACATCTGATTCAACAAAAAATCTCAACTCCAGACTCTGCGACACAGTTTTAATGTTTTCTCTCTCTCTCACTCTCTGTGACATCATTTCTCTATCTCTCTTAAACTCAGACACTGCTGTCTACGTGGACGTGTAGAAGATCAGCCCACCTGAAGTTGTGCATCCATGTGCCTGCAGTGTTTGGCCGCAAGGTTTACACAACAGTAAGCACAGAGGCCTAGATCTACAAATCCTTCATAGGAATGCATTAGAAATAAGTCGCCATAACGGGCGTCAGTAATGCAATAGGCACTTCCATATAGACACCACTTGAACGCGGCACTATAACAGAACAGGAATATACGAGTCACACTGCACACGTAAAACTGTAGAGTTACCACAACTTCTAATGCTTCAGCTCATTTACTCACATCTACATAATTCTAAACTCTAATTTTCTTTTTTCTTTTGCAGATTACTGTTGTATATTATTGCTACCAATCGGACACCTTTTGGAATCCATTTCACAATTTCTTTATAACATTGTTTAACTTACTTTGCCAGTTGTAATATAGTTATAATTGAGTTCGTTTTTATTTATTGTTTAATAAAAGTTCATTAAAAAAAACTACATACTTCTTTTATTTTGTGGGGGAGGGGTATGACGGTCCACAATAAAAATAATGTTGAAATACTATAGTAAGATATTCAAGACTAGGATTGAAAACTACTGAGTTCTAACTAACTGATATAATAAATACAACAGTGAGAAACTACTAAAATGGTGGTGGACGTAGTACGTAATCAACGTTTGGCGCCTCAGCACTACCTTTCAAATAAATCTATAAAAAATATCACTATTAATACTGTACAAAAGTGCAGCACCGGATGAATCACACAAACCGGGAAAAGAAAGCGACAGATTTTTTCTAACTGATATAAAGAAAGGTTTGCTTGTTGAACTTGAAGAAAAAGAAAACGTGAACTTAGAAACGGCGCTGAGCATGCGAAGAGAGTACAACTGCTACACCAAAAAAAGGAAAGCTTTACATACAAAAGGCGATACATTATCGTTGCTTTTATCGGCAGGAAACTAATATGCTTGATAATCGGCCCTTGTAACTTCCCATAGCAGCCCAGGTTCTGGTGTTAACCTGGACTACTATGGTTATTCACATGGGCATATTATAAAGCCCATTATCACCGCTTTATCGGCAGTTTCCTGCCGATAAAAGCAACGATAATGTATCGCCTTTTGTTGATAATATGGCCCATTGCTCTTTTTTTGACCAATAAACTTAGGTGCATATCATCAAGGACCGGTGTTAAAATTATCGCTATTTTATTGCCAGGAAACTGCCGATACAACGATGATAATGTGCTTGATAATGCGGCCTTCTTATTTCCCATAGAAGTCCATGTTAACACCAGAACATAGACTTCTATGGAAATTTACAAGGACGTATTATCAAGCCCACCCTCCCAACATTAACAAAAAAAACGAGCCCTTGTAAATTCCCATAGCAGCCCAGATTCTGATCCTAACCTAGGCTGCTATGGTTATTCACAAGTGCATATTATCAAGCCCATTATGTCCACTTTATCGGCAGTTTCCTGCCAATAAAAGCGACGATAATGTATCGCCTTTTGTTGATAATATGGCCCATTGCTCTTTTTTTGACCAGTAAACTTAGGTGCATATTATCAAGGACCGGTGTTAAAATTATTGCCGTTTTAATGGCAAGAAACTGCCGATAAAACGGCGATAATGAGCTTGATAATACGGCCTTGTTATTTCCCATAGAACCCCATGTTAGCACCAGAACATAGGCTTCTATGGGAATTTACAAGGACGTATTATCAAGCCCACCCTCCCAACATTAATAAAAAACTCCAGACAATGCAGATACCCAGAGCTAGAATGTCATTTTACATATCACTGCTCCAGAAAGGTGGCGTTCCCCCGACGTGTACGGAGAGAGAGAGAGAGAGCTCAAAACAATATTTTTTTTTTAAAAAGACCCGAGGGGTGCCGCTCACCGAGACTGCAGGGAGTAGGACTGTAACCCCCCGCATACTTCAAAATAAAGCCAGAGGAGTGCCGTTCCCCAGTGCTCGGGGCACCTTATAAGCCCCCATTATGCAGAAAAATTGGCCCCGTAATTTACCCCCCGGGACCTAATGAATAAAACAGACTTCTACTTTTTTTTCACCTTTTCAACCGCTACTTTTTTTTGCACCTTTTCCACCGCGTACAAGTACTGCACGAGTACCCCGCCATTTTTTATTTTTTACAAGATAAAAATTGAGCCTAAAGATCCATGTACCACCCCCTGACCAAGACTATAGGCTCAGAATGTTTCTACCCTGCCCCCTTTCCTTATTTCTCAACTTTGTTTTACTGTTTTCTTGTGAGTCTGCTCTCCCGACAAACAACATGGATGCCAACACTTCCTGGTTCGGAGTATTGACAGCCAATCAGCATACAGCTCCTGCTCGGAATTGTAGGTATTTCCATACATGTACGCCGCGATTTTTCTTTAAAAAAATAAAATAAAAAATAGAGCCTAAACATCCATCTACGACCCCCTGTCCAAGCCTAGAGGGTCAGAATATCTCTACCCTACCCCTTCCCTTATTTCTCAACTTTGTTTTACTGTTTTCTTGTGACTTGGTTCTACCGAGGCACAAGATGGCCGCCAACACTTCCTGGTTTCGAGTGTTGACCGACAGTTCACAGCCAATCAGCATGCAGCTCGCGCTCGTAATTGAACAGATTTCAGTACGCGTACTGAACTCCGACTCTAGATATCGCTATGATTTTACTTGCAATTTTCTCAGAAACTACTGAACGGATTTACACCATTTAACAAAAAGCACAATCTACGAACCGAACTCTACCTCTCTGCCAAATTTTGTGTAATTCCGTTCAGCCGTTCGGGCTGTAGCCCTGGCTAAAGGTCCCTATGGAAAATTGCATGGGGAAAACACGTTTTGGTACCCCCATTTTTTCTCGGCCCCCACTTGACGAATCACCCCCAAACTTTCAGTGAAGGAGCAAAACCGAGCAGGCCATTCTTTTGGAGAAATTCACGAAGATTCGTCCACCGGCGCCAAAGTTATGCCAAATAGAATGTTGTGAATTTCCGATGGAAACTACGTCCTAACTATAACTACCTACTGGCGACCGCCAGTAGGTAATATATATATATATATTTATTTATAGCGTGACGTAAATACAATTCTGCTTTACATGTTATTTGGTAGAATGTCTAATTTTTTTAGACACGCTCTATTCAGAATTAAACTTAGCACTGGAACACTTTTACTTCTTTTCATTTCAGAAACCATAGATAATTGTTGCAAGCCACATCAGTTACAGATGAAGAAAAGTATAGTGTAAGAGAGAAACTTTAAGGCATAGCATTATGGTGCCCACGTGCTGTGGTGATCGAGCAAGAAACCGCTTCTTTTCGTGGAAAAATAAATCCAGTGTCTGGACAATGAATACAAAAAATATCTAAATATTAAGCTGTGCATTAAGCCAGAAAATGTTCACTTGACATCAATCTAAGAAAAAGAATACTCTGGAGTCTTGCCCTTTCATGCTTGCTCAATAATAGCTTTTCCTGCATAATATTCTCATTGTGTTGTTAAATAATATAATTGAACTAAATAAAGAGTTGGAACGTTGCACTTTTTAAGAAAGGAGCAAGAGCAGGGCTCCTAGATAAGCTGCCCCCATTGGGCATTGATTGGCCCTAGCACTGCATACATAACATGTCATTTTATGTTCATGCACTGATATGGCATAAACCTGAATGTACAATGAGATAGTGTACAGTATTCCAAAGGGCACACAATAATTAGTTAGGCAGTTAGATGCATTTTTAATTTTTCGAAACAGTGCAAATATTTGCCCACAGGTTTCTAGAAGTTAAAGTTCAGAATTTGCATATCACACCCCACAGTAACATAAGGCCTCAAGATAGTTCTGCTGCAATGCTCTGTGTTTGTGCCATATTCATATCTGTGGAGAACATTTACAGAGAATGCCATTTTGCAAGATGTGTTAGGAGCCGGAGGTTGAGTTTATAATTCATCAGTTCCGCGGATCCTTGGCTGTTACTGTATCGTTCTGGTGGATCGTGCCTGCCTCTCTCGGGACCAATGAAACACTTAGGAAAAACTTCTCAGTAATGTTCTAACTAGCAGGATTGGACTTGACATGTCACTGCAGAGAGTGCATTAATTGCTTGTCAAAGTCTGCCCACACTGGATGGATGTGGCTGTCCATGACCAAGAAGAGTTTATTTCATTTTATTTTTCACTTTCCTGATTTAATTGAAAATGTGCACGCTATGAGGGGGTGCAAGGAAGAAGAAGGGTTACAGATCATTGTACAACAGGATCGAAATGACAACCAGCTATAAATGCAAATCAGCACTGAAGGAAAAGTAGGCCTACCTAGCTAGCGGAAATTGTAAAGAAGTCTCAAATAATTTCCTGGATCGAGACTGGGTAGCAAATGCTTTTGGTTATAAAACTGGAAGGCGGGCAGTGTTTATTCCGCACTTGAATATTTAGCACTAGAGTTACAAAGGTTTGCATGAGAGCATGAGTGGTGCTGCCCAATTTTGAACTACTCCAATGGCCTTTTATAAGGGGCAGTAAATTGACCCAATGTTTTTCACCACATGAGTGTCCATGCAAAACTTTATTAAATAACCCTCTCAGAGTTGAACAGAACAGGCCACCTGCAGAACACTTTCTTGAAAATAAAAATAGGTACACATTTGGTGTAAACACACATGTGGTAATTGGAAAATACTAATTCAACAGATAAAAATGCAAAACAGATACCAAGTAATCATTTTCTGCCGTTGTGATTAACTATATCACTAACACATGAGATACAGGTATTACAAATATTCTGATAACGGCAATATATCTGGGGCAAAGACATCATGTACGCCAGGTGAAAGAATGCAAAACTGCAGATTATGACATTGTATGAATCATTGCAATAGGAAGGGAGACAATAGCTCCTAAATGTTTAATTTAAAAGATCAGGGGCCAGATGTAGGTCGCCAAATACCGGTCGGTAACGGCCTATTTCGGCCGTTACCGACCGGTATTTGGAGTTTGAGATGTAGGGGGCCTAACTTTACAGAATCGGAAAAGTTACAGATTCGGTATATTTACCGATTTGGTAAAATACCAAATCGGTAAATTTACCGATTCTGTAAATCCAGATGTAGGTGGCACTGAAAACAGTACCACAGGCCCTTAGGAATTCATTATTTACCACCAAATAATACTTGGTGGTAAATAATGAATTTCTGTGTACCTGCACATCTGTGCATGTACACCAGTGCCATGTGGCACACATACATGCCCTAAGGGCATGTATGAGTGTCACATTGCACACAAGTCAGAATCAGGGGTGCAACCTTGTAAAATCAGTAATTTTACCGAATCGGTATTTACCGATTCGGTAAATGACATTGATTCCTGTGGGCCTCATAGCCCATAGGAATCAATGGTAATTACCGAATCTTACCGATTCGGTAATTGAATAGGTAAAAAAACCTGCATCCCGATTGCCAGTTCTTAAATACCGAATCGGTATGAGTCGGTATTTAAGAATCGGTAATCTGGGATTACCTACATCTGGCCCCAGGTACCAAAACAGCATTGTCAAAATGATGTGTGACCTAAATACCATCTCCTAAATATAATTCACAAATATTGCTTCATTAGAGATAATAATATAAAATCTACAGCAAATAGGGCAATATTTTTGCAAACAATATTTAGGACGCAATAGTTATGTCTGACAGTATTTTTTCTTTCCTAGCTGTTAAATGTGTACAGTTCACTTTTTACAAGTATTGTTGTGTTACAAAAAAATGACACCCTAGACCCATTCCTTTCACAATTCCTGTACCCCAGCATTCACTTTAATTTTCTTTCTCTGATTGCAAAGTAGAGGAGTTAGTAAACACCAATGCCATATTGAAACAAATAAGCAGCAATTTGTCAGACATAGCCTAGCACTTGATCCCTGTCTCTGAAGGGCAGAAAATGTGACAAGGTAAATACTGAGGGGCCTATTTACAAGCCCCTTGCACTGCCAATGCGTCACTTTTAAAATCGGATAAAGTGACAAACCAACTGCGCAAGGAGCTAGTAAATAAGCCCAAGAATTTAAAGACTTCTTTATTTGTTGCTTAAACTTTTGCGACCCAACAAAACTTGGCTGGAGATCTACAGTTTGGGAACTACTGCACTAGGAAAAATAAAAGCACCGTGAACATTTTTGAAGATATAGATTTTAAAAGGGTTTCTTCATAGCAACTTAACATGTGGTTGATGGCGATACAAAAAGAGAACTGAACTAACACTGTAAATGAAGCTATCACAGAGACATTTGCAGGTCTGAAGGGTATATTCACAAGAACGTGTGCTAATCATCACCAAAAAATGCTAATGCAACTTTACACATCGCAGCCTATCGCAGGAAAATAACCCTGTGTCAACGTGGAATTCACAACAAGGCGGTACGATGCGATAATCTGTCGAAACCGCGGCCAATGTCCGCCTTACAACCACCTTGACGGAGATAAAAACACAAACCACAACATAAAAAAACGTGCGATGAGCACATTCCCGATGAGAAAAGCAGGGATAAGCACCGCCAGGCCCACGACACACACGGCAGGCAGGAAGAAGCGCAACAAAATCGTGAAAAAGAAAGATAAACCAAACAGAAAACAACAGCCAAGCACAATGGAGGCAACCCGAGCCAGTATACAACCCACAAGCCTCATTCGCACCAAAACATTGTACATTGTAGGCTATCTCGGACAAGGTGAATGCAGCCTGAGAGCGGAGGAGGATAATGGAAGAAAACCAGAACATCCGTTATGATGCAAAATGCACAAACAAGCAGAAACACACCAACAACAAGACGGAAGCAATGCACACCGGAGGTGTGAGTCCAGCGCCACACGAGGAGCTGGATGACATGGAGGAAATGGTGTCCACCACATCAGTCTGGAGATGGTGGCAGGAAGCAGGGACCATAAACTGCCCAAAACAACAGACACAACAGCAACAGGGAGAGGAACCAGCAGGGACGGGGGGACAGGGGAGATGGGCACAATGGCAAACACACATAATTGAGCACAGCACAACTGCAGGTAAACCATGCCCAAGAGTAACAACACCAACCAAGTGCACAAGTCACACAACCCAGCAATATCACACCACTGAGCAAGCACAGACGTGAAAACCACACCACTTGAAAGGGAGAAGGGTGAGCTAAATCAGAGCTGATGGGACATCTCACACACAATGCAGCACACACACATAGGAAGCAGAGCACCCCAACTTTGAAGACAATGTGGTACAAACACCGACATGTGCACAACCGACCACAGGACACAAGTGCACCCGCCTGTGGCCGGTAAATGGCCATATGCATCTGGCAGAGCATGAAACAGGGACATGATAATGCATAAGTACAAACCCACAGTCCTGATAGGGTAGCAATGCAGGTATGACAGGGAGTCAGAGAGTCCGTGACACACACATTGGCATACAAATCAAGACACAACACAGTTGGAGACAAGTTAAAGTGCGGAAACGTTATCAACAAGTGCGTGTCAGTACGGCTAACAGAAGGGCCTCGACATGCAGACCGATGCAAAAGGATGCATGAATGAGGAACGTAGGATAGCGCCCATGTCCACCTCGGGGGAGTCCATCACCAACACAAGTCAGTGCCAACCCGCGTTGGTTGTTTGGTTGTCCGCGCCTGGATCATGAGCCCAGGCCAATGCAGCCATCTCCACTGTCATCTTGGGACATGTGACCAGATTCCCAACATGCAACCAGGCATCTGAACACGTGCAATGGGTCACATCTAGTTGTGGCTGCAGGTACCTTGTCACTCGTCCATGAGTGCAGCAGCGGAGGCCAACATCTCCAATGAGCGATCGTTGTTCACCACATCTGATGTTGTTGATGTAATCCATCAGCTTACCCGGACAGATGTGCTGACTCCAGCCACTGGACCCAATGTGCACCAAAGCCCAATCGGTTAGTGGCTCAATGTGCTCACTGCACACAAGGACTTGTGCACTCTCCCAGGTCCAGTTTCCAGCCTGCATGCCAAACATCCATAAACGGACATCACGGTGACACTCCTGGTCATGGGCCAACAGGGGCATACACACATGTTGAAATCCAGGTCAGCTACCATTATGTTGGAGAGGCAGACATCCACGGACCACTCGAATATGCACAAGCAAACGCAGGTGACGTCCGTAAGGTGGAACCTCAGCTGGTAACTGATCCGCAGCACTGCCAAAGGCAGTGCCCCCAGTACAAGCAGCAGACGTGCACGGCACAGGTCCATGGGACTGGAGTGGAGCACGTGTCTGGGATCGTCTGCCATTGCGTCAGTGGCTCTGCTTGAAGCGGCACTGGCTTGCACTGCACCAGTCCTGTGGATAAAATGGCGCAGCTCTGTGCAATGAGCAGTGTCTGTGTGCAAAGGGTGCAGGCCTGGGGTGGGGTGGGAGTACGCGTGAAGGCCATTCCATGCACGCTAACCACGACCCAGGACTTCTGCGTGTGGGATGTGTACACGTTGGTCTCATGTCAGGCAGTGCGTAGTCTGGGAGTCGCAAGCAAATGTTATTGTATCTGTCAAGGGGTGCTGGCCACATGCCAGTTCCTGCTCGGAGCTGCAGATGTGCTACCGCCTGATAGTTCAGACAAAGGACCTTTCATCCCTACCTTAACTTCACCATCTGCATGCATACAGGAGATATACAGAGGCCTGGCGTGGGTGTGCTGGGATGTCTGTGACCCTGGAACCACCACTACGCCGGCCTTTGAAGGTGTGCGGCCTCATGAGTGTAGGTCAATGGTCCTAACAGGGTGGACACAGGTGTACAGCCCATGGCTTACTGTGATCGCTCTGCGAATGAGGCCAGGCAACTGACTCATGTATCCGCAGAACTGATACCCATAACACGTGGCATGCATGTGCCAAGACCCGAGCGGTCTTGTGCTCCTTCATGTCCACGTACATGCTACATTGCAAAATCGACTACTGTTGCCCTTGTGGCAACTACACCCCAAAACAGACACACTTACTTTACTTTCTGCCCAAGGCCAGGTCCGAGCCACTCCCTACTCCCTCTGCCGAATCAGCACACCCCTGCGGTGACCGTCCTGACTCGCTCAGAAGCGGTCGCTCCCCACGCTCCCTGCTTGACTGGTATCGTAGCGCTTTGCTGCTCACTGCTACCATCTCCATTTGTTGATTTTCATAGCGCTTTGCTGCCTCGCATTGATTTCCATAGCGCTTTGCTGCCTCGCATTGATTTCCATAGCGCTTTGCTGCCTCGCATTAATTTCCATAGCGCTTTGCTGCCTCGCATTGATTTCCATAGCGCTTTGTTGCCTCGCATTAATTTCCATAGCGCTTTGTGGCCTGACTTATTATTATAGAGCTTTGTTGCATAGCCCACATTGCGCGTGCTGCCCCTTGTGCTTGTGTGACCTCGTGGCACTGTATTCGAAACCTCGCATTGCTGGTTAATGTATATTGTGCCTGATTGTGCCGGTGTCTCTGCCCACATCTCTGCAGTGTTCTGACTTGTGCCCCAATCTCGTCCTGTTTCGCTTTTGGCTTGCTGCCATTTTGTTGTTGTGACTCCCAGCCCGTCTCTCCACCCCGCTCCCGCCTCCCAGCTGCCCCTCCCTCGCTCCGCCCCTCCACGATCCATTTATGACAGATACACTTACGCGCAGCGTTCATGCGCTGTGGGCACACCCCATGCGCGCCGAAGGCGTGCCAAAGGTAAGCTCGTCTACGCCCGTCCGCGCCCGGACCGCGCCCAGCGCCAGACCCCCTGGTCCCCGCACAATCCACTCCACCCGCATAACGTACGACGCCGCAACCCTCTTAGCTCTCAACCCCGGGCGACTTCCAGACTGCCACCAAGCCGCCCCAGGACACACCCATGGACCCTTCACCTGCCACTCCTGCAAGTTCGACTGCATCAGGACCCACACCAAATCCACAAACTCCAAACAGAGCTCCGACACTAACCACCTGAAGTGCATCCTGCTCAACACCCGCTCGGTCCACAGACACGCCATTGAACTTTGGAACCTACTCGACACCACATTGCCGGACGTCGCCTTTCTTACAGAAACCTGGATGAACGCCTCATCAACGCCCGACATCGCCATAGCCATCCCGGACGGCTACAAGGTCATCCGAAAGGACCGCATCAACCAAACAGGAGGAGGCATCCCCATCGTCCATAAGAACACCATCTGCATCACGACCAGTTCTGACGATAACCTCGCAGCCGCCGAACACCTTCACTTCCAGATCCACACCGACCCCAAGACCACACTCAGAGGCACCCTCATCTACAGGCCACCAGGACCCCGCACACAATTCAGTGAAGACATCTCTGACTTCATCAGCCCACACGCCCTCCCCTCCGAGGACTACATTCTACTGGGAGACCTCAACTTCCACCTAGAAAAGAATAACGACAGCAACACCACAACCCTTCTGGACAACCTCGCCAATCTCGGACTCAAACAACTTGTTGACACCCCAACCCACTATGCCGGGCACACGCTCGACCCAATCTTCACCTCCAGCAAGCACATCTCCTTCAATCACACCACTGCTCTCAACTGGACGGACCACAGCTGCGTTCACTTCAACTACATAAAGACCACGACCTACAACCACCCACAACCAATTCCCCGCAGAAACTGGAACAAAATCACCACCGACCAGCTCTTCACATCGCTTCACCAAAACCCTCCTGCCAAATCATCGGACCCAAACCAAGCAGCCACCAACCTCACACAATGGATCACCGACAGCGCTGACGAATTAGCACCCTTGAAAAACCATCAAATCAAGCAAGGTAGCAAAAAAGCCCCCTGGTTCAATGATGACCTTAAGAAATCCAAGAAGACCTGTCGCACCCTCGAAAAAGCCTGGCGAAAAAACCCAACCACTGACAACCTGATCACCTTCAAGAACGCCACCCGCAAACACCACCAACTGATCAGATCCACCAAGAAATCAGCATTCAAGGATCAACTCGACATCAACGCCCACAACAGCAAGGAACTATTCAACATCGTCAAAGAGTTCACCAACCCCACCGCTGGCACCAACGATATCACTCCCTCCCAAAACCTCTGCAACTCTCTAGCCTCGTTCTTCCACAACAAAATCGCTGACATACATAACAGCTTTGGCGACCCGTCCACACCACCCTCCTCCGATCTAAAACCCCCCTCCAACACCCTTTGCGCCTGGAACCCAATCACCACGAAAGACGCCATCCGCCTCATGAACTCCATCCACTCAGGTTCGCCAACCGACCCATGTCCCCACCACATTTTCAACAAAGCAGACTCCATTATCGCACCCCATCTCCGAGACGTCATCAACTGCTCCCTCAACTCCGCTACCTTCCCGGAAAGCTGGAAACATGCCGAACTCAGCCCCCTCCTGAAAAAACCCACAGCAGACCCCACCGCACCGAACTTAAGAACTACCGCCCCATTTCGCTCCTCCCATTCCCTGCCAAAGTCATTGAGAAAACAGTCAACAGTCAGCTCACCGCCTTCCTCAAATCCAACAAATCACTCGACCCTTCACAGTCCAGCTTCCGAGCCAAACACAGCACCGAGACCGCCCTCATCGCAGCAACAGACGACATTCGAACTCTACTGGACAATGGAGAAACAGCTGCCCTCATCCTATTTGACCTCTCCGCAGCCTTCGACACAGTCTGTCATAGCACCCTTACACAATGACTCAGCAACATCGGAATACAAGGAAAAGCATTGAACTGGATCATCTCGTTCCTCGCCGGAAGAACCCAGAGAGTCCACCTCCCCCCTTTCAATTCGGAAGCCACTGAAGTCATCTGCGGCGTTCCACAAGGATCATCACTCAGTCCCACCCTCTTCAACGTATACATGAGTCCCCTCGCATCCATCGCGTGCCAACACAACCTCAACATCATCTCCTATGCAGACGACACCCAGCTGATCCTCTCCCTCACCAAAGACCCAAACACCGCCAAAACCAACCTACACGAGGGGATGAAAGAAGTGGCCGAGTGGATGAAGAACAGCCATTTAAAACTGAACTCGGACAGAACGGAAGTCCTCATCCTAGGTCCATCCCCCTCCGCTTGGGACGACTCATGGTGGCCACCAGCCCTGGGAAACGCACCCAAACCAACGGACCACGCACGTAACCTGGGCTTCATCCTGGACTCCTCCCTCTCGATGACCAGACAAGCCAACGCCGTCTCATCATCTTGCTTCAACATCCTTCGTATGCTCAAAAAAATCTTCCGCTGGATCCCCACCGAAACAAGAAAGACGGTCACTCATGCACTGGTCACAAGCCGACTGGACTACGGAAACACCCTTTACGCCGGAACCACAGCCAAACTACAGAATAAACTCCAACGCATCCAGAACGCCTCAGCCAGACTCATCCTAGACGTCCCCCGCCAAGCTCACATTTCCGGTCACCTGAAAGACCTCCACTGGCTCCCTGTCAACAAGAGAATAATGTTCCGTCTCCTCACCCACGCACACAAAGCCCTCTACGACCTAGGACCCGAATACCTCAACACGCGCCTGTCCTTCTACACCCCCACCCGCCAACTACGATCGTCCAACCAAGCCCTCGCCGCAATTCCACGCATCCAAAGATCCACCATGGGGGGTAGATCCTTCTCCTACCTAGCGGCCAAGACCTGGAATTCTCTCCCCACCCACCTCCGCCTTAGACAGAACCACCTCTCCTTCAGAAAACAACTAAAAACCTGGATATTCGATAAGTAACGTACACCCCCCCCTCAAGCGCCTTGAGACCCTCTGGGTGAGTAGTGCGCTATACAAATTCTTAACTTGAACTTGATGACCTGACATATGTCGAACCAGCATACGCCGCTTGTGCATGCAGGGGGGTGCGTGCAAAGCTACATGTCAGGGTCACTGTCAACGCTGAGGGGACATGGTAAAGTCCGCTGAAGACATCACACTGTGATGTTGCAGGGCCTGTGCCCATCATGCTGAGACACTGACCACACAGACACACTTGCTCTGATGGTGTGAATGGCTATGGGCACGTGCACACGGACACATTTATTAGCAGGCACACATACCAAGTGACACCTGTGTGGATGTGTGTGGGGTGTGTGCACACCAGCCGGCAAGGGATGCCTGGTGCAGTCAAAAACATTCAACCATAAAGGCCCCATGACTTGTGCTGCACAAGGGTTAGTGGCCCTGTATGCACAGCGTCCTACACCATGGGACGCGGACTTGCGGTGAACAGGGTTGATGGCACCAGGTCAGTTGTTGATAGTGTTCGATCACCTCCGTGACTCTGATCTGGCCTTCGTCCGGACTGAGCCACATCTTCCTCTAACTCCTCTCCGTGCGTTCACTGGTGTGGACTCTGCCATTCATGATTCGCCACAATGTGCTGGATGTGGGACCTACTGGTCCTCAGGGTAGGCCTGAGCCCTCATCCACGTGTTGCCACCTTGCGTTGAACAGGGTTAGTGGCACCACGTGTCGCTGCCTTGCTTTGAACAGGGTTAGTGGCACCAAGTGTCGCGGGCCTGTGATATGGAATTATGCCTCACTGATCGAAGGGATTCTGGTGCTGTGGCCGCTGCCATGGACTTGGGGTCACTGCCATTCAGGACTCAGGACACAGTTCCACATGTGGGACCTACTGGGCCAAAAGGGATGCCGGTGGAGTTCGTCAATGAGAAAGGAGTAATGTGGGCCAGCATCGGGGGGGCCAGTAATGGTCTGCGGTGGCTGCAGAGGTTGCGGGACAGGTGCTTGGAGCTTGCACCGGCACGTGGTGGGCCGTCTTTGACACGCGCCGGAGTAGGCAGATGAGTGGAGTCTCGTTGGTGAGCTGGGGCAGGAATGACTGGTCTGGGGACCAGTGGTCCAGGGTGCAACAGGCGCACGGGGACACAGGCCCCGTCGCGCTCGGCGCACGACTCGTGTTGGGCTGGGAGGCGCTTCCCTGGCAGACGCGTTGTCCATTCCGAATGAGAACTATGACCAGTGCAACAGGCTTTTTGTTTAAACCCTTATGCAGGCCTGGCGTACACAGGTCCAACCCACTATGCAGCGCATGCAGGGGCGGACGTAACGTGCGACATTTCCGCACTCTGCCCCACAGCCTGTGGGGACTTGGTAGCGTCCACTGGCCACTACACTCCCTGCACAAGCAGTTAATCTCCACATGGCCATTTCTGTGGTTTGCACTCTGTGGTCTGTCCGCCACCTCCACGCCACACCAGGCATTGGGTAGGTTCATATTCCTTAGTCACTTGCTGCTCTCGCACATGCCTGCTCCATGCCTCTCCTCACATCCTGCTATCGTCTGTTGTGTCATGCTGTGGCTGGGTTGTGGGCATGGCAAGGCCGGATTCCCAATGGAGTTGTGTTGTTGTGTCTGGTCGGTTGGCATATTGTGTGTCATGCTGAATGTAGTTTTGCTGCGTGCCCATTGGCAGTGTTGTGATGTGCATGACTCTGGGCTGCAGGTGTGTGGTGTGTTTATTTTTGACTTACCATCGGGCACTGCATTTCCATGTGTGCCATCCTGGGAGCCTGGGTGATGATGGACTGTCGGTAGATGTGAGTTTCATGCACTCTGCCTGGGGAGTTGGCCACAACATTGTTGAGGAGTCCCACGGTCCACTATTGCCAGCAAATTCATGGTATGCGTGTGCTTTCTGTTGTGGTAGTTTTGTGCAGTGTGGGCAGGGGGCACGAGGGGTACATGTGTGCAGTTGATTGTCCCTGTACCATGAGGGAATCCAGCCATGGCATAGGGGCCTTGCTTGTTCTCCAGCTTCTCCTGCGCAGTTTGGGTGATGTGGGGCTGCTGGGGTACCAGGTTGATGTCGTCATCCAGGACAGGTGTGATGACCTTGGATGGGGCTGGCTGTGTGACTCCTCCGACTCTAGCAGTTGTGGGTTGGATGGTACCAGAAGCCAGCATGTGCTGCGCAGCTGGCAGCTTTGTCTGCGGAGGGATGTTGGTTGTCTGCTGTGTTGGAACCGTCAGCAGGTGGGGGATGTGGGTCAGGATGTGGGGGATGGTTTTCCTTTTGGGCCTGCAGTGGGCAATGTCCTCCTCTGGCGTTGGGTCTGGGCGACAGATGCATTTCAGGTGGGTCCGCTGTCTTTGTGTGCGCTGCCTCTGTGGTATTCCGTGGGGGGGGGGGCGAGAAGGGTTCTGGGGGTGGTGGCGGGCCTGAGTTGGTTGCGGTGATTGTTGTGGCCCTCATGGGTATCTGCATTGCATGATAATTGTCTCCATAGCATCTGTTGGTCTTCCGGTGTGGCTCTCGGCTGGGCTCCCTTTTATGCTGCAAATAGTCGCCCTGCTTAACACCAGCAAAAGGCAGGTGTAAATTCCCTGGTGCTACCGCACCTTATCGTCTGTTTTTGGTTTGCTTCACAGATCTGGCCGTTCATTGTGAAAGTGGCGTTGTGGTTTTTTCAAATGTATTTGCACAGGAACGCCTACTCTGCATCTCAATAGGGTTAGTTGGTGGTGTCCACCATTGAGATACATTTTGGGGCAGATTTCACAGGAATACTGGCAATGTCTGCAGTTTGCACCAGCTTGTGAATGGAGTATTAAATCTATCTCCACTTTTGATGCGTTAAGGTGGGGATAAATTGGAGATGAGTCCTTGTGAATATCCCCCTGAATGTAATGGGTTTGTGAAGATTGTAGGAACAGGGGTTATTATATGGGGAGCGGCCTGCCCAAGGGTCACACTTAAAGGAAAAGGCCACTATCTGCTAGATGTCAAACAATTACATAAAATAAATCGGTGCTCAATCTCAAAGGCAATGTGTAAAATATTTAAGTTGTTCACACACAATAGAAAAAGGCACACAAAATAAAGTTCCACTGCAGGTTTTAAAAAAAAGAAAACTAAATTATGACTAAAATAATACCAAAACAACGAACATTTACAAAGGGGACAAAAGATATGACTTTTTAAAAATGTTACTGAAGATAGCGCAATAAAACAAAAGACCAATAATAGTCTAAGAAAGTAGTAGACCGGCATACAGGCAGTTTTTGAGGCTGGCCGCGATGTAGGCTTGGTCTGATAAACCTAGTGTGTTGGTCCTTGAGAAAATAGGGAAGTTAAAAAGTTAGAAAATGTTTCAAAGTCCGAATACAATAATGGACTTTGTCAATTAAAAAAAAAAATTCTTCTCCCTGCTGGAGAAATCTGACATTGTAGCCACCGCTGTCAGACTACTGATTGGATAAATGCCTCAAGTTGGTCCTACTAAGGTTCTGGTGGTTTTGAGCTTTTTGCTTGAAATAGATTTTAAGACTCAAAACAGAAGGAGTCTTTGTCATTTTTTTCAGAGGAGCTGGAACCTTTCAGGGGAACAAATCTGAAATTCAATCTTCTAAATTGGAACTGGCGGTCGTGTACATTATGTGACAGGTCCTCTTGATGCTCGAGCTCTACAGCAGAAGTATTCTAAAGATTCCAAACTTGTTCCTAGTGCCAAAGAAACCCATAAGTACAATTAAAAGTCCCCCAAACCCCTGGGGGGCACGTAGCTACAGAGGCCCATGCAAAGTCCAGTCCCAGTACCATTTTCCACTCGTCGTCTGGAAATGATAGGGAAAAGGCCTCTTGCAACTTCTTGTGCCCATGTAGACACACAGGAAGCTAGTCAGTTGAACCCTGGCTTTGACTTCTTTGTCCTGGGTACAAAGGAGAATAGTTCCAATCATTCATAGCTCCTCACAGGTCACAGACAGCAGGTCCAGTCCTCTTCTGCTCTTCAGCAGGTCCAGAAAGAGCATTGAAGAGGATTCCTGGGGGTGTCACATTTATATCTGGCACCGGCAAGTGGGTAATAGGTGACTCCTGGTCGCACCCTCATCAATGGAATCAAAGTTCCTGGGTCCACCTCTACCCACGTTTACCGTAGCTCCAGTTTGCATTCCTGCAAAAAGGCCCAAAATGCCATGTTCTAGTGCATTTTCAAGATTGCAAAAACCTCGGTCACAATAAAATTGGGCTCTATCAGTTGGGAGTGGGTAAAGGAGGGCACTATGATTATCCCTTGTGTCCTCCCACAGTTAGCACCAAAACCCAGGTGCAAGCTGGCCCGAACCAACAGACAGGCGTCTGGTAGGAAAAAAGCAGTGCCCTAAAGCACCAACAAAATGATACACAAGAATTGTCCTTTCATCCTATATTCTACCTTCCAAGTGCACCAACATGTTCCATGTGTCTCACACAGACATGTCATGCAGGAGTTGACACTGTAAAGTTAAAAGAATACCTACACCTCCATCCTCATATTCTGCTGTGTTCAGAGGGGTCATCTCTGCCCATTCAGGTCAACCTATTTCATAGCTTGTAGGAAGAATTTTACATCTTATTCAGGACAAGTATTTGGTTAGACACTTGCTGGAAATCTAAGGAACATTAACCTTCAGCAGCATCAGGCAGGGTATAAGTAACTTTCTAAAAGTACATGTCCCCAAGTATTTAATAAAAAATTTACTTTACCATTATATTGATTTTTTTAATACATATAAAATATGTCTTTTAATGGAGTCTGCAGCTGGTACAGGTCACAAGTTATAGATTAAAGTATATAATCTATGCTTTGAATTTTCCTATTTGTGAGATACAGCCTAACCAGTTTCAATGTAATTTGAGAATAGTCACTAGAGGAACATCCTACTTCTAATATTTTAGACTTGACTTTATCAACTGGTTTACCCCAAGACGTTTCGCTTTTTGGCCTCTTGTTTTTGACTATGTTTTTGTTGGTTTTAGGACTCTGGGAACTTCTATTCAGTGTTAAAGTGCATATGCTCTCCAGGTAAATTATGTTATGGATTGGGGTTTCCATGATTGGCCTATTTTATTTACTGATAAGTCCCAGGTAAAGTGCACTGGGAGTTCTAGGGCCTGTAACTCAAATGCTACTATTGGGCCTTCTGTACTGATTCTGCCAATCACAGAAGTAGTTCCATAAAGGTATTTCAGACCTGCCACTGCAGTGTCTTCATGCAGTGTGTGCTGCCATGTCGACTTGGCAAGTGCATCCACTTGCCAGGCCCTAACCTTCCATTTTCTTAAATATAAGACACCTATAAGGTAGGCCTGAAGTACCCCTGTGTGTAGGGTGCAAGGTATATAAAAGGTAGGACATGTACTGGTGTGTGTGTGACATGTCCTGATAGTGAAATACACTGTATTTCGCTTTTCACTATGGAAAGGTTATCTGTCCCATAGGATACAATGGGAGTTTATTCATAGTATCTTATAAGCATGACTACCCACTGGGACAAGGTAGAAAGAAGGAGTTTAGTATGCCTGAACTCAGAATATACAAAAGCATCTTTTAGTAAAGATGTTTTTTATATTGTATGCTTGAAAGTCCCACATTCAGAAAGTGTTTTTTTTCTTGTTTAACCATTCTATGTGCCTCTGCTGGTTTGTGTATTGCCTGTCTGGCTTTGGAGTTATAGTGGCTGGGGATGTGCATTCATTTTAGACAGCCACTGGGGGGGTTGATGTGTGTCCAGCCTTTCTTGGATGAGTCAGGGCTGGGCCGAATAGACCTGGGCTGCATTCAGAGTAGTGGGAGGAGTTTCACTTGCACCTCATAGGCCTGGTCCGCATTTAGAGTGGTGGGAGGAGATTTTCCTTGCACCTGAATAGGCCCTGTGTCCCTTGCACAATGCTGCCTCTACCTACTGCTGAGAAGCTGGGCCAGAGAGGACAGAACTGGGTTGAGCTGAACACAGATACTCTCTGCACAAAAGAACAAACAGAAACTGAGTATAAATATTGGGGCCTAGACCGCAGAACTTTAGATTACTGCTCAACTAAGGAGCCTGCCAGGAAGAAGAGCTAGAAAAGCTGCCAGGAGGAACTGTCACTTTGCTGGGTGCTCTGCTGTGTTGGGCTGCTGCTTGCTGCTTCTGTCTTGGGCAGGAAAAGGACTGGATTGTACTTTCATCACCCTGCTGTCAGACTTTTCTCAATGGGCTTGAAGTAGGGCTTGCCTCCTGTTGGAAATCTAAGGGAGATAAAAGACTTCAGAGAACTCGCTTGGATCAAGGAACCTGCCAAGAAGAAGAGCTGGAAGAACTGCCAGGAGTAGTATTGCCCCTATGCTGTGTTGTTGCCAGGGCTTTAAGTGGGGGGGGTCTGTGGGGGTCTGAGTACCCCCAGTTTTTGTATGCGTAGAAAACATTGAACAGCCCTCCGAAGGGAAATCAAGACAAATATTGAGCGCCACTGGTTCCCCAGAAATCGAAAATATTGTTACAATATTATGATTTAGACCACGCCCCTACTCAGATAGGCCACACCCCTTAGAAATGCCACGCCCCTTTTAGAGCACCCCCAGTTTTTTCCCACTTAAAGCCCTGGCTGTTGCTGAGTATCTCTAAGGGCTTGAAATAGAGCTTGCCTCCTGTTCACAAAGTCCCAGGGACAGCAAACACTTTACCGTCCTCTGGGTACCGCCTCTGGAACTGCGGTTTCAATTGTCACAGTGGGGAAAAGCAGCCGACTCCGTCCCTGACAATGTCGCTGGCTCCGTGTCCTGAAGGCAATGCAAAGGGCAGCGCTGCATCTCATACCGCAATCCTGGTCTCACCGACGATGACCGCCTCTGCCACCGAGCCGCCGCTTGCTCCGTGATCTGTGGGCACTACACTCCACACCACCTTGCTTCACTTCGTGGCCATGGTCTCACAGACAGCATTGCTACCTGCTGACTTCGCCACCCATGACCGTACTGTGGCTTGGAGCCACCGCTCGTAAGTCTCACGAAGCACCGTCTCATCGCACAACGCAGTCCGGACCAACCGACAATTGCCATGATCAGCCTGCAGCAAAGTGATCGGCCGCAACAAAAAGGTACTGTTAAAGAATCTGCTGACACCACAACTTACGCGGTTAGACAGAGCTGTTGGATTCTGCTGTTTTCTTCACCCCTGTAGCATACGACAGAGCTGCCAACTTCAAGGAAGTGCATTTTTATGGTTATTCTTGCAAAGTTCTTATCTTTAAGTACTGTATGTTGGATTTTTATCGTTTTGATCTTGATTTGAATATATACATTATTGGATGTTTTTCTAAACTGATGTGGTGTCCTATTGTAGTGTTTTCGCTGTGTTACTGTTGGTTGTGTGCAAACGCTTTACCCACTGCCTCTGAAATAAGCCTGACTGCTTGTGCCAAGCTACCCAGGGGGTGAGCAGGGGTTATTTTAGTAGTGTATCTTCCTCACCCCAACTAGAAGGAAGGGTTCCTACTTGGACAAAGGTGAAACCATTGCTAACTAGAGACCCCACTTTCTAACATAATGTTACACATGTTCACTCAGGCCTACCCTCTTCAATGCATACATGACTCCACTGGCGATGTCATCTGCACCCACAACATCAATATCCTCTTGTATGCCATTGAGAAGCAACATATACTTTACTCCTTCGACAGAAGCCCCAGCATGAGGAACAAGTTCACCACCGGCATGACCGCAGTCACCACCTTGACGAAATCCAACTGCCTGAAGCTCAATATAGATAAGACAAAAAAAGTAATCTTCAGAAAAAGCCTCTCACCCTGGGACTCTACCTGGTGGATGGCCAACTTTGGAACTTCTCCTATCCCCAGCTCACATGCTATGAAACTCAGCATTATCACTGACAACAAACTGAGCATGTCAGCACAAGTCAACACTGTCACAACTTCCTGCTTCCTTACTTGAGGATGCTGAAGAAGATCCTCGAATGGTTCCCGAGCAATACCAAAAAACAGCCACCCGTGCCCTCACTCACCAGAAAGTTGGACTACGGGAACTCCGTTTGTGCCGGAATCATAAAACAACTCACCAGAAAACCCCAAACCATCCAGAATGCGGCAACCATACCAACCCTCAACTTTCCATGCAGGACACACATCACTCCACACCTCAAGGACCTCCATACACACATTCAAAGCATTGAACAACACAGGATACTTTACAGTTGCATCTCCTTCCACCAAGCATCCAGACACCTCTGCTCAGCCACATTCCTATTTGTACACATCCCAGTCATACACAGAAACAGTGCCGGGGGTTGAGTCTTCTCTTATGTCACTTCTACAGCATGAAACGACCTACCACTTCACTTTAGAGCATCATCCTCACAGCTGGTGTTCCACAAGAAGCTAAAGACTTGGTTTTTCGATTACCCCCTTTCTGCCCCTTAAAGCAAGGCTCTCACATCCACTAAGCATCAGGTTACCCTTATGAATGCTATGAGCTTTAACCGCATGCGTGCGGGCGGAATTCCGCTCGCACGCTGAGATATGCGAAAGCGCATGTTACGTGACGAGCTGGGCTCGTCATCAGCGTAGCAGGAGGCTACCTCATGAGGAGCCCAGCTCGTCATCAGCGTCGAAGGGGTTAAGCATACATGTAACATAACTCCTAATTATCATACACACTACCTTGTGGGCAGCAAGGCGTGCTGAGGGTGGTTTATACAATATATAATATCAGATTTTCTTACCTGTTAAAAGGGGAATTTTGACTGGTCTGTGTGACAAGGTTCAAGCCATTGCTGTCGGGCAGGCCTGAAGTCATGTTTTCACTGAATGGAACAAAAGCTGCAGCAATCCACAACTGCCATGCCATGGGTGTATTTAGGAAAGATAAATGTGCCAATCAGATTTTAAACCAATTTCAAAATGCTTTAGAGATCACAGCACATACACTGGAACCCTATTAGCATTGTCCCAGTGTTAGAGTTCAATATTACCAGCAGGTGAGACCAGGAAAAAAGAAAAACTAGAAATGACGACCAAAAAGGTGAGACTTTTCAAAAAAGATCGCAGCTTCTGTAAGGGAAAAATCCATTCCCAATTCACATATTCTAAAAAAGGGGGATTTTATTATTGTAAAGAAATTAAAATGCCATCTAATTTTACCTGTTAGTACCTGTGTCAGTGGAGCAGGCTGTAGGCTCGCAAGTATGTAGGTATACATAAATCTTTTACAGTTAGTGTCCATCCTGAAAATGGTCAGTGATTTAAGCATGTCATGTGGGAAGACCATTCATTTTCTGGGCGGAAAAGGACTGAGAGCGCATCTGTAATAGGTGGAGCTGTAAACAAAAGGGTTGCTTAGTGATGGGCTACACCATGAAGAAGAAAATACAATAGGTTTTAAAGCACATAAACACTAAGATATGATATTTTACACTCAAACATGTGCACTTGCTTATCACTTTCAGCAGAAATGTTTAGGCACTTGAGCACTCAAGGGAATCACCACTTGTTCCAGCTTTCCAGAGTAAAATGTGAACATTTTTGAAAATGCCAAAGCAGTCACAAATGTATTCCAAATAATAACTTTTCAAAGTAACTTTCCAATGTTCTCGGTAGTCCCTTTGTGAATCAACCTAGTAGTGATAATGTGTCATAGTAAATCTTAGGTTTGATTCATAAAGGTATCAATAAAAGACCTTTATACTTCAAAGTAAAACATTGAAAAGTAATATGAAAAAGATACACACACACACACACACACGAGAAATGGGTTGGGGCAATACTTTTTTTTAGGACCAGTTGTTACGAGCCTAATGATAGCATATGCATTTCATTTAACAAGTCAAATATTTATTTTAAGCAACATGTCAACATTTTCTACATTTGTGGAGTATGTTTCTTTTAGTATATAATGACTTTCTTGTACCACAAAGTACAACCAATCCTCAATCCTTAATTCACTCCTATTACTCCAAAGTGTATTAAATTCTTTTTTAGCAATTGGGACTGCATGCGAGACATATTCCTCTTTATTTGTTCCTAATAGGGAAAGCCAGATATCATTACGTGGAGTTCTAAATGTGCATTTGTCCTTAGTCCATCTGAATACTCAATTAACCTTATAAATATATTTGCTTTCTTGTCACATTACCAAAAAGCATTGAAGAGTGGCAATCATCTTCTCACATACTGAGCAAGAAACATATGTTTTTTTTAATCTGGCTATTTTAGATGGAGACTAGTTTGTAACGTGGATAGTATTTTTTGTGTTAATATAAAGGTTACATTTATTAACGATCTGAAGCTTATATTGCTTCAGAAGCCAAAAAGGACTCTTGCACTGCAATCATCTTGTACATGAAGGATTGAAAACAGCATAGCACACCATGGACCCTAAAACACATGTGTGTCTCCGAGGAGCAAACTATGAGTAAAGCCAGTGCTCAAATTTGTAGGATTCTGGAACAGTGATAATAAGGGAGACCAAACTGAGGTGCATACATTTTACATGTTGTTTGCAAATGTTTTTGTTCTTTTTGGATTTGTGGTTGACTGTTAGTTTTTGCATTCTTGCTTCCTGAGAACAAGTGTTACAGTCACTATTGTTACATGATAGGAACTTCCAAGTTCTAAAGACAATCACGAAGGCTAGTTTATGCATCTAAAGGAAATTATTTTATAAAACAGTTCTTTCTTGAGAGCAATATTGAATATTCTTATGTTAGATAATAAGTGACCCCTATTATAGTATAGAGGAATTAATTAATTACTACAAAAAAAGTAGATTGGTAAATGGTATACCATCCAGATAGCCCTGCCATGTTTAAAATGCCATATGTGTAATGATGATTCAAATCCAAAATCTAGTTGCAAACGTATAACTTTCTAAGACTTTTAAGATGCACCACACCGTTCAGCAAATGAAATCAAATTGCATTTCAATTTCAAAAATGTTTTCTGCTCCATTTATCTCAGAATATAGATGAAAATAAAAGGCTGTCTCAAATAAGAGCATGGAATCATCTATAATGTACCTTGCCCTGTGGAAGCCAGCCTTATCCATAGCAGATTGGTAAAGTGCTGCAAAGTAAACCTGTGCTGCTCCTTCTAGTCAAGGATTGTTTAAGACTACTAGAGTTAGTTCATATCGTGCAAATGTCCTACCATGCCTCAGAAATGTCTATATTATTTGCACTTGTATGCTACTCTTCTTTTGAAGTTCTGTATCTTACACTTCACCCTGCAATGTTGGCTAGCTAGACAAATTACACTCAGAATCTGCTTGTGGTTACCATGACAGATGTGTGTCTGTTAAACCACTTGGTGCGCTGCTAAATCCTGATGGCTACAAAACAGACTAGGTGACTTTGCTGCAGCTTTTGTGAGAAGTGAGATTAGTGATACTCAGCACATTGATTTGATTGATTTTCAAGGTTAACAGTTACAAAAAGTATGCTTACTTTTGTTTGCTTTCATTAACTGTAATTTCCACATGCACCAGGAAGGCCCAGGGTCATTGAGAGTTACCAGTTCAACTGTATCTTTTCATCAAAGTTACAAATGAAGACAATACAAGGAAATTAATATGTGCCAATATTTGCCCTTCTCCACTACTTTGAATAGTCAAGGTGTGAAGATTAGGGGTATTGTTGAACGTAACAAACCCCATATATTTTATTGCAGGAATTGTAGAAGGCCATTTTATCTTGTTTTGATTTGAGTAATAGTAACTGAAAGATTCTTATAAAATGTTTTAGCAAAAGTTTTGTGAATTTGCAAATGAATATGTCTTCTAGAAATCCATTAGTGAGTCACATCTAGGTCTCTAGTAAGGCAATTGGGAGCTTATTCACAAAAGTATTTTGGAGTACATACACCAATACTCTTGTGGTACTATTTTACTCTCTCTTACATACCTTCATGAATTGGCCCTAAAACATCTTAAAGCATCAAACCATTCAGGGAACATCCTTATACAATTCAAACAAATAGAAAATACTGTGCCCTCTCTGCACTTGTACGAGGAGTTGAGCTTTTCTGGGACGATTCACAAAGGTATGTAAGAGTACATAAAAAATACTCCAATAGTATTACTTCACATGCTCATAAATGTTTTGTGATTTTGCACATACTACTCACAGAGTAGTACTCTTTGTAAATTTGGTCTGGAAATTCTGTAGTAATTCCCACTTAAGAAACCAGACAAAATGACTCAGAGAAAAAGCTTTTTGAGCCAGGCCCTCATTTTCTGTGGACCTCGTTGGCAGATGGATAGATAAGCAGAGAGATAGACAGGTATATATATACAGAAAGATAGACAGACAGACCTACAGACAGGCAGATAGTCCATCCTTCCCGCGGAGCAGTCAGATTGCGCCTCAGATACTGATCAGTAATAAAACATTTCACCAATAAGAAGTGCTTTAAGCATATTTAACTGCTTGGTGCTGAGGTTATGCCGAATGTCCTGTGCTCCCCACCTCATGCCCCCACCAGGGATGGCAGGGAAAGCACTTCTGCTCCCACCCACAACCCCTCCCCCAGTGTCCTGATGACATCAGCTGGTGCACAGCAAGTCAACGTCAACAAAAGATGTTGGGGATGCTCTGGAAGCCATTTGCTTCCAGTGCATCCAGGAGACAGGTAATGTTTTGGTCCTGGTAGGGATCGATAGGGCAAAGAGACACCCGGGGGGGGAAAGTAAAGAGTTTTTTACTTTCTGTCCGTGTCTCCATGCAGTGCATTCCTGCTGTAGGATCCCGGGTGGGACAGCCATCCTGCAGCAGGAATGCACCCACTAGACACCAGGAATCATATTGTGGGGAATGGCCCCTCCCCATTACTTGGGAGATGTTTTGGCCATTTTCCACCCTCTTGGGGAAAGATCGGCAATTTTGTAGGCCGATCTGCCCACAGGTAGGGGGGTGGGCACTAGACACCACTTAATGCCAAATTAATGAATATTGGGGAGCAGCCCGTTGGGCAAGGGTCACTCTTCATTCTTTGGCAGGTTTTGTCTGTTTTCTGCTTCCCCAGGGGTAGGTTGGCAATTTTGTAGGACGATCTGCCCCTAATGGAGGCAGAAAACCACTAGACACAAGGGATTTTATTGTACATCTTTGATGGGGAACAACCTCTTGGGCAATAGTCGGTCCCCTTTTTTGGAGGACATGTTTTGGCCATTTTCTGCCCCCCCATCCCCCCGGAGGGGTAGAGAGATGTTATTTAGTCTGATCTGCCCCCAAGAGAGGCAGAAAACCAACATGTTTTTATTTTTTATATGTTTGTTCACCATTTTTGGGGACATATTTTAACTGCTTTCTGCCCCCAGCCCCGGGGGACCCTTGGACATTTATTAGGACGACCTGCTCGCAGGGCGGTGGACAACCACTAGACACCAGTGAACTGGTGCTAGGCAGTGAGTGTGTGTACTAGCATCTGGCTGGTGGTGTGTGTGGATTGGCATATGGCTGGTGCTTGGCTGATGGTATGTATGAACTGGCCTTTGGCTGGTGATGTGTGTGGCTGGCATTTGGATGATGGTTTGTGTGTGAACTGGTGTTTGACTTTTATTTGGCTAGTGGCTGGGTCAAGAGTCACTCCCCTCTGGGGTACCAATTACCTGCCTTTGCTTTGTGTCCCCCTTTGGGGTAGATCAGATGTTTGTGATGCTGTGATGTTGACTGCTCGCAGCAGCAGACTGTATAGTGTTTTATAATGTTAGCTGTTTTACTTCTTGTCATTTGCATTTATGATCTTACTGTTTTATTTATCCTTTTATGGTAGTGCAAAGCTTTTGATTTTTTAGGTGCTGACTCCTGCTTGCAGCGGTGGTAGATTTGCAGTTAGTTTAGTTGCATATGTTTCGTAAGGAAATAATTTTGTAACGTTTACTTCAAATGAGTATCATTGCCCTGCTTAAAAGTTTGTTGTTTGTTTTTAGTAGTTGTAATAATTGTAGCATATTTAGCCTATGATTTATTTTTTCGAAATCATGTTTAGACTTGTGTAAGATCTGTATGTAATTATATTTAGTTTTTGTTTTCCCTTTCTACTTGTATGTCTTTGGTGCTTGTTGTGTGTTGATCGGCGGTCTAGCTGTCTGTGGCAAGTGAGAGGTACCTTTTTAGAGTATGAAGTTTATTGTGTGTATTGTATTGATAGTTTTGTCCAGATCATTATGAGTCTGTAATGATATTTACTGATTGATACAGCTGAGTTTGTTGAGTTATACTTTGACACAGCACTGTTTAATGTTGTCTTGTTTGCTGTTTTAGTTTCATAAGTAAACAGTATGTCTGCCCACATGCTGACCGCCCAGCAAGTTGTAGGCTTGCTTTTTTAATTCTCCTCTGAACATGGCTCTGAGACTGACTCTGTATCCGAGGCAGAGGACCATGGCAAAGGTTCTGGTAGTACATTTTCTGTTCTAGAGGAATCATCTGGTGATGAATCCACTATTAGTGCTGATGAAGTGCCTCTTTTAGAGGAGACAGTGATATGCCGGGAGTGCAACAAGAGCACTCTGAACTGCAGCCAGGGGCTGGAAGGCTTCCCATTGGAAGTGCTGAACCCTGAGTTGCCTATAAGATGGTGCAGCCTGTTTTGCCTGCCTCCTTTAGTGGTGTTTCAGGGTGTAGAGTGAATATAGAGACCTATTTTCCTACCAATTTCTTCCAACTGTTATTTATGATGTGTTTTGGATGATATTGTTGAGAAAACTAATTTGTATGCAGAACAGTTTTTGAGGGAAAAAAATGTTGGAACCTTACAATGCAGCTCGAAAGTCCTATATCTGGTACAAGAAGTTGGTTGTCAATCTGCTTCATTTAGCATCATTTAATGCTTATGCAGTTTCCAAAGATCATTCTCCAAAATCTAAGATGACTTGTGTACAGTTTCAGCAGTTTGTTATAGGCAGCCTTGTTGCAGTAAAGCAGGAAAGTGTTCCTAGAATCGGAGTGGTAGAGGATGTGATTAGATTAAAAGATCGCCACTTTCTTGAATACATTCCTCCAACACCCAACAAAAGGCTTTCCTTGTCGTAGAAGTATAGTCTGTGTCCTAAGAGGAGTGCAAAACTAGAACTGCATGCACCACCCTGAGTGTTCTTCTAATCCCGGCCTATGTGTGCCCACATGTTTTAAATTGTACCATACACAACTCAAGTATTCGCAGCAAAGATGAAAGCAAAAGGGAACTGACTATGGTCTTTATTGCTATATATTTTCTGTTTAGATAACTGGTTTTCAGTGCTTTGCGTGTGTGTAATATGTTCATTTGGGAGTGTTTTAAAAATGGAAGAGGTGTGCAGCTTCATGGTGATGTCTAAGTGGCATTTGCCTGGCGGTGTGTGTTGCTAGCATCTGGCCTGTGTAGACTTGCATTTGGCTACTATTGTGCTTTAGTGACCAGCAGCAAGCCACTACATGCACCTTCACCGAAACACCAGTCCACTCATTCCATTAGCTGCAGGTGGTGTGATTGCTGCATCTGAACTGGCGTCTGGCTGGCAGTGTGAGTGTGGCTGGCATCTGGCCGGCAGTGTGTATGAACTGGTGTTTGGCTGGGGGTGTATGTAGTAACTAGCTGTTGGTGATTACATAGACACTGGCAGGCAAATGCCAGTTCATACACCCTGAGAAGAGTGCCCTTCACTCGGGAAGAGACGAATCTATAGCACTCCTGAACGAGCCAGTCACTTTTTATGGATTGTTTCACATAATGACTTTCAAAATAAATGTATTCACTCATTGTGTGGCTCATGTGGATCCCACAATGCTTTATTACCCATAATCCCTTGCAATCCTCAAAAATAGGCTAAAAACACACCTTTCTTTATATTTCTGTGACTCAAAGTATTGGAATATGTGGGGAGCCTCACATTTCGTGCCAGCCAGAGTATTCACATGTCTCCTGATAAAAATGGCACTTCACCATTGTGGGTAGGCCTAGTGTCCATATGTGGGTGGGCCTAGTGTCCATAGAAGGTCGCTGTCAAAGATGCAATGCGGCAACATCAACAAAAGGTTCAGCTGCAGTTTTTAAGCCTAGGCTAAGTGGCCACCCAGAAAAACTCACCAAACCTAGGCATTTCTGAAAACTAGACACCCAGGAGATTATAGGGTGGTGTCCCTTTGTATGTATTGTATCAAACCCATTATCAATGATGTATTGAAAATTTTGTTTTTATTCACAGCATGTGTGTTCCCCTCCCTGATTGTACACTCCCACCCTGAAGAAGGTGCGGCCTAATTGGGCCAACACCGAAACGCGCGTCGGCGCTATCTATTGGACGGCAGCTCTTGAGTCTCTGTGGAACCTTTTCCAACCGTTCTGCCCGCCCTTTCCACCTTTAACCCATGCAACCATTCTCCATCTGTTGCAGGCATGGATGTACTTGTATGTGAGTGAATATGAATGAATGAGGAAGTGAATGAATATTTTGAATGATGGTGTATATATGAAATTCCTTTGAGTGTATGGGAGTGTGAGGAACCCCCTTGTGTATCGTATCTATTTCCCTTGTACCCTGGACGGAATTTGTCTCTTCCCTAGATGCAATTATTTTTAAATATATCATGTATCAATAGTATCCCTACCTGAGAATCCTTTATAAAAAGACAAATCATGTGTTAAGAAATAAAATATGATGTACTAAAAAAGCAATGGTGAAGTCTTTGGCTCTGGTTTTCATGTTCACCCTATTTGTTATTGATTGGATCCTGTAATAGGACCTCTTATATCCTTGTGGCAGGGTTAACTTTGTTCTATTTAATATGTACTGATTCCCCCTTCTCCTGGCCACTATCACAAAATCCCCCTGGGGAACCTCCTTCTATTATATATATGGTGTCCCTCTCATGGCTACTACAAAGTATTTTTACCTACAATGCCCAGCAAAGCCATATATTTGCTTACATTCACACATTTTCCTTGCATTTCTGTGATGCATTTTCCATATCGGAAAACTCCACAAAATTCCTTCCCCTGTTTTCCCTCACTTGTCCCGATACAAATGCTGCCCCACTTGTGTGGCTGGATATAGTGGCTATGCCAGGAACAAATCTAACTAAGGTCAAGGGACACTCATTGACCCTGGTTGGATTTTTTTGTCATTGGCATTAATCCCAGTGATACAAATCGTGTACCAGTTCTATTACTATTTTTATTGAGAGAGTTGCAGGAATGGTAGGTGGTAAAAATGTGTTGCTTCCTGCAGGTTACACAACTTTACATCAGAGAAATGTGAGGAAATGTGTTTTTTTGTCAAAGCTTGAGGTTTTCAAGGGCTTCTGAGAGAGAAAACCTGGTGAAAGTCACAAACGTTACCCTACAATGGATTCCCCCGGGTGTCTTGTTTTAAAAAATGTGAAGGTTTTCTAGGTTTCCCTAGGTGCCTGCTGAGCTAGGGCGCAAACCCCACATCTAGCCACATTACAAAAATGGTCCAATTTTAAGTGGAAGAATGTGATGTGTCCATGTTGCGTTTGGCATTCTTTTCTGTTGTGGGCACTAGCCCTACCCACTCAAATGTGTAGGGCCTTTTTAAAGGCTGTCATGTGGGAATACAGAATAATAGAACACTTGTTACTATCAATTTTATTTCTCTATGTCTTCTAAATGTAAACCAGTGTGTAAGAAAGAAGACATTTTGAAAAATGCCCTCTGAATCACATTCTAGTATGGGTATCCATAAATTCAGAGATATATAAAAAAAACTACTGCTCTTAGACACGGTGTTAGCTGTTTATTTCACTCTTTATATTTTACTATATGAAATGCTCTATACCCGGTACACAATTAAATAAAATTGTGAGGTCCATCTTAGTGGTTGGGTCAGAGTTCCTCAAGGTCTTGGAAAACCTAAAAGCCCGATAGAGCGACCCCAACCAGAAAGTTCTAGCGGACATATTTGTGAATTGCTTTTGAAATTCAGCCATAATGAAAAGATGAAAGGAAGCTACAAAGTGAAACGTTGTCAGAAATCGATGGTTTTTCCTACACGTTTTCAATATTTCTTTTATTTCAACAGTTTTTTTTATAAAACTTAGAGGGATCTTAATAAATGACCCCTTGTTGAGCTCTATTATTCAGAAATCTATGGGGCATATTCACAAGGACCTATCGCAGAATTAACTGCACTTCATCGCAGCCAGTCGCGATAAATTTACCACCCCATTTACAAGCTGGTGCTAACGGCCCACAGCACCAGTTTTTATGCAATAGCAGCAGCAAAAAACATTGCCACAGAGGACCCCCGCAACTATCGCTAAGATACAGAGTAGGCGTTCCAGTGCCAAAAGCCGCGACAACACGACACCTCAACATTCACAATGACCAGCCAGATCGGCGATATGATCACAAAACACGTGATAGGGCGCGTTAGCAGCAGGAAATTAACACCTCTGACCTGGTGTAAAGTCGGAAGGCAACCTGCACCACAAAAGGGAGCCCAGCCCAGGGCATCATCGGAAGGGCAACAGATGCCATGGAACCACTCATCATCCAGCCCGGACACCCAAGAGGGCCTCAACACCCACCCAGCACCCCCACCCCCAGACCACCACAGAGGCAGCGCAGACAAAGACAGGGCCCCCCCCCAGGCAACGCATCTGGCTCACAGGCCCAATATCTGACAATGTCACTGTCCACTACAGGCTTAAAGGGACAACCGTCCTACGTATCCTGGCCATCATCGCCTAACAGGCCTCCAGGCCAGGCCTACAGTGGACAACCAACATCCCACCTCACACCAAGCTGCTGGCTCTGCTGTACCTGTTGGCCCCAGGCACACCCCAACCACACCCGCCAGAGTCGGCCGACCCTCTCAGCCAGCCACATCCAAGTCCCCCCCACCTGTCCTGGACATCACCATCACCCTGTCACCCCAGTCCCCATACGTCCAACACAATGCACAGGAACCGCTGGAGACCAAGATAGGACCATATGCCATAGTCGGATGCATGCACGTGTTGGGGATAATCCACTGCACACATGTCCCACATGTGCTCCCTGGTGACACAACACACAATCCGCATAACAGGAAGCACACGTCACACATCAATGTGCAGGCAACATCAGAACACCGTGGGACCTTCACCAATGTCGCCTCCCAATACACAGCCAGTGTGCATGATCCCTTTACCCTCCAACAGTCCATCAGCAAACAGCATTCCCAGAATGGCACCAAGGGAAATGCACAGCCCCTAGGCAAGTGCCAAATTAACACCCCACTCACCTCAACTCCAGAACCATGCAATCCACCACTTTGGCAATGCACACGTCACAAAATCACAACCAACATGCACAACAACATGCTCACCCACCAGACATGAAAGAACAACTTACAATGGTAACATGGGCAAGCCGTGAACATGACTAATCAACGGCATGGCACCTCAGCCACACAATAGCCAAATGTGGGGAGAGGTCGCAACCAGGCATGTGTGAAGGATGCAGTAGAACCATGAGTGGGAAAGTACACAATGCTAACAGAGGTGTCGATGTGCGGGACAAACCGCAGTATGCAGAACACACCCATATCCACGGTGACATACACCTCTGGTGTATGGAGTGTAGTGTACAGTGGACACAACCATCTCACCCCCGCCAGTCGGGTTCCCCGTGGAAATGTTGCCTGGTATGCCACCCGTAAGCGTGAGCAGAGTGGGAAGGCCAGGCGTAAACGCAACTTCCAAGAACAATAAAACGGCATTTACCACTAAGCTCAGTGAGATTAATCAAGAAATGTCTGACCACCATGATTTCTTATTAAAACAAAAAACTACCAAACTTGAGAAAGACATTGCCAAGTTTCAGAAGGAAAAAGTTTATCCCTATCTCAAGGACGGCTTCAAAGGAAAGAAGAATAACTACTCGTCCGATGAGAACTCAGGCAGTGATAACAGACGGGGATCGACGAGTAGCGATTCGAGTGGGGGTTACCCCTCCGGAAATTCGCGAGCTCAACCACGTGCTTGGCAACAAGGTTATCAACAAGGCCCAGCCTTTCATGGCCCACCCCATATAACACCACCCTGGCAATACCCCTTTTTCCCGCAAGGCCTGCCACAATTTTACCCCCCTAATCCGCCACCTTTTCAAGGCAGAGGTTGGGGCAGAGGAAGAGGGCGCAAGCGAGGCGGGCAAAAGGGAGTGCAGTGGCAGGATCAACCGCCAACATCAACATCGAGGGAGACCAGGAGCACAGCAGCCAGGGGGAGGCGAGTCTGATTGTCAACCTGTCTAAGAAAATCCTTTCACCAACGGAGAAAAGAGTCCTAGAGAAAGGTCTTGGGTTCGTCCCCACCCCAACTCCGGACAGTTTTCAAGAAACAATTGAACTAAAACAATTCTTCAGGAAAATACGCCTTCGGGCGTTCTTTGAAAATCAACCTGAGCTTCCTAGTTCAGATACTGGTTTAAGGAAACCATCCACCTTTACCCCAAGTGATGGGATGGTCCCCCCGGAAGTCCTGACCTTCGAACGGGCAGTGCTCACCAGCATGCAAAACAAACCAAAGGTGAAACCCTTCCACAATCTGACAACTGCAGAAAGAAAAGCATCAATCGACCTGGGGAGGGATGACTCCATTGTTATTAAACAAGCAGACAAAGGGGGAGCCACTGTTATACAAGATTATGAGGACTATGACCGTGAGTGCAGACGACAATTGTCGAACACTACTCATTATAGACCATTGATGGAGGACCCCACGAAACGGTTGATGACTACCATCACCAGCCTCATTATTGAAGCCGAGACCAATAAATGGATCAGCAAGAAAGAAGCTGAATTCCTAGTAACAACGGACCCAGTGACCCCGTATTTCTACACCCTCCCCAAAATCCATAAGGGGACCACCCCTGTCCCAGGTAGACCGATTGTCTCCGGCATCGGATCACTGTTGGAACCTCTGTCCCAATTTTGTGACGCCTTTTTCCAACCACTGGTGAAGCAGATTCCGTCGTATTTACAAGATACCAGAGACGTCCTACGCTTGATCGATGACATCGATGGAAGGGAGGACATCGATCTACTCCTGACCTTAGACGTAGAGGCGTTATATACGAGCATTCCGCAACAAGCCACACTAGAAGCCGTGGACTCTCTGATGCGACAGGAAGATTGGACCTCTCCCACTCCCGTTGCCTTCATCATGGAGCTTGCCCACATAGCCCTGACTGAAAACTTTTTTCGATACGAATCACAACTGTATCATCAGGTTAGTGGGACCTCAATGGGTTCGACTTTTGCTCCCAGCCTGGCTGGCATCTACATGGCGGCCTTTGAAAAGAATTACATCTATCCTCCAGAACAGAATCCCTTTCGAGATAATCTCTCACTATGGCGTCGATATATCGACGATATCTTGATTTTCTGGAAAGGTGACCGCCCCAGCTGCGAGGCCTTCTGCCTATGGATCAACCAGCAGGACCCATACTTAAAATTTACAGGCACTATCTCGGAGACATCCATACCCTTCTTGGATCTAACGATTCAATTGGATCCATCAACGATCAGCACCACTCTGTTCAAGAAGAAAACTGATAGAAACAGCCTGCTCTTGTATAACAGCCACCACACGAGAGCACTGAGGGAGAACTTGCCCTTCGGTCAATTTCTCCGGATACGGAGAAACTGCAGCTCAGTCCACGACTATAAACATGAAGCGAGGATTCTACAACACAAGCTCCAAGATAGGGGATACCCCACACGACTTCTGAAGACTTCATGCAAACGAGCACTCAACAACAACAGAGAGTCGCTGCTCGAAGTCCACACAAAAGATAAGGATGAGACGATTACATGTGTCACGTCCTACACCAGGCACTCGACGTTTATAAAGAAGATCGTGAAATCACACTGGGGGATCCTCAATACGGCTGGCATGGATTTGCCTTGCCCGCGCTTTGCATTCAAGAGGACAACGAGTCTAAAAGATACCCTCATCCACACTCGCCCGAAACAATCAAGCACCCGACCAGTTAACACTCTATGGGACCTTCCACCAGTCGTTGGACATTATCGTTGTGGATCTTGTGTAGTTTGCCCGCAAACAATCCAGGGCAAAACTATTGCACTACCTAGGGACTTCTGTTGGAATATCAACAGACATACCAACTGTAACAGCTCAAGGTGTATCTATGTACTCATATGCCCTTGCAAAATGCTCTACATCGGGATGACGATGCGCCCAGTTAAACAACGCATCATGGAGCATAACAGTAACGTACGATGTCAAAAGACTCATACTAAACTATATGAGCACTGCAGAGAACGAAATCATGGAACTGAAAGTTTGCAATGGACTGTACTGGAATGCCATCCGTCTATGAATCAACAAACCCTCTTTAAAATGGAGCAAAGATGGGTACATCGTCTACATACTGATGAATATGGCCTTAATGATGCTGTGCCCTGGACTATGCTGTCCAGATAATACATTCCATGGATTTACAAGACATTCCATGGGCTGACTGTCCAATGACCAGTTTAATTCCCAATCATTACTATCTAACTCCTTACTGTTAATACTGGTCTGCCGATTCCCAACCCATTTCAAGATGGCGCCCATTGTCACGAGCCAGGTACACGTTTGGTAGTCCTTGCTTTCCATGTTTCAACGCGCTGCGTGTCCTAGCAACGCTGGGCAGACACGCCCCCTATGGTGCGCGTGCATTCCGCTTTGTTTAGCGGTGGAAACACGGACCGCTTGTACCGGCTTTCCTGCGGTCATACCGACGAGGGCGGGGTAGGTGACTAGAAGCCTGTGCCAGAGGCAAGTCAGGTAAGGCGTGTTTTCCTTACACGCAACACACCCGAGGCTTGGGATTTACGATCGTCATGATCCTATGACGCTTGCGACTCCATTTCATGGTAAGCTTGACCGCTCCTCAACATTATGACGAACGGTGATCCGCTTTCTTTTCTTTGGGTGCTAGCTAACCAGCACTGACCCCTCCAGGTCTGCCGGGGGGATCACCGACCAGGGACTGCGGGTGAGCTCCGCGCAGACGCTACCCCCTTGCACACAGTTTACCATTCACCATTGTTTGGGGGTATTCAGTACGATCGCGATCACTGAGGGTGCTATGCCCTGCTGGAAATAATTAGTGCGTTTAAGTGGTAACCTTTTTTAGGTTAAATTTTGGATGTGCACACACACACCTCCTTAAGCCTGCATGACACACACGTGTCACCCATTTTGGTGTGGCGCACGATATATGTTGTGATCAAACATACTGCATGCCAATTGATAACTCCCAATGGCTTTTTTGAAAGGACATAATGCAGTTTATTTTGTCCCGCATCTCTTTTCACCCTCTCTGAGTGTTATTAATTCACCGGGGCTGTGACCCCCTTCAATACTCAATCACTTGCATGCCATGATTTCATGCAATAATGTCTGTAGTAACAAACAAACTATTGACTGTACCCTTTTTGTTTCTTTCTCTAGTCCCAGGGAGGGTTTCAATGAAGGGTTGATCCTGCGACACAAGTCAGGTCGTATACCCGGTTCCTTAATTATTGAGGAATCCTATAGCAATTTTATGAGCACTTTTGGTCCTGATGAATTGCCCCTTTGGGCATGAAACATGTCGACCACACTTGGACTGAGGGTTGAATGAGGCTTGATTACCCTAATCGTCACGCCTTAGTACCCCTCACCTTTTCACACATTTTAATGAGGCAGTGAGCCATGTTATTAAAAGTTCCCCTATTGGACTCTACTGACCTGTTTTAACCTCACTCACGCTCACTATTGCACTTCTTAGGTCCCTCACACACATGCACCCGTTGGCAAAAGGAATAAAAGATCTCCGCGAAAGTGCAGCACCCTGTGCTGCCCGACGGGCATTGCACCGCCAGCCTGCCGTTGGAGCAGGGTGCCAATGATGATACTGGACATTCATCGGGTGGGATGACAACAGCCATTCAACCTTTGGTATGTGTGAGGCACCCTAAATTCCGAAAAGGGATTACTTCATTCCCTGTTTTTTCACACCCTGTAAGAGAGAGGTTCTATTGAGTTACTTTAGTCAATCACGTTGGGGAACCTTGTACTATCAATTGTTGTTTTTCATGTCATAGGACGTGTACATTGGACCCCGGTAAAAATTGTCCGCCCCCTGTTCCCCCCTTTTTTGATACAAGGCCAGGCGTACGCCAGCATAGGGGGGTGAATAAAAAGCATGTAGCCTGGGGTGTGGTCCTCTTCCGGAAAGACCAACGTCTCAGCCAGGGTGGCGCCTCCCACCCTGCCACAACACCCTCCTCGTTAGCGGAGTTGCCTGGGATCCTGTGTGCCTACTGTACCCCGGCCCGCTGGACCACAAACCCATCAGGTCCAACACTGCGCAGCCAGGCCACATTGATCAGCAGCCAACACTGACGTGTGTCAAGGAGAGCCACCACGTGCCTGTGTAAGCTCCAAGCCCGGGGCCCACGACCCTGCCAGCCTCTCAGACCATCGATGGCCCCCAACTCTCGCCCACATTGCTACTTCCTCATTTACATATTCCACCGGCGACCTCTGCAGCCCAGTAGGTCCCATATGTGAAACTGTGTCTTGGCTCCTGAATGGCGGTGATACCAAATCCGGGCCAGCGGCCACAGCACCCGACCCCCCCAATCAGTGAGGCATAGTTCCATATGGGCTTCTTGTGACACATGGTGACACAAACCCTGTTCAACGCCAGCCTGGAACACGTGGTGCCGCAAACCCTGTTCAACACCAGGCTGTGACACGTGGGGCCATGAACCCTGTTCAATGCCAGCCTGCGACACGTGGTGCCACAAACCCTGTTCAGCGCCAGCTGGCGAAACGTGGATGAGGGACCAGGACTACCCTGCGGACCAGTAGGTCTCACATCCAGTACCTAATCTTGAATCACGAATGGCAGAGTTCACACCAGTGGTCGCACGTAGAGAAGAAGAAGAAGATGAGTCTCATTCCGGATGAAAGCCGGGTCAAAGGCATGGAGGTGACCGAACACGTGGGGCCACTGAACCTGAACTATGCTGGTAGGTGGGGCCACCAACCAATGCCGGTCGACATTTATTGAATGGCCCCTGCTGACTGCTCCCTCCGGCCTACACTGCTCAAGACCTAGGCTGTGCTCGAGTAGATCACAGATTTGGAACTGAACATCGAGTATGCAAAGGCAGATTACAAATCATTGCACGCAAGGAAAGGCGTAAGAGGATGATGCCTTGCATCTAGGCGGAGAGAAAAGGATCATCACTACGGAGGTGTTCGTACACTACCGACAACTGCCCTGGTGTCACTAGCGCTGTGCATCACGAGCCAACAACACGTGGCTGTGGGCCATTGCTGACCGCTGCCTCCGGCCTACACTGGGTCCAGTAGGTCACAGAGTCTTGATTTGGCAATGGCTGAGTTCATATCAGTGTACCGGTATCTTCACAGACTACATCCCCTCTCAGCCCCGTTGCCACTAAGTCTGTGCCCCGACATTCATCGACACTCTCTGCTCGATAAAATCAAACCTTTCGGCGTCATGCCCTGGAGGACACCTTCCACTGTCCCCCGCAACCCTCTGCAACATACACCTTGGACATTGATGGTGACCCACTTAGGTCGCCTGGCCCATATGACTGCACCGCAAGTCACTGTCCTGTAGCTGGGTGCCTGTGCCAGCCGCAGTGCATCTGGGGCCACTAACTCTGCGCTGGTCAGGTCCGGGACCCCTTCTCCTGGAACATTGGATGGCCCCTGAAGCATAGGCCTTGGGGTCATCAACGCCATTTCTCTTTGGCCTTGCGCTGTACGTAGCCTCCAGGCCCAAATGCGTCCCAACAGGGCTCACACACCAAAGCGAGTCCAGACCGGCCCGGACGTCGCATCACCACAAGAGGCACACGCCACCACCGCAAGGACCACCTCCAAGTGTCATCTGCCAGAGTCGAAATGGTGGTCCTGACAGACTTACGGATTTGCTCAGACCTGTCGTGGATGCCATCATCGGCCTGATACCCTGCTCCACACTCCAGGTGCCAGTGACTCAGTGCACTGCAGGCCATTGTCCATTGCTGATCGTGTTTTGTGCTGTGGACTTGTTGCGTAGCTATGTCACCTCAAACAGTGTGGGGGTCCTGAGATGTTGATGGGGAAGATGATGCAGGTCTCACACACCCCACTGCATCTGCATCAGGAATATATCAAAGGGACACAATCCGAGACTTTTTCTTCACATGAGCGCGCTCATCTTTAGTGTCCCAACACCAGTGCACTGCAACTCACGCACACTTCTGTTTGCATGTTGGCTGTCCTCTGGCCTTCCTCTGGCTCCCTCCATGTTGCTCAGCAGTTGACTCTGTTATGCATGTGTTTTCTGTTTCCGTTGCACTGGTGTCCAATGTTTAAGTGGTTGCTGGCACCAGACATCCTGTGCGGAATGGCTTACACTCACACCATACACATCCAGCACAGGCGTCACAGTACATGTGGCCCTGCATAAAGGGGTCGGGTGCATGTGCCTGTAGCCAGTTCAACATAATTTCTGCATGTGTCCCTGTGGTCTTGTTGTGTGCATGGGAACCCTGGGCCCTATGACATTACATTGTGCTGTGTACATCGAATGCAGACATGTCACCGCACGCAGCGGGTTGGAGCTTGGACATGTAGCTTTGTCGTCACACACTCAATTTGTAAGGGGAGTGGCCACGGCCGTCGTACGCAGAGCCAACATGGGTGTGTGACTGCCATTTGAGCGCCCCTGGGCATGGGTCATTACTGTAAATGCGCATCTGCATGTGTTTCTCTGGCAGTGTGGGTCTCCTTAGTGGGGTATGGTTGGGCCCTGAAGTGTGATAGACACCTATGTATGTGTCCTGGTCGCATTCTATGGGTTCGGCCCCCACCCACACCTGTTGGGCCACCTTCTTTCGGCGTGCTGACACATGGCATTGGGGTGCCATGTGTGGATGGGTGAAGTGTCGTGAGCCAGCTGTGCTTGCGGGTGTCTCCTGCTGTGTGGTCTGTTGCAGGCTTGGTGTTCCCCCCGAGTAGCCTGGCTGGCCTAGTCCTGGTGGGGGCGGTTGCGTGAGATATCCATGGGGTATTGTAGGGCGGCGGTGTCGGCGGTGTGGTGGTCCTCTCTGGCATCACTGATGTCTTGTATTCTGTGCCCTCCTGAAGGTGTTGTGTGCCCCTCTGCGATGTGAAGGGGAGGTGCATGCTGACTTTGTGTGTCATGTATGTTGGCGCATTGTGCTGGTTTGCATGCAGACTGTATGGCAATGTACATTGTGACTGTTTGGGGGTGCTGGATTTTTTTTGCGGGACAGTGTACATTTGGACTACATGACAGATGTGAGGTCGTACGTGTACTTTTCCATTTCACAGTTTCCGGCTCTGTCAGAGGTAGTTGCCATGTTCCTGTGCATGTGCAGAGCAGTTGTGTCCTCTGTTCTGCAGTGTCGGCTATGCGCGTTGTTCCACGTTGTAGTCAATGTGGGTGTGCTGTTCGTGCTATGTGTGTGCTGCAGTGTGCCAAGGGGATCTGGGACATGATCCTGGGTGATTGTGGGTGTGCAGTGTGCTACACCTCGTTGTGCATGTATTACATTGTCCCCATCTCCCCCGTCACCACAGTCCCTGGTTGTTGCACACCCTGTTGATGTTGTGTCAGGTCCTCGTGAGCTCTGTCTGTACTCCCTACTCCTTGCACCATCTCCACACTGATGACTGTGGCCTGGGTTTCCTCCAGCTCATCCGGTGGCTCTGGTCTGCCACCTCCTGTCGCCGTTGCTGCCTTCCTGTTAGCAGCGGGTTTGTGCGTGGTGTAGGTAGTCACGTCAAGCCGGCGCCTATTGGCCTCCTGGATTGGCCTCCTCGGCACACTGCTTGGATTCCAGGTGGTCTACTTGTGGGTCAGTTACTGGTAGTGTTCTGTCACCTCTGTGACGCTGGTCTTGTTTTCCTGCGGTCTGCCCCCCGTCTTCCTCTCCCTCTTCTCCTTGGCCTTCCCCGACCCCGTTGTTCCTTGTTGGTAGTCTGTGGGGTTTGTGGGGTTCGAGTTGACCTCTGCGCGGGGTCAGGGTGCATCCATGTTGCTACTTGCTTTGGCTTGTTTCTGGTGTATTTTTTCTGTGGTATTTATGGTGCATTGTCGTGCCAGACGCGTGGGATTTGCAGGCCTGTGGCTGGTTTTCGCTACTTTTTGTACCGCGGTTGGCCTAATCGCATGTTTTTTGCATTTGTGTATTGCATTTATGCGGACATTTGCCGCGTTATCTGGTGTCTATCGCATGATACCGACGCGTTGTGAATTCCACATTACCACAAGGTTTTTTTCCCGTGATAGGCTGCGATGTTGAAATTTGCGTTATGCTACTCTTGCGCTAGTTATTACACGTTCTTGTGAATATACCCCTAGATCTTTCCAGGATCACCCATGGGCTTCACCCCAGTTTCTACCATAAACTTTCAGTAGATTGAAAGCACAAAATTAGGAAAAATGGGCTACCTCTTTGAAATATGCCAAAACTATGCAAAAAATGATTTTTTGATTCAGCTCTGCATGTTTCTGAAAGCCAGGACAATTGTGACTTTAGCAAAGCAAACCTTTTGTTGATGCCATTTTTAGGGACAAAAAGCAGACATTATTTTGTGGAGCACCGTTTTCGTATTTTTCCCTCAAAAAACTCATGACATTTAGCTATATTTTGGCTTTTTACCAGTCTCCTCCGGGGGAATCCACAAACCCTGGGTACCTTCAGGATTCCCAGGCTGTTGTAAAAAACAACACAATGTGAATATCTTATGGGGAAAAAAGGACTTATCATTCGGGTGGAAAAGGCTTAGCACCCAAGGGGTTAAAGGTAGATGAAATAATTATTTGCCCTAATGTATACTCACTAAATTTCAACAGTTTGAATTCGCTAATTTAAGACTTTATATAGCTGTAATATTTCTGATGTATCACCTTTTACCCTGCAACCAATGTATCCCAACTCTTTCCTATTGTATTTCTAATTCCATTTCATTTTGCTTTTACTAATTGTTTCCCAGAAAGTCATACATCTAAATTCCGTCAAAGTAAGTTCTCACTTTGTCTCTTTCAGCAAAAGGGAAATAGCACATGTAACAATTCTTACTCGACCTTGTCTTGGTAGCAGCCGTTTCATAGTTTCATCTGTACAAATGTAATGTTCCTCTGCTCCAGTCATGAACGATTCACATAAATAACTTAATTGCTTTCGTGGACTGTGTCCTTGCTCTAACTGGCATGTAGGGAGATGATTCGTTTTGGACAATTGATTTTAAATTCGCGGCGTTAAGAGAGAAAATGGCGGATTATCGTAAACACAACGATGAGTCATTCACAAAGAAGCAAACCAGCATTAGATGAGCAAATGCTCCTGGGTATGAGTATAATGTCATGTTTCCGACATTCATAACGGAACTTGATTAAAGAAATGTTTAATCATGTTTTCGCTACCTTCCACACTCCCAACACCTTTTAGCAAGTGAAGTATTAAATTGGGTTGCCGTTGGGTCTCTGGCCTTCTGGTAATGGTGTACCGGTGTCCAGTGTAAACACTATTCCAGCATACATGGTTATTAATTTTATAATATATAAACAGAAAATTTCGAACCACTTAGTTAATCTTTATTTCGACCATTGTGAGGAAAAGTTTTAAAATGAAGCACCTTAGAGGCCACAAACAGCAGTTTTTAGATAAAACACCAATCTGTTTAATATAGATATTATGAGTCAGTTGGAGGTGTGACAGAGGATCTATGTGGCCAGATTAGAGGTACATGCATGGGTTAGAAGTTAATGTTACTTGGAACAATGCAAGGGAATCGAAGTGGGCAAAAAATCCCGGGTCGTTCTTTGATTCCACCTCACCTCTGGAAGGGTGCACAAATAATCTGTAGAAGATTCCTCTAATGCACTGGTGTCATTTCTTTATAAGTATTAGAGGACGTACTGCATGAGCTGTGGGCATCGGGCAACAGAAGTCACTGAGGAATGAGCAGAGAAGCCAATACAAGGTGTCTATGGGGGCCCCACTGGCAGCGACGGCTCCTCCGCAATGGCAGAGGAGTGTCTCCCTATTGCCTGGCTCAGAGCCAGGAAGTTAAAAATAAAACTGTGTTCTTGCATCGTTTCATTTAGCATCTGCAAGCTCTGAGCCAGAGCTGTAGGGAGGGGTGGGGACAAGGCGTGGTAGGGGGGAGGAGGTGTATGTGGTGCTCATGTGTGTTTGGCTAGCTGTCTCAGCCTGACCAAAGAACACAAGCGCCACTTAGGTTTTCTCCAGCCCAGCTGCATTGAGGAGCCGACTGGAGAAACCCCACAGACTCCCTGACCTGAGTGGAGTGTCTCTCTAGCTGCTTAGGCCAATCCCTGTGCTGCTCTGCAGAATGGGGATTGGATGTAAGTATGTCCCAGGGGCTGTTGGGACCAGACAGGAAGTGGAAAAAAGACGCGACACGACACTGGTTGGCCAACGGCTAAAGGTAGGTTTAAAAAAAAAGAAAGTAGTTCTAACCACCCCTGCCCACCTGTGCGACCCCTCCCACGTTCCATCCACCCGCCCTAACACTCTTTGATTATGGAGGCCACCACTGCTCACTGGACTATTGGAGACCAGCTTGGCAAAGTTGCAAATGCATTAGGCACAAACACACCTGCAAGCCAAATGCACCGTGATGCGGATGCTGCTGTCAGACATGGAACAGGAAAGGTGACCACACTAGGCGTGATATGTACAAGGAAGTGGCAGAGCGCGGCGTTAGCCTCCTTGGCTTAACCCCACGCTCTGCCACTTCCGAAATGCAAGGCTGCACCATATTTACAAGAATGTGGTGCAGCCTTGTGTTTCCCCCTGCGATGGTGCTAAGTTTAGCAACTTGGAGCCAACACAGACATACCTTGCACCATAGTGCATGGGTGTCTCCATGCAGCGGAGGGTTTTTTATTTATAGGAAGGTGTCCCTTCCTGCATATAAACAATCCTAAAATGTGATTCTGTCACTTTCATGTGTGCTGCTTCATGCAGCACACATGAAAGTGACACAATTACATTTTTTTAAAGGTTTGTTTATGTACATGAAGGAACACCTTCCTGTAAGTAAACAAACCATGGCTTTTTGCTTTTTCCATGTATGCTGCACTGAATGTGGATCAATGTCACACACTCCCCCAGTCAAAAGATCTGGGCCTAAATCCATCGTTTTTTTGCACTCCACACCACCCTGGGGGAGTGTGTGACATTGATCCACATTCAGTCCATCACTTGTTGTTTTTTGCAATTGCCGCCCTAAGTGCGCTGGGGATGCCCAGACGTGGGTCCCAGGCACTCCACACCACTTGGAGTCAAGCTAGCCGGGCTGAAGAGAGGTGTTACCTCGAAACCGGTCCGGTCCTCGGATGCTTGATTCCGGTCTGGGAAAGATATGGCTGTTGTAGTTCGGACTGGACTGTTCCCATGGGGCAACAGGGTCAGAGCTGATTTGCATAAAGCCATTATCTGACCCAGGGTGGTGTGGAGTGCAAAAAAACGATGGATTTGGGCCCAGATCTTTGACTGGGGGAGTGTGTGACATTGATCCACATTCAGTCCATCACTTGTTGTTTTTTGCAATTGCCGCCCTAAGTGCGCTGGGGATGCCCAGACGTGGGTCCCAGGCACTCCACACCACTTGGAGTCAAGCTAGCCGGGCTGAAGAGAGGTGTTACCTCGAAACCGGTCCGGTCCTCGGATGCTTGATTCCGGTCTGGGAAAGATATGGCTGTTGTAGTTCGGACTGGACTGTTCCCATGGGGCAACAGGGTCAGAGCTGATTTGCATAAAGCCATTATCTGACCCAGGGTGGTGTGGAGTGCAAAAAAACGATGGATTTGGGCCCAGATCCTTCGACTGGGGGAGTGTGTGACATTGATCCACATTCAGTCCATCACTTGTTGTTTTTTGCAATTGCCGCCCTAAGTGCGCTGGGGATGCCCAGACGTGGGTCCCAGGCACTCCACACCACTTGGAGTCAAGCTAGCCGGGCTGAAGAGAGGTGTTACCTCGAAACCGGTCCGGTCCTCGGATGCTTGATTCCGGTCTGGGAAAGATATGGCTGTTGTAGTTCGGACTGGACTGTTCCCATGGGGCAACAGGGTCAGAGCTGATTTGCATAAAGCCATTATCTGACCCAGGGTGGTGTGGAGTGCAAAAAAACGATGGATTTGGGCCCAGATCCTTTGACTGGGGGAGTGTGTGACATTGATCCACATTCAGTCCATCACTTGTTGTTTTTTGCAATTGCCTCCTATGTACGGCACCCTTGTACATAGGGGGCAGTATCAAAATGAATGGGTGTTGCGGTGGAACGCCGACCTCAACACCCACTGCCCACCCCTTTCAAGCTAACCATAGCATGCAAGGGGACTTTATCGATAAGGCAGCGTTAAGCCACGTTTAGTGGCTTAACGCTGCTTGTACATAAGGCGCAGCCGCTATCGCCACAACAACGTCATTAAAAGTGACGTTGTGGTGGAGATAGGGGCTTGCCCATATGCCCTTAGGTTTAGTAAATTAGCCAAAATCGTTGCTGAATCATTAGACTTGAGCAACAGCAATTATCTCTCTATGGGGTTTGGAGACAATTCAACAGGCAGGTCATCCATCTTGAATGTCTGCTACTGAGTGCCATTAGAAAATATGTATTCAAGTAAGCCACCATGGAATGGTGTGGTCTTTATAGCATATCCATCTAATTGCTGGTATGACAACATTACACATATGATAGAACGCTCAGCATACACGAAGGCTGATTTGTCCTTGCTACCATCTGTTCACACCCTACATTCAAACAGCATTGCTAAAACAAATCTTAACTCTGAGTAGAATGTAAATTGAGTTGTAACCTCTTCGAAACCCACCATCACAGAAGAGTCTACTTTGAAATGCACTTTTTGAAGAAATAAGATCTACCAAAGACAAAACTGGCCAGATTAAGGGCCAGATGTAGGTAGGCATTTACCGGTCGGTAACGGCCGAATTCGGCCGTTACCGACCGGTAAATGCAATTTGAGATGTAGGGCCCTGTATTTTACAGACTCTGTAAATTTACCGATAGGTAAATTTACCGATTATGTAAAATACCGAGTCGGTATTTTTAAGGAATAGGGACAATTGATATGTAGGTGGGACTCTTCTGAGTCCCACAAGCATTAAAAAATCGGTATTTTACCATCAAATACTATTTGATGGTAAAATACCGATTCTGGTGTGCATGCACATGTGTGCATGCACACCTGTGCCATATGACAGGCAGACCTGCCCTTAGGGCAGGTATGCCTGCCACATGGCACCCAAACCCGTTTTGGGGGTGCTAGAGGGTGTCAAAGTGACACCCCCTGCACCCTTGTGTAAATCGGTATTTACCGATGCGGTAAATACCGACCGGTAAATGCCCAATCATTCCTATGGGCTTCAAAGCCCATAGGAATGCATGGGCATTTACCGGTCGGTATTTACCGCATCGGTAAATACCGATTGTTTCCGAATCGGTAAATGCACATCTGCATTTACCTACATCTCAGTACTTTTATTTTACCACTTCTTAAATACCGAGTCGGTATGATGCGGTATTTAAGAGGTGGTAAAATAAAATGTACCTACATCTGGCCCTAAGTGAGGGACAAAATTAGCATCAACTCATGAATGTTGGATGCTACTATGAAAATTGCAGATACTAAAATGCTTAATTCTGTTGCTAGCATACTATAGAAGTTCAAAACATTCTTAGGTTTGAAAATAGATTTGGGCAATGTAGCTCCAGACTTTTGTATTTGCTGGGGAAATTCAGTTGATTTATTAAGATGCTTACCGTAGATATCTCATATGTGAAAGACTTTCTGCTATTTAAAGTGGACACACTACATAGAACCTCACTGAAAATGTAGCCATAAAAAAGGGGGAAAAAGATCATTGCTGAGGTACAACAACAACACCATAAGTGAACTTACACAAGACTGACATTTCGAGTAGGAACTTGCCAATTATATTTCAGTTAGTACGTTGTGAGAGAAATGGTTCGGACTAGGTGAAAGTTTAGCTATACCAACATGCATGAGAATTAAGACACATCCCAATGACCCTTTCACTATAATAGTCTGTTGATAAGATTTCCGTTTCTTTCACTGCGTCTTAACTTTTTTGTCCTTCTTGTTTCTCTAGCGGCGGCCACCACAGGTAATTGCGGTGAAGCAGTGGGGCATGGCGGAGGCAAGGCGTGTGGGAGAGGGGAATTCAACAGACGACGGAATAGGTAAAATTAAATAAATACATAAAACCTATTCTGTCGTCTGTGGACTTACCCCCATCACGCTCCAACGCACTTACCTGCACTGGCCGCGATCGTGTTTCTTATGTTAACCTACAGAGGGAGCAGTTGCAATGCTGGTTAGTAGAAAATATCATTGGCTAATATACTTTATCATCACTTACAGCCTGATTATGAGTGGGTTTCTCAATTCCGATGTGTGCCGAAACTCCAGTTTATGCATAGGTCAGAATTATGATTTAAAAGGTATATAACGTATTTGATAATTATCGAATGCATTAAACGACTCCAGCTTCAATACATTTTGGTAGACCAAGCCTGCTGAAATTTAATTGCAGAAATATGTATGTCATTTACCGTTCCATGCCTATTTTGGAGCAATAAACACTAAAATGCCCACGTCTTTCCCCACAAACTCATAATAGGTGCTACTTATCATGCCTGATAAACAACGTACCCATGGTATTGTTATTTATCAGGTATTCTAAATAGCACCTACACTAGTAATCAGGGTCTTAGTAAGCAATCTGTTCCACTAGATATTCTGATTTGGGTTCCTAAGATCGCATAGATCTATCCATATGACAAGGTTTAACTAAGGTGAGGACTTTCTTTGGTCACAGATGTTTGCCTCAGTTTTCACTGCAGCAATTGCTTATGTGTTATTTAATCTGTTCATTTCTATGTATTATACCTTTTGCTTGTCCCTTTGTGACTGGCATGACTGCTGCGCTGGTCCACTTGAACTCCAGGAGAAAACCCTTGCCGACCGAACATACTACTATGGGTAAAAATAAAATCACTGCTACCTTAAAGGATGTTAAATGTGAATCCATGAATATTTAGTGCCTTTGTCACATAGTCTAGAAGAGAAGTTTTCAGAACTGTTTTTCTACAAGAAATACAAGCAAAACAAAAAGATTCTTTAAGACTTAAGTGTGTCAAAGTCAACACAGTCATAGGCTTATTAGTGATTGGCAGGAAATACAGAGTAGCAAGTTTGTTTGTAAGGTCACTCAATGCCTCAATATCCGTTTTGGATTCAAATGCAGAAATAGTGGCACTATCTTGTACATCCTCAATTTCCCAGCTCTTTTGTAGACTTTCCTGAACCATGGGATGAATGAACCAAGAGGATATTAAACATATATCTATCATTTTTTATTCTGCAAGAGAATTCTATATCATAATTGTTGGATCACTCCTCAAGAACTTTTTATTGAGGTCTACTCCCTAGTAGCTATAAAACCCTATAAAAGCACAAGGTTAGAGGAGCCAAGTAGCATGCCGGTTGCCAAACCTAATAAATGTATGCCAGATTCAAATCGTCAAAAAAATCGTACTCTGATTCTGAGTATCCATTGTCAGCATTTTTCCACCTATTCCAATGGAATATCATTCTAAGTGGGATATCTGTGGGGGGCCCTAGAGGGCGCACTGCGGGATGGTTGGCTCGTGAGTCAGCTCTGCCGGACGGGTGCCAGAACAGCGGCCTAAACCCACGAAAAGTACCGCTGGAACACCGAAAATGCCGACATTATAAATCGGAACATGCTGCCCAACGACTATCGGCACTGAATCTCAAAAAGCGGCAGTGGCGGCAGAAATATCGCTGTTAAACCGTGCAGACGAGTGATGTGATCCAAAATGGCGTATCCCGGTGATTGGACCTGCTGGCTCCTGTAATCGATACAGAACCGGGCAAGCGGAATGACCCGAACTGCGTGCAGCACACAAGCACCACGTACGGCCTATACCCTATCAAGACTGTGCCGAGGGGCTACAGACTTCACAAACGCCAATTTCAGGTTTGCGTTCCAGGCGTCCCAAGATGGCGGCTGAAGTGGAACGCACGATATGAAGGGTATCGGAGAGAAAGCATCAGGACTTATCTGAGACCCGGCATCGTAGCCTCTTCGGCAAACAGGTGCGTGCGACGAGTGCTGCTGGGAGTGGACGGGCATACTGGCTGCTACAACACCAGGCGCGCCCCTAGATGGACTTTGACGCCGGACTGCTAAGCCGCGGCACAGGCGGGAAAACATCAGGGGGTGAGAGGCGAACGTTCCTGGGCAAGGGTGCTGAGGGCGAAACGGCGCTGGTCAACTAACATGGTAGGCGAATAAGTGCACGCCACAACAGACAACGCAAACCTACAAGCCAGGCACCATGAGAGCAGGGAAACGATATGGCTAGATAAACACGCAAGAGCCTGCAACCCAACCCCGGCGCCTGCACACACGCGCCCATGTGCTGTAGGCTTCACCCCCAGCATTGCATACACAGAAGGAGATGTCAATGTGAGCGCTGCGGAACCACGGCGAAGTGCTGCGCGACTCATCCGGCGAACCGCCATAGTGGTCATGCGAACAAGTTGTGTGCCTGATGTATAAAACAGGAACTCAGTGGGCAACAAATACACCACAAAAACGCGACCTGAGTGCCTCAAAAGGTTCGAGAACTGTCACCACAGGGAAAGCACTGCGCAACTCCCTGTCACGCTCATGCGACATGGGGAAACCTGAAAAGCAGCAGACTAAATTGCAGTTCGAGGCGAGAAAACAGCCAAAAAACACTGCGACGACGTCGGACACGGAAGGGGATAACGAGGCATGCGACGGGACAGGCATGGAGGCAGTCCTACGGGCTATACAGCAAAGCCTGCAAGAATTGAATAATAAGTTGGACAATGTGGTACTGCGTGTGGACAACATGGCCTCAAAACTTGATAAACATGGCGAGCGACTGGTGGAGGCGGAACAAAGAATATCCAAGGTGGAGGACAAATCTAAGTTCACAACGAGAATATGCGGAGGTATGGAAAAGACACTGGAAGTGTTGCGTGCTAAGGTGGAGGATCAGGAAGCTAGGTCTAGGCGCAACAACGTCCGCATAGCGGGCCTACCGGAGTCCACCAACACGGGCAAAATGGAGGACTACATCGAGACGTTACTAAAAGACTTATTCGGCGCTGAACAACTGTCCTCAGTCTTTCTTGTGGAACGCGCGCATCGCTCCTTGGCACCTAAGCCGAAACCGGGAGCCCCACTGCGTGTAATAATTGCCCGCATGCTCAACTACAGGGACAGAGACACAGTTCTCAGGCTGGCCAGGGAAATGAATGAAATCACATATCAAGGTAACACCCTACAATTTTATCCAGACCACACCATGGCTGTTCAGCTGGCACGCAAGGAATTTGCGCCTGTGAAAAAGAAAATGCGGGAACTAGGCGTCGAATACGCGATGCTATATCCAGCGAAGCTCAAAATCACCACTGCGGGCAAACCCGTAGTTCTCCTCACCGTGCAAGCAGCACAGGAGTACAGAAAAAAACTGGGACGACGGCGCAAGACACAAGACCGAGATAACCAGGGAAGTGACAACGACTGAGTCGACAGGGGGCTAAGTGTCGCACCTGTGTGCAGGACTTCACTCTACTGGACGCACCACAATACTGGTATCAGCTCAGACAATGCCTAATTGATTTCACTGCAACACGTGGCACATAGCAAGCGGGTCGGGGTATTTGCCTGCATAGGCTGGGGAACATTGGTGCCTCGTGAACGGACCCGGACTGCACTCTGAAAACACGCCCACAACGTGAGCAGTGAGTAACTTTATGGTCCACAACGGGCAAAGGGCGGTGGTGGGAGAGCAGGACTGGGACATGTGTTTCTTGTGGATTATCTGCACTATGCGGAGGATACACTGCACTTGCTGACGGACAGCCACTTGTTGTTGAATTGGCTGCCGAGAGAGATTGGCAGGAAATGTGTGGTACAGACACAAAAAAGTTCAGAGGACTGCATATGCACCCGTCTACATCCACTATGTGGATGGAGAAGTGTGTACCTGGCGACACCCCCAAGCGGGTGCGCCCCTATTACAGTTCTAATGACAGTTTGGTTAATTTAAGGGGATGGCTTTGGCAAAGTTTGGGCGCTGAAGTGGGTGGGGGGAGGGGTAGGGACTTGGGGGATGTTCGAACTGATTCACTGTGCCTGAGAAGCATTGCGACCTCTGTTATCGCCACAAGCACTGCGAAACACTGTACACTGCGGCCTAGACGAGGGCATTGCCAAATGATTGCACCTAAAGTATTTTGTCAAACAACATATCAGGATAACTTCACACCTCACTGACATGACACAGTCCACCGCACTGAAATTCATCACATGGAACGTTAGAGGGCTGGGTAATCCGAAGAAGATACGTCAGATATTTGCCTACTTTGATAGATTGCATATAGACATAGCCTTTCTTCAGGAAACGCACTTGGCTGCTAACACCACCTCCACACTGGGCGCTAGATGGGCAGAATCTGTAACCAGCTCACACTACTCCTCATATTCCCGAGGGGTCAGCATTTTAATACGGAAGGGGGTACACTTTGAGATCTCGACCGTGCACAGGGACACCGAAGGGCGAGGCGTTATTGTCATTGGCATGGTGAGACATCGTCAAATTGCTCTGGTGAACACATATGGCCCCAACACGGATGACCCAGGGTTCTTTGCGAAATTATGGCAAAACATATCTAATCTCCAGGTCGAGCACATAATATGGGGGGGAATTTTAACATAGCATTGCGAGATGGGTTGGATAGGTCACCAAACGCACTGGAGCCGCATACACGAGCGAGAGCGACACTTCTCGATGCACTAACAGATTTACAAATGACTGACATAGGAAGGGTCCATCGTCCAGGGGAGTTAGTGGCGACGCACATAACTGCGGCACACAATAGTTGGTCTAGGCTGGAATACTGGCTAGGCATACGTGAAGTGGTGGCGTGGACCATCTCTGTAAAGCATTTGCCGAGAACACTGTCAGACCACAGCCATGTGCTCTTAGCAGTGCAAATACCACACTATGAGCCTCCACCCTTCACATGGCGATTTAATGCTGGAGCCTTACGAGACCCGCTATACACTGACACTATCCACAAGGCAATAGTGGACTACTTTGACCTCAACTGCCCCACGACGGAAGACCCCTGTCTCCTGTGGGAAGCTTTCAAAGCTACGTTGCGGGGAGTATGCATTAGTACTACCACAGGCATATTGAAAGATATACGGCAGCAATTAAGCGCGAGAGAAAAAGCAATACAAACACTAGAACAGCGATACACGCAAACGAGGGACGTCACACTACTGGGGGATATACAACTGCTCCTAAAGGAACACCAGCAATTTGCAATAGATGAACTCAAATACATAACCAAGCGCAAAACAGCCAGAGCATATGGAGAGGGAGGTAGACCGGGCAGGGCACTGGCCGAGAAAATATGCTCAGGTCGAACACCTCAGCATATCACCACGCTCAAAACTCGGGAGGGGACAATCACACGTGACGTTAAAGTCATAATGGGTGAATTCATGGCCTCTTATGGTCAACTATATGAGGCGCGTCCCTCGATGCCACAGGAAGAAATGTAGACATATTCTATTCTTTATTTGGTAAAGCGCAAAACAGCTGCCCCAGCAATGAGGCGTCCCGGCGCCTCATCAAAGACGGGGTTTTTCAAACATTAGACAAGTTGGGCTACATTAGTCATCCGACATTGTTATTTAGCTTTAACTACTACTTTTACTACTATGGCAGATGTAGAAATCGCGTGGCTGTCGAATAATCATAGAGAATACCTAGCTCGCCCTGTAACAGTAGAAGAAGTTGTAGACACCATCAAGCATCTTCCAAATGGCAAGGCGCCAGGGCCTGATGGTTTATCGATAGAGTTCTACAAGGCTTTTGCGGATCTATTGGCTCCACACCTGGTGCAGCTTTATGGTGCGGCACACGAGGCACAAACTCTCCCGGCATCAATGAGGGAAGCCATGCTGATTGCATTACTAAAACCAGGGAAGGATGAGGAACAATGCGACTCTTACCGCCCCTTGTCCCTTATAAACGTGGACACGAAAATAATAGCGAGCCTCTTAGCGGCAAGACTCAAACCACTAATGCCATTACTGGTGAGACCTGACCTTCATCCCGGACAGATCGACAACGCATAACACACGCACGCTTTTTGCACTAGCTCATTATCTAGCACCAAAGGTCAAAGCTTTGGCGGTTCTTTTAGACGCTGCTAAAGCGTTCGACACGATAGACTGGAATTTTTTACACACAGTACTGTTACGAATGGGATTTCCTCCTATATTTACACAGTGGATCTCCATGCTCTACACGAACTTATCAGCACGTATCCGGGTTAACAAACATGTCTCGGAGCCGATTGCAATATGTCGCAGGACAAGACAGAGATGCCCACTTTCCCCGATGCTTTTTGCTTTAGTGTTGGAGCCATTGGCTTGCACAATTAGACAGCATCACCACTATTCAGCCATACTATTCCCGACACGCCCTATACACATCTCACTGTACGCGGATGACATGGTAATTTATGTAAAAAACCCAGAACAGCACTTCAACCCATTATTGCGTGAATACATAACATTTGGCCAATACTCAGGACTGCAGATAAACTGGACTAAATCTCTCGTCCTAGCGTTGACTGATAGCACTATCCCATCCAACTTGGATTACCCACTAGAGTGGCAGGACGAACCGACCAAGTACTTGGGAGTATGGTTTCATAGAAACCCAGAACTAGTCATCAGAACTAACTATGGTAGAGTGATATCGTCTCTAGACGATAAAATCAAACGGTGGAATGGGTTGCCACTGTCATTAGCGGACAGAGCTGCTATTGTGAAGATGGTGCTGCTGCCTAAGTTCCTATATTTATTTGCTAACATCCCCATTAAACCTCCGGCAGAGGTGTTCCGTAACATTAACAAATTAATACTGAGTCTGCTCTGGGCGGGCAAGCAAGCAAGAATAGAATTACAAACGATGACGCTGCCGTATGCGAGGGGAGGTTTCAAGGTCCCAGACATGTATCTCTATTATCTCTGCGCCCAGGCGCAATTCGCGCATTATTGGTTCCACGAGATCCCTTTTCTAACGCATGTAGCGGTGGAAACGGGTGATGCTGGCCCAATCCCATTGGTTAACATATTGCCACATAAGCGACCTAGACGACACGAGCGGGACATAAACCCAGTGAACACCACCATCAAAGCATGGAGACTGATGGGTAAGGCAGCTGGAAGATTACCGCTTTATGCACCGACGCTCCCATTAGCAAATCACCCAGCACTTTCGGTCACTCAAGAACAGGTGGGGATGGACTTGCTGCGCCACGCTGGTATTGACAAAATGGGGGATTTGTACAAAGACGGGGTTTTTCAAACATTAGACAAGTTGGGCTACATTAGTCATCCGACATTGTTATTTAGCTTTAACTACTACAGGCTGCAGAGAGCAGTAAGAGAACATTTTACCACTTTCCCGGAGGAGCCTCAGACTCTAGCCCCACTGCAACTGATCCTGGCGGCTCCTACCACCACGCACCTAGTATCAAGATTATACACAAGCCTACAGAGGGACATTGGGGGGAACACTGAAAGGATGAGAGAAAAATGGTGCTCATTATTGGACGACACGCTGTCTGAGGAAGAATGGGAAACAACATGCTTACTCACTAGTATGCTAACGCCTAATGGAAACCTTAGGATTATTCATTATAAATACATACACCAAATGTACTACACACCTGAGAGGCTCCATTGGTATGGTTTACGTGAAGACTCGAGATGTGTACGATGCCAGCAAGAACACGCAGACTTCATACATCTAGCCTGGCAATGTCCTTCGGTGGCAAGGTTCTGGGTGCGGGTGGTGCAGGCGGTCAGTGAAATGCTTGGGGAGAGGCTCGACTGTACGATCAAAATTTGTTTGTTAGGCCTTGTCCCGCAGCTCAGAGCGAAGAAGCGAAAGTTTTGTGTGGTTGCACTTTTAATGGCTAAGAGGAGGGTTGCAATGCATTGGAACGGGAAAATGGGGCCGAAGTTGAAAGACTGGCTAGAAGACTTAACATATTGCCGTGATACACTGGCGACGTATGAGGAGGAATTGCCGGCTGGATCGCGTCCTAAAGACTACTGGATGTATTTGAGGGATTATCTGCAGGCGCAATCACTTGCCCGAGACGAATAATTCAAATAGAATGGATTGACATATAGATGCTTCAGGGGTGCAATGTTCGCCACCCTTGGACTGAGGAGGGAGAATGCTGTGACACAGTGATTAAAGTTACAATAGTTCTTACTTTTCGTTGTTCTTAAGGTTTCAGGAAAAGATAAAATATAAAATGTAAGAGTAAGGATATGCAATAATGGATGTGATGCACTGCACTAACATGCAAACGCTGTTTGTCGAAACGCCGCCGGTCCTATGGATGTCGGCTGATGGGCTGTGTACACCTAACACCACCATGCATTTACTGTAAACGAATGTAGCCGGCCTGTTATGGTTGTAGGCGTGAATTTGTGACTCTGCCTCCGAAATGTGCAATATACGTCTTACAAAAAAAAAAAAAAAAGTGGGATATCTGTTTATTCAGTGTGAGGAAGAGCAAGATATATTACCCACGGAACCCTTTTACTTACCTCTCTCGACCCCGTCTTCCTGCTGTTTACACCTTGGTCATCTCGTAGCTAGAAGGAAAGAGAACCAAGGGTTAAACAGCTTTCCACAGACTCTCCCATGCAGGAAGAATGCAAACCCATCCAATCGATCGACCAACCAAGAGCCCAGTATTTGGCAGAAAAGGACGTCACCCAAGCATGAAGGCACTAACCTGGAGATGCACGGCAGGTTGGGAAAAGCCAGAAGACGCCCCAAAGAAGAGCCCAATAGATATGCCATTGGTGGAAACAGCAATACCAAGTGAGGATGCCAGGACCGTAGACACAGAGGCCGGCGCAGATACTCTAGAGGACAGGACTAGAGTGAGGAGAGATGGATGCCCACAGGAGAGGCCTATTCAGAGTTGCAGCACTGGTGGTGAGTGCCGCGGATGGGGGAAGGAGGAAGACATAGGCAGGGAGAGAGGGTCAGGATGACCAAGATCCTAGAGACCTGAGACCTGAGGGGATTATTGCGAGAGATGCTGAATATTGTTTATTTAAGCAGCGTTTTTTCTTCTCTTTTTGTTTGTTGTAATGTGGGGTTAAGAAAAGGATATTTAACCTTGGATGTGAGTGAGCGCTAGTAACTGGTCAGGTTGGGGTAGTATCACAAGTGAAAACAATTAAATGATAAACCATTGATAACGCTAGTATTTTAGAGACCGGGAAAAGGCAGGTCATACTTTTGTTGAATATTTCTTGTTATACAGTTATATTCCATGCTTTACCCTCACCGCTTTGGTGTGATTTTTCTGTTAACTTTGAGGAGGGAAGGGGGAAAAGTGTGTGTGTGTTTAAAAGCGAAAAGGATCAAATCCCGCACCATTATTCTCTTCCAAAGAAAACTCCCCTTTAAAAACGCCTAAGCAACTCCCCTCTCCAATCTATCCGGTGTGGTGAAGGAAACTGTCCTTTCCGCCAACCCACAAAACCAAAGATACTTACAGCCGTTTTCTTATCTTTTCGAGCCTCCTGGGGACATCCACCTGGAGAAAACAACCCTGAGAGAAAGAAGAAAAAGAGAAGGCATAACTAAAAAGGAAAAAAACAGGCCTCTGAGCACCAATCTTAATATGTACAGCCCTTCTCCTCAATAAAGCACGCCAAAATTAAGTAGCATATCAAGCATTCCTGATTCTGTTTCTGCCCATCCCTCCCACAGTCAGCTATATCTGTCACTCTCCTAATATTAAAAGTTGTAAGAAATTGAGTTACTGATTGAGGGGGTGAACCCCTACTCAAGTAGCAACCACAATCCTTGCCATGCACCATGCGGTCTATTTTACTAAATGTATGTTGGATTTTTGGTTTTTTTTCTTGTTGAGTTTAGATAATGATACTTAACTTTTTCAAACTGGTGTGGTGTCCCTTTGTGGTATTTTCACTTTATTTCTTTGTGTTTTGAGTACAAATACTTTATACATTGCCTTAAGGAAAATCCTGTCTGCTTGTGCCAAGCTACCAAGGGGGTGAGCAGAGGTTATCTAGAGTATGTATCACCTTACCTTAACTAGAAGCAAGGTTCCCTACTTGGACAAAGGTGCATGCCTCTGCCAATTAAAGACCCCCAGCCCTAACAGTTCCCATTTGGAAGTTACAGCTTATTAAATGGAATGTCATCCTATGTAAGAGGTAGGCCCTGCAGTAGTGAAAACAACTTTATGAGTTTTTGACTACCAGGACATGTAAACCTTAAAAGTACATGTCCCACTTTTTAACTACATTGCACGCTGCCCTCTGCGCTGCACAGGGCCTACCCTAAGAGTGACTTATATGTATTAAAAAGGAATGTTTGGGCCTGGCAAAAGTTTGTTTTGTTGCCAGGATGACGTTGGAGTTAAAGCTGCCCACACAGGCTGAAATGGCTGGCCTAAGTCATGTTTAAAAGGGCTACTTATGTGGGTGATAGATGGAATGCTTTAATTAATCTCATCCACTGGCAATCGATTGGGGCTGCATTCCAATCCATCATTTTTTTGCCCACCGTGCAACCCCAGTTTAGACCTAGCTATATGCAAATCAGTCTTGACCCTGATCCTTATGGTAAAGGTCTTGCCCAAACAGGTTCTCCCTAAACCGGAACACAATCAAGCTAGGACTAGTTTCAACCTAGTTAGGGCTCTTCAGCCAGGTATAACTTACCTCAAGTGGCACAGTGAGCCCAGGACCCACATCCCAACCACTGGCAATCACTCAGGGCTACATCCCAATCCATCGTGGTGAGTTGGCATACTGTGCAAAATAACAATGGATTCGGATGCGGCCCGAGTGATTACCAATAGCTGGGATTAATTCAAGCATTCCATCCATCAGTGTTTTGAATGCTTATTGTGTCACCCTAAGTGGGACGGGTCTGCCCATAAGTGAATCCTGGGCACACTGTGTCACTGGATAAAAGCTGTAACCGGCTGATGAGCCCATGACTAGGGCTAAACCAGTCCTGGGTTGTTACTTGTGTTCTGGTTGACAGAGAACTTAGTTTGGCATTTCGGGTTGGACTGATCCTATTGGAGGAGGGTCAAGACTGATGTGCATATAGATGAGTCCAACCTGAGTTGGCACGATGTACAAAATAATGATAGATTGGGATGTGACCTGAGTGATTACCAGTAGCTGAAATTATTTCAAGCAATCCATCACTGTTTTGCATACTTAGCAGGCCCACTAATAGCATTTATTTTACAGGCAGTGGGTAAGTGTAGTACCACTTTACTAGGTGCTTAGAATTAAATGAAATATACCAACTGGGTGGAAACCAATGTTACAATGTTTTAGGAAGAGCACAAGCATTTTAGCATTGGTAGCAGTGGTAAAGTGCACAGTCATAAAAGCTAACAGAAACAGGTTCAGAAAACAGAAGGGTAAAGGCAAACGTTTAGGGATGACCCTGCAGATAATGTCCATAAGTACATAATGAATATAAAAGGTGGATAATGAATGCAGACATACTATTACACCCAGAATATAACTGTGTATGCAATTATTATTATGATTACCCTTATTATCAGCATTATTATTATTATTAACATTATTATCATCATTACTATTAGCATAACTCAATAACTCTTCAACAAAAGCCACAATATTTTCTAGCCTAAAAGCGTGGCAAAGACCATGTTCTAAATGTTGCAAAATATACTTCAAGATTGTGATACTGAATACAGGAAATTCTACATCAAAATCATCGATTTTGTGAAGGGATTTTAGTCTGGAATGCTGAAAAGCACTTCACACTGTTATGGTAGTATCTCTTTTTGATCATTGGAAATTAGTGGTCAATACACAAGAGCATTGATAGGTATGGAAAATAGTACTATAAAAGTTCTCTCTCACACACTCTTACATGCCTTTGTGAATCAGACCCCAGATGTCCAAATCCTTATTAGTAAAAGAGCAAAAGGGCACAGTCCTTTTTTGTTTGTACTAATTGTATATGAATATTTCTTTATTGTTCCCATTTCATTCACATTTTAGATGTTTTAGGGTGTAAGAGTATATAAAAGTATAATACAGGAGTACTATTTAGCGTATCCAAAAAATGCCTTTTGTAAATCTGCTTCTTTAGTCTTTGAAAAAGAATTCCCTGAATTTGGTCAATGTGATCTGCAATAAGCCTTCAATGACTTTGTTTTTTCATTGGCAGGACATCTTTCTACATCTGCATTCAGAAGTGCTCTCTTTTTCTAGGACAGTTTATTCTGGGCATTGAGAAACTGCAATTAGGTCTAAGCTTATTATGAACATCAAGGCGATACCAGCTGATAAAGTGTCATTATTTGTTACAAACCACACTCCTAAAATTTAAGCAGCTCTGCAAATTATTTGTTGACATAGCTGAAATACTCAATGAAAATTTGAGGTTTCCCATACCATATGCTGTCTTCAGAACACAGTAGAGTAGGGGGTCAAAATTTGTACATAGAGGCTGATACAATAACTAAGCCTACTCAGAGATTGTGACGTCTTAGTTTGAAGTAGTGGGAAAAACAGAGGCCTTGAACATGGATCTTGCCCAATAGATCTTTTATATGCTGAGCCTGTTTTTGCTACCATTTCTATCGTCATTTAAAATGATCATAGATGAAGGATAACGAAAAAAGAGATGAGGGGAGAGGGGTGTGCCTAAAATAAACTAAAAGGCCCTAGTCATCAGGAAACTAAATGCAAGATTATTAGTCTACCACCAGCACTAGCTGCCACCTGACACAGTAGACCTTCCGTCGGGCTCTACCCTGAAATCATTGGCCATTCAATGATGCTTGGAGAAATTGGGGCAAGTGACTAGTGTGATTGCTGTGGCCGAATGCCCTAATCTCAAGGTCACAAGCAATGCACTGTGGCACCAGATTCTATACTGAAAGTCACAGTCAGGCTTACAAGACACAACACAGTGAGACAAGCCGATGTACTGAGTGACTGAATGAGATGTAAGAAGAATGTGGGAAGGGCACACCCTCAATACAAGATGTCACTCTCTGTACAATGGTCAAACTTATGGGGCCCTTTTTACCTTTCTGTAGGGAAGCTCCTTCACACACCCAAATGAGGTAGAATATCACATTTTACTGCTCGAGGGTCCGACAAGTATTCTTAAAAAGTTTGTTAACCAGCCCAAAAATCTCTTGCTGTATTACCTCAGGGGTATATTTAGTCATTTCATTGAATACTTCTACTAAACTTACTGAGAAAATTCAGGAGGATTAGGAAGGGGTAGAATACAGATTTAGCATCAGTGGGAGGTGACACCAACTGGGACTATGCTTAGTGATTTCAAGAAAAACCAATTCATGCAACATCTTTGATGGAAACCAATTGTTATATTGCCAAAAAGCTCTACTGATACTCAACTACCTGTACAAGGCCTATATACATATGACAGTTGTGAGGCTTGTGGCCCCATAAAACACATGATGTGTGAATGTCTGAGCTGCCCAAGCTTAAATAAAAAGTAAAGAAGTCCTATGTGTGCATTACCCAAATAAGCAACTATAGAACGTGAGCTTACCTCTGATGAGAATACAACTTTAGCCTTAGTCCTCAATATAGATTACAAGTTTTAATTAAGAGTCTGTAGACCAGGTTTCAATACACACCTACTGGCTATGTGTGGAGCTCACTAGAAAATGGTCCAGCTCCCTTAGGAAGGCAGTAGCTGTTGGAGCAGGACAAAAAATGGGGCAGTCAGAAAGTAAACCAGCCGGTCCTTCTGGTTGGCTTCTGACAGGCTCAGAGAGCCCGTCAGCCAATCCAAAGCCAGCCAGTAAACCCAAAAGAAGGCCTTTCCGCCCTTGAGATTACGATGCACAGTTTCCGAAATGTTTTCCATGCCGGCCTGTCCGACATGGAAACCATGTTGGGAAGCATGTTTGGGGGCCTCCTGCAGGGCCTCCTTTAGTGCATGGCCTCCAGTTGGAGGCCGAGGGGGGCCCTATGGTGCGCCCCTGGTGATATATGTACTTTGTGGCAGGCACCCTGAGGTGCCTGCAACAGGATGCAGGGATGAACTGCATCTCCCTTTTCTCAATGGGAGCTTGTTTTATGGTCGGTTTATGGGCGTATCACGAGCTCCCATTGAGAAAAGGGGGCAATGGACCGAACAGTGTCCGGTCACATTGTAATGGGCTGGTTGGGACTGCCGACCGGTGTCGATCAGTACCAAGGCAGAATCGGAGTCGGATGGAAGCAAATCAGCCTGACGTTGAAATCAGCCCCTTAGTGCTTTTTGGCAGAGTTCTTGGAATATCCATGGATCACTGTGCATTGTTGTTTATTATGATCACTTCTAGGGGTATGCTCAATGCTTCACACTTTATGTACACTGTTATTATATTTTGCTATTCTTGTTCACCTTTGCAAAGTTTGTAACTAGCTAAGTTTACAAAAGACTGGGATAAAATGAAGCCGTGTTCATCAGTTGGAAAACACTCCCAATTAAGCAGGAACAAATTCTTCACATGTACGAACCTGGGGCAGTGAACTCCGCTCTGCTAACGGAGTTTGTGGAGTTCCAAAAACTCTGCTACGCTGTGCGGAGCAGAGTCGTTTTCCTCGCTCACGCTTATCAACATCAACTTGGCGAGCTTGAGTGAAGAAAATCCACCTCCTGCTGAGATTTTTTCTCATTCGCGTCGTCAATGTCAAGTTGGCATGCACGAGCGTGGGAAATCAACCTCCCAGCAAGATTTCTCAATGCAGGCAGTCGGATTTCTCAAAGCAGGTGGCCACGTATGCTCACTACCGCTTGCGTTTAGAAACCATCAGTTCGCGTTGAAAAATAAAATGAAATGTGGCATTTATAAAGCGCGAACGGTCACTCCCAACGGAGCCTCCTGGCGCTGGACAGATAACGAGCTTAACAGTGAAAAATGAAGACCTAGATGAGGGCAAGACAAGATTCGTCAGTTGTTCCAGAGATCTAGGCTTTAGAGCTGTCCTAAACTGCATTTCGGATTCCATCGATCTCAGTTTGTTTGGCATAAAATTCCAAGCCTTTGCACCCAAAACCGTAGCAGTTTTCCCTGCTCTAGTTTCAAGTTTGAAACCAAGCAATTTGAGGAGATTAGCAGATGTAGATCTGAGTGTGCTCATTGTGGTGTATGGTGTAAATATTGTGGAGAGATATACTGGTCCTATTCGGCGAGTAACTCTGAAGGTGGTAACCATGAGTATGAATAGACTTATCTTGTGTAGTGGGAGCCAATGAAGAGTTTTCAGAGCCTCTGATGCTGACGTCCTACGAAAAAGTTTTAAGACCAATCTGGCAGCTGGGTGTTGCACTACCTGTAGTCTCCTCAGAGTTGATTTATTAACCCCTGCTAGGAGGCTATTACAGTAGTCTAGTAATGAAAGTAATAATGCCATGGCCACTGTTTTCCTTGCAGCAAGTGGGATCAAATCAAATAATTTTTTCATGGTTTTAATTAGGCCAAAGCATGTTCCCACCACCTTGAGTGTATGGTGTTTGAAGGAGAGGGAGGAGTCAAATCACCCCCCCAGATTTGTAGCCACCTCCACAGTAGATGGAGGGGCTGCTGCCTCTTCCGGCCATCAATCCTTGGGTTGAAAAGGATTATCTTTCGCTATCAACAGGATTTCAGTCTTATCCGTGTTTCAACAGAGGTTATTGTTTTTCATCCATTTAATGACTGCCGTAAGACAGGCTTTCAAATTTTCTTCAGCATCCATGGAGTTTTTATCAAGGGACAGGATCAGCTGAATATCGTCAGCGTAAGGTGTTGTTTCAATCCCATAGGCCGAGATGAGGGAAATAAGTGGGGCCGTGTATTTATTGAACAGGAGTGGACTAAGTGAGGCACCCTGTGGGACTCCCATGGTGATGGTATGTTCAGAGGAAAGAAAGGTGCCAAGGGAGAGTGCCTGCCTCCAATCGGACAGAAAGGTTGTGATCCAAGCCAGTGCCGTGTTGGAAATGCCGCAAGATTTTAGTCTGGCCAAGAGGATGTTATGAGAGATAGTATCAAACCCCGCCAACAGATCTAAAAGGATCAGCACTGCCTTCCTGCCATTGTATGTGATACATTTCAGAGTATCAGATACCTCCAATAGGGCAGATTCCGTGGAATGTTTCGGGCGGAAGCCAGATTGTCGAGGGTAGAAGATCTGGGCTGATTCGGCGAAATTAGAGAGTTCCTTATAGACCATTCTTTCTGTAATCTTACCCAAGATTGGCTGCCGCTCGAGTAGAAAACCAACTCGAGCTGTAAAAAGGAAGCAGCGACCGCTTGCGCCGGCTTGTGCCTCCCTTTCGCTGTGCATGGTGCTGTTCGCTATAATTTCACATGAAGACAAACACCTGGTGTTAAAAATTAGAGCAAACAGCATTTTTCTAACGCACTCTGCCGCTTGCGAAGATCCGCGTAGTGCGGTGGAAATTTGTTTGCACGTTGTGGAGTTTCTACTCTGCGATCTCCACCCAGGCTTAACAGGTACAGAAGCATTTTACAATTGCCCCTCAAGCCAAGGGCAGATCCTTACAGATATGTCAAAATGGAGAAGTCAGAATTTTGCAAACTCACCTTCCATCCATCTCTGGTGGGACATCTGACCGCAGAGAAGATGTGCCAGAAAAGGTAAATATGTGGATGTCAGGAATATTTGTTACTTGTCACTAAGGGCTATAGTGCCATATGTATCATTGAAATTCGCATTCGCAAAGGCCGAAATTCGCAGAATTTCGAACTTCGCGAATGAAATTCGCAAAATGATATGTATGATGGAAAATCCGATGCAAAATAAGGAATAGCAAAATTTGCGATTCCTTATTTTGCCATTGCATTTAAGGAATCGCAAATTTTGCGATTCCTTAAATGCAATGTAAGAAGGCAAAAAAATTTGCTAAATGGCCTTAAGGAATCGCAAATTACCACCAACTTCTAGTTGGTGGTAAGTTGCGAATTCCTTGAAAAATGCACATTTTTGCATTTTTCAAAGTGCCATGTGACGCACATACATGCCCTTAGGGCATGTATGTGCACCATATGTGCACCTATGCTTATTTCGGGGGTGCAACAGGGTGTCCTTTGGACACCCCTGCACCCTTGAAATTATTCTCAATTTGCGATTAGCAAATTGCGAATCGCAAATTGAGAAAAAATTCCCATTCCTTCCTATGGGCCTCCTGACCCATAGAAATGAATGGGAAAGTATTACTTATTTGTGAATTCGCAATTTGCGAATTCGCAATTAAGGAATATCAAGAAATCGCTAAAAAATTGTGTTTTTCTTGATACATACCATTTTGCGATTCTGAAATAGCGATTTCTTAAAAATCGCTATTACAGAATCTCAAATTGGTTCCTTGATACATATGACCCCAAGTTCCTAAATTCACCCAACCCCTCAACCTAATCATATTCAGAACATTTGTAAGACTTTTTTTTATCTGAATACCGAGTCTTCATTGGCACCCTGTATGCACTATGCGGTGAACAAGCTGATTACCAATAACTATGCAAATAATTCATTAAGTTAATTTATGTTTTATCTTGAGCATTAAATGTGTACTTTTATTTCTAGTTCAGCCAATTATTTGCTTTTTCAGGTCTCTTTGAGACCTCTTGATAAATCACAATAATATAATTCCAGTGCAATATGTTTTTAGAATATATTCTTTATAAAAATTAATTCAGAAAGTTCTGAAAGGTTATTTGGGATTTGGAAATGTTGGAAGTCAATTATATTATAGCAGAAAGGGACACTAATTTCAAACACTTTTTTGCGCTTGAAAGTCTTTCTTTGTAAAAAGTTTTTTTTTTAAGGTCAAAGTTACAAATATACATTAAATGATATATTGTAGTCTACCTACACATTTTCAAAACTTTTAACTGGTTACAGGATTCACAAAAGTTCCAGGAGTAAATATAAATAAACTATGAGTTATACAACTTACACACAGAGATGCATTGTATTCACAGAGAGTATGGGTATCACAGTTGTGCCTAATCCCCAACACTTCACAGGATTAACTTTAGGAAAATAGTCAAATATCACAAACACATTTTAATAGTGTTCTTGGTACACCTAACCTGTGAAACAGGGAATATCTACGAACTTTCCCATGCTTTGCACACCGCTTAGACCTATATCATTTTAAAATAAGATTAAAAGTATAGATAAGTGTCCGAAATCAATTATAAATATTTGTGAATACTATTGTTGAGGGGAAAATTAAATGCAAGAACATTGCCCTACCATAGACATCAGTTGAGAATAATGCAGAGTGATACGTGGTTAAAGAGCAATATATGCCTTGGTTTCATAAAGACGCCTTGTAAGTTGAATTCCACCAGAAAGCAGAATCACAAGCTCAGCAGGTTTTCAGTTAAATAGAAAAACATGTTTTTAACAAGCTTGAAGAGATTAGAATCACAGCACAGAAGCACATCTATTCTTGCTGTTACTTCACACATGTTTCAGAAAATATTGGTCAAAGGTGACTTTAGTCTAAACCATACACAGTCAGATAAGAAGCCTTGGAAAAGAGTAATACAGTGGAGAGCGGCATGGACTCGCCATGTCTGTGTGCAGGGCCGAGTCAATGCCGCTCTCCGCAGGGTCCTTCCAGACGTGATTCACCTTACCCCTGTTGAGCCGAGCTGACCCTCACTGCTTTCAGCAGCACCTATTCAAATTGCAACCCAGTCCTGAAGATAATCCTGACGAGAGAGGATTGAACCATGATTTTTGCTTTGTAACGTATTCACAAGCCGCATGTATCATTTGTTTTCACTGTATATATCCAAGCACCTTGACACCATGCGCCGTTCCTGCTGATCACAATTGTCACTTGCGTCGCCACTTCCTATGTCACCCTCACATGTCTAGCACCAAGTCCAATTCGGGTTGTTTTGCATTTATTGATGTACAGTGCTGTTACAACTGTATATCCCATGTGTTTTCCTTCCTTTAATTATACGATGCCATGAGCACGTTTTGAAACAATTGAGTCTCCTTGTCTCTGTGTGCGTAATACTTTTAGTATACCTATTCAAATTGCCTTTAAATGACACCAGTTGAGATGCTGTTGTTTATTTTCATATACCTACCATAATATCAACGTGATTTAAGGATTACACTCCTGTAGTTCTGTACAAAATCACATACAACACTAGCACCTGAGAGAGGTCCCTCGTCAATTTTTACCCTAAGGATAGATCAGTGGAGTTGCCCAGCCACACTGATATGTTTATAAAGAGAACCAGAGAAGGAGAGCAGGGCGCTTTCTCTAATATTAGGATCCCCTGAGTGACAGAGCTCGAGTAGCTACGGTTTCAGGGAACACTTGGTCAGCCATATCACAGAAAAGGATCTTGTGAGGTTACAGGGGATTTGACACTATATGACAGGCCAATAAACAGCTGTTGTTCAATTAACTCAATGGGACAATGGTCTCACCCCCACTGAAATAGTTGTCCAAAGAGAAAACAGTTGATATAATGTCATAGCCTATACAGATAATTTAGCAGGGTTGGGTGAAGGCCTAGCCCCGAAGATGAGCTCATGGCCAAGATAAGGGTTCTTCAATCCACATGCCATGGCAAATGCTGAGGATTATATCCTTTACATTGAGAGAGATCCAAACTGGGATTATCCCTATATACGACAGAGTCTGTGCATTTAGCAACAGTATGCCAGACAGCATACACCCCAACATCCCTTTTCCCCAGTGCACCAGATGCCCCTGAAACATAAGGGACCAGGAGCCCCTCATTATTTTTCATGGCCACAAATGGATAAGGAAAACCTCAAAAAGCAGCTACCACCACTTACAGAGGGAGCAGTGAAGTGGATTAGGATCTTTGAAAAACAAGCTACAGGTGTCACCCTGGAAATAGAGAACAAAGAGTTTACGTAACTCCCTTAAAGGAGATGAGACAGACACCGTCTTCCGTAAGGCTGGAGTGAGAAATGTCACCCTTACTGAAACCTGGAGTGACGGGTCCCCATTTTACTTGGTTCGGACAGTAGTCTGGGATCAGCTGAGGAAAATGTATCCTGATAGGCCAGACATTGGGTTTAATGGCTCAATCAATGCAGACAAATGAGTAACCCCCCCCCCCAATTCCTCAACAGAGTTAAAGAGAAATGGATACATAAGGATTCTCTGGGTTGGTAATGAGGGTAACATTCACTAAGTAGGCATAATTGGAGAAAGGAGGAAGGTATGTTGATGGGCGCTTACTATTTTCTACAACTCTCCAACCCAATTTATTAGGAAGAGACTTTATTGCTAAACTAAACTTGACTATCCATTTTGAGCCTGGCGGTGATATGATTTGTTCCATCCGAGAGTTCCTCCTTCCAGGATCATGGCTTTAACAGTAGATTCTTCCACTGGAGACCAAATCAGAGCTTGACCCACACATATATAGGCATTTACCACAGCGATATACAAAATAGTAGCAGAAACACCAGACCTACTTGGAAGAGAGGTTTAGTTACCCAAGGAATTTCCTTTCTTACAACAAGACAGGCTTCTTGGATACCTGATAGCAAATTGATATTACAAATAGAGGCCTTAGAAATAACACCAACCTATGGCACTCTGACAGCCTGTAATCATAACCGCACCCTATGGGCATGAATTATATTTATTGAGTCAGATAAAACGGTCAAGGACATTCTGGGTGATTTGCTATTTGATGATGATCCTAAGAAAGCACTTATAGTTTTTCAAGATGACATACCGCTAAGGACAGTGTTGGAAGTAAGGGCGAACACACCAGGTAGAGCCTTTGATTCTGTCAGGGGTGAAGATCTTTCCCAAGTACCAGAAACTCTGTGGATCAAGGGTTCCCATGATGTAGGTTTTATCTGCATCACCAACCTATTCAGAATAATGTCAAACGAGGTTGCTATCTTACCTAGGATGAGGCAGTATCCTCCCTCTAAAGAAGGATATGAAGGCATTGCCCTCACCATACCGGTTTTACTAGAGCAAGGAGCAATTTATCCTTGAGTATCTCCTTGTAATACCTTGATTTACCCAGTTAAGGAATCTAAGGGAAAATCTGGTGTATGATGTTAGTTGTTTATGATTTTCAAATGTTTGACAAGACATGATATGTCTAATACAGTTATCTACATGGTTGCTTGGAAGCACTAGCACAACGGACCATGATCTTAATAGACGACACTGGTCCATATGGACAAGGAAAGGTTGTAGGGACATCTGTTAATTGCCTCCTTGAATGAGGAACTGCATTTTTTTCTATTAGCAAGAATCAATTGCACAAGTTCCATTCATGGGAAATAGCAAACAATTTGTAGGTTTCACTAATGTTCTGGTGCCAAGACCCATGTTCGTCCCTCTTTAGTATACTATAGGCCTAAAAACAAATAAACACTCACTGCTGAGGATAGAGAATTATGTATATCATTTGTTGGGATTAGCCTGATGGAGTGTATTTGGAGGAAAAAAGGTTGTCTGAATTGTTTGATTAAATGGGTATTGTCAGATCAGGATTACAGACTATACCACCACATATACTATCTATGGCAGATGACATAGTATAGGTCAAACACTAAAACAACATAGACAAAATACATATTGACCCTGTAAGGATTATTCAGCATCATCTAATAACACTTTAATAGGAGAAATCCTTGAACACCTGCGTATTGACTGTACCTTACCTTTAGGTCTCCAGACAACATGCATCAATGTAACTGCACCCCCTCAAGATTGTGGGCTAAAAGAAGTAATACCCAAAAACACAGGGAGAGAGGAAGAATTATTTGAAAGTGTAGGCAGGGATATAGATAACTATCTTGAGGGTGATTTTCAGCAGGACTTTGATATAACTCGGACAGAGGAGTTCTTAAAACAGATAACTAAATGTAACTTTGATCCCATCAGAAGAGAGGAGTTTGTTGCAAATTGTAAAACCCTGTTGCTGATGTCCAACCGTTGGTGAGGTATCTTCTAGAGGAGCTATCAGATTAGTAATGGTGAGGAAGGGTAAAACAAATTTAATTGATCCACCCACTCCTGTGCAGCCACGACCTGTAACAGTGGACATCCTGGCCACGAAGAAATGGTTAAAAAGGACATAGCAAGAAAAGTAATTGATTATAACAATGCTAACATGGCTACTCTTTCTGAGTATGTCTTGTACATAATTGAGATGAAAGTATTAAATAATAAAGCTAAGGTAAATAATATAGAATAGTTCCCTTCACACAATGGTTGCATGGCATATCCCATGAGGGCCCATGGGAAACATAATGTACATCACTAAAAGGAAAGGCATAAAAAAGCAGCACTGTGAATAATGAACACATATAGTGATGTTTTGAATATAACCAATCAATACTTGTGTATGGTAACCTCTTGTTGAAAGGGTGGATATAATTGGATTAAGAGCGCATGAAAACAATTTATTGGGGCCCAAATTTCTCTTATTGACAAAGGTATTGTTGACTCTTACCTGCTAGGACAAGCCTGAGCCACTGTTGTAAACCTCAAATTATGTAACCAGCTTTCTTGTATTTTGTCAAGCTGTGTGTGAATCTCCCACTTGGATTCTACCTGACTTTACTAACAATTTTCACCTCTTTGTTCATGAAACTGAATTGTGTGCTCTTGCGGTTCTTACCCAGCAAATGAGCTGGCTCGAACAAAACAAATTTTTATACATACGCACAGATTTCTCTAACACCCTAGATACAAGTGCCAAAATGGCTTTGTAGCTGAAGCACCAAAAACACAACACACCATATTTGTCTGAGCTAACAGAGCTGCTAAGCTCTTCTCTAAATAGGTGTTCTGGATAAAGGTACTTACCGATGACCAGTAGGTAACACCATGATGACAGGCCAGCAAGTTTACATTCATAACTGTGTCCAGAAATGGATTGATCCCAAGTTCAACGGATCATTCTTTGTAACGATGACTACTCTCACAGCAGTCAAAGTCAACAGCAAGAAGTCATGGATCCACCTATTGGACACCAAGCACCAGAATTGATGTAAAGGGGAAACGAGGGGGAAGATGGTCTGCTTTGGAACATTTTTTCAATGCTACAAGTAGAAAGATATGTATTTTTATTTTCCTTTTGTGTCTTTTTATACTGCTGCTACATTTCTATAATAATGCACGCTTATGATCTAATCAATATATCACACACATATTCATGCCAGCTTGTTAGACAACATGTGGTACCAACACATGACAGACATGAGAGGTATTGCTGTTCATTTATATTTTTGATATGTTTCTGCATTTTATTCAAACCGGAACCGGCAACAACGCTAAATATAAGATTGACTTACGTTTTTAAAAAATCTAGAACCTGAATACTAGTCTCCATACAAAGACTAGAGGTATGTCCTTTATTGGTCCTTATGGGTTAGCTAGCCTACTAAGAAAACAATGCCAGAAAGTTTTCATTGCGCAACAAGGAATATAGAGGTGGGATGAGACGTAGAATGCTCATCCCCAAAAGAACTGATGTGTAAAGCATGTTTGTAACTCTGTGTCTTCAATCAATGTACAGAGCATGTTTGTAACTCTGTGTTATCCTAGAGATGGGAGGCATGACTATTAGAATATTCAGCCCAGTATATAAGTAATGTTGATGTATAAAGCAAGGTTTAATATTGTGCTCTCATGGATAGCTAAATCAATCATTAAACCAAGAATTCTGTGTAGGGCCTTTTAGAGATTGTTAATTTGTTTGAGTATAAGTTATAACACTGCAATGTTGATGTACGACATTATCGTGTGGAGCCTGTAATTATTTGCAAAATTTGTTTTGTATAGAAAACAGACCTGAAGAAGGTGTCACATCTTGAAAGCACCGAAAAGATGCGTCGACTATTTGGTTTTCTTTTCTTTTATATGAAATGTGTATTATTGTATTTTTATTATGTGGAGACTGATCCCTCTGTTTTTTTTTATAAAATCTGATGTTTTAAGTAACTTTTGTTATTTGTGCAGTGCTCTACAGACGTACTTAGAATTATTTTGCCGTATATTGTATTGTATTTTTGGTTTAGATGTAGATGGTTTTTTAATTAAGAACCATACATATAGAGTGAATGGCATTATACATTTGTAGTAGGGACTTTTATTGCTTTGCTAGAAATAGGATTAGACCACACCAATGAATCATGCTTTGTTTGCTCATTGATACCCAATGCCACAGGAGCAGATAGATCGCACTTAGCTAGAGAAATATCCCTGGGGACAGCTTTATGCTTCTTATAATTATATCTCTGTAGAATGAAAGCCCGAACATGCCAACAAATGTTAGAGTAGCACAGTTTAGAGCTAACACTGCAAAGTGTGACTTCCTAATAGAAACTTAACAAACTATTACGGATAGATAGGACATCAAGGATGAAATAGAGCAAATACAGAGAATAGGTTATAATAAAACTACAGGATAGATAGAAAAAGGTTTAAATATAGGCTTTTTTTGAGTGACATACCTGTCCACTGAATGTAAAAATTAACTAGTAAATCCCATTCACCTGAATTGGGCTTGTAGGCCAGGACTCATAATTACTGGATCAGTTTATGCCCATGACCATTGTCATTCTAATATTGAGTTTCCCTGTAGAGCCGTATCTCAGTGAAATGGCACTGGCATTGGTCAGGATACAATGGGAAAGTGTGCCCGTATATGGAATCATGATATTGGTTAGATGGTATCGTAAGCCCATGGATAGTCATGAGATTAATATCTGTGTCTTTCTGTTTCAGAGGAAATGGCAGAGTGAATGTAGGAACAAAATAGCAACTGCAATACCATAATAGATAACGCTGACATGAAGGGGGACACTGCCAGCCTCCTGGATTATTATTGGCAGTGTAGAAAACTGCTATACACCCATTTGCCACCTAATTGGAAGGGCCTCTGTTTGTTGGTTACTTTGCACACTCTAGTCTTGGTCATGCTGGAAATCAATATTTCCAAACTACATGATAAACTTATGAGCCATCCAACAACCTTGCTGTATCATCACAAGAGGAGAAGAGCTGAAGAATATCATGGCACTGCCACCTGGAAATCTGTTACCCAAGAGCATAGGTTGTTTAATGATGCCCAGCTGTTTGTTGGAAGTGCTTTACCATTAGTTCAGGCAAAAGCAAAAGCTCAATGCCTACAAATAACCATATGGGATCTAATGAAGGTGATTCATGCTACAAAAGATGGATTCAATCCCATAAAGGAAGAGCTGCGTGCCATGAGATTGATGATCATCCAGCACCGTTGTGTACTCAATCTTATGATGGGCATGGAAGGAGGAGTTTGTGCCAAGAGAGGAGATACTTGCTGTACTTACTTCCCTGTAAATTGTGCGGGCAATGAAACATGGTAGAAAGCCATATAAACTTTGCATAATTTATGAAGGATAATGGTGGTTGAGGGAGGTGCCCTGGGTGAATGGTTTAAGGGTTGATTCAATTTGTTACCATCCTTGATGTCAGAACTGTTTAAAGTTTTATTCTTCCCTATTGTGGTGTTTCTTTAGATATGTTGCATTTTCCAATTTGGTATAGCTTGCTGTAGGAGGATGAGCACAAAGGCGGGAGGGATGTTCATGGTCAGGCCACCTATACAAGAAGCAGATGCTGACAAATCTGTCAGAGGGAGGGGTGGAAACAGAAGCTAGGAGGCCGGATACGGTTCTCAATTTTGGTTTGTTTATTTAATGATTGTAAGTCTGAATAGAATTATAAGGCTAGAAGTGTAAAATCTCCTTCGATGTCATGATGAACTCTTCTCTTCTTTCTTACAGGATGGTCTTCAACAAATGGATGGTTCCCCATGAGGCTCAAAGATAGAAGAAATTGGCAGTAATTAATCAGACTTACTTTCTTTTTCTCTGTAGCAACCTTCACCACACTCAGTAGAAAGCTGGGAAAGAATTATCTTGCTGGTTTAGTGCTCTAAGTATGGGTCTGGAGTGAAAAGATGGAAACATGGGCAAACTTAAGTACAAGGGTACGCTCCTTCAGTTTGTTCCCTATCTAGATACCCGTGTAGAGGAAAAAAAATTGCAACTAAACAGGAAAAGGAAAACAAAGAGGTCTTGATAAGCCCCTCCCCAGGACAAAATATGAATTCACCAATGGTGGTTGTTTGTTTATTTTATTCCTTTGAGGTATCTGGCAGCCTTATTTAATAATCATATGTTGCTGACTTTCTTTCTCTTTCATGCACAACAGACATATCCAAATAAACCAACAAGAACCAATGTCACCTTTTGTTAGCTCTCTACGGGTGTTCTCTGTTTGCCCTGTTTTACCCCACCTACTTGTTAGAGGTAGTCCCCGAACTAGGGTTCTCCCCGTCCTATACTGTGGTCTCAGGTGCCACCCCCGTCCTGTTCACTTACCGTCAAAGCTGTAACTCTCCAGAGTTGTGGTGGCACGCAGGCATCTCCAGGGGGTGTCCGCCAATCTTACCTCCAGTCCTCTGGAATGTCTTCCAGGGCGGCACCGTTCCTAACCCTGTTCCCAGACTTCACGCTTACTTCCATTTTTCCTGCCACCAGATCTCTTGCTGACTCTCTCTCTCGGCTTCCCCTGATTTCCGGCTACTTCCTCCTTCCTTCCCGTAGCTCTCTTGTTCCTCTTGTGAACTTCTGTTTTGTCGGGTCTCCTGATAGGTTCCCTCTGTAGGCAGGCTCCCCGTCAGTCTGCATAGGAGAGGGTGTGATGAAAGGTTTAACGCTGTGGTCACCTTTCTCTTCCCCTTCATAAGCTTGGTGCATTATTGAACTGGGAAGGGTGGCCTGCAATTGGGTTCGTGACTTGACCCTCCCTGGCAATATCATTTTGTAGCAAGTGCAGATCCTGAATTAGAGACCGGGGGAATGTTAAGGAGAAAAATAAATGCGAGGAAATTAAGCTACCACAGACATAAGTTAAGAGTAATGCAAAAGCAAAACGTGGTTAAAGAGCAATATATGCCTTCATTTCATAAAGATGCAACGTAGGCAGTGCTTAATTTGTGCCAGTGCTTACAGACGCTTACTTGTCAGGGCCAGGTCTACACATGGCGGCGTATGCACATCACATTGGCATGGCTGCTTTATTGCGCAGAGTGTTGTTCTTGTCTCCAGACTGTGTCCCGGTGAAGTGTTGCGGCTGTGAGAGCCGCTGCCTACGCCAAAATTCATATTATACGATGGCAGTCGCGGCCCTTGCTTAAGTGTTGCCGGTGGGCGGGAGTACGGACACTGAATTGTGCTGGAATCTGGATGGATTTGGTTCTGCGGGGCTGTGTGCAGCAGGCAGCCTGCGTAGATTTATTTCAGAGTGCCATGTGTCACCCCCACGGCCACATCCCACCCACGAGTCATTGTCAGCCCAACGGCGTTGAGGAGCAGAGGCATATCCAGTCAATAAGGCAGTGCCACAACCCCCTAACATGAGTAAACAATAAGCATGTCATTGCCATACCAACGCTGTTCTTATTTTTTTTAGCATGGTGGCGTGACGCCAGTCACCGTGGTGGTAACTCCAGTGGTGGCTCCACAAGATTCCATGATGCACTACTGCAGTGCCTGCCTGGCCTAGTAGCAGCCCACGGCCGTCGATCGTACACATTATAATATCCAAATTTGCGGATTCTACACACGGTCTTGAGCAGCATCGAGGCACAAGGGCCAAATATGCTAGACGTTGGTTTGATTGAGACATTGAGAGGTCAGGGAGTCCATGAGTAAGTCCTGTTGTCCTGGTTCCCAAAAAGGCACGGTAGAAGTGTGATTTCATTATGCATAGGCTCCCGTAGTATGTGTAAATTTAATTTAGGGCAAAGGAGTGGTTAAGTTAAGGCCCAGCCCTTAGCTGGAATCTCGATTATTTTGTTCTGTGTGCAGCAGGCAGCGTGTGCAGATTTGTTTTTAGATTGCCACGTCTTGCAATGACTTTATTTGTCTGCATAGCCACTGACCAGCCCTTACAGTTAAATATAATCAATTTGCAGCGGGATGGTGAATAGAACGCATGGTCTGGGACTACAAAATTCGGTACAGGGATGTCAGGGAAAGGACCCGCTACTCTACCTAGGCGCAGTTCCTTCTCTATTTTGTTTGCTACCACCCCAGGATTGTTCTTAACTGACAACTGATTCCTACACTGCGGTGTCCCGGTATAACCCCGAGCTGGAATCCGGAAACCATGTGTGAAACCTTCTTGAAGCATCCTTGCGTAAGTATGGTTTGGGTATCTATTAAGCCAGGGAACCATAGCATCCACGAGAATAGGTGAATGCGCAATTTGGGGGTGACCTCCACTATGCTGGTTTCCTCCTTCCTCTGTTACCTGAAGCGCTACCTTTTGACCGACATGCCATCTCCGGGTGGGAAGGATGGCCTCATATGTAACACGCGTGCCTGAATTTGCAAGTGCCCGGTGCCCTGTTGCAGGTTCGCCTATTGAAATCCCAGCACACTCCTTTCCCACCTGTATTACCTCTGGCCTTATTGGCCACTTCCCCGCCTTGCGCTGGCCGAAAGGGCTGCTGAAAGGGCTGATAGGGCCTGGGGGAATATCCTTTTTTTCCAGCTAGCACTAGTGCCTGCAGATTGCCCCCTTTCAAACTGAGAGTGCCAGGAAATCGAGTCAACTTTGTCCCAGGCTAAGGATCTGTTAAACTCCCTCGCTTTCCTGAAAGCTATGTCATACTCTTTCCATGAGTCACCCCCATGATTCTCATTGAACATTGTAATCCTACTCTGATAGCAAGCCATCTCAGCCTGCATACCGGGGAAACGTTCGGCGGTAACCGCACTAAACACAGAAAAAGCCCTGATCTAGTCTCCTCTAACCTAAACTTGTACAACTGCGACCGCCATTCACTAGGCGACATCATCTCCTTCTGTGATTTAGCATATTCCCACTCCCTGTTGCCAATCAGCAATGAGAAAATATTAATATATTTATCTGCCCAAATCAATTTCTTCACACTTTGAGATACATGCTGCGCCAAACTCTCCCCACTGGAGGGAATCGTGCCTTCGCCCAGTACCGGCAGGGCAACCTCCTTACCACTTTCGGCAGGTTGCGTTGGTTCCACGGTCTTGACTGTGCCCCCATTGCTCGCTGGACCTGTTTGGGGAGAAATCGGTGCGTCCGGCGTGCTACTTTCGCCCCTAGCCACCATGATTTGTGCAACCATCAGCTGCCGGAGGGACCATTCCCCCAATCCCCAACCATGGAAGTACTTCTGCTATCTGTGCCGCTAATTCTGGTGGCACCTGACCCGCCCCAGGTGATGGGCTTGCTGGAACTACCGGCGGGACAATGACAGGGACTGGGTTAATCGGTGGCGCGACCGGCGGCGGGACAGTGACAGGAACTGGGTTAATGGGTGGCATGACTGGCGCTATCGGCACGCTTACTGGAATTTGCGGAGCAGGTGTGGGTGACCCTGTTGCAACAAGCGCTCTATTCGGTACTGGCCTCGGGGACCCCCCTCCCACCATGGGCTTCGGGGGGGCGACCACTACCCTTCCTAGTTCTGCTGCGTTTCGGTGGTGTCTCGAAATCCCCCCTTGGTTTGGGCGGCACTATGTTCCGTTTAGGCCTTCCCTTCGGTACTGCTTGTGCTTCAACCCTCGCATCCAACTCAGCGACAGTCTTACCCAATTTGTCCGATTTCCCCAATCTCTTGTCCATTGCTGACATTCTGCGCATCATTGTTTGAAACATTAGCTCCATGCGCGAACTCCCTGCACCCCGTCTGGCAGACATACTGCTCTTACACCTACACTGCACAGTGTGTTAGTTATTGGCACAATGTGCTTTGTACCTGTCCAAGTCGGAGGCTCACAGGCTGGCCGTAAGCACCACACAACTGTGACCGCACACACCAGCTAGCCTGGAGTGTTTGGGCGAGCGAACTCTAGCCCCGCGGCCCGCCAGAAGCAGGGAAATGCAGGCCTGCTCGTGTCCTCAGAATCCGCCGTCCACCGTGAGCTCCTAGCAACCAGGTCCGCAGCCGCCCTTTTCTTTGATCCTAAAATGAAAAAATAGTTAAAACCGAATTTGGGCTATAGAAAATGAGGAATTTTACGTCCCAAACTGTGTAAATGCTTCTTACATGCTTTGCCTCAATTGTTCTTAAATCACACCGCCTGATTTAAACACACAATTAGCTCCCCACTGATTACTTTATCAAAAAGGCTGCCACTGGGCTGTGGTAAACAGTATGCTAATGCAAAAACGAGCTGTTGTTCAAACAATTTTATATAGTGCAAAACTTGACCTGAATCAAACAGTATGCTAATTCAAAAACGAGCTGTTGTTGAAACAATTTTATATAGTGCAAACTTGCCCTGAATCAGCAATACACGTGAAATTAAGTCATTTGCCCAAAATCACACCTTATCCCGACTTGCCCCGCTTTGTAAAATGCCTTTTCAGACTTTGTGACTCACTATAAACTCTGCCCTCCCGTAAATACACAGCGATCCGTCTTTCTGCTCAAAAAAGGCCCTGCACCGGTCTCCTCTCAATTCACTGTCGAGGCCGACCCCGCTTCGCCCGTGTAAACTTGTCTCTCCCGCCCCAATATTAGCACACACTCCGATGGGCCAGACCTCTAGCGGCCGTACCGCGGAGCCCACCACGTACCTTGTGGTCAAAACAAAAACCTGTTCACTACACGCTCGCTCTCTGTGCCTGTAGCTCCCTTCCGACCATGGCAGACCGCGCCGCTGACTCGGCTCTGATGCAGTCTCCAAATGCGACGACTCGGCTCCGATGCAGTCTCCGAACGCGACTCCCGCTCCTCAGTGCAATTCGAAACGCCGTCCTTTAAGATCGCGTAGGGACCTGAAATATAAAAGAAAGAAAATTACAAGCCCCACAGCGGGGCAAGGAGCGAGCCTGGGAAGCGCGGGCACAAAGCGGACGCTTCCTGCGCTCCCCAGGCTCTTAAACCCCCCCCACGCTAAAGGTCCCACCCCCTTGACCCGGAAGTGTAAAACGGATTCCGGGTCAATGGTGGGACCCGCGGACCAATCAGGGCGGGTGAGGGGGCCGGGCCCGGCCATGTGTGCGTGGGGGCCGAGCGGCCCCCCCTTTCCTTTCTCTTTACAAGACGAGCACAAAGCCGTTTTAGGAACACACTCTGTAAGATTTGCAGTCCTATTTGATAGGCCTCTTTTCATATTTGACTCCACTCCTAAAGTTGTGGCAAGGTCGTACAATCTGTGAAGATAACTTAGAGAATTAGGAGTACGCAGTAGAGGCATGTCAGTAACCAGAGGGGCACAAATTTGAGGCCTGGCTGGGGTCACAGCCTTTTGCGATCCTGCAGTTTAACAGGTTAATATTTTCATGTTAAAGTAATACCTGTTATTGACGTGATTTGAAGCCAAAGGGTAAATACTATTACAATGTCATAAAGTACTGGTATTTCCTGCTCAGCATCAGGCACTCCCTCCTCTAGGAATACACCGCACGAAAATACCTTCAATTCAATTACAGTGGAAAGTGGTCTCTCTTTGTCTTTCCGTTTCTCCCACACTTTTTTCACTCTTGGTCTGCCCCTCCCTCTCTCTCCTTGCCCCTCTCACTCTTTTTTCGCTCTCTCTTTATTGCTTCTTTTTTTCCCTCTATCTCTAAATAGCCTTCTGTCTCTTACATGCTCCATCTTGATGCTTCTTTATATTTTTCTTTTTTCATCGAAGCCTTTCCCTCTCTATTTTATGACATGCTTGTCATTCTAAGAACATCACAGAGTGACAGCATTTTGAGTAATCAAGCACTTACTCATATTTAGTTTTAATGTCGATGCTGATGGAAATAGTGTGGCCCTCCCACGAGCCTGGTAGTTTTTTTCTGCAAGTCATTACATTGAAAGCATGACAACGTGTTTTTGTCTAAACTAGCACGCATTATGTCACTTTAAAAAAAACAGATTTTTAATCTGAAGTTTGTATACATCATCCCAGAGGGAGGATATCCATCAAAAATTGTGGTAGCTTTCTCTTCTTAGATAGATAGATAGGCCTGATAAACTACCGGCCCATCTCTCTCCTCCCTTTCACGGTCAAAGTCACCGAGAGACTCGTAAACTCCCAGCTGACTGCCTTCATCAAAGGGAACTCCATCCTAGATGCCTCCCAGTCTGGATTCCGCAGCAACCACAGCATCGAGACTGCCCTGCTCGCCGCCACTGATGACATCCGCATGCAACTCGACAAGGGTCACACCGCAGCCCTCATCCTTCTAGACTTCTCCGCAGCTTTCGACACCGTCTCACACCGCACTCTCGCAGCCAGAATTCATGACGCAGGAATCCAAGGAGCCACCTTCAACCGGGTCCTATCCTTTCTCTCCTGCAGAACCCAGAGGGTCGGACTCCCCCCTTCCTCTCCAAACCCACAGAGATCAACCGCGGAGTACCCCAAGGACCATCGCTCAGTCCCGCGCTTTTCAACATCTACATGGCCCCCTTGCCGCCATCGTCAGACAGCATGGGCTCAGCATAGTATCCTACGCCGACGACACCCAGCTCATCCTCTTGCTTGCAAAGAATCCCGAGAACACCAAGCTTTACTTCCAGGAAGGAATGAATGACGTTGCAGCCTGGATGAAGGACAGCTGCCTGAAGCTCAACTCTGAGAAAACAGAGGTCCTCATCCTCAGACCCTCCACCTCCACCTGGGATAAAACCTGGTGGTCCCCCGCCCATGGGAGTCCACCCATACCTACTGACCACACACGAAACCGCAGCATCATCCTCAACGCTTCCCTCTCCATGACCCGCCAGATCAACACCATCGCTTTCACTAGTTTCAATTGCCTGTGCATCCTCCACAAGACCTTCAAATGGATCCCCCCTAAATGTAGAAAGACCGTCACCCACGCACTCATAACCAGCAGACAGGACTACGGGAGCACCCTCTACGCCGGAATAAACAGAACTCTCCTACACAAACTACAAACTATCCAGAACTCCGCAACCAGACTCGTCCACGGGACTCCGCGTCACGAACACATGACCCAACACCTACACGACCTCCACTGGCTCCCTGTCAAGAAGAGGGTTACTTTCAAACTCCTCACCCACGCCTACAAATCCCTCAACAACATTGGACCCGAGTACCTCAACAAGAGAGTCTCCTTCCACGTACACAGGAGGAACCTCTGCTCTGCCAACCTCACCCTGGCAGAGATCCCCTGCATCGGCAGAAATAGAGCAGGTGGGAGAGCCTTCTTCTACATCGCAGCCAAGACCTTGAACGAGCTCCCAGTGAATGTCAGATGCTCTATGACCCTGCACACCTTCAGGAAGGACCTCAAGACCTGTCTTTTCGACTGACCCAGAGCTGCACTCCCCCACCCCAGCGTCTTGAGACCCTTTCGGGTGAGTAGTATACTTTATAAACCCCTGATTGATTGATTGAATTTATCAACTAAAGTGTCAAATCAAAGCATGCATGGGTATACTCAGACTCATCAATCAAATGAGTCCTGGAGCAGCCTAACAATCAAGGGGATGGTGGACACTGCTAGCATGCCAGCACCAGTTCTCATATTGTAATATGGTAGATGAAAGTCATGTGTTTGTGAATAATTGACAAATAGAATAGTGTTTGCAACCAGTGTGGCCACAGCCAGTGCTTGAATTTCTGGACACATGTTTCTGGCTTCCTCCCTATCATCATCAGAAAGTAGTAGCTAGGCTTAGGGACACTCGAAATAGTAAAGGATCACTCCAAAGCCTCAGGTTTATCCCATGGCTTATCAATCAAAGTATTTCTGAGAAAGTCTAAAAATCCTTAAGGGGGGCAGCAGTTGAAAGTATTTTTTAATTACTCACAAGTCGAAAAGTGTGGATAGAGACAGTGCTAGCATTCCTGGACATACAAATTCTGTGTCTATTGATGAATTTCCTCCATCTCCTTTAATACACTAAAGAGACCTCAGTGCTTGAATAGTTACGAAGAGCTTCAAGAATCTTAATTTAATTTAAAACTACCAACCTCTCTCACGCCAATGTCCATACAACCCCAATCCTTACTCCTCTCAATACTCTTACTCCTCACCTCTCACACTATCCACCACTCGGAACCAATTAAAAGAACTGCTGCACCAGACTGTCTCTCCCGGAGGCCTTTGTTTACTATGCTGAACATCTGGGACCCAATTCACAAAAACATTGCTGTCACTTACTCTTGTAGTCCTCGTGGTTTCCTCTTGAAGTCCAGGATTATTCTACTAGTACACCAGGAATACTACAAGAGAAAGTAACCCATACTCATAGCAAAATGGCTGTGAATTGGGCCTATAGACTTTGCCTGTCTGTTTTATGAGAATATTTGTAAAAACAAAAAGAAGAATTGCTTCACCATTTGCTGTATTTTTCCCTTTTTATGTTTAAATAGAGACTTAGAATTTTTTTCAGTCTACATTTCTTTGTCAGTGTCGTAACATAGTCCCCAGTAGCCCCTGTAGTGTGGGGGGCGGGGGGGCAGCTCCAGGGGCCCCCTCAGGGCAGTATTCTGTCCTGAGAGTTCTGGATTAAGTCCAGCGGGGTGCTCCATCTACCTTGCAGGGGTGCCTCCTCAAGTTTTGTTACATCACTGATATTTGTATCAATCCCTAAGAAACAAAAACACTGAAACACTGCATTCAATGCAATATTTTGTAAACGCACTTCGAGGTAGAGTTGTATTTTCATCAGTTCTTTCCCGTGTAGGAAAAGCTTTTAGGAACAAAAATATATTTAATTTCAGGAGAATTCCCAAACAGGATAGTAAAGCAAAGGGATGTGGATAATCTTTGTACAGGATGACATTTTTGGGATTCTTGGTACAGGTGTTTTCATTAGATTTGGAAGATATGATAACCAACTACCCAATGATGTAAAACATCATACATTTACTTGTATATGTTTTATTTATTTATTTATTGGATTTGTAAGGCGCTCAGCTACCCAAAAAGGGTTTCCCAGCGCCATAATGGACGTGGAGCAACATCTCGGGCAGTCAGTTTGAATTATTGATCAAAAAGCCAGGTCTTGAGTGTTCGGCAAAAATGAAAGTAGTCAGTTTCTTTACGAATGTTAATGGGCAAAGCATTCCAGAGAGAGGGGCCAAGGTAAGAAAAGGATCTATCTCCCATTCTGGAAAATTTAACTCTGGGTACTACGAAATTGCTCATGTTTCTAGCCTTATCTTGCAGTAATTGGTAATATTTTTGAGATTTCCACGGGTACCCCTAGAATGCTGCAACTGTTGCAGCTTTCTTTGACTACTTATTTACACAGGTAGCTACACATGTGTATATAGAGTGTACAAATGTGCAGGGGTAATTATAAGGCAAAGTTTATTTCCACATCAGATGTCTTTTTTTCTTCAGAAAGAAATTATTTTCAGAAGAAAACCCCTGATCAGTTGTAGGGGAGTTCTCACCACATTCTCATCCTTCAACAGGACTTTTCTACCCTTAATAAGAACATATATTGAATAGGGTGAGAAAATGCCTCTAAATAGTTTGGGGAGAAAGCCCAAATCTAAAATGCCCAAAGCCTACCCAGGAATCAGATTAGTTCACACATAAAAGTATAAGGAATCAAGCGTTCCCTTAACCAGAATCAATTAAAGAACCTATGCCAATTTACGGTAACACTAATAATATGTGAGGATTTGAAACAGAGACCAATACCAACTTTGCCAAAAATGTCATACTAATGGAATGTTTTTGGTGCTTACTCCAAACAATGTACAAATACCTTTATAAATCTCTAAGGACGATCTTTATTATGAGCAAAATATAGGTCATCTGATCTTGGGACAAGCTTTTTCTGAGTAAATACACATTAAACATTGAAGGATTCATGCTGCAACTGTCAGGAATTGGCTATATGAAAACTAAATTATCAAATAGAGGACCCTCCATTACTTCATTAAACCACAATTTATCATAATAAGAATAATTACCTATTACAGACTCACACACTAGGGACTATGCATTTTAGCACTTGATTCTCATGGTAGTTATACAGAGTGGGCAGAGGCTCATTCGGGGAGGTACGGAGGGCTAGAAACTCAGAACTTTGCAAGGAAGAAATAACATTTAGTAAATCAATGTTCATTCAGTGCTTTTGCTTTAAAGAAGAAAAGTACTTTAATACTTGTCAAAGTAAACACACACTGTTGCTATCATTTACAAAACGTCTGGACAAAAACACAGTGGGAACACCCTCAAAAGAGCCTAGCAGATTGCAGGGGCTGCACATTAAAGAAAGGTCAAAGAAGTCAACTAAACCAGAATTATCTCAAAGGTCTGAGCCACACCTAAGACTTGGTGAACCAGCATACGCTAATACCTAGAGCCATAATAGTCCTATATATGCCTAAAACATTCATGTTCTATGCAATTGAAAAAAGGCAGGACCTACTGGCTTTATCACAATGTGTTCACCATACAATTAACAATAAAAAATCTCATTATTGATAAACACTTGCTAATGTTATAACAAATATTCACATGTTTTGGGGTTTCCTATTAAAACATACCTATACGATTTGACACAATTTCACTGGCAATTAGTTCAAAAGAGAAAGTCTTTCAAAGAAAGTCATTTTAACACTGCATTAGGTCACTTTGCAAGAGAAAAAGAAGCACAAACCCAATGTATTGACAAATCCCTAGAACACACCAAAAGATGAAATCTTAAAACAGGTGTAAACCTCTCCCTGGGCCACTAATCCAATACCAGAAGAGAATTAGCTGTACAAAGCTTTTTTGAGGGCACAAACAGCCCGATTCTGATTGAGGCCATTTGCGACCTCAAAAAAGATTTTTTCAATTTACAAACGGCAAATTGTTATTCAGTAACTTGTTTTTCGAATTGCAGTTTTCTTTTGAGACCCAATTCCGATTCGCTATTTGGAAATGTTTGGGGACTAAATTCTGGTTTCCAGAACACTAATATTTTACCACCAATTAAAAATTAGTGGCAACCCATTCAGGAATGTGAAGGGGCCCCCATGGGACTCCTACTTCTTTGAGAATGTTAAAAACAAATAATGTTCAAGAGCAGGCAGTGGTCCCATGAACCACTCACTGCTTTCTCTTAAAAAATTGAAACTTAAATGTTGAATTTTATTTTTTGAAATGCATAATATTTTCCTTTAGGGAGATGGACTGCATTTAAACAAAAAACGTTTGCTTTATTAAAAAACAATCACAGATCTGGTGGTCTGCTTGTTCCCATTCCTGTTGTAGTATCATGCAAATTGGAAATTATGGAACTCTTTTGGCTCCAGATGGACTCGGGAGAACTGTGACATAAGTATTAGAGAAGAATGCACTGAGGGTTGGTTTAGAATGTTGGGTTCGCAGTTACACACTGAAGAATAAAGATATGTATTTAATTTCTATGTGCGGCTTAGTCCTTTGCAGGTACACAGGCTGGGGAGGACACTACAACTGGCGACGAGTTAGGGGATAAATAACCTGAAGATCAACAGTGCTCTTCCAAATAGTTTGCCATGGTCCAAGCAAACTGTTCGTGTGTGTCACATCTGTTGCAGCCGAAGTGAGGAACCACCGCTTAACATCTGGTGTCAAAGCACAACTCCAGTAGCCGTAAAGTAGTTAAAAATTACGAAAGCATTGCAAGAAAATCCTCTTATCGATGACTGAGAACCTGCTGGTTAGATCGTGCATAAAGGTAACACGCTGCTACAAAATATGCCATCATAGATTATCGAAAGAATGAATGCTAAAGGCAGATACAACCAGGATTTCAAAGAGCAGTTTTGATAATCACAAAGTGCAAGATAACGTTACAATTAGATAGTGGTAAAGACACTGAGTGAACAAAGAAACACCGAAGAATAAAACTGTTAGTTACTCACAATACCAGGAGTGAAGTGAGCCAGTACAACCTCAGTGCTAGGTATCACAACCTAGGTAGTACAAGGGTTGTGTTTACTAAGCTGGTGACGTACCATCAACTGGACTGGGCCTCATTGGCCCCACACTGTGCCTCTACTGCACGGATAGAAGTCTTTTTACTTGTAATAAAAACTTTTTTGCTACACCCGAGTGCTGGAGCCAATGGTTGTTTAATAAGGACATAACAGCTGGGCATCAGGATCTTATCTGAAGGACCCGAAAGACTGGCCATAGGAGTTTCCAGCAGAGCTGACTGACAACAGGGCAGATGCAGAAGTGTAATATACTTTCCTCAAAAACTCCACATAAACGGCAGTAAGGGTCCAACCAGCTTTGTTTCCAGGCCGGCAACTGGTCTCTTGATGGAAAGGCTCATAGACGGATTAAAAGCAAGAAGTACGACTCGATGGAGCTATATGACTAATAAGATAGGGTTGTTTACCACAGTCGCTGTAGTTTGGTAGAACCGACTGCCTGTGCTTGTTTTGTGCCATTTTGGCTTTATCTCTTGTGCAGGCTCATAGTTTGGTGTATTTTTTAACTATTTGTTTAAATGTGGTGAAACTGATGCTTATGGTTCAATCTTGAGACTATTATTGGAGTCAGTCATGAAAGGAAGGTGTTTTATGACTCCGCAGGCTCATGTGCGTATTCAGGTGTCAGAGCTCTGATTTAAATCACCACCAGATAAGACCATAACAGTTGAATACACTTGCTGGAGCGGGAATCAGTTCACAAATTTAAACATCATGGTTTTCCATCAAACGGGCTAATTCCCGCTTTGTGGCCACTTAGATATTTGCTCTTGTATTAGAAAATAAGAAAGTAATACATCATATAAATTATCATCACAAACATTAGTCTATTTTCGTTAATCAAAAGAGTTTGGTGTAGGTGTAAAGGCTTTTGTTAATCAAATCTTTTAGTAGAATCTCAAGGAATATTTTGAGTTTTCATTCCAAAACCTTGCAATGCACCTTGATTTCCTCCAAATGACTCGTCTGAGGCCACATAAATTACTCCTTAAGCTTTCTCTGCTTCATTTCTTGTTCATCAATGCAATACTTTGCATAGCGCAGAATCCCATCCAATGATTTTTTCTGCCAGCAGATCACGCTCTGTAGTATCTGCGTTCTGATCTCTTGTCTTAACCCAATAACAAATGGAGACACAAAAAACCCTATTTCATTTGATCTGGGACAATCCCTTCCACTATGCTGTTGAAACACTCAAATCTACCACTCATAGGACTCATTCACTGATTCCTTTGGTTTTTGTGAGGTTTTTTAATCTTCACTCAAATAAAGTCTTTTAGAGGTACCTTACCCTTCAGAAATATAATTACTGCTTTGTATTTTTCCAAGACTGAGGGAGATGGTGCATTCGTGCTAGCATCTCATGTTGGCTCTGCACATGGCCATTGTACAGCAACTTTACATACAGCCCACAAATCATTTGTAACTACAATGTCAAAGAATGTACTTAAATCAATCTAGAGCACTTTTGAAATCTTAACAAATCTGTCAACTTGTGTGTAGCAGTGTACAAGCTTGTCTCTTAATTTTTGGTAAATAATTCGTAAAAGGTGCAAGATCTCCCCTGCTCCACGGTACATGAACATATGCACTTCCTGGTGTTTCTCTCAATGGATAAGCAAAAACTTCTACTTCATCTGGGGGACCTGTTGGTGGTTTATTATTGGTTTCATCTGTCTCTGACTGTTTCTTTTCATTCTTCTTTGCCTATCTGATCTCTTGTTTATAAAATTCACTTAATTTACGTAGACATGTTACTAACTCAGTGATGTATAATCGTATTACTTGTAGGAGAGAAGGATCTGCTTACTATGGTTACCCCCACTTTTTTCTGGTGTTTCATTGTTTCTCAACTTTAGTCTGGCTGGGGCCCTGCTGCTTCCTCTCTAAATTGATTGCATGTAAATTTGGTACACTCCAGATTGGTTACTGGGTTACCTTTGTGAGTCCCTAGTATATGGTACCTTAGGTACTAAGGGCATAGGTCCCCCAGAGGCCTACCAGGGGCTGAAGCATGTATTATGCCACCCCTGGGAAGCCTTCCAAAATGGCACCACAGGTCTGCAACTGCAGCCTGGGTACGGTGGCGCATGCACCCCTTACCAAGATATAGGCTACCTATATCTACCCTTAATCACTGACACATATAAACCTATAAGTCACTCCTATGGCAGGCCTTATCAATCCTGAAGGCAGAGCGCTTGGTTTTGTGTGAGAGGGTGCTTATGCATGAGCAGGACCCCTCTGCAGCTTTCGGAATCTATTCTCGGTAGCTGTTCTGTGATACAGCGAGACCATGTACTCTTAAGTGCATTATAACCTCACGGTAAATGCTAACTTTGGAATGGCTGCATGGAAACATGTCATGTTTGGTGTCAAACACTTTGGAATCCTACCCCCCCCCACCAGTCCTGGTGGCGGGGGTAGAATTCCACCCTTCTAGAGGGAAAAGACATGTACACACTTACCTGACCGGTAATAGTTTAAAAGAGCCCCAGCAACACAAAATGGATGCTGCAGCCACAGACACGAGTCTGCTGCTGGACGGACCTCCTACAGGGGAGGCCTGGACAGTAGATTTTCTGTCACAGGGCGGTGTATCCACCTCCCCAGACAGGCTTTAGTGTATTGGGGCTGGGTGGGAGCATTCCGTAAATGCTTTTCAGACAGTGCTGGGGGCACACTTGGTGTCCCTGTGCATACCCTAGTACAAACCGGTTGCAGGGGTGTGCTGCCCCTGCCCTGGCGCGCAACTGGACAAAGAGAAAGGGGTGTAACCACCCCCTCCCTGGGTCCACCCATAGGTGGGACCCTAGAGTAAGTCCAACCCCTAAACTTAGTATAAGTATAGGAACCCAGTCCTTAGGACTTTAGATTACACCTGGATGAAACTCTGCAACATATATCCTGGAACTTCGACATTCTATTTCGACTAGAAGACAAAAGAATCTCCCTTGGGGTCAAGGAGGAACTCCCCTGTTCAAACAGGCACCAAAGAAGCAACTTGCCAGTCTGCATTCCCAAGGCTCCCGATGGATTTGTGACTCAGGATATGGACTTCCAGACATCTCCGAGGCCGACACGAGATCCCAGCAAAGCTGAGACCCGCAGCCATAACGAGAGATGTGGGACTGGAACTCCTCAACACCGTGCACATTTGCTAGTGCATCAACTTACCGAACTTTCCCGAAGTTGTGCGTCTGGCTACCTGTAGTCCAAGCCCCGAACACCTTTTGCACCGAAGATTGTGGGCTTGCACTCCACTAGTGTTCCGTGGGCCCGCTTCTAGCACTTCCGCTTGAGGCTCCTTCTCGATCCCTGCTCTGTTGACTGGTGGTTCCCATGAAGGTAACTCTTTTGTTTCTTGGGCTTTTCTGGTTTCTCCAGACGTGCCCTGACTCCCCTCCAAAGGGGGAGTCCCTCAGACCTTGCTGGTCCGCACTGAAGTCAATCTCTGCTTTCTGCATGGATTGCTCTAGCCAAGGCTTGTTGGGTCCCATCCAGAATCCGACACAGCAGCACTCGACATCCTTTGTGGGACAGCTCAAATCCAGCACCTGGTTGTCGTTGACCTTCTTCACCTGCAAGCACCCAACATCGGTTGCATCTTCTCTTCACCTTCCTGGTCACTGGCTAGTGACCCAGACTTTGTCCCCTATGCTTTCAGGTCCTTCTCGACTCCAATCCAGGCTTGGATCCATCCAGACACTTTCCACTTGGTCGCCTGCAGCACTTTTCAGCAGCTTGCCATAGAAAACGACGATGAAACCCGACACAGAAAGACACCTATGGACCCAGCTTCCCTGGGTGAGGTAACATGAGTACTTCAGCGCTCCCATGGGTGTTGACTCTAGAACTGCCTAGTTCTAAAGGGGTTTGCTCCAAGTCCACTCCTAAATGTCCTTCCTCTCTAATTTTCCAACCACAACTTTCCCCATAGAAGTAAATGGTGATTTGCGTCTGTGTTTAGACACTTCTCGCGTCCCCAGTCGGTCCCCAGTGTCACTACCTTGGGTGGTTCTTGGCGGCCCTAGCGGTTCTACAGGCTCTAGGCCTGAGGTCTATACCCGTCGTGGTTCTTATACCACTTTCTTAGTGTATGGTTTGTGAGGCCCCTAGGGCAAAACGTATACTGTGCTAATTTACAGTGTGCTAATTAAGTTTACTCAATGTACTGTTGCCTCTAGCCTCATAAAGAGACTAGAGAAGTGTGTTTAGAATAAATACATATATTTTATATATATACCTGGTGTGGTTCTCCTTTCATTTGGTCATTCACGAGATTATAGACTGGTAAAACAAGCTGCTTTACATTCCTTCAAGACTTAGCCTGAAGGCTGCTCTTCACAGCTACCACTAGTATAGCTTTCTATAAGGTTGTCTTTAACCTACCATCAATAAGGGGTTGTTTGAACTGGTGCAAGGTGCCCACTGGAATAGTGGACAGCATATGCCAGGCCAACTTTGCACATTCCTGAAGAACGCAGTGCCCCAATACATTCATCATCCAATTGCAGTCTAAAACCTTTCTGAGATGGAAGGCTTTTTGAAACAACAACTTCATATTTTCTGGCTAATTCTGTCAATTTGTAATGAGTAAATACTGCACATCTGGTAATTTAGTTGCACAAATATATCAATTATTTTTCTTGATACTGTTTCACAGGCTCACGATCTAAACATCCTATGATAATTTCTTCTAATTCGATTTTTAATCTTGGGCATTTAATGGTCTCTCTATCTCTGCCTGCTTTGTAGTGGGATCCTGATTCTCTGTCTTTTATTCTTGGCCATTTCTTCCAAACAATGGGGGGGAAATGCCATTCTCAAATAATGTTGTCTCACCCTATATTGTTGGTGTCATAAAGACAATCCCAATGGTGTAGCAAAGAGGGTGCGGGGGTGGTCTGCCCCAGGCAGGACAAGTTTTTTTAGGGATTCACAAAAGAGGTCTAAGATACAATACCACACTTATTTATGTCTCTGGAATATTGTTGGCTTGTGGTGGGAAGATCAAAGGAAACAAGACTCCTTATTTTTCTAAATCAGTGAAAGAAACTTTCACAACAAGCAACTGCACAAAGGATTTGATCTGCACACAATAAAAAAGTAAGGAATCAGTTCCACCAAGATGTTGTAGTTTACATATTTCTTTATTCTTTGAATTATAATTTCTTTCTTCACGGTAGCCAACGCGTTTCATCCTGCAGACAGAGGGCCACCTTGCCTGGGAGGTATTCCATGAGTTTTTAGTTGATCATGACTTGATTTCACCTACAAAGCTCTATTGCTAAAATACCTGCAAAACTACGGATCTCTAGAACGGAAGTACAGCTCTTTGGGCCAGATGCATCAAGCTAAAAACCGGTCGCAAAGAGGCAGATTCTCAGAATCTGCCCCTTTGCGACCGGTATTTTTGCATTTGGGATGTATCATCCCAAATGCAAAAGTCGCTAATAGAGAATTCGCTAAATTGCGATTGTTTGCATTTAAGAAATCTCAAATTGAGATTCCTTAAATGCAATGCACGAAAGTTTCAAAAATAGCGAATTCGCTAATAGGGCACGCAAATTACCACGAAGTACAACCTCGTGGTAATTTGCAAAAACTTAGAAAAATGCACTTTTGTCCATATTTCAAAGTTTCATGTTGCGCACACACATGCCCTAAGGGCATGTGTGTGCTCAACATATGTGCACAGATCAAAATCAGGGGTGCAACAGGGTGTCCTTTGGACACCCCTGCACCCTTGAACTCGCAATCTCAATTTGCGAATCGCTAATTGCGATTCGCAAATTGAGATTGTCTTCCCATTCATTCCTATGGGCCTCTGAGCCCATAGGAATGAATGGGGAGGTATTCATTAATTGCGACTCGCAATTTGCGAGTCGCAATTAAGGAATTCTAAGGAATCGCTATTTTTGTAGTGTTTGCTTGATGCATTCCATTTTGCTATTTCTTATTAGCGATTCCTTATTTTTCGCTAATAAGGAATCGCAAAATGGATGCTTGATGCATCTGGCCCTTAGTGTTGCCACGACTTTGAAGGGGAAACATAGAAAAGAACACAAACAATACTTTATTGAGATTGGGGATTATGATATCCAAGTGATACAGAAAGGATAATTAGAGGTGGATGGCACCTAAATAAGAAGAAAACGTACACTACTCAGAGGACAGTTGATGAGCCCTGAAGAAGTCCTTAAACAGGATGAAATGCGTTGGCTACTGTGAAGAAAGAAATTATAATTCAAAGAATAAAGGAATATGTAAACTACGACATCTTGGTGGAACTGTTTCCTTACTTTTTGATTGCGTGCGGATCAAATCTTTTGTGCACGTATATTTAGGGGGCTGGGGCCTCCTTCTCACTCCCGCTCTTACCTGTGGCTGTTGTGGGAAGGCGGCTGTAGGAATCACCAGCACCCCCTGCTTGTACATTCTGCCACAGGGGCCATCGTGGGCTACCTAAGGCCTAGCTACCTAGCTATGCCACTGGACAACCCTCCTTTCTCTCAGTGATTGAACTGTTTTGAGTGGTTTCCAAGCAACAATCTGTGAATCTTGTGATGTTGGGAAAAACCCTGTCACAGGTGCTCCTCCAACAGCTCCTTGGGCTATTGCATTTGGAATGATATTACTCAGAGCAGTCATTGCATGAATCTCTAATGACTGTGCTGTTGCAACCCTAGTAACACCTGGAGGCATCACTGTAGGAACGTTTTCAATTTGTGCAGGCACAACATTAGATACATTAGTTGTACAACAAGCTGTGTCGCCTGTTATAGAATTTCAATATGAATTGTATTTGGGTCAACAGAGACTGCCGCCACGGTTACATTAGATGTAGAACTTCTCTCGCCATTTGTCGCAGGGTCCACATAAGGTAGTGGACACACTGCTAACAATGCATCAAAATTTTATCTGCTGAATCACTCTCTGAATGGTTCATTATAATCCCTATTTCAATAGTATAGTCGACGGCACCACATGACCTACGCGACCAACTGTCGCAGACAAGAAAACCATATAAAGTGTATTCTACACTTATCTTTACATCGTAGGATCTTACGCTATGTCGAGCTCGATAACCCCTTCAATTTCTTCACAATAAGCACATAAACATCAATAATTCATCCAACTGAAACACACAACAATATCAACGCATAACCCTATTAATACTCACATCTCCAATACAGCAACCGCCTTCGAAACTGCAACTTGTCAGTCTTCACATTGTGGGCTTTAGGCTATGGGATTCGGGCATTACTCTAAATCAGGGTAGTTACAGTTCTTCTTGCATAATGTAGGCCATCCTCCTGCTACCAAATTCACTGGAGCAGGAATCAGTCATCAAATTTAAAGTATCACAGTTTACCATCAAATGGGCTAATTCCCGTTCTGTTTGTCTGCCTCTGGTCAATTAGATCGTTGCAGTTGTTTTAGAGAAGAAGAAAGTAATACATCATATAAATTATAATCTCAAACAGATTAATTTTAGTAAATAAAGAGAGTTTGGTGTAGGTATAAAGGCTTTTATTAATCAAACCCTTTAGTAGATCATCTTTATTGCAAATTATAAATAAAATTCAGATTAATCTCAATAGTCAGTACATGGCAGAAAATTAAAGCAATTTTGGTTAATTAAATTATATAGTGAGCGCGTTCTATAAAGTAAAAAAAATCCCTATTCTAAGAATCAGGAGAAAAAGGATTTTGTCAGAACCGGTACAGGGTTCTAGTCTGAGGGAGTGTGAGAAAAGCATAAAACATAAGCATTTAAATCAGCTCAAATTAATCAAAAATATGAAAGCAAAGAACTTACCATGAAGAGATGTTCGAGAAACTCAATATTTTCAAAGCAATGTAAAGTCTGGGTCTAGGTAAAATGGAGAAGTCATGAGGGCAAGTAGTAAAAAGGGATGGTAACCTACTCTAGGGAGTCACACTATTAAAGACTACACATTTTGCTAAGCTTTTACAACATGTTACTCTTCTCGTTTCCAGTTAGCCAATCAGTGTTCGATGCTTTCCTGGGAAGAGAATCACTCCTCATCTTCTCACACATATACAATAGTCCTTCGACAGCACTGCTACGTTTGCAACTATTTCGCAACAACTAGGAACTCACGTGGGGTTCGCTTCATTCACGCTTACTTTCCAACAAAAACTCTACATCCTTAACCTTTTTATTATATCTAATTTCTAGTAACTGGCAAATCATTTATTATTCCGTTTAATAAAAGCTTAGCAAGGATGCAGGCAGAGAGTAAAATGCATAACCAGATAATTAAAAACTTGATGTTTGCAGAAACATGGCCAACAATTACAAACATAATGTAAGTTAAAACCTCGAGATCCACTGAGTGAGGAAATTAATTAAAATACTGGAGAAAATGCAAAGTGCAAAGAGCAGCAGACCATGATGCCTTAGTTGATTCAAGTGTGGAATAGCAGCAGGATGATTAAGTTGGCTAAAACACAAGAGAAAGTGCAAAGTACAATGAGCAGCTAAACACAATACCTTAGTTTGGTTCATGTGTGGGGCAGCAGCAGGGCAGCAGCAAAGCACGGAGCAAGAACTTGGAGAAAGCAAACACAATTGCCTCAAGCAGATTGGGAGCCACAATTCAACATCATAGTGCGTTGGGATACTGTGTGATTATTCTTCCCTGAGCCATAGAGAAAGTGCTTGATGTGCTGGGGGCAGGATAACAGCAAAAATGTGACAAAAAAAGTGGGAGCTGGACAATGGTAGTACAAAGGAGAAAGCGCAGTAGAGCAGAATGGGGGCCAGGGTCAGTGAAACAGGGTCACAAATGTAGGCAAGCATGAAAATAGTGCTTCGTGCCAAGGTATAGAGAAAATAAAAAAACGACAATAGTAAACTGCAGCCAAATGAGACAAAATAATCGTGGAACAGCTTTCAGGGAACAGGACTGAGTGGTAAGTCAATGTTGAGTCCAGCTTCTAAAGAGGCATTGTAGTTGCCACTTCCTAGCTTTGCTGTAGCAGCTTGGAGGACCTTGGCCACTTTAACATTGTACATGGTGTTCTCTGAGTTCAGGCCTGCAATTACAGCCTAATGGCAGGTTCAAACCCCCAGGCCGTTGAAGTCTCTGCGAAGTAGGTCTTTCCTTAACAGTAGCAAAGGGTCAAATGCAGAGAATGCGCTACAAACCTGTACTTTAACTGCATTGGATAGGTGCAGGTAAAATAATGCTGTTCAGTGGAATACATTACTGCCCAAGCTTGAGAGTGCTTGGTCAATGCAGCCATGTCATCTAACCTTTACAGCTTTTTTTGCAGTGATTATTGTAAGTCTTTTGAATGCCGAATGCAGGAGATTTTTTTTCCTATGCTTCTGTAAGAAAAAATTGGTTTAGCTGGTATTGAAGGTGGTGGTTGTAGGTGAGGGCAGAGCTCAAACTGCTTAAGTTTGACCAGAATAAGCCATTCATGCTGTTTTGTGGGGCAAGTCTGAGTCTATGACATCAATTTAAGAAAGAACAGCTTCGGACTCGGGTCTGTTTTATGAGATCAAATTCAAGCCTTGTCTGTGAAGATGGCGCTCTCTTTGACAGCTGGAGTGCTGCTTTATGCATTTGAGTGATGATGTTGTCTAGCAAGGTGGCCTCCTTATCCAAAGTATTTTCGCTCCCATGAGTTAGCGTTGGTGTTACCTTGGTTTTCATCACCTGAAGTAGGGGCTGTAAACTCGGGCCCTGTAGTTTCTGAGAGAGTCATAAAGCCAAACATAAGACTGTTGCCTTTGTTTTTCAGGGAATTTATGTAGGTGTTAAAAGTACATTTGTTATCAAGATGAATACCCAGGTATTTGTACTCTGCGCTTGTAAAAGCCACTTCCCCTTTAGGTGCCACTTTCTATGGTCTGCGATTTCTTTTCCAAAGATGATCATCTTGGTTTTAGTGTGATTTATTGTAAGGCTGTTGTTACTAACGTACAGGTGCAGAGTTGATAGTGGTTGCTGTAGGCAACTTTTGGTTTAGCTTAGCAGTTCAAGATCATATCATACAATACAGCAGGTGCGTCATGCTAAGACCTCCAAGTTTTGGGGGACGGCAGTTTGCTTCATCTAAGGCCTCTGTCAAGTTGACAAAGTACAGATTGAATAGCAGAGGTGTTAACACGCTGCCTTGCAAACATGGGGCAACTTCCATGAGATGCCTGCGCCATCCCCGGTTTTACCCACTCCAATGTGCTTGAGTACAACTGCTTGACAGCTCTCAATAAGTTTGATGGAAAGCAGCTGCCCTGCAGTTTGTACCACAAGGAGTCTCTGGGAATGGGATCAAAAGTGGCTTTGAAGTCTATGAAACATGAGTAGAGCACAGATGTACTCCTGCTTGGCTTATCACACATCAGGGCCAGCTCCATTAAATTTATCTTTAAAGTCACACTGGTTTCTGGGGAGAATCTGACCTTCATTTGCCCATGCGTTTAGATCACCGAGCGGGAGCCTTGAAAATAGTTTGGCATTGTTCTTTATAAGCGCTATAAGGTGGGAATGTTGGGTTCCGATTTCCAGTGCAGTGTGGAACAGAGTGCACATGGTACATTTGTGAGTGCTAGAAGGATGTATTTAAAGTGACACACTTCGGTGCAGTACGTAGTATTGAAGAGTGCATGTGCTGCATTTTGAAATGCTGGTGGTAGCATGGTATGTGGGCATAATACTAGACAGTAATGTGCTGTGAATATTTACTGAGTGCAGAAGCGTCTGCACTGGTACATTACATGGCGGTCCTTGGGTTCCATTTTGGGGAGCCCAGGCCTGCATGGTGGAAATATGAGGAGTAGAGGAATTTCCCCCAGACAGCATTGAATATTGCAGCACTCCTGTAAGCTGGGTGAGACAAGCACTGAGTGAGAGGGAGCCAGGCTCTCCCTGTGCATTTCCAAGGGGTCTATGTCTCAGTAACAAATCACAAGGAAAGGGCCTGGACACATCTCAGGAAGAGGGAGTTAGGACTGATAAGAGAATCATAAAGGGTAGGGTTGAGTGCCTAGGATTAAGCTTTGATGTACATATCACTTTGGTCACTCCTATGAATCTTTTTCTTGGTTAATCAGTGGTTCGGAGTCTTGCCTGCTGTGATAGACTTTCTACAGGAGGAAGAAGAAAGAGGAGAGATGTCCATTTAAAAGAATCAGAACCCCAACCTAAAACTTCAAAGGTCAAGACCTTAAATCGCATTTTGTGTCTGGAAAAGAACTATAAGTAGAGGAGTCTGAGACCTCATATTTTGTCACCTGCTGAGTAGCAAGCTGGGCTACATGAGGAGGGGAAGCTCTAACAAATGTCTTCCTGTGTCCAAGAGTAGGGGCTCAGCCTGCTAGTCTCCTTGCCGGCTGAGGGCACATCACTCAGGGAAACCAAGATAACCTGCCCTGGAATGTGGAGAGCAGAAACCTGGTGTGCCCATGAGGAAGAGTAGCATGTTGGAGGGAACGCGATCCAGAGAGGAGCCCAAAGATGTGGAGCTCCTGAGCGAGGTGTGAGGGGCTGTGCCACACAGATTGGGCCATTTCCTGTGTGCTAAATTGTGCAAGATGGCAACCCTGTGTCTCAGGAGGGGTCGCCGTGCACCAAGGATAGTACTGCATCAATCGGGGCTGTGCCCTTGTGCTGTGTTGCGGAAGCTTGTGATCCGTATGCCAGGAGAAGCCACTGTGTTCTAAAAAAACGTGTCACATCAATCTGGCCATCAACACTGTGCAGAAAGTTGCTGCAACACAGTACGCCAGGAGGTGCAACACAAGAAGCAACCTGAGACCAGAGTGACTGGACAGTGAGGTTTGTTGGACCGATCCCGTGTGCCAGGAGAGGGCACTCGAGGCGATGAAACTGGCGGTCAGGGTAATTGACTTTGACCCGAAACTACTACAACCAAGACAAAGGAGATTTGTATCCGAGGAGACATAAGGACAGAGGAGATGCCATCAGGACCCTGTCGGAGCAAGAAGACAGCCTCCATCCCAGAGAAAGGAAGAAAAGGACTTACTGCATATGGCTGGAGCCGGGCCAACTTCAATTGTTTGGAAGCTAATAAGAACGGCTCAGGAGAGGGAGCAGATGCCTACCAGGAGCTGCGAGTGTGGAGGCATGCAGCCCAACTTTGACAATTCAGGCCAGGACTGCACTGGCCTGCTGCCAGGATTCGTACCACTGGAGCAGGTAAGCTGAGAACTGGGCTTGCCATGTCCCGGGGGAAAACGGCCTTTGATTTGTGCAACCCTTCTTGACTCTAAATTGACTACACCTTATTGACTGAGTCCAAAAGGGGGAAACCCAATGAACAGGGTCTTGTAATTTACATTCCCTGAATGTTGCAGAATGTGTGTGGAGAATAACAGCACACCCATTGCATGGGAGCTTGTTAGACCAGGGGTGGCCTAATAATTACTATGGTTCCTGCCTCAAGCAGGGACTGTGTTATTGATTATTGAATATTGATTACGTTTGCATTTGTAAAGTTATAATGAAAATACTTCTTATAAACAAAATACGTATTTTACTCAACATTGATTCATTGTCTGCACTGCAAGCACGTTGAGTTATGAGTCATGTTCACTGATCTGTATCTACACTTCCCTCCAAGAGAGCCTTAACTGCTCATGCTACACTACTAACTGAGAGTCAGGGGCAGAAGGAGGTGCTTTACCCAGTTGAGGGGGATCCATAGTAGGGTGGGCCATCGGAAGGAAAAGACTCCGACCACCTTGGTTGTGCCCAGTAACCCCTGCTTACCCTGTAGCTCTCGGCACACAGTTTCAACAACAGGTTTCCTGAAGGTTTAGAATTTCAAAGTTGCTCCAATAAGCCATACTGTCTCAATCTTCGAGTTTTTCCATGACTCTATGAATATTTCATGAATAAATCTGTAGCTCTAAATCCTTAATATGATGACTGTTGAAGCTCTCTTCAGATGGTCTGGGGCATTGTTTAGATAGTATGGTGGCTGTCAACCAATTCCAGCACTTGTGTTTGCTAACCAGGTCAGGTGCAATGTTTTTGAGACCATGTGCCCTATAAGCATTTTTTGGTACTGAGAGGCATTTTTACAATAAAATTTCAGAGCGTGGAGCTGCTCCAAATTTGACTGCGCTGCACCCCCACATTTCCAAAACACAAGGAGGTGCCGTATTTACAACAATATGGTGCACCCCGGTGTTTTCCCGAGCACTGGCACAAAAATTATCTGCCTAGTGCTAACTCAGGCACCCCTGCACCATAGTGGTATCACTTCCTGCACATAAACAATCCATAAAGGCGATTTGGTACTCCTATGTGTGCTGCAGAACACAGCACACATAGAAGTAACAAATCATCAATATTTAATCAGTCAGTCAAATAATCTTTATTTCGGTCATAGACCATAAAAGATACATACATACAATCGTTATCATTAATGGTATTTACAGCTTCCTAAAAATAGGAACACAATCCAGTTATCATTAGGGGTGGGCGTAGTTCGCGAAGTAGCGCTACGCGAAGCTACGCGAAGTGCACTTCGCACTACGCGAACTTCACGTAGCACTACGCGAGCTGCGTAGTAGCATGTTCGCACTGTGCAAGATGCGTTTTCAATGATTGCACAGTGCGGACAAGCATCCGGCACTGTGCAAGCATTGAAAACGCATCTTGCACAGTGCGAGCTGTAGTTTTCTGCTGCTCGAGGAGATTATTACTCGAGCGGCAGCTTTCTCAACGCGAACAGGTAGTTTCTCATTGAGAGCGGTCGCGAGCATGCGCAACCACTCACAATGAGAAACCTGACCTCCTCGCGTTGAGAATCTCGCCGGGATGTCATTTTGCTTGCTCGCGGTCGCGAACATGACGTTCAGGACCGCGAACAAGCAAAAAATGAGCACTGCACTACGCTACGCTGCACTACGCATGTTCGCACTGTGCTACGTGCCGCTCGCGTAGTGCGAAGTTGCAAAAACTTCGCAAACTCCGCGAGTGGAGCGTAGTGCTTTGCCCAGGCCTAGTTATCATTCAATATACAGAAATACTAAAAAGTTTAAAAAATATAAAAACGTTAAAAAGAACACAGGTTTACAGTTCTGGGTCAGTATCTAGGAGTCAAAGATCTATAGAGAAAAAAAAAGAAAAAAGAAAAAAATAACTTCTTTTTTTCCCCTCTCTCCTCTTCATTCATTGAAAGGATCTGCGCCTGCGTCACATAGCATTGATAAAGCGCGAAACAGAAAATACAAGAGGGGTAGAGGTATTACAGTTAAATATTCTGAGGGCCTCATTATGATATCTAAACCCCAAGTTTCTGCAAAGTTGGAGAAGCCAATGCTGCCGCATAGATTTATACTTTAGGCAGAAGAAACAAACATGGGACTCAGGAGCATATTACCAACAAGTCGCGATATTTATCGCTAAAGAGGCTTAGCAACAATTTTTTTATCGCTGAGCATCACCGGAATTTATTGCTGAGATAACGTGCTATTAGCAACGTTTATCTCCAAAGCGATAAATTTTCCGGCGATAGTGGCGAAATGCGTTAATATCGCTGAGAATACAGCAATATTCACGCATTAGCGACGAAATGCTCTTAGCCATGTTATCCACCTTCCATTGGATAACATGGCTAAGAACTGGTCTCGGCAGGAGTTAGTATTTGGAGATATTGGCGCTTAGCGCAAATATTTCCATCACTACGCCTGCCTTGCTAATAGGCGATAGCGATGTGAGTGACTGTTTTCAGTCGCTAACAGTTTGGGTACGCCCACTTTGCATGTCATTAGCGTTAAATATCGCTAACATGCAAAGCGGGCCCCAAACCGCTCGCTATCACCTAAAAGCTGTCGCTAACTGCTGTTAGCGACAGCTTGCTAATAGGGCAATAGAAATATCGCCGCTTAGCAGGCGAAAACGGCAGCTAAAGCTGTGAAAATTCACTATCACCACCCTTGATAATATGCCCCTCAGTCTCTTCCTTGGCCCCACAGGCTGGGCATTCTATTGACTTGTTAGAAGACATTTATAGGATAAAACCCTGAGCGAAAGTGTGCCATATCTGAATTGCTGATAGAGTTTTCTCGCTGTACTTGGTAAAACCTCATCAAGGAAAGGCTCAACTTTGTATTCGTCTTTTATATTAAAAAACTGAAGTGTAAGTGAACCCAGCCCAGAATTACCAAGGGTATCCGTGATTCTATTCATGTGATATAATTTACCCAAATCAGCGCGCGACAACTCGGCACAGACTACTAGGGGATTAGACCAGAATCCTCGTACTTTCTTTTCTTATAAAAGCAAACCAGGGCAATTTTTCAGTCCCAGGGAGACCCATTAACTCTTCGATTTCAAATCTAGAATGCGTCAGCTCAGGGGTTACCCAAAGTCTGCGCCAATAGGTTAAGGGCTGTAATATTTAGTGATTTTGTATGTGCAGGATGGGACATCTTCCTGCACCTAAACAATCATTAATGGTGTTTTGCTCTTCCTACGCAGGATGCAGCACACATATAAAAAGAAAAATCGATACGAAATAAAAGTATTTCCCCTCGTTTCGCTGTGATAACACCTTTTATTGCATGGGATTCGTTTTGGCGCTGCCTCAGAGTTACAGATCCTTATAAATCTGGAGAAATGACAAAAAGCAATAGGTGTTGTGGTGTAATGCCCACAGAAAACCCTTTGCATGCCCCTTTCACGCTAAGTGATTCATCTAAAGGGGCCATAATAATAAGGCAACGTTAAGCCACAAAAAGTGGATTAACGGCACTTTGTAAGTACGGAGAAGGGCATATTGCCACCAGAACGTCGCTAAAAGTGATGTTCTGGTGGCGCTATTCCCTTGTAAATATACCTCTATGTGGGATATTTAAGCTGGCGAGTGAGCACATCCAGATATCCTTTCACTGTGACTGCTTTGAGTCTGAATCCCCAGCCCTTTAGTAGTGTTGTTTTTGCCAAAACAGCTTCCACCAATGAGTAATAGGTAAAGGTTACAAAAGTAGGTTATGATACTTGGTCTCTGCAAGGCAGTAGGAATTCAATTAACAAGATATCAGAGGAATTAATGTGCTTCAAGTCAGTCAATAATTGTTATACCAAAATAATATACCCCCTATATACAATGTCAGCCCCACACCCATATTTTAATATTCCAGAATCGAGGTCAGCTTGTTGCACTCAGAGATCTGAGACAAGCATAGTTCAATGCCAAAAATGCTGTCAGTTAGTAGGAACAGATAGATGTTAGTGAGGTCCCTGTCAGGTTTTGCATACATGCTTCGGTTGAGTTCCTGCAGCCATGTTGGTAACGGCGATTCCTGCCGCCTGTCTCATTGGAGACTAGTGCTGCCTCGAGCTCGCGCATCAACCGGTGAAGACCCTAGGACAGAGGTGAAATGCTAAGCACAGCTTCTTCAAAGAAGCTCTGGAAAGCTGGTTGGTGGGGCAAGTGCCTCCAGTGCCGATTCATTTGTAAACACACAATTGCTTCTAAGGATAATGACGTTTAGACTTCTCCTGTTGACGTTCGAGAAACATAGGCTACACCGTCCCCCGATTTGTTAGTACTGGTGCTTTCAGAAGTTTGTTAAGTTGTTTGCTCAGTCATTTCAGCTTCACCGTTCTTGAGCCATTTAGGGGAAGGGCCATATTGGGGGAAGTTGAATCTAGCGGCAATGCTGTGATTTCTGAGCTTGAAGGATCCTCTTTCTTGGAGAGAGCATATATGTTGTCTGCGTGTTCAGAACATTTTTCGGTTGTGTTTCACTTTCCTTGTGCTCAGCTTGTTGTACCTATCCTTTCAACTAGAGTAAGGCTTTTGTTTGTGCGCCGTCCCCTATTGAGGCCAGGTTAGGTGTGCTACTTTGCACCCTAGAAACTTGTAAGAGGCCTTCCATTTTCTGAGGTAGAGTGGACAGTTTAGAATTGGAGAGCAGGGGCAAGGTGCCTGGTACCTTTGCGAAATGTCACACAAGTTGGTTGACTAAATACGCTTCACTAAATTGTTTAGTGCTTCAAGCTTACTTTCAATGCCAGTGATGAGGATGATGAGGTAACTTAGTATGTGCTCTTGAGCATCAAGTTTGTCCGAATGGTAAGTCATTGCAACTGCCATGGATTGTATGGTTCTGAGCAGGGAGGACCACATGTCAGTGGTTTGGTGCTGGTGATGCGAGAATTTTACAGTTTGTAGGCAGGTCACATTAATTGTGGGGCAGTGGGTGATCCAAAATGGACCCTGCATCACAATGCTGGCCTGAAACCTTACTCCAGGTTACAGAGAATTCCCCTATTGAAGGAAGGGAGGATTCGGCTGTGATTGGTGCCAGCAGCTCCTGCTCAACTGCCTACCTCGTTTCCTCAGAGCCACCACTCGCTTACTCGAATCGCCTCACAGAGCTGGGGCATGGGTGGTTGGTTAGCGACTTTGCTCCACTGGCTCGCTGCCACCGAGGGTATCAGGGTTGGCTTTCACAAACCCAGGCATCCCACACTCGATCTGCACCTGTGTTGGTGCGGCCGCAGCGGCTCAATGTGCTGCTGTGCCGAGCCAGGCCCAGGGTCACGCTTCTCTGCCCGTCACGTTCACTTCTCAATTCAACTGGAATACAGGGCTACGGCAGCCTCTGTGTGTCCCTGCTAGATAGTAGGCCTCCAGGCCTAACATCTAATTTCCAGACAATAGTCCTTGTGGAATTCGAAACATCTATATAAATGAAAAGGAAAACATTTTGCAGTATCACCATTGAAGGGGAAAAAAGTAGGTTAGAAAGTCAAGTCCACATTTTAAACTGTGCTTTAATGAATAAACTCTTCCTTACAATATTAAAAGACAAACATGTGTAACTAGTGCTCTTTGTATAAGTAAAAACATTTCCTGGAAATACATGAAACTATATAAGAAACTTATTAATTATTAAAAAAACATGATCATGGTGAGGTCAAGAATCAACCTTTTCATGCCCATTTGGAATTTTCTATTGAAGGTTGTTTTCGAGCAGTTTTCAAGCAGTGCTGCCTTCATAATTTTGAGTCCAAAGTACAAGCAGGGCCGGACTGACTATAGCGGACACCAGGCAATCCCCCGGTGCGCCGCATGGGAGGGGGCCGGTTCTGGGCCCCTGGGGGCTGTTTTTGTTATATGGCCGTTTTTGCAGCATAGCTGCAAAATCGGCCCTGTACCAAAATCGTCCGAATACCGGCCCCGGCAAAGAGCTTGGCAGCACCTCCAACCCCCGAGTGGGGAGGGGTGGGGCGGCTGAGCACTTTGCCAGGGCCGGTTCTGGTTCCCAGTCCGGCCCTGAGTACAAGTAAATAAAACAGCCTACAGTTGTATGTATTCTGTTAGAAATGGGATTTCTGGTTGGCTAAGGTTTGCACCAAAGCCAGGCAGAAACTACCACTCTAGTCAGGATAAAGGAGTTACACTCCTAAAATAACCCCTGCTCACCCCCTTGGTAGCTTGGCACGAGCAGTCAGGCTTATCTTAGAGGCAGTGTGTAAAGCATTTGCACATAACCAACAGTAATACAGTGTAAGCACTACAAACGGACACCTCACCAGTTTCGAAAAATATCCAATATTTTTATATACTTAAACAAGACCAAATATGATAAAAATCCACAGTACAGTACTTTAAAAATAGTTGCGTTGCAAGACGTCTTGAAAACACAGTTCCTTGATGTCGATAGCTCCGCCCGGGCTATCACGGTGTCGTGCACAAACAAATCCAAACAGTTCTTGCTGGCAACGGCATCGCGGGTCAGCTGCGGTGTCGGGAAGACCCGCCAATAGTTCCTTTCAGAGATGCAGGTCGTCGATGACCTCTTTTTGTCACATCTGTTGCAGGTCGATCTCCTCTCTGATGGAATCAGGAGCGCTGGTGTCGGCAGGCGTCGGGTGCTGCGCTACAAAGTGCAGCGTGCAGTGCCCTCAGGTCGTGGTGCAAGCAGTGGCTCGGTGGTGGCGTCAGGTGGTGTCGTCAGTGAGACCAGGGTTGCGGTGTGAGATGTAGGCGGTGCTTGTCACGGTGCTGGCAGGTCACGGTGCAGCAGCGGTGTTTCTGTCGCTGAAGCGCTGTCGTCGGCTGACAACTGGAGTCGATGGCATCGGCGTCGGTAGGCCGAGGCTGCGGAGCGGAATGAGGACGGTTCATCGTATAACTTTACGAGCGGTGCACCCGAACCACGGTGCAAGCAGCGGCGTCGAGTCCGGCATGGGGATACCAAGGCGTTGTCGTGAAGCGAGGAAGTGCGGAGTGCGGTGCCCACAGGTCACGGTGCTAGCAGTGGCTCGGTTGTGGCATCAGCAGGCATCATCGGTGAGACCAGGGTCGCGGTGCGGCGTTGCGGCGGTGCTCTCTGCGGTGCCTTAAGGACACGGTGTCAGCAGCGGTGTCGTAGACTGAGTCGGTATTTAAGTCTTTGCTGTTCCTGAGACTTCAAGCCCTTGGAGATACTCCGCACAAGTAGAGAAAGTTCAGTCCAGTCCTTTCACTGCCCAAGGCAGAGGCAGCAGCTGCAGGCCAACCCAAAAAAGCAACAACACAGCAAAGGGGCAGTACTCCTCCTGGCAGATCTTCCAGCTCTTCTTCTTGGCAGGTTCCTTGATTCCAGCGAGTTCTAAAGTCTTGGGGTCTGGGACCCAATATTTAAACCAGCAATTCCTTTGTCCTCTAAAGACAGAGGGGCCTGGACCTAGTTCAAACCAGTTTGGGGAACATTCTGCCAGGGTGCACCTTCTTCCTTTGTCAGTAGGGGCCAGGGTCCTCAGATGCACCACAGAAGGTGGAGCCAGCTTTGTGAAAGGTAAGCTCAGCCCTATTCAGACCTAGGCGCTACTCCTCCCACCCATCTAGGTTTAGATGTGCCTATTCAGCCCGGCTGACTCACCCTGTCTCCCCCAGCCCCTGTCACTCACAAACCAGACAGCTAAAACACAAGCTAGCAGAGGCAGGCTGGAGGGTTAGGTCAGAAAATACCTACTTTCTAAAAGTGGTATTTTCAAACACAGAATGTTAAACCCAACTTCACTAAAAGATGTATTTTATCATTCTGAGTTCAGGCATACTAAACTCGAATTTCTACCATGTTCCCTGAGTCAGTGAGGATCATAGGATGTAATGACCAAACTGCCCATTTTGGCCTATGGAGAACAGGTAGCCTTGCAATAGTGAAAAACGAAGTAGGCTGTAATTCACTATCAGGACATGCCACACACACCAGGGCACGTCCTACCTTTCACATACAATACACCCTGCCCATGGGGGTACCTTGGGCCTACCTTAGGTGCGACTCACATGTAGAAAAGGGAAGGTCTAGGGATTTGCAAGTGTGTGCACTTGCCAAGTCGACATGGAAGCCCCAGGCTGTGCACAGGCTCTGCGATGGCAGGCCAGAGTTACACTTTATGGGCTGTTTGCGTGGGTGGCACAATCCAGTGCTGCAGCCCACTAACAGCATTTGATTTATAGGCCCCGGCACCCGCATTGCACTTTAATAGGGACTGACACATAAATCAAGTAGGCAATCATGGAAATACCAATCCACAACACATTTTATACAGGAGCACTTGCACTTTACCACTGGATAGATGTGAGGAAAGTGTGCAGAATCATTACACCAGCAAAAACTGGGAGGTCGGAAAGCAAAAAGTCAGGGGAAACACGCCAAAAGATGCCAAGTCTAACACATTCTAAGTAGATTGTTTTCGCCAAAGCTGCATGTTAAAACTGCACATGTAATTAAAACTAGTGCTTTTTTCTTGTTCATTTTAAAATCTGCTTTCACACACTCAAGCTGACAGTTTCTTGTGAAGGGACAATTGTGAAAGGAGAGGTAGAGAAAAACACACACTGGAGGACTTTTCATTATAGAGAGTTTTGGAATACGCACACCACACTCATATTGAAAGGGGAGAAGCAGTGTAATTCTCATGCCGGCCATACAGCTAAAAGGCTAGGAAGGTGAGCACATACAGTGTGAGTACCACTATAGGGGCTCCTGGATGGAATACAGCACAAGCCCATTACCCACTCATATGTCCTCCTCCTCTCAGTCCTTACACAAGTGAGGCAATCCTGCCTCACTTGTGTAAGGATGGGCACGAAGAGGACCTTAATCGGGGTAATGAAGATTACTGGTAAGTGAGGAAATATTCCCTTTATGTTTTACCTTATACTCCAATTGGAATTGCTGACAACAAACACAGGAATTACCCAGAGACGTTCCCGGAGCTTGAGTGCACCAGCAGATACTGAAAGTGAGAGTGTGACTTTAGACTGAGACAGATTGCAAGCAGTCCAACACTGATGCAGGAAGTCAGAGGTGCAGGGGCACACATATAGTGAATTAACTGAATGAATGAGAACCATGCAACTAAGTATTTACAAACCAACTTGTTACTGCATCTCTGCTGCTTAAATTGTCATTGGTGCATTTCTTCCTCCACTCTGATTGGTTCTTTGTTTATGACTGTCCTGGAAGGACCTCACTCTGTATCTCACTCTCAGCCTCCACTGGCCAGACTTCCATAGCCTCCTTGTATCAAATATCAGCCTTTTCTTGTATCTAATTGCTGTTCTTGTTTCTTGCCTGATATAACACTTCTTCCCTACTTCTGATTCTTGTTGAGGCATAACATGGTGTGGGGATAAGAATTCAGTAACACTTGTCTGGCGCTTCCAACCCTGTTATTTTTCACGTAATTCCCATGAGTCACCGCAATGTTTTGCTTTTGCAACAGTTTGAGAATACTTCAATTCTAGTGCTTCCTTGGCTTTAGCTCTCCCCAAGCTCCTGATGCACAGGTGACTGCTAGGGTGAGTACTGTAGAGTTTTAAGAACATTGCTGCCCATGGAGGAGTGCCTATTGGCCTTTATTTCTAAATTAAGTCCTGTGCCCAGGGAAAGATAGTGGGCTTTCATGTTCATTGATTTTTCATGGATGGCATTGTTGAAAAACATTATTTGCAAAGGTTGTGCATTAATAATCACAAGTGTCAGGACAAGTGTGTAGTATCTAGGGCTACAGAAGGTTGCAGGGTTTAATGTGGAATGTGGGACTCAAGAGGTTCTAAGAGAAGCGGTTGAGTGCAGATAGCAGTTGGGCGGCTGAGGCGTTCATAAATTATATTGAATCTAAATAAATGTTTCATCAGCATTTCTGAAGCCTTTTTCACATTGGTGACGATTTGAGGAAGAGACAAGAACTCAACACCCTGATCGGTCATCTCCTGTCAGCAGGGCTGGTACTAGGATTCATGGGACCCTGGGCAGAATAGGAACATGCGGGTCCCTATAATTTGAATAGGATTTAATTTCACAGGAAGTGACATCATAGGAAGTAATTTCAATTGGCCATTAAATATATTGATATTGATATTGTTTATTGATATTGTTTATAGAGCATGCCAATGTCCAATGGTGTCTTGGCGCTGAAGTCTGCAGCTGTAACAGTAAATAAAGCTAATTGGGCATAGTTGAAGAAAGCCAGGTTTTTAGTTGTTTTCTGAAACAGATACAATTTGACTGGGCTTTAAAATGCAAAGGGTTTTTGTTTCAAAGTTTGCAAGTTGCTTTGTTTATTTTAGGTGTTTTCACTGTTCACGAGGGGGCTGATAGAAGAGCCCCCCTAGGTGTGCACCATATGAACTTTCTCTTAATTGTACTCTGGACCTATGTTATTCTCAGTACACAGTGCCTTGAAGGCTACTCCCATTTTTAATGAGAAGCTAGTGTAGCTCCAACAATACATGTGAGAAAATATAATTAATAATACTCATAAAATGCGTGTATATATATTTTACTTGTCTATTAAGTAGAAACACATTAAATGATTTAAAATTAGTTATTTTTCTATTGAATGGGATAAATGAAAATGATGTGCTAATCAGGAATCCTGGCACTAAGAGAGCTCCAAAGGAGAGGTGCAAACTTTACTAATGTGGAGAAAGGACAGTTTTAAATGTTTTTGCAAAAGATTGAAGTTACACCATAGTTCAAGAGGCAGAGAGTTTCAGTCTTGCACATCTTGAAAGGAGAAGGATCTACCTCCAATCAGGGACCTCTAAAGTTTCGGATGGCACAGGTATAGGATTCTGGAATCAACGTAAGGAGTGTTGTGCAACTAGAGAACCTTGTTTATGATGAAGTGCACCTCCTGTGTTGCAGTATTTCCTGTTTCTGAGTTTGAACATAATGTATATTTTCTGCAAAACAGTGAGAGCCCTTGGTATAAAGCAGACATATATTAATTTGATTGAACTATTTTAGACCTCCAATGTCTACACTTGAGTAGGAACACATCCCAAGGTGTGGAAAGGCTTCAATTGAAAAGAAAAGTAAATGGAACAATAACTTTTTTATAAATCACTTAATTTGACACATTTGCCGCTTTAAAAATATTTTTTATTAATAGCCAATTGAAACTAGTGACCTGATGAGCATTACAATTATGGCAGAAACAGTTGCAAAAATATTTTTTACCTGATTTAGCAGTAATGTTTACATTAAGACCCACATGCAAATGGTGAACAACCTTTACAACGCAACTTTTACCACGCAGTGCCTTTACGACACAACTTTTACAAGGCAAACCATTACAACGCATTGCGCTGGGGGGCGCTCTAGGATAGGGAATAGGTTTAATGTACTATCCAACACCTTCCCTACTATCCACGGGGAATGGAGTTGGAATAGTAAATTAAACTATTCACTATCCAGCACCCAAAAGCATTATGCGTTGTAAAGGTATTCGTTGTAAATACCGCGTTGTAAAGGCATGCGATGTAAAAGCATGCGCTGTAATGTCATACATCCCATGTAAATGGCGCATGCTCATGTTTTGTCCACTTTGAAGAGAGGAACCTCTGCATTTCAAAGTTTACCAGTTTCCCTGTCTCCTACCATTTTGCGTGGAATCTACTGCTCTTGCATCTTTGTCTTTTGAATGTAATGCCCTTCACCTCGTCTCTTCATCTCTCTACCAGCCTGTTCAAATTGATTGAATCAATCAATCAATCAGGTATTTATAAAGCACGCTACTCACCCGTGAGGGTCTCAAGGCGCTTGGGGAGGAGGGCGGTGTGCAGCTCCGGTTCAGTCAAAGAGGCAGGTCTTGAAGTTCTTCCTGTAGGTGCGCAGGGTGGGGGAGCATCTGATGTTGACTGGGAGCTCGGTCCAGGCTTTGGCTGTGATGTTATTTTATTTATTTTATTTTATTTGAAAGGTTTTATATAGCGCAGGCTAGACCAGGGGGTATCAGAGCGCTTTACATGAGTATCAGACCATAGATGCAGGTTACATCGTTACAAAGGTTATACAGTTATTAGAGCATAGCTACATCGTTACATGTTCGGCCGAGACAAACAGTAAGGGCATATGCGTAAGGGAAAAAGTAGGCAAGGGGAGAGATTCAGGGGGGAGAGGGTAGGAGCAGGTGAAGTAGAAAGCGAATGAAGGAGGGAAAGAGGACGGGGAGGGTGAGATACAACATGAAAGAAGAGGGGGGGTGACGGGGGCACAAACCGGTAGACTAGTAAAAGCTGCGTCCAAAGTCCAGTAAGCGGTGACCCCAGGGGAAGTGATATCATTCCCCCAACTCAGATGCCTTTACACAGTGGACTCTCTCAGAGGGGTCTCTGAGACTGCAAGGCCTACCTACTGGATCCTTCCCCAAAAAGGGGAGAGGGAGTGCTTTGGCAAGGGGTGCCATACCATGCATCAACTGTGAGTGGCTCCTTTAGCACTGTGGACTCTCTCAGAGGGCATCACTGAGACTCCAGAGTAAAAGTAGTTGGATCTTTCCCCAACAAGGGGAGAAGGAGTGCTTAGATAAAGGGCACAAGGGACAGGGGGCGTAGCAGGCAAGGGGAGAGATAAAGGGTGACTGAGGGTCAGCAGGATAAAGTCTGACAGACAGGACAAGAAACAACAAATTAGTGACTCCCTTCGCGCTCCGCCATTTTGCGCTGTCAGTTCCCAGACATCAATTGACCGCCATTCTGAAGCATCTCCACCTATGCAGTGATAGGGCAAGTTAAGCAGTCACATGTGTGGGCTAGATGCGGAAGAACAAACTGCTCTGGTTCTGCGGATGCGGGGGTCTCTGCCAGGGCAAGGTCAGCGAAGCAGAGGGTCGTCTTGGGTACATGGAAGAAGACTCTCTCATTGAGGTATTTGGTCTAATGTTGTGGAGGGATTTGTAGGAGTGAGTGAGCAGTTTGAACGTTACTCTCATCTCGAAGGGGAGCCAGTGGAGATCTCATAGGTGTTGGGTCATGTGTTCTTGCCGTGGGGTACCGATGACGAGTCTGGCAGCGGTGTTCTGGATGGTTTGGAGCTTGTGTAGGAGAGTTCTGTTGATTCTGGCATAGAGGGTATTGCCGTAGTCCAGTCTGCTGGTTATGAGTGCGTGGGTGACAGTTTTTCTGCACTAGGGGGATCCATTTGAAGGTCTTGTGGAGCATCCGAAGGCAGTTGAAACTGGTGGAGGCGATACAGTTGATCTGGCAGGTCATGCTGAGGGAGGAGTCAAGGATGATGCCAAGGTTCCATGCGTAGTCTGTAGGGGTAGGTGGACTCCCGAGGGCGGAGGGACAACAGGTGTTGTCCCAAGCGGAGGTGGATGGTCTGATGATAAGGACCTCAATCTTCTCTGAGTTGAGCTTCAGGCAGCTGTTTTTTTATCCAGGTTGCGACGTCCTTCATATCTTCCTGAAAACAGAGTCTGGTGTTTTCGGGGTTCTTTGAGAGGGAGAGGATGATACTGAGCCCATGCTGTCTGACGATGGTGGCAGGGGGGGCCATGTAGATGTTGAAGAGTGTGGGACTGAGAGAAAATCCTTGGGGTACTCCGCAGTTCATCTCTGTGGGTTCGGAGAGGAAGGAAGGGAGTCTGATCCTCTGGGTTCTTCCGGAGAGAAAGGATCAGATCCAGTTGAGTGCGGTTCCTCGTATATCAGCACCGTGAAGTCTGGCTGGGAGGGTGCCGTGTGAGACGGTGTCGAAGACTGCGAAGAGGTCTAGTAGGATGAGGGCCGTAGTGTAGCCCTGGTCAAGTAACATGCGGATGTCATGGGAGGCGGAGAGGAGTGTGGTCTCAGTGCTGTGGTTGCTGTGGAATCCGGGATGGAACGAGTCTAGGATGGAGTTGTCTTCGATGAAGGTGGTCAGTTGAGTGTTTACGAGTCTTTCGGTGACTTTGGCAGTGAAGGGGAGGAGAGAGATGGGCTGGTAGTTTTTCAGGTCCGTCAAGTCCGCTGTGGGCTCCTTGAGGTGAGGCTTGACCTCAGTCCGTTTCCAGTCATCTGGGAATATGCCGGATTCAAAGGAGGTGTTGATGGTCCATCTTAGTTCGGGTGCGGGGGCTCCTGAGTGGGTGTTCTTCATGGTTGCAGTAGTGTTTTCCACAGTGGCAGGGTTCTAGGCCCATTACATCCATCTCTCCTCTTCCATGGCTCCCTTTCTGCCAGCCTAGGGCTTATAAAAATGAGTGGGTCTCTAAAAGGGGTGTGGTCTATGTAATTAAGGGTGTAGCTTAAACACGTAATCTAAATTTCTGTGATTCCCATAGAGTTCAATCTGACTGGTACTTTGTTTCCTCTCTGGGCTTTCTTTGATTCCATCCAGAAATATAACACAACAACTGACATTCACCTAAAAACAGGCAGGAGTATTGCTTTTGTTAATGGCTGTTAGCTGTTTAGGATAAATGAGTAAAAACAATAACTTCTTCTACTTTCACTGTTTTGACCAATGCGTACCTCCTTCACACAGATTTGCACAGAATCACAACTGCAACTTGAATAGAGTACTGTTGCTCTGTGTTCTCTTCAGAGAGGCCATATTCTGAACACCTTTTTGACCCCCCAGGCAGGCAAAGTGAGAAAGTTGTACTGCCTTCAGCCTCAACTCCAAAGCTCTCAATTGTAGCCTGTTTTAAACACCTGGAGGCGCTTTACAAGAGTAATATGCTGTGAACCAAAATGCAGAAAGACACATCCTGGAAATACCTAGATTTCTTAAGGAATGCAAGATCAAGTGAAGCATGTGAACTACAAACAGGAACTAATTTGCTGCCATGTATTACCCTGACATGCATTGTCAGACAGGGACAGGAAATAGGCCCAACCACCAAAATAAAAGTGGACCCCATTAGTGAATTAGGCAGCTAGAAGAATGTTCCATATTTGCAAATTAGAGAAGTTTTTAACTTGTAAAGACAATCTGTATACAATTTTGTAAGGTATGGAAAACTGCATAGAATTGAGTTTTATGCAAGCAATGTTTGTTTTAGTATCACGAAAATCAACAGTAAGCTCATATGACCATAAAGCAGGCCAGTAAACAGCCAAAAAAAACTACATACTGACCTGACAGATTAGACCGTCGGGCACAGCCTGATTGCACCAGTCAGACCTTGCAAACGTGTTCTTCCTTCATCATGCAGAACTAGACCAGTTTTTTGCAGGCCAAGTAAGGACATGAATTTAGGACCAGATAGGAGGCCCGTTTCAATATCCATTCTAATTTACTGCCGGGTCTAAGCCGCTTTATGCCCTGCTCCAGCCACTCGTATATGCTGTGTCCGCTCCTCTGCCTGCACCTCTTGTCTCACTGCCATACTCACACCTGTCTGCTCCTCTCCCATCTCACTTTGTTCTGTTTGTCTTACCCTTTTTTCTCCCCTCTGTGCTTCCTTTCCCAGTTTTCCCTCATCCTAGGTGAGCAGTTTTCATGTGACGGGACGTCATCCTATCCTTTGTTATGCGCCCTGCAGGATATCCTGCTTTTCATTCATAAAGGGGCAGGGCGCCTCACATGTAAGGGCACTTTAGGTACCTGTCTAAGGGCTGCAATCATCATGCAGATGCAGTGATTAGGCCAAGAGAGAGGGACCAGCAACTCTTGGCTTCTTAGGGGGCCCCTGGGCCTCGAGATTCTGAAGTTTTTAAAGGTGCGGGCCCCACTGCTGCGAGCAGACGCAGAGCCCTGGGCAGCTGCCCATGCCTAGCGCCGGCCCTGCCTGTCAGTGTGACCCTCCGTCACACCGTGGAAATCAGGAAAGGTGAGGGCGAACACATTGGGAAGAATACCGGTGAGTACGGACAAACTGCGAATTCAAACACCCATGGACATTAACTCGGACTGGCATTGGGGGGACTGTGCTGGTGAAAAAAGTTGCTGCTACACTGTTTCTGTTTTTGTTACATGGAGCAGATATTGCAGCACTGCTGCAAAACCGGCCCTCAGTAACAAAAATTGTCTCCCACCGATCTAAAACCAGCCCTCTCTGGCCCTGCCGGTGAGGTGAAAAGACTGGGGATCTGCCCAGGGTGGTTGAGCCATTGGGCACTTGCTGTTGAGAACACCCTACACCTTGCCCTATTCAAGTGAAGGCCTGTAATAGTACCCTCTTGTGAGAAGGTCAATTGGGTGAAACACCGGCATTTGCACAAATTTAGTGGTGATTTCCATCGGGTAGTGCCAAGGATGTGAGATGGTAATAGTGGTTTGTGAATCGCTGCGGTATACAACTAGATGGGTGTGCGGTAGTCCTGAGATGAGAGAAGGGCAGCAGCAGTGCGAAGAGTGCACACAAGTGTGGCAGCTATAGAATTGAAAAGGGAGAGCTGTGGAGAAGAGCAAGTGTCATCGAAAGCACTCCTACCTAAGGGAACATCGCTGCGTGGAGTGGCCGTGAGTGCTGCAGCTATAGCTCTGACAAGGGCGAGCTGTGCGGTAGATTGTGTGTCATCAAAAGAGCTCCTACCACAGGGAACATCGCATCATCTCCAGCCCAGGGGTCTCCCAGTAATTCTATACTCACCATGTTGGTTCGCTATAAGAAGCCTGATCAAAGGAGCTTTATGCGGGCTTCAGAAGACGCACTTTGACAAATTGACGATAAAGACACTACCCTATGGAGTAAAGGGGAGGAGCTAAAAGCAGAGAGGAAAGATATAGAGATCTCATTGGTTAATAGTTGCACATCTTCTAGGGTTAGAGGAAAGACCCTAAGGGAAGTAAAATTCGGCTCACATCATCTGGGGACAGAGTAAAGAATCTCGGGGAAGCCTGTTTGGTCTTCATTTGACCTAATCAGAGTTACAGTGGATTTTGCAGGGATTTTGCATCTCCTTGGGGGCATGCGTTTAAAGTAAAGCCCAATAAATCTTCAAAAGACATGGACTGGAAGTGAGCTACACGTCTCTACATACAGATACCAGTTGGGGATTGATGTACTTCATCACTGAACCTGGGTGTATCATCGGGCACTGGAAAAATCGGGTGACTCGTCGGGCAATGGTCGTTCTTTGGATCTTAATAAGTCAATAAGTCAATTCTTCGTAGTAGGCTATAAGGCCCTAATTTTATAGAATGCAGAATATAAGTCTTCTTCAATTTTTAATGTCACCAGGGGAACCAGGATTGAAATGGTCAAATGGAAAAAAGTATTTTCCCATTTTGCTAGGGTGTGTGAATTGACACCGAGTGTGGAAAGAAAGATCTCTTTGCTTCTTGATTGCCTGAGCCTGGAGGGAGAAGAAGTATTTGAGCATCTTCATGATTAAACAACGAGGAGGCGGAGGGATTGAAAGAGTTTGATGTGTGAATAAAAAAATTGGACAAACTTTTATTTGCCTTAGGACAGCATGATATTAGAGCGATATCAATTTGGGAGGAGGGTTCAGAATGCACAAGAGTCAGCGGAGAACTATTATCATGCATTTTCGGAAGCTTGCTTCATCGTGTGAATTTGCATGTGAAGGAGTGGATCAGGGACCAATTTATGTTGGGATGCAACATAGAGAGAGATTGGGATGAGTTATGGTAAAAATATGACCCCCAACCTAGATGAGGTAATTCTAATAGAAAAGAAAATAGAATATTCCTTAGCATGTGGGGAGGTAATTAAGAAAGAGAACCACAAAGAGAATGGACCCTCAGGAAGAGAACAGGTGCACAGTGTAGTTAAGGCCAAAAGTGAATGCACATGAAAGAAGAAATTCACAGGAAAGTGCTTCAGATGTGGTGTGGTGGCTATTTTGCTAATGTAAGAAGTGCCCTGCCACGCGGTGGTGTGATATTCATGGAGGGTTAAGGGCCACTTTGCAAAGAACTTGCAAGTTGAAAAACAAGAGCAACAGTATAAAGGAAGTGTGGGTTGATGGAGAATGTACTGGCAAATGTGATTATGATGAATTGCAGGTGGACACAATATTCTTTCAGGTGTGTGAACAAGGAAAAGGGTGTGGGCCAGATGATATAGTACAAGTAACTGGATATAATGTGAAAATGTTTATCGACTCGGAGTAAAAATAACTCTTGTTTCTTGGGAGAAATTGGCTAGTAGAGTGAGTTTATTCAAGCCAGACATTAGGCAATTTTCCTATGGAGGGCAACCCATCAAATTGGTGGTTGACTTTGTCGGTGAACGGGAATATAAAGGACAGATTACAGCAGAAAATGTTTATGTGTCATGCATAGAGGACAGCATAATCAGTTGGCACCAGCAGGCTGAGTCGGAGGTGATGCTGGACCCCAATAGTACACCTCCTCTCCTCTTAAGGAGGAAGGATGTTTCAGGGCATAAGGATGCACAGAAGAATGGTGAGGGTTCAGAACTGGGTACAGTGAGGTTAATGCAAGGGGATGCTCAGTGAGGACTGAAGAGTTCTTGGCAAAACTAATTTCCTGAAATATTCTGTGATCGGATGGGGTGTCTCACAGAGTATACTCGAGATAATTTTGAAAAAGAATGCAGTGCTGGTTGCCAATAAGGTGTGGGGAGTTACCCTTACCATGAGACAACCTATGAAAGATGAGTTAGAAAGATTTAAAAGAGATGGGATATTTGAGGAGGTGGAAATGTCGAAATGGGTAGCGTCGTAGTGTTGGCTCAGAAGCCTGCTGGTCAGATTAGGTATTGTGTGAACCTGAGAGGATTGAACAGGGAGGTAGGGGTGGATGTATTCACCTGTCAGGTTAATGACTTTTCTGACCCGAGGGGAAATGATGAGTGGTCCGACATACCCTGGCTTCCAGGGTCTGATGCTGCCTCCACTAAGTTTGTTGTTATTTCTTTTCAGGGCGAGACAAAAAGTGAAGCAGAAAACACAAGGACAGATGCTCTATTCTCAATGTACAATGTAAGTACATTTAAAGAACCAATCCCAAATACCTAGAGAGAGCATAAGCCTTTTACAATCCCAGAACTGGAGCATTACAGGTGTAGGCCCTTACAGTTTATCGATGACCCGTGAGAGAGAGAGAGGAGGAAGAAGATGACAACAGAAGCAGCTGGCGGGAGGGTCAAGCGGATCGAGGAGGGAAGATGCCAAACACCAGAGAAGAAGCCAAACCGACGAAGAAGTTATAAGGAGGAGTATCAAACAGGGTACCGGATCAGGAGTAACAAAGCCTGGAGGCCATCCTTTCCAGAAACCACCCCGCCGCGCTGACCCAAGCATCCTGGGACTGGTTTTGGGGCATCACCCTTCATTATCCAGGCTAGCTTGAATCAGCATTCTGTCCATCAATTGTGCCACTGAAGTCAAGCTAGTCTGGCTGATGACAAGTGATGCCCCCAAAACCAGTCCCAGGATGCTTGTTTCCAGTCCAGGGAGGACCTGTCCTGGCAGTATTGGTCTGGACTGTTCCCATGGGTTTAAACAGGAATGGCATGGGGAGCAAAAAAGGATTGATTTAGGCCAAAATCTCTGTCCTGGGGTGAATGTTTGACATTGACCAGCATTCTGTCCATTAATTGTTCTCTTTGTAATTGTAATGTTTTAGCATTTGTCCAAAGTGATGTATGTGGGACTAAGGATAGTTTATACTTATATGGCAATTTGATACATCAGTTTATCTTTTTAATTCACTGTATTTCTCAGATGGTACCATGGAGTACCCATTGATGCTAGCCAGGAGTCCAGAGGGCAGCTCTTGGAGATTGGAACACACTCAAGCAGAGGCCAGCAGCAGGGCTCTGGCATGTCCAGTCAGGTCCAGTTGATGCTGGTCAGCTGGGTAGTAGCCTCTGAGAGCTTGTTGTTTCATAGTAACTCAAACATGAGGTTAGCCAACTGACCCATGAAGTAGCTCTGGTAAGGCTGGATTCAAGACAAGCAGGTCTAATCACCTTCGTCAGACAGCAGAGGAGTCCTTCTGAATCTTCCACAGGTCCAGAAGTGTTCTGATGAGAGGCTGTAAATGCCTCACTCTTATACCTGGTGCCAGCCTACCCCCAGAACTGGTCCTGGTCAGTTCCACCCCTTCCCCTGGTCTTGACTCCAAAATCTCTAGGGTGACATGGGCAATGACAGGCCTGGTGTCAGGTTCCTTTGTGAGTGCTGCTGGCAGGATCCTTTGTAGTGTAATCTGGCAGGTCCCTGCTCATCCACAGCCATCCTATTAGGAAGACCCACTCCCCTCACACCTAGGCCTTCTTTCATCACATTTCTAGAAAGAATACACAACCTACAACAGAGAGCTATTCACAGTCATGTGACCCAGAACACTGGCGGAAAGGCACAGTTGATTAGGGCAGACAAATGCCAACTTTCTAAAAGTTGTAACTTAAAATCTGACTTTACCATTAAACTGGATTGTAAATTACAATTAATTTGAGCACCATCTGGTCCCAAACTGATGTTAGCACTTACACAGGGCCTAACTTTGAGTGTGGCGGAAACCCACAGTGGCGGTACGGCTACTGCCGCACCGGTGGTCCGACCGCCCTGGGCAGCCAGACCGCCATGAGACCGCTGCTGCCGCCAGGGATCCACAATCTCTGACAGTCTTGTAGTGGTCAGCGACGCTAATATGTTGGTGATGCCGCTGAGGCTCCGCCATACATAGTAGGATTTTCCCCACTGCAACAGCTTTCATCGTGTTGAGTCCACCTTGAAAAGTGTGGTGTTTTTTTTAAATTTGTCCTCATGTCAGCATGGCATCTTACAAGTCAAGGACCATATCTCGGTGCCATTTTATCGTATGGACCCTTGCCTCTTCTCAGCCAAACCCTTGAAGAAGGTTCTTTTATCCCAGAGGATAGACACCTTCCAACGTTAGTGCTGTAATCATAGGACACCTGGAATTAAAAAAAAGGCAAGAAGAAAAGAGGCATCCCATCTAGCCCGACCAGTCGGCGAAGGGTTTCCACACTTCTCTTATTCGCGGTAAGTTGCCATTTGTTGTTGTTTTACATATCCACCTGGCCGGTGCCAACCAACTATTAGGATGAGGTGGTGCAATATCTTTCCAATATTTGCATATCTCTCGCCGAGCCAACAATATCAAATAGAAAAGCAACTCTCTTGAAGTCTTATCAAGCGCTGTATCCAGATCACAGTGTACCCCAAAAAGCACAAGGGTCATTGACAATGTTAGTGATGTCCTCAGGATGTCACAGAGAGTAGATTCTACCACTTGCCAATACTGTTCTATTTCAGGACATGTAAAGAAAATATGTATATCATTGGCTTTTGGTGATTTCCATCTATTACAGCTGGGAATTGGTTGAAGTTCAAACTTGGCTAATTTATACGGTGTCCAATACAATCTATTTATTGTGAAGATATTATGTCTTTTAAGATTTGCTGGTGTGACTAGAGAATATACCACTTTTAAAGAGCTCTTCTAGGATATCTTCTTCCTGAAGTATGTCTTGCCAGATAGTATATGGGAGTCTAGTTACTTATCTTCCGCTTCCCCCAATTGCTTATACCACTTGGAGACGGCGAACATGGCGGTCACGAGGTAAACGGCCGCGGACCGCCGGAGTGAGGAGAAGCGTATCGACCAAGGAAACTCCGCACTGAAGGCTCCTCCTCCCCCCCCCCACCCGGCCGGTAGAACATGCCCTCGGGGATGTCTGCTGCCTGGGGATGACGCTTTGACATGGAGCAGAGCAGCAGCTGATCTGGGGCGTGTGTGGGCGGTTCGTGTCTTTGCACGTAGAGGCAGAGGCAGCACAAGTTGGTCAGTGAGTGGTGAGAATAGCAATTCCCACCTGCAAGACGGCAGGATTTTGGAGGTACAGAGGGTGAAGAATACATCGGATGGGAGAGGGGACACTTATGTGAATGCAGTATTGAAGCAGAAGCAGAAGGTCAGTGACTTAAGGGGCCTGGGCCCCCTTTGTGGGCAGGGGGAGGTCTGTATGGAGGAGTATACGGGGCCACTGGATAAAACAAACTCCCTACCTGATAGAGTTTCTAGATACAAGCCGCGCGCACGGACTGTGGGAAAACCCGGAGTGAGTTCAGAACTGTTTACTCCTGCAATAACAGAGGCCCAATCTACTAAAAAAGTAGTGCAACATACAACTTTAAAATCTGGTCAAACAGTCAGGGAAGAGCCCCCGAGGCAGGGGGAAAAAAATATCGCCCCCCCAGGTCAGAGTTACTCCCTCCCTTAAAACCTTCTATAAGGTCATGTCCCACTCAACCTCGCTTCTTACCCCAATGGGGGTGGGAAAAGCGACCCTGGGGGGTGAGACTCAGGGGAGACCAGAAGGGAAGGGAAGTGTGGGTAATCCCCTCGAGAAGCCTATTTCAATACCAGTAATATCAGTAAGCGGAGGAGACAGGAAAGTAGGTAACTCCTTACAAGACTCCATTGGAAGTAATTTCCAGTTGCTGACACAGAATAGGTATGCCGCCCTCGAAGTTGGAGGGGAAGTCAGAGACGGAGAAGTGGATGCGGATAGAGACGGGAGCTCCACACAAGAGGGTTACCCTCAGGTAGCACCGACACCAGCTCCAGTCATATTAGCCACATTAGTCACATCGACTACACCAGTTGTACCAGATGCATTAGCTACACCAAGTATCACTCCTGAGACCGAAGTCGGGCCCGGACCTAGGTCTGGGAACTTAAGTCCTTGTAATGAAACTGACCTGGCTTCCATATTACTAGGATTAAAGGAAGAGATCAGTTCCAGATTTAAAAAGTCGGAAGCAAATCAAGCTGATATACAAGCCTCTTGTACCTTTTTGGCACAAAAACTGGATGAAGTTGTAGTACGTACTAAAGTGTTGGAGGAGGAGGTAAAGGTATTGAGACATGATATCTCTAAAAATTCTGAGGGAGTGGAAAAGTTAACTAATGAAAATATAGGACTCAGGGCGGACCTGGAGAGAATAGAGAATCATATTCGAAGAAACAACCTGAGCGTTTTAAATATTCCCGAGGCAGAAGAAGGGACGGATATAAAGTCCTTTATAATTAAAATGCTCTGCGAAAAGGCACTAAAAGATAGGCCAGACATTAATTTGGACTGTGAAATACAACGTGTCCATCGCGATCCCTTCAGACGGAACCCTCAGAGGCAGAAGCCAAGGAAAATTCTTATAAATTTCCTATCACACTCTGTTACAGAGCTAATACTATCAGCGGCCCTCAGAAGTGGCACGTACTCATTTCGAAACTTTTCTTTTAGCATTAGGTCGGATGGTTGCCGAGCCACAGACTTGAAATAATGGGAACTTGGCAAAAGGATGGATGAACTCAATAAACTTGGGGCCAAGGCCCAACTAAAGTTCCCGGCAATGCTTAGAGTAATGTGGGACAATCAAATGCGGATCTTTAGGTCAGTGGAAGAGGCAGACGATCTAATAGCCACTATAAAAAGGAGGGGCAATCTCTGAAAAAACCTTGATAGGAAGGCGCATATAATGGTTTAAAATATCACAAACTATATGAATTGATTATACGATGGTATTGATAGAGAAGCATTCTAGTAGTAGGGAGGGGAAGGGGAGAGCCACTTTCTATACGTTTATTTCTTCTTTTTTGTTTCTTTCTTAATTTTCTAAGTCTCTTTTCCCACATCGTTGGGGAAAGTCCTCACTCCGGAGGCCCAAATAGGCATTTGTATGCCTGAAGAGCAAGGGAAGGTTCCCAAGGGTAATGGGGGGGTGGGGAGGGGTGGCGGTGGTGGGGGGGACAGGGTGGGGAGCATTTGGGAAAAATAAAAAATCGATCCCCATGACAGTTTGTTAGGCTTGTCAGGTTTAAATAAGGACATAAATCCATGTAGAGATGAGCGGGTATGAGACCACCCTACAGGTGTTAACCTGCAATGTAAATAGTATTAGATCTAAGGCTAGGCAGAGATTAGTCTTGAATTATCTGGAGGAGTCTAAAGCACAAGTTATTATACTGCAAGAAACCCATATAACGGCAAGGGAAAGTAGGGAACTATATGCTAAGATAAAATGGATCGAGGGCTATGCAGTCTCAGAACAAGCTGAGTATTGTAAGGGTGTGGCTACATTGATTAGGGGGGGTTCTGGAATCAGCCTAATAGCCCATAAAAAGGACAGCACAGGAAGGTGGGTATAGCAACTTTAAGATGTGCCAGCACGGTATTTACCTGTGTGGCTTATTCTGGGCCAAATGTAGACGACCCCAAGTATATAATCGACTTGCACTTGCTATTAGCTGGCGTTTCTACTCCTATTATTATTGGTGGAGATTTCAACCTCTACTAGATCCATCATTAGATAGATCCAATTATAGGGCTAGTGGACAGACTCAGGCACCTAAAACAAGGCAAGCCCTGAAGCACATGATTTATGAGATGGGGTTGGTGGATGTATGGAGACAGGTAAAAGGGCAAAAACAAGGGTATACCTTCCATAGCAACAAGTACTCCCACTTTTCTAGATTAGATTACTTATTAGTAGATCGAGTATGGGTGGGGAAAGTAAAAGACATAAGTATTCTACCAATCCATATTTCTGATCATGCCCCGGTTAGCACTACATTAGTTGGGGTGAGAACAGCCTTAATTACAAGATGGACTTTAAAAAGATCAATTCTACTAAAGGCTGAGGTCTCCAGTATTGTGAGGAAAAGGACTAAGGAGTTCTTTAGAGAGAATGCCCGCTCTGCCTCTTTAAACATAATATGGGACGCCTTTAAGCATATATGCGAGGGTTATTACAAAATCTAGCATCATACCTAAATAAATGTGACAAAGTTAAATTGAAGCATCAGGAAGAAAGAGTTGGGGAATTGGAATTAATGGTGCATTCTCTTGAGCCCTCTAAGCATGTCAAGTCCCTAATTAAACAACTGGAAGAGGCAAGATTAGATTAGAGGATGGCCTTAGAGGTTAAATGCCGTGAGAAGTGGGTGACAGGTAATATGGATCTATTTGAGTATGGGGAGAAAGCAGGTGCATTGCTAGCCTGGAATGCTAGGGCCGATAGGTCCAGGTACTATATCCGAGAACTAGTTATCAATGCTTATGGGGACATTTCAAATAATGAGGATGAGACCAAGGCCTGTCTGGTCTCCCTCTTTTCAGAATTATATACTGAGGAAATAAGACCAGAAGAAGCTACAGTAAAAAACTGTTTGGATAAACTAGATCTACCGGTCCTCTCAAGAGACGGTAGAGAGATAATGGAAGCAGAAATAACTGAAGGCGAAATTAGAGAAAAAATTAAACATCTAAAAAGAGAGAAAGCAGCAGGCCCGGACTCCTTGCCAGGAGAAGTATATAAACTAATTGCAGAAGAAATAACCCCAGAAATGGCGGTTCACTGTAGATGCTGCCAAGGCATTCGATCGTGTATGTTGGACATTCTTACGGGTGGTGTTGGAATCAATGGGCATCAGTATGGGATTTATGAAGGCCATAAAAATGTAGACCAAAGCCCTCCAGCCAAGGTACTGGTAAATGGAATGTTTTTTTTTTGTATTGTATTTATTGAAGGTTGCACAGGTAATCACAGCAGGTACATATTGCATCATCATTAATAAACAGGAAACCATTGAGGATTGCAATTATTGCTGTTGCACCGTAAATACAAATAACAAAAATATTTCTTTATTTAACTCAACAAACCAAGAAGAAACCAGCCATCGTCAGTACACAGAGCAAGCAGGTAGGTCAATCACAGCATAGCGTACAGAGTGTGAAAAAGCATAGCAAAAATACATTCCTTATAGAGTCAATGCGGGGAACGAAGGACCACTCATATAGTGTCAGACATACACAATAGCAGGGGCGTAGCACAGTGACTGTCAAAGTGGTGCTAGCGCCGGGCTCGTCAGTGACATGCAATGATTCTGCGGAGATAGCATACAGGTCAAGTCCGCAGTCCCATCGCGAGACTAGGTCATCTGGTCTGCAGCCACAGCTTGAGGGGATGCATCTCTATTACGTGACCACTGCAGGAAAGGTTCCCAAATGTCTCGCGGCCGAGAGCCCGTCGGCATCGGGTCCCAATACACCCCCAGCTGCGTGTGTTCATAGGTCACATCCGATAGCCAATCCACAAATTTAGGTCGTGTTTTGCTTCCCCATTTTACGGCCACCTGACGTTTCGCGTATAGCAATAGCAAAGCATGCAGTTTTCTACTCTTGGGTTCAGTGCGTGCCACCCATCCTAGTATACCAAGAAGTGGGGTAGGACAATCAGTTCTGTGCAGTATCTGATTAATGGCTACAAAAACCCCTGACCAGTACTCAGAGAGCACCGCGCAATCCCAGGCTACATGCAGAAAGGAGGCACCCTCCGCCCCACATCTCCAACACCTGCTGTCTTCTCTAAGGCCCATGCGGTGTAAGGCTAGTGGAGTGCGGTAGAACCTGTGTAAGAATTTAAAGTGAATTAAGCGAAGTTTGTAATTTGGGGACAATTCCGACAATTGTTTACAGCAAAAGGACCACTGTTCGTCAGTCAAGGGCGTCTCAAGTTCTGCATTCCACAACTGTAGAGATTTAGGCACCACCACAGGGGATTGCTCCTGCATGGAGTTGTATAAGCGCGATACCAGTTTCTTCCTGGACGTTCTCGCCAACACGTTTTGGAGTGCATTAAGAGGCGGCGGCTGTTCTGGCAACTGGTCCCACATCGCTCTACAGGTGGATTTAAGTTTGTGATATGTGAACGTTTCCCCAAAGGACATGGGCTGGCCCTCCTCCCCAGTTGGAAGATCCAAAAACATACCCCCAGGGTACAAATCAGCAAAAGTGTATATCTTGGTCCCAGCTATAGAGATATCACCACCACTCACTTCCAAGCAGGGAAGCATGGGATTCTGTTTAAGAGGGATCGCAGGTGCATAGAGCAATGGCAAGGCCGCCCGTCTCTGTAGTTCGCGCCATTCCAAGCGTAGCATATCCGCTGTATCTATGTCCTTCGCAGGTCTAAGAGTTTTGCGATACAAGGCAACGCTCAATGGCAGTGGAGCCACCGCATCCATCTCAACCGCCATATGAGGTTGGTATGGTGTGGGGAACACCCAAAAGTGCAAGTATTGGGCCTGTGCGCAGAGTGCGTATAGGTGCATGTCAGGGGCACCCATGCCCCCCTGTCGCAGCGGCAGCGTCAATAGCGCCCACGAGAGTCTAGCTTGGCTTCCAGCCCACACCAAGGACAGTAGCTGGGACCGTACACAGGCGAAAAAACATTGTGTCAGCGGAATAGGGATGTTCGCAAATAGGTAAAGAAATTTGGGCAGCACAACCATTTTCGCCAACGCTATCCTACCAGCCATAGACAGGGGGAGTTTCGACCATATTGCCACCTTGCCTTCCAGCCAGGCCACCGCCTTTTTTAAAATTTAGGGTCCAGAGGTCCTGGAGGTTCCGGCTAATCCAGATGCCCAGATATTTAACTTCATCTGCCTCCCACTTTAAAGGATAGTCGGAGTGCACTTCCGCGGTGTTGTCAGTCAACGGAAACATTACCGATTTAGACCAGTTTACGTTAACACCAGAAAGTCCACCAAATTTAATAAATTCTCTTAGGAGGGGATTCAGATTTGCTGCGGGGTTGTTCACATAGAGGGTGACATCGTCGGCATAGAGTGAGATCAGCAAGCTTCTGGAGCTGAGCCCTATACCTTTAGTTGCATGATGTTGCCGGATTCTAGCTGCTAATGGCTCCATGGCGATTGCAAAGAGCAGGGGGGAAAGTGGGCACCCCTGCCTTGTCCCCCTTGAAATCATGAATGGGTCAGATATCATGCCATTTACCCGCACTCGGGCTCTGGGGGCGATGTAGAGCAGCCGGATTTGATTGATGAACAGCAGACTGAAGCCCATGCGCTCTAGAATGTTGAATAGATATGGCCATTCGAGGGAGTCAAATGCCTTTGTGGCATCTAAAAATATCGCCGCCGCCTGCACGTCTGGATGTAAATAGTGGAGTAGGGAGAATACAGTTCGTAGGTTGTGCGTAGTGGCACGGCCAGGTATAAAACCTGACTGGTCCCGTAGGGCCACCATCGGAAGCAAAGGCTGTAGCCGGTCGGCTATTATCTTTGCATATATTTTTACATCCACATTAATGAGGGATAAGGGTCTATAGGAGTCAAGGCGTTTTTCATCCTTATCTGGTTTTAACAGCGTTATGACCATAGCTTCTCTCATTGAGTCAGGCAGCGTCCCCACCTCCAGCGCCTCGGCAAATACCTCATGTAGCCTTGGGGCAAGCTCATTTACATACGTTTTGTAGAAGGCTGCAGTCAAGCCATCTGGCCCTGGAGCTTTATTCAGTGGGAGGGCTTTTATGGTGCCGACAATGTCTTCGATTGACACAGGGTGGTCCATGTACTGGCGGTGGGCATTGTTAAACCACACTAGTGCTATGGAATCTAGATAGGACGTGAGGGCATCAGTAGGTGCCGCGTGTGTTGACTTTTAGAGATTGGAATAGAATGTAGAGAACGCTTGTAGTATCTCACTCTGCCCTGTTATCAAGACCCCATCATCATCAAGTATGGTGTGCACATGTGTGGGTGGTGCAGTGCTATTGATCATTCTAGCTAGAGTTCGACTAGGTCTATCCCCTTCACCATATCTGCGCGCCTCAGCCTGTTTGTTTAAGAATTTCAGTTCGCGATGAGCCTCTTTAGTGAATTCTAGCAGTTTGGCCTTTAGTTGCGTGGCCGTTTCAGTGTAGGGTTAGTGCAAAAGAGTGCTCTAGAGTCTTCAGTTCTCCCTCTAGTCTAGCCATGGTGCCCCTGATGGACTTCAGGACCCCCGCTCTGCGCGCTATGCATTGACCCTTTATGACCACTTTGAAGGTGTCCCATAGAGTTGCTTCTGAAGTGACGGGCCCTCATTATTGACAAAGTAATCTTTTATATCCTAGCGTATCTCTTCGGTAAAGGCAGCATCTTGCAGCGCAAGTGGCGGAAGGTGCCAGGTGAAAGCTCTCGTGGGGGCCCCAGGGATCTCAATTGCCAGGAGGCACGGAGCGTGGTCAGAAAGGGACCGGGCCAGGATACCAACATCCATGGTCCAAGTGGCCACGTCCTGTGACACAAACCAAAAATCCAATCTAGACCAGGCAGCGTGGTGTGCAGAAATGCAGGTACCTAATCTTGCGTGTGCGTTTCGGGTCCTCCATACATCCAGTAGACCCCCTTCACTGATTATGTCACGTAAGGCCTGGCTCGCGCGGGGGTGCAGCTGTCTGGATGCGCCATGTCTATCTAACTTGTCGTCTATGAACACATTGAAGTCGCCACCCCATATGATCGTAGGGCAGTCGAGGATCGTTATCTGCGCCCACACCTTTCTAAAAAACAAAGGGTCATCAACATTTGGTCCGTACACAGCAGCTAATATCACAGTTTTGCCTAGCAGGGTACCATGAATTATCACATATCTGCCTTCCTCGTCGCTAAGCACAGTGTGTTCCTTCCAATCTATGCCCCTGCGCACAAGTATAGCGACACCTCTAGCATAATTGGAGAAAATGGCCGAGTATGTAGATCCCCATCTCGAGTGTCTAAGCCTTAAAGAGACTGTAGAGTTAATATGCGTCTATTGTAAAAAACAGATGTCGATATCGTGGGGTAGCAAGTAACTGTGCATTAATCTAGCTTTCCTACCATCATTAAGACCCCGAATGTTCCATGTTAAGACCTTCGTCACACCCATCGACCCCTGTTCGAGCCAGTGAACACGAATATTGATTGACTCAGTGTGGAATTCTGTACAATGCATCGTTGGTGTGTACTCATTAGGCACTGACCATTAGCCAAACTATCCCATTCCCCAAACCTCCCCCCACCCACACCAACCCCCCAATCAGGTTGTGTATAAGCCCCCCTAAGTACGCTAACAGTGGCGAAACAATAAAACTGTTAAGTCATGGGAGACACCCCTGGGAGGCGTCGCAGTCCGAGCATACTCCCCTGTTTGCACAGGGTGGCTGCATTGTTATAAGCCGGTATTGCAGTGTGCAGATTGCGGCCCCCACTCAGTTAATAGGAATAGGAACAGTAAAGAGGGCCCACATTATTCAACAAGAATAGAAGAACTGCAACATCCAAGCCCCGGCTGACCCCAATGCACCGGACAGGTCTATAGGAGCAGGATATTTAGTCAGTGCAACCAGCATGTGCAAGGCGGCGGGAGCCATCCCGCATCCAAATACAACTCCGCAGCAGGGCAAGAGCACTTCAGTCATTGTCACTTATGGACCCGCTCCTGTCCATCTCATTGCCTGCTTTCCTCCCTGATTTAGAGCCACAAATGTGTTTCGCAAATTTTAGCGCTGATTTGGCGTCAAGGAAGTGGTGCACCGTGCCATCATGCATGACCCGCAGCTTGGCCGGGTACAGGAGGGAGTATGGGACCGCGGCCTGGAGCAGTAGCCGTTTGGCAGGAAGAAATTCCTTGCGGGCCGCCTGCACAAGCGGCGTAAAGTCGGGATAAAAGGAAATGTTGTTACCTTTGTGCGTTATTTTACCCTTTTCTCTTGCGAGGCGCAGTATCAGATCTCTGTCCTGGTAGTTGAGGAGTTTCACTAAGATCGGTCACGGCGGGGCCCCGACAGGTGGTTTCTTCCAAAGTGATCTGTGCGCCCGCTCCACGGTGAATACCGGGGAGAGGTCTGGGTCAAAGATCTCGTGCAGTAGGTTGGCGATGAAGACCTCCATTCTCCCCATGGCTGTGGTCTCCGGAATTCCCGTGACTCTGATGTTGCTCCTGCGAGAACGAGCTTCCAAATCGCCGACCTTGGCGCAAAGAGCATCGACCTTGGTTTCTAGATTGTTGATATGTGTTTTGGTCTCCTGCTGGAATTCGTTGCATTCCGTGGATCTGTTTTCCAGGCTGTCCAGTCGCGTTTCATGTGTGGCCACCTGAGAGCGTACACTGTTTAATTGGGCCGTCATGTTATCGAGTTTGGCATCTATGCTTTTGAGGCTTGATCTTACCTCCAGCAGGAGTGCCGTGACATCAATGTCCGGAGGGGCCTCCTGCGTCGACCCCCCGCAGCCAGAGCGTCCTGCTCAGTTTGCTTGGTTTGCTTTTTTTGCTCAAATGCCAGCTTCGGCTGGCGGGGATCGCCTTTGCCCATGACATAAAGCACCCGTACACTATGTCTAGAACTGTCGCAGATATCAACACCAGCACAGCTCCGTCACAGGGCCACAGAGGAGGCGCAGTAGAACCTAGGCGGCGTCAGTAAAATCGGCAAGGCCTCGCTCCCCTGCGCGGCTCCGCGCCGCACCCACAGTTACAACAGCTGGGCAGCGTGCAAAAGGGGAGGTGCCATCACCAGGTGAACCACCTCAACCTGGCGCACCAAAGCAGCAAGAGGGTAGGTTCAGTGTGCACCGGAATGTTCCAGAGCCCAAGGGCGCACAGCCGTTCCCAACGCATCAGGGCGGTATGTGGAGATCTGAATGCACTCCTCTAAGAGGCTGGAACCGGCTCTCTGTCAGGCGGATGTCGTGGGGTACTCCCGCTATGGCCCGCTTTTAATGACAGGGACCCACGCAGAGGTACAAGGAGCGCGGCAGCCACACCAGGCGCGCGTACCTGCTATGTGTCCAGCGGGGTCCCGAAGCCGCATGCGGCGCCAGCAGCTCTCGCACGGCTCACCTCAGCGGAGGCACCACAGGGCGGCCAGATCCCCGCCGCTCGCAGCGTCAACACGCCTCAGCCCAAAATGGCGGCTCGTCTCCCCGCCAGTCCGCCGGGAGCCGCCGATAGATAGCCAGGCGAGTTGTAAAGGCGCCTCAGAAGAGCCACGGGTGCGCAGGGGTCCAGCAGGAGGGAGCGGTGATCTTATCTCTCCTCCCGGAAGCCTCCACAGCAATGTCTTTCGCCCGCGCTCTACACGAGCGGCAGGCCTGAGCGTCCCCGGGCTCGAGTAGCGGTCAGCATCGGAGGCGCGCCTTCAGCGTCCCCAAGCCTCAGCGCCGGTCAAATCAGTCGGAGCCTGTATCCTCGGCAGCTCTCCCCTCCGGGCCACGAAACTCGGGTCGATTGTGCCCAGGGTCATGTGAAGGCGGCAGGTGGTGGACTCGGGTCAGTATCTATCGATACCGGCAGGATTTAGTAGGATTAGTTCAGCAGCCGGCGGAGCTCGCCGATTAAAAGGCCATTTCGCAGCTCAGCCGGCCACGCCCTGGTAAATGGAATGTTGATTGAACTTGTTAAGATTACTAGAGGCAAAAGGCAGGGTTGCCCATTGTCCCCCCTCCTTTTTGATTTTTACATTGAACCGCTAACTCAGCTTCTGCTGAAAGACGGTCAGATAGTCCCTAGTTATTCACTAGGTTTTTTCAGCAAAATAGCCCTATTTGCAGATGACCTTATAATATATACCTCTGACCCAGATAAAATGATACCAAGGATGGAACAGCTAACTAAAGAATTTGGGGGAATGTCAGGGCATTTAGTAAATACCACTAAAACTGAGGTGATGGTGTGGAACTTGGACGGATGGGAAGATAGAAGATGTATGGGGATGAAATACTTGGGGATCAATATTATGAAACATATCAAGGATAGTCCAGCCAGGAACCTAATTAGAGTGGGAATAGAGATAGACAGAACTTAGGCTAGATGGAAAAACCTCCCTTACCATTTATTTGAGGGTGAATTTAATGAAAATGTCTATCCTCCCCAAATATTGTATATATTCAACTGTATCCCGTTAAAATTCTCCAAGGAAATGATAAGTAAAATTCAGGGGAAGTTAATTAGTTTTATCTGGGCCTCATGAGGAGTACGCCTTACATGGAAGAAACTAAGAAGACGACTCCATGGGGGTGGCCTAGCGTTACCAGATCTTAGGATTTATTACATGGCATTCCAATTTAAAAACTTTCAAATGCTTATAGGGGAACCCAATTTAACTACATGGGGACTAATACGGCGGGTAATGGTGAAGAAGTGCAGAGCAGCATTTCTGTATAAATTTGGGGCCCAGAAGTTTTTCAAAAAGGTAAGATTAAAAGTTTTGATGGCATCTCTAAATCTTTGGTTCACAATGAGAAAGATGCTAAACATAATATACTTCTCGGAGTTTGCCCCTATCTAGGAGTCACCCGGTACTACAGAATGCTTAAAAGATGGTTTGGCATTACCACTGAAGCAAGCCGAGTTAATGAAGTGGGGCGAACTAGTATTTGAAGGTAAACTGGTTTCCTGGGAAGTATTGAAAATCCGAACCGAAAATAAACTATTGAAATTCAAATGTATTCAGCTGAGCTCATGGCTTTCCACAAACTCCCAAGAGAAAGCATCATTCTGGGACTTCGAGAATGATATCCAAGATACAGGGGCAAACAATATAGAAAAGTGTGGTGGTGAGGAAACAAAGGGGATGCATGCAGTGGGGCACATGGTGTGCTAGGTTAATATTGCCACCTATTGGGGTCCCGAGACCCATTTTAAGTGAGATCGAACTTATGAAGCACCATTAAATGGTGTCAAAGGCCTTTTCAAAATAAATATTTTGGAGCAAGAAGGACTCTGGTATATCATCAGCTTGGGCCAGTACTACTTGCAGTTGCTGTATACAGTGCCAGGTAACATGGTTATGATTCAGAAAAGGGGGTGGTGATGGACAGAGTATCTGAATTAAGCAGAACACTCCTACCCAGTCAACAGATCAGGGCTTGATCCATCACCGTTTTTTAGCTCACTGCACCATCCCAGTTCAGAACCTGGCTACATGCAAATTAGTCTGTCCCTGGCCCAGTGCATCATGGGAACAGGGCAGACCAAACTACCAAGCCAATTCTTTACTGGAAAGGAAACAAGCTTCCGGCGACCGGTTTCTGGCATTTCAGCCGTCGTCGGCCCGGCTTGCTTGAATCCTGATGGTGCAGTGAGCAAGGGACTCACATCTGAGCATACCCTACCACGCTTTTGGTGACCAAAACGATTCAGAAAAGGGGGTGGTGATGGACAGAGTATCTGAATTAAGCAGAACACTCCTACCCAGTCAACAGATCAGGGCTTGATCCATCACCGTTTTTTAGCTCACTGCACCATCCCAGTTCAGAACCTGGCTACATGCAAATTAGTCTGTCCCTGGCCCAGTGCATCATGGGAACAGGGCAGACCAAACTACCAAGCCAATTCTTTACTGGAAAGGAAACAAGCTTCCGGGGACCGGTTTCTGGCATTTCAGCCGTCGTCGGCCCGGCTTGCTTGAATTCTGATGGTGCAGTGAGCAAGGGACTCACATCTGAGCATACCCTACCACGCTTATGGTGGCCAAAATGATTCAGAAAAGGGGGTGGTGATGGACAGAGTATCTGAATTAAGCAGAACACTCCTACTCAGTCAACAGATCAGGGCTTGATCCATCACCGTTTTTTAGCTCACTGCACCATCCCAGTTAAGAACCTGGCTACATGCAAATTAGTCTGTCCCTGGCCCAGTGCATCATGGGAACAGGGCAGACCAAACTACCAAGCCAATTCTTTACTGGAAAGGAAACAAGCTTCCGGGGACCGGTTTCTGGCATTTCAGCCATCGTCGGCCCGGCTTGCTTGAATCCTGATGGTGCAGTGAGCAAGGGACTCACATCTGAGCATACCCTACCACGCTTATGGTGGCCAAAACGATTCAGAAAAGGGGGTGGTGATGGACAGAGTATCTGAATTAAGCAGAACACTCCTACCCAGTCAACAGATCAGGGCTTGATCCATCACCGTTTTTTAGCTCACTGCACCATCCCAGTTCAGAACCTGGCTACATGCAAATTAGTCTGTCCCTGGCCCAGTGCATCATGGGAACAGGGCAGACCAAACTACCAAGCCAATTCTTTACTGGAAAGGAAACAAGCTTCCGGGGACCGGTTTCTGGCATTTCAGCCGTCGTCGGCCCGGCTTGCTTGAATCCTGATGGTGCAGTGAGCAAGGGACTCACATCTGAGCATACCCTACCACGCTTATGGTGGCCAAAACGATTCAGAAAAGGGGGTGGTGATGGACAGAGTATCTGAATTAAGCAGACCACTCCTACCCAGTCAACAGATCAGGGCTTGATCCATCACGTTTTTTAGCTCACTGCACCATCCCAGTTCAGAACCTGGCTACATGCAAATTAGTCTGTCCCTGGCCCAGTGCATCATGGGAACAGGGCAGACCAAACTACCAAGCCAATTCTTTACTGGAAAGGAAACAAGCTTCCAGGGACCGGTTTCTGGCATTGCAGCCGTCTTCAGCCCGGCTTGCTTGAATCCTGATGGTGCAGTGAGCAAGGGACTCATGTCTGAGCATACCCTTCCACACTTGTAGTGGCCAAAACGATTCATAAACGGGGGTGGTGATGGACAGAGCATCTGAATTAAGCAGAACACTACTACCCAGTCAAAAGATCAGGGCTTGATCCATCACCGGGTCAGACTAATTTGCATATGGCCAGGTTCTGAGCTGGGATGGTGTAGTGAGCTAAAAAACGGTGATGGATCAAGCCCTGATCTTTTGACTGGGTATGAGTGTTCTGTTTAATTCAGATGCTCTGTCCATCACCACCCCCTTTTCAGAATAGGTAACATGGTTAGGCATGAATCCGCACTGGTGTGGGTGTACAAGGATGGATATGACATGCTGAAGGCTACTGGCCTTCAGCGCTGTTATTGGTAGCAGAAACGGCCTTCAGTGGTGATAGTGGGAGAAGTAAAGGGAAAGGATGTATGCAGTAGTATGGTGTGTTAAACTTTATTGTATTAGGACCAGTTTAGAAAGATGCAGGTTGATCCCAGCAGGTGTCTTTCTTGTAGCATAAGGATGAATGATTGAGATGTTTAGTATATTGGAGGTCTGCTGATCTCTTGACTGGGTCCAAAAGTCTATTTACAACCCATTTTAAGGTTGTATGGGCTGACATGGGGGTATTTCCATTGTATAGTGCTCCCCCTAACGGGGGTGGCCAACGGTGATGAGGTTGAGACAAGAGTGTCCAAAGAGCACATTTACGGATCAAGGTTTCATGGGTGCAATGTGTATCAAGGGCATCATATTGGCGAGGCAAATCAAAACAAAAACACAACTGAACAAAATACCCTACCCTCAACTATCTCCCCTCCCCACACTTCTTTCCCTGGAGCATCTGACACCACCTCCTTCCTCTCCGGCAGAACCCAGAGCCTCCCCCCTTCCGCTCCGAAGCCACCAAGATCATCTGCGGTGTACGCCTTGGATCATCCCTCAGCCCGACACTGTTCAACATCTACGTGGCCCCGCTCAGCACCAAGGTCCCCCTCACCGCCAAAACTAACCTCCACAAAGGGGTGAAAGCCATCGCCGAATGGATGAAGAACAGCCGTCTGAAGCTGAACTCATACAAGATGGAGGTCCTCATCCCCGGCTCCACCCCCTCAGCCTGGGACAACTCCTGGTGGCCGACCGCCCTTAGAGCTGCACAGACACCCACCGGCCACGCTCGTAACCTGGGGTTCATCCTCGACCTAACGTTCTCCATGACCAAGCAAGTCAACGTCTTCTCCTCTTCCTGCTTCATCACCCTCCACATGCTCCGCAAGTTCTATAGGTGGATCCCCACCAACACAAGAAGAACTGTCACCCAGGCCCTTGTCAGCAGCAGGCTGGACTATGGAAACGTCATTAACGCGGGAGCACCGGCCAAACTGCTGAAATGACTACAGCGCATAGAGAACGCCTCAGCCCATCTGAACCTCGACATCCCTCGACACAGACACATCACAGCCCACCTGAGAGAACTGCACTGGCTCCCCGTCAACAAGAGGATGACCTACAAGCATCTCACCCACGCACACAAGGCACTCTACGACACAGGATCAGCATACCTCAACAGTCAACGCACCTTCTATACCCCGAACCGCCAGCTCCGCTCCACCGATCTCGCTCTCACCACCGTCCCCCAGATCTGAAGAATGACCTTCGGTGGCAGATCGTTCTCCCACCTCGCCGCCAAGACCTGAAACACCCTCCCCATCCTCCTACGGCAGACCCAGGACCTACTAACCTTCAGGAGGCTACTCAAGACCTGGCTATTCGAGCAGTAGCAGCACCCCCGTACCCCCCCAGCGCCTTGAGACGCTTACAGGTGAGTAGTACGCTTTATAGGTCCCATGATTGATTGATTGATTCAAACTCAAGAAAACCAAACAACCAAACTCATGGCTCATAATAGAAGCTTAAATTCTGGGGGGTTGCTAACTGGTGCCGTCCTATTTTGAACAGATTGTTAGTAAGCATTGTTGGCACTGTGTGACTGGTGGTGAGTTGATTAATGTCATTGTGAAAAGCTTTCTCATGTCTCAGAGTCTCTGCTTGTGGGGTCCTTGGAACGGTCGGTCCTCCCTCAGTATTCTGATGAGTCGCCAGTGGGTGTGGAGCTGCAGAGCCGGTATGTGCTGTACGCTCCATGCTGGAGAGAACCGGAGGACCAGCAGACCTTCCATGTGTCTTTTGAGGTCTGGTACATTGTCATTGTTTGCGTTTTGAAGCCTGAGTTCACGTGAAGGCTCTTGTCCTCAAGAAAGCCTCCCGATAGGCCCCTGGGCTCTGCAAAAATCGCCTTTCAGCTTCCCACTTCCATGCCACCTCTGAAGAATCAAAGAAGTGAGAACGGGCCTCATCAGTTCACCTTAGGTTTTTCTGGGAAGATGAGAATATATTGAAGGTGAGGACTGAGATTTTGATTTACCTCATCAAGGGACCTCTTCTGCCTTTGTGTTTCTTAGGTATAGTCTGGAAATATAATTTTCCCAGATTATTGAATATATAGTGGCATGGTTTTGTGGGCTTCACAAACTATGGCATAGTAATTGAGGAACCTGGGAATTAGCAGCTTCGGGCGCCCCCAGCTGCGGGTGCAGGGCCAGCGACCTGTACACCCTTTCAATCAAAAACCACAGAAAGAGGGTGTCACCCTGGATCCATGACTGCAACCAGTCTTCTAAGAAAAGAATGGGTTCTGAGGACTCAGATCCTTCTGGAATGCCATCAAATCGCAAGTTGTTCCACCCTAATCTGTTCTCTGCATCTTTGCAACGTTTTTTTGAGGGTTGCGGTAAGGAACTCCAATGTGGCCAAACTTGGTCTTCAAAGAAGTAATATCATCCTCCACATCTGAGATCCTATCCTCTGTTTCAGTGAGTATGTGAGCAATATTTTGAAGATCTTGATGAAGGAGAGAAACATCTACTTTTAACTTTCCCTAACATCTTATCAGGACAATTCGATAGCCTGTGATAGAGTGCCGATGTCTGTGGGATCCATTGACCTTTGAGCCAGCAAAGGGGTACCCTGATGCCCCACGCCTGCTATGGAAGCAGTAGTGGGAATGTGTCCATTTTATATTGAGCATGCAAAGCCAATCCTTTGTTCTACCCCATGGTGCAGTGTGGATGGTCAACAGGGCCTATCTATTGCAAATGATGAATATCGAAGCGGCAACAAGGGCAGCTCCCACCAGCCCTGCTTGCTCTCAGAGGTTACAGGGCAGCAAGAGCAGCCAAGATTATCCAAATGGGACCCAATTGGGGCTGGGTCAGGGAGACTGCATGCATCTACAGGCTTCTCTTGGCAAAGGGATGGGTTCTCTCCAGAAAACAGTCCCCCCTCCGCAATCAATGCTGCCGTCCCACCGAGGAGGTCATCCCACCACGCCAATTGGGTCTTTAAGGCCAGGTGAGGATGGATCTCCTAAGTAGGACTCCATCCATCTTCCTCCAGGTGACTCCCCTGCCGCCGGGTTAAGGCTGACCTCCCAGCTGGTAGAGCAATTCAGAGCAATTCAGGCCAGAGGAAGGCCACAGGCTGATCTGCATCTCCATACAGCTCATCGTCCCCCAGCAGCAGGCCCCACAGCAGCGCAGTCCCCAAATCCTCACTGCAAGTGGTATGCTTAGGAGAGTCAATCCATGTTGATGTAGGCTAGGAGAAGTCCAAGCTATTGTGCATTAAGCTACACTCACCTGCCAAAAAAGCAGATCAGCCCATACCCTAGATGTTACTGCCCCCCATACCTCTCACCTCTGATCCGCTAGATGCGAGGCAGGATGTGCTAGATCTGGCCCTGTACTCCCAGGTGGATTCAGGCTTCAAGAGACAGTGGTGCAGACTGCAAATCCAGGAGAGGGTGGAGAAGGGGAAGGAGGAGTGGTGGCTGGGCAGATCACTGGCAGCAGAGTCTTCTGGTCCATCAAGGTCTCACAAGGCCAATCAGCACCGCCCTGTGCCACCCTTTATCGCCCAGGTGCCTCTGCCATCCCTGGCATAACCACTCATGCGGCCGACAACTGGGATCTTCTCAGGCTGTTAGGGTGCCAGGCCACCACAAGGCCGATTTGGGATCCAGGAATTTCTAGGAATCCATCAGCCAGAATCCTACTGCTCCCTGCCACCCACTCTGAGCCAGGGCAACACTTAGCCAGTCAGATGACTAGGGATTGTCGGAATCGCACAGGAGGACATTCAATGTGCGTCTGCCATCTTGCTTGGGCTGGTCACCCCACACACCCAATCTTTTCATTTTTTTATTCTCAAATTCTCTCTCTGGGCTTTTCTTTGTCATTTTATTATATTTTTGTTTTCTTCATATTTTTGCCTCAAATTCTCTTTAGTATGGGTTTGCCCCATCCTACCCATTTTCCCTTACACTCTTTCCTGTAAGTCACCTTATGCAGCCCATCTGTCAGGTTCCCACTTGTCTGAATGGCTTATGAGTTGGGTTGGAACTGCCAATTGCCTAGGACCCACTTCAGTCTTTCTAGTGGTTGGTGCAGAATCCCCTCTTTCCTGTGTCTTCTGATGTTCTTTCCCTCATGCGAGCCCCATCCGCTGGGGCCATGATATTTTTATAAGGCTACCCTCTCAACTTTGACATCTCATGCCCTAGTCTGTCCCGCTTGTCCCTCTGCAGGTACCTTTTACCTATCTTCTTCACACTGATGTCTTTCTTCTTTGTCTCTGTTGTAGGCTCCTGCAGACGGGTCACCGTGTCTGAATACAGGTAAGTATTCCTATGGTAAGTACATTAAACATAAAAACAAGTATCTGCACCAGAGTAAGCTTAATGGCATTAAACCTTGTTTTGCACCAATGGAACTGTTCTACAAAAGACTCCGGTATAAGCAAATGGTTTAGTTCAAGGGCCGAAATGTAGGGTTCAAATGTATGAGCCCAGATCCAGGAGGATCTGGGTTACAATACCACCAACATAAAATGTTGGCAGAGGTCATCCAGGATAGCAAACAGCATGAGATGCATGCTAGAAAAAGATTGGAAACCCACATGGTTCACTTCCAGAAGGTGAGATTTTTTCAGCGGAAACTGGAACTAGGAACTAAACAGCATTTTCTGCTGCTGTCTGTGAAGTATCAAGATGGATGATAGTTGGAAACAATGAAAGGGTCTAAAGGCAGCTTCCTGAGCAACAAAGTCATGGTTTGAGGGGCCATAATATCACCTCAGAAATAAAAAATACATTAATCAAGTGGACAGTGAGAGTGATTATTTGCCCATTGTCCCACTAATTTTATGTGCCTGAACTATCAATGAGGAATTCTCACAATACCACTCAAGGTGTAGAACTACTTTTGTGGAGTTCCACACCTTGAAGATAAATATGTCATCAAGTACACATATATAGAATTAAGAATAGTAAATCTGTACTCACCGATGTATTCTTAACTTGATGATTTTTTGGTAGGTGATGTTGTGCTTAGGGTATTTTTGTAGGAGATATTTTATGCACAACACTCTAGGAGTGATGCTTATTTTGAAGTGAATGGAAAGGAAAAGTGAACTTTTCAGCTACCTTTGCCCATTAGGGATGGACATTAATGATTACAATGAATGGGAAGGGGAGGAATTACACTTCCAAGTGTTATTGATTGGGCTCATGGGACCAAATCCGAGAATGAGTCGAGAATAGGTACAATTTCTCAATTGGATTTTTAGTGATGCCTCCATCCAAGGTAGATCACTCACCTTCCAGATGATGCTGAAGAGATGGTAGGTGTGTGGCCGTGTTGGATGTAGGAGATCTGCAATACAATTACACTTCCGGGGGCCAGCAGAGGTAGCTACTGCTGGGGTCGGGGCGGGCTTTAGGATGGTGCAGCCACACCTTGCAGTGAACTAGGGAGGGTGGTGGGGGGTTTGTTTAGATACAACTTATGGTTTTAAAAGCACCTGGTGCAGAGTTCCTTGTGTGTCCTGTAGGTTTCATGCAACAATAAAAACATTTAAAGAAACTCTGGTGAATAATGTTCCTGGTCGAGAGAGATCTTTTGTCTAGTGGCCGTTTTTACTAATCATAAAGTAGCTCAGAGGGTTAATATGCCTGCTACAAAGAAGATGTACCTGCAGATCAGAGAGCTGTATTTTAAGTGGCTAGCTCAGTGGCTTACTGCTTTTGTCACAGAGATCTACCGGTTACTTAAAGTTCATAAGTTACAATCCTGATATAACTCAGTGACAAATTGTATGAAATTGGCTCACTGGTTGGGGGGTGAATCCCTACTCAAGAAGCAACCATAATTTTTGTTAGGGTGAAGTCACATGCAAACCCTAAATTAACCTGTACTAAACCCTCCGTTAACTTGCCATCATAAAGCAGCCAGGCTTAGCTTAGAAGCAATTTGTAAATAATTTATGCGGCACTTGAAACAGTACATTTCTGTTAGAACACCATCGCCCATAATACACCTGGGCCTGAAACCGCCTCCCCGTCACGCCCCCCACAGGTGGGATAAAGGCGAGTCCTGAACTGTGCATCGTGGGAGACCTTACTTTTGTTTGCTGGACACCCTGGACATCACGACTGAGGAGAAACCACAGGGCTGAACTGACTCTTTGCTGCCCGCTGTAAATCGCCTGCCTGTTCATTCACCTCTCTCGCAGCTGGTGTGACGTGGTGCTTGAGGAGGCTTAGAACACCATCGCCCATAATACACCTGGGCCTGAAGCCGCCTCCCCGTCACGCCCCCCACAGGTGGGATAAAGGCGAGTCCTGAACTGTGCATCGTGGGAGACCTTACTTTTGTTTGCTGGACACCCTGGACATCACGACTGAGGAGAAACCACGGGGCTGAACTGACTCTTTGCTGCCCGCTGTTGTGTGAATGTAGTTCCACCTCATGAGGTTTAATAAACTCTGTATTTTTTATTCCAGTTTCTGTGTCAACTTCTTCCTATTGGTCTGAGGACTCTGTGCAGAGAAGGGCGAATCCCGTGAACTGGTAGGCCTTGCTGAGGCTCACCACCACAGTTCTAAAGAAGTGAAGGGGCAGGCGAAGTGGAGTCCTGCATCGTCATCGAGGATGGCATCGGCGGGGCTTGCAATACGAAGGCCTGCATTGAGCATGCATTGTGCAGCTGAAGCTCTGGGGAGGCTGCGGGCAGTGATGCAAAGTCATGCACCAGAGACGTACCATGCCTTGCTCAGAGGCTCCAATGCAGAGTTTCTGTTTGGCAATGGGTTGCGCTGAGGCTCTGATGTGTCAGTTCTGCTGGGACCACTGTTGGGCTGGAGGAGCACTCTTTAGGCCCACTTTCAAAGGCCCAGGACATGCGTGGCACCACTTTGGAGGGCAGGACTCACAGATAACAGAGTCCTGGTGCTTGGTTGAAGGTAGGTGGAGCCTTCTGTCTCCAAGGCTCTGGTCAGGAGGCCAATCAACAAGCACTTGGAGTCACTCTGGTGGTCGTGGGGCCAGGAAGCAGGTCCAGTTCTTCACTCCAGCCACATGGCAGCAGGAGGCAGGGCGGAAGAGTGGTAGTCGTTCTTGCAGAGCATCACAGCAGTCCTTCTTTTGTGTATCTCCACAGGTCCAGATGTGCACTGAAGAGTTGGGTCTGAAGATCCAATATTTATACCTTGTGCCCACTTTGAATTAGATGAAGCTTCTAATGGTTTCCACACACCTGAGGTGTCACACACCCCTTCCTTCCTCCCTAATCCCCAGCTTGTCTGGAGTCACAAAAAAACACTGACAAACCCTTTGTGAGGGTGCTCAGGCAGAGCCTTTGTGATGTGCAAGTGCGGTAGGTAACATCTCCTTCTCCTCATCAATGCACAGTGGCAAATCCTGACAACACCTATCTTCTTTTTGTCTCACTGTCTGTGAGGAATACACAAAGAATACACAAAGACCAACTGCCAGCTACACTTAGTCATGCAACCAAGGATCAGACTGCAGACACCAAATGTTCAAGACAAAAAAGGCCAACTGTCCAATCCTAATCACTGTGGTACACTTTAAATCCTGAGTTTGTGCTTCTCCAGGCCAAATACTCGTAAAATATGCTGTCTACTAATATGGATCACATGAGATTTCTAAACCTTCTTATCCTCATTTCCTTATGTAACATTTCCTAGCACCCATACCGAAAACAGGACCATCATACAAAAGTGTCAGAGGTTTTTAATTGGGGTTCATCTATACTACTATTATAAAGAGAGAACTGTGTCCTTTGAGTCAGGTAAACTCGAAAAGTACACCACCAATCCAAACACCCAAGACATATTTGAAAACCTCAGGGCAAGCAGAAGGACTTAGGCTATATAAAAAAATATATATATATGTTGTTTTAAAAATTTAGAAATAAAAGTAAAGTAGTGCCTTGCAAGTAGCGCCGGCCGCGACGTCTGCGTGATGACATCGGGAGCGCGGTTCAGGAGCAACAGGAAGAGCGGAGGACATGAGCGCGGGAGGAGCGGCGAGCGGCGGTCAAGCGGTGAGGAGCAGCGAGAAGCGGAGGAGCAGTGGAGCGGTAAAATCAGCAACGCGGGGAGGAGCGGCGGGTGAGGTAAGTGAAGCAGCCAAGAGCCGCGGGTGCGCACCGAGGGACGGGAGGAGGGACGGGCGGGAGCCATGAGTGCACACAAGCCCAAAATGCTGCCCCTAGCCCCCTTCTGCCCCGGGCAACGCCGGCGGGTGAAGTAAGTGAAGCAGCCAAGAGTCGCCGGTGCGCACAGAGGGACGGGCGGGAGCCATGAGTGCACGCAAGCCTGAAATGCTGCCCCCAGCCCCCTTCTGCCACGGGCAACGCTGGGGCGGGCTGCTAGATATTATCTGTTCAGAAGAATGCGGAAGCAGTTTATGGTGTAATGTGCACGATATAAAAGTACAAAAAATAAAACTCAAACCACAATAACATGTAATGTAAACGTAAATATTTATTAAAATGGCACAGGGGGCTAATAGTAGAGTCAAATTAAATAAAGGGTAGAAGATTAATATCCCGATTAAAAGTCAGGCGAGAGGAATTTAGTGTGAATTTCGCTTGATATGTTTATGAATGGGCCAAATTCGGCAGCTGCTTTTCTTGGGAAACTGAACACTGGACCCAATTATACAGGACGGAAATCCCTAACAGTAAAATTGCTAAAGGCTTTTTACAGCGGCCAAACTGCTGAACACGGCCCTTTGCAAACTTTTTACTTGGAAAAGAGAGGGGCATCCTGCCAGAATTATTCTTTCGTTTTCCTGCCCTATTTTCCCTAACCCCTCCCTCTATCACCAACCAGCAGCAGAAACAGGATGTAGGTGATAGTATAATATTTTGATAACTTTTTAAGACTAATCTTATGACACTTCAGAACTTAAGTCTATTTAAAATTAATCCCTGCATGTCACTTAGAATATATTGACCTTTGGATGTGTTTTCCTCTTCTTGTTTTTACTCCAAATTGTAATGTCTTATCTACTTGACTAATATTAAAATAAACAAATACGGGGGTCAAACAACGGTCAGTCTAAAAACACATTAAAGAAAAATGTCGCACTACAGTAATTCCAAAAAGCCAACGAATGTGCATCTTCCAAACTCATTACTAGTGTGATCCTAAGGCAGAACGAGTTGCTCTCAACCAAGAAAATACATTATTTCTTGTCGCCTGTAGGTAATAAGCTTTTCTACTCTGAGCCTTTTGATTAACATGGAGTATGCAAGCTAAAGATATAAGCATAATGTGACCTGAGATTTACCAACAGGTGTAAAGCCCTAACATGTTTAGCTGGACCCCGGGGTGGAAAGTGACTTGTAATCAGCTAATTGAGGAAGTTTGAAAATGGAATCGCAGCCTACATATCTTAGCATTATTGAATACGTTGCTTCAGGCGATTTCAACAGAGCAGACTGAATAAACTAAGTAGAGATTCAGAGTCAAACCTGATTATGAAACCTAGATTGCTTTCTGCTGCAGAGTGGCCTGTGAGAGAAAACATTTCTGCTGAGTGGCCGAATGAAGATGAAACACCACAAGAGTAAGACGGGTCTACTGCTTGTGCTCTTTAGTTGAAGCGCCCAACTCCCCCCCCCCCCCCCTCACCCTCAGAGCAAGCTTTGCGGAACAACCTCTTTAATCCTTCAGAGTTGTATGACAATCAGTACAGCATGCACTTAGCATAGTGCAGGGGGTCGCCATTTTGTATTGATGCTCTTGGACTGACAGGTATTCAAATTCACCAAATAAAGAGGAGTTATTTCATTGCTCCATCTGGTTGGGCTCCATCAATACACATGTCCAGAGCAAACTGCAGATGTCCAGAAAATAATTGACCTATTGGATGCTCTCTGAGACAGAAACTGGTCCCATGTAGTCATGTCGTTGGAGGCAAAATGAGAAACTGTAGTGGCTAATAGTCAGGTAGGCAGACAGACAATTGAAGGGGTTTAGCCATCTGATACGTGTTATGGAATTTCTCACCATAACATAGACCAGGAATGAGGTTTCTAGAACCTCTGGCAATATGAACTTAGTCAATGTACTTACCATGGGCAGCTCCTCCGCAATGGCGGAGGAGCGTCGCCCACTAACTCAGAGCCAGCAGCTGAAAAATAAAATGAAATCCTATCATTGTTTTATTTTTCACCTGCTTGCAGAGCCGGTGTGTGTAGGGAGGGGCTGTGACAGGGGCATTGGAGGGGGAGGAGGACTGGTGGTACGCTTTTTAGTGCACAAGTGTGTTTGGCCGGCGGTCTTAAGCCAGATAAACACACATGCACACTTAGGTTTCTCCAACCCAGCTGTATTGAGAAGCTGGGTTGGAGAAACAGCACAAACTCCCTGTGTTTAAGCAGAGCGTCCAACCAGCCCACTCAGGCCAATCCCCGTGCTGATCTCATAGCCTGAGAGTAGCACAGGAATTGCACAGGGAGGCTGAGATGCAGTCCAAGTGACTGCTGGGACCAGGAAGAAGAATACCAAGGTGAGATGCAGGAAGGCGTCCGACAGCATCAGGTAAGTGTTAGTTTAAAAAAAAATATTATCAAATTCCCCACCATCCCCACACTTCCCCTCCCACACTCCCCCCGAACCCACTCCACCCACATCATCATTTTTGTTTGTGGCGGCCGCCACTGGTACTTACATGAGAAAATAGAGCCCATTGGACTGCAACCCTCTGTAATCCACTGCCAATTATTTGAGCAGGGTACATTCTAGTTAACAATCAGTCCTGTTAGATTTTACACGAATACTCAGGGGAATCCAAACCTCTTTCCTCATGAAAAGACACACACTCATGCCCACCAGGAATATTTTTGCCAGCTTATTAATATTAAACCTCTATCCTTTTGCACACAAATGGCTGGTAACTATTATGAAATTAAAAAGATAGTGGCAATGATATTTGTTAAAAGGCAGAATAACATAATATATTGTCACATTGAGATGGTGTTTTTCAAACTTATTTACATAAATATTCCCAATCCCCCTTTTCACAATGATAAACGTATAACAAAATAGGTGCCACTCGAGTTTCATACATTGTCTATGTAGCGTCCTCCCAGCCCGAGCACTCGCCAATAACTACGTCACACAATGAGCTTAGCATAACACGGTTTTATCCTACTGCATGTCACCACAAACTCAACATTCTAAACATGCATTCACTTCACTACACTCTAATGCTTAGTACGTCACAGTACTACGGAGTCCATAAGTAGCCACAAAGGTTCCATAAATACAAACACAAACATTACTACATCTCCCCTCTCTGTTAAATAAAAAAATATTTTTTTTAAACAAATATATACAATTAAAGCTTTTCAAAAAGTCTTCCTGGTGCTTGGATCACACATCTTGACAGTTTTTTCAGAAGCTGGGGACAGGCAGTAAAAATATCCATTACTGGAATTGGTGATGGAGAAATAGCAGCAGACAGGGATTCTTCACTTGTCCTTTTAGACCCAGACTCTACAATGATATCAGTGCCTGAAAAGTGATGAGACACGTGTCAGAAATACAAGGAGTCTCACATAATGAACTTCCAAGGACGTTGGGCAGTCACCATGTGTCTTTTGCTGGTCATAGCACGAAATGGTTGAGAATCGAAAGGAGCATGAGTATTTTGTATTCTATGCTGATTAAAGAGCACTCAATCTCCTCTAGCAAACGTGAAATATTTTGCATGTCAACACTTGTCTGTGTAGGCTTTCATTTTCCACTTACGATCCAAGCCTTTCATGTGTGTTTCTTCCTCAGTATTTGCTCTTCTATTGGTCCTTTGAGGTAACTTAGTCATCAGGGCTCTCCAAAACATCAAGGTCGCAGGGCTTTCACAAGTGGTGAAGTGAGGTGTTGGGTGGTAATCTTGGAGAAAAGAATTTAAAACAGTGTTAAGGTCGAGCTTCTCTGGTACAGCACGCTAGAATTTATTTTGTAGAGAACTAATGAACCGTTCAAAAAGTGGTGCTCTTCTGATGCTTCAAATTAAGATAACTGAGAAAGTCTCAGAATTCTCGACTGTTGAAAGGTGGGATGTTGTCATACTTTATGATCGCAAGAACAGCCCAGGTTGAAAAGATGCTATTTAATCTCTCAATGACATGTTCTTGAGTGATAGGTGAAGGATCTTCGATCAATGGAAAATGAAAATATTCAGCTACTATCACCATCAGGTGATGCCTGTTGTCAAGAGAACTGGAGAAGTCCCCCACAATTTTTCCCATGCATGCATTGGTAACTCTGACATGTTTTCCGAGTAGCTTTTAGTGACTGGCAGTAGCATAGATGACAGGCCGTGCATTCTCTTTCAACTCTCTAGTTGAGATGTGGAAACCAGACTCAGTCTCAGAAAGCTCATTTGGTGGCAACAATTCCACAATACCCTTCATGGGCCACTTTAACTATCTGTTGTTGCAGACTGTCCAGAATGACAATTCTCAAACCTCTCAGGACAATACCTTCTTTAGTAATGGACACTTCATCTTTGGCATTCTTAGGCTTTTGATATTCACTGTCACTGGTAAGAGGTTGAGGGTGCCAGTACCAAGACTGATGTGCAATAATGTCTTTCAATTTCAGCATGTCACTATCTTGACTTATGCCAGGGACAATTTGTCCCAATGAAATGGCAGCTGGGGTGCTTGATTTCACTATGAAATTTCTCTAAGCTTTAGCTGCCTTAGAATGAGTGCCAGGGCATTGTAGTCAGCAGGGTTCTCACCTTTCCCTGGGCAATGTGCAATGCTGTAGTTGAACTCTTGCAATCGCAGACCCCAACGCTCAATACAAGGAGGCATTTCTGCTTTTGGATTTCCAAAAAGAATCAACAATGCTTTATGATCGGTCACCAGTGTGAAAGGCTCCCCATACAAGAAAACATGGAATGTTCATAAGTCTACATCACTGCTAAGCTTTCCTTCTCAGGTTGTGAATAAGAAAGTTCAGCTTGTGACAAATTTCGACTTGCATATGCCACAATATGTCTTCGAGCATATGGGGTCTGCTGTGCTGAGCAAGGATGGCGCCCAACCTAACAGGGCTAGCGTCAACAATATCCTCAGTATGAAGCTTTGGATCAAAATATACCATTTCAGTAGGGTTCTCAATAGCTTGATTGATTTTCTGGAAGCCGTGCTTGCAATCATGTGACCAAAGAAAGGAAACATTCTTTTTCATCAAGTCTCTTAATGGCGCACTGACAGTGGCAAAGTCTAGTATGTATCTAGAACAATAGCTGGCCATTCAAAGGAATGCACCTTACATGGAAACATCTTGTGGGGGACTGGCAGTTGATAGCGCTTGCACTTTAGCTGGTTCGGGTGTCATGCCCCCATCTGAAAAGATATAGACAAAGAATTTAACATTGTCTTATGGAACTCCCATTTCTTTGCATTCAAAGCTAACCTGGCATCAGCGAGCAACTGACATACTTGTGTGAGAGCTTTGTCATGTTCCTTCTGTGTAGCTCCGAAAACCAACTTGCCATCACTATAATTGAAAGCATTCGTGACAGTCTGTATGAAATGTTGAATTACATCCTGGAATCGCTCTGCAGCTGATGCCACACCAAACAGTAGGCTTTAACAGAACAGGCCAGCATGTGTAGAAAACATTTTAATGTACCTGCAATTCTCAATGAGTTTTAACTGATGATATCCTTTATTGAGATTCAGACGAGTGAATACCTTCACACCATTTAATTGTGTTATCATGTCAGCAATGCGTGGCCTTAGATGTCGCTCTCTTTCAACTGCCATGTTCGCTTGACGCATACCCACGCAGATGCGTACATCTTCTTCACTGTCCTTTTTTAGTACTACCACTATCGGAAAACCCCTAGAGTTCGACCTGTGGAACACTCATTGATATCGTGTTTGAGTAAAGATTCAAGTTCTTTTTCAACAACTTCCTGTACATGAAAGGCATTTTGTCAGTGTCTTTGAGCAATAGAATGGGTGTCCTCATTAATGTGTAATTTGACTTTCACAGTCTTGAATCATCCCAATCCATGAAACAACTCAGGGAATTGACTTACTATTTTGTGATGAGCATTCATGTTATAGTTCATGGATATTAGTCTCATATCAGCAGTTGTGCTGAAACTGAGTAAGCAGACACTTTACACCGTACCTTGAAGTACATGAATGGGTGCGTGCACTTTTGTCTTCTGCCTCATCGTTGCTACAAATGAACCTGCAATTTTTAGTGCCGTCTTCGGATAATGTTACAATGACTTTAGTGCTTTGTGGTGTCGATTTCTCTTGGACCAGTATTTTTCCTCACAGGGGGGCAATCCAAAACGGGCATGCTTCTCTGAGGTAAACAGCAATGTAGCATAACCATCTTTTTCACTTTCACTTGCTATTGATATGGAAGAGTTGACCAACTTCATTTGGTGTCCATATGCCTCAGCCGATGTGGTCGCTTGGCCTTATGGGCATGCATTGAACATTGCTTCTGGAACGTTTGGGTGGATATTTTGTCTTCGAACCATGACAAGCCTACTTTTTCTTTTGAAATACACACCATCACAAAATTGTTCACCTTTCCACAGCCTTTCCAGATCTGCTCAATGGAGGAACATTTAGCTTCATTTTGAAAAGCAAATCCACATCAGAAACTTCTTTTTCTGTGGAGAATTGACTTAGGGTCACTCAGCTTTGTGCTTTGGCTTTATTCTCACATTCATGACTGACTCACTCTGGGCACCACCGGCCTCCATGTCAGCAGCTTGTCGATCAGCATGCTCTTTAGCTCTAACAGCTATGAAAACTTGCTCCAGACTAAGGGTTTCTCTTAGCATTTATCGTCTGAAAAAATCTGGCAAGAATCCGTCAATCACTCTGAGGCGTAAAGCTTCCTCATCATTAAATTAATTGAACTCACAGTGTTTGATGAGTGTATCCAGTCTCTCATCAAATTTGTTGATGGTCTCACCGGCTTTCTGTCATTCTTGGCTGGGATGTGTACCTTTCAGAATCTACATTTGGCACTTGATTGATCGCATCAATGAAATCATGAAATATCTCTATTCAGGCAGTCCATGTGTCACTAATATTCACCTTTTTGGCAGTATCATATTGGCGGTGGTGGTTTTAAGAAGGCAGCAGCATTGTAACCATTTATGAGACTGGCTGACACAGAGGGTGGAGTTCTTTCCTACCCCGTCTGCTATCTCTAGGATCTGCTTCATCCATACAATTTCTAAGGCCTTGTGCTGGGTTGGCCTCCAGGTCATCTTGGACAGCCCGTGGAACCGTGACCTCCCTCTTAGTCTCTATGGAAATCCTTTGATTTTTGAGACTTTGGGAGTGATTCTGAGCCACCACCCAGCAGATTTGGTGGTGGGCTGCTTCAGGTATGGACATCTGTGCAAGCACAAACCCAATCTGCTATCTCTGGAGTTGCTTTCCCAAAAGCAGTGGCACAGTGGCTCTCTTTATTCAGTACTGCTAAGCAAATGGTTGCTTCCTTTATCACTTTTTCTTAAGGTGTCTCTTTATGCTGACTGACACCTGGTTAGTCTCTGCCTTCAGTGCTCCTGTTTGCAGTGTTATTTTGCATTGTGCTGCTCTTTCAAAACCTGGTTGAAACCACCTACAGCAGTCTCACCCCATATGAATGTATGGCTTTGAGTTGCATTGTTGCACAGTACCTCTTTATGCAGCCTGCCCAGCAGGTTCTCAGCCATTGTTGTGTAGACTTTTCAGTGAAGTTTTCATTATTGCTAAATACTTTGAATGGAACTGGTGCTGCGCTTTGATTCCACGTATGCCACACATCGATTCAGCACTTCATCTGAAACACACATCACAAGCACAAGCAATTTTCTGGACGTCAAATTCCCTGGGAGAGCACTGTTGATCTTCGGGTTACTAATCCCCCTAGGTTGTCGCCAGCTGTAGTGTCCTCCCCATCCCGGATACTCTCCGATGACTACACCACACACAGAGCTTAATATAACACATCTTTTTTCTTCTGCTTTTATTTCACTACTCTCTAATCCTTACGTCACAGTTCTATGAAGTCCAATAGGAGCCAAAAAGGTTCCGTCATTACAAACTCACATGACACTGCAGTCTGCATCTGCATACCTTCTCCGAATAAAATGGAGCAGTGTTTAGCAATAAAACAGCAGCTACACTTCTTGCCTCCGTGTCACAGCTGTTATGTTCTCCTTCAACTGCTAGATAAGCTGGTAAGAGAACTCAATTTGCCTTCTCTGAACCCTTCCACAAGCAAATGTGCTTACGGCTAATGGATGCCCCTCAATCTCCAGCTCCTGAATCGAGTTCCTCTCTATCTACCAATGCTTTCTTCAAGTTTTATTTTCTGTTTTCAAATTTCTTGATTTTTTTCAAAGGAAACAATAGTAATCTTTTACCTACTTATGCTCTGTAAAACATTGCTTACTATTTATAAACAATCACTGTGAATTTAAGATATTAATTTCTATTAATGTTATTGGTTATTTCAAAACAATAACAAGAAAAGCAATTCAAGACATGCTAAAATATAACATGAGTATATTTGAGCAATCTTAATTATCACATTGCAATGAATCGCAATATCAATAATTGTGCATTTATATTTGAAACATACACCTAAATAAATAAAACTTTATAATCCAAAAGGGCAATACCAACAGTTTAAAAAAATGAATTTATATCATCCCCTGAATGATAATGAAGCCTATAATATGAATAGATATGCATGTATTTATGCACAATAACAAATGAAAAAAAAGGCTATAATATCTTATTTTTTCCCTTTTGTGGCTTGGAAGACAGAGTCAAAAATTAATCCAGAAGATATTAAAAAGCAGAGAATTGATTATCCCCTTCACTGCTAGCCACCCGTGCTAAGCCTTTTTTGGGTATTTGGAGTAGTTCGCGCTCAAGCCCCCAGAACATTTTGTCCACAAAGGGTATCCACACTGAATTTGTGTCTTTTTTTCCTACATCTTTGGCGTTTTTAAGGTATCCAGGGTTTGTGGATTGCCCTGGAGAGAACCAAGAAATTAGCCAAACAACAGCTACATTTTGTGTTTTTTGTGACAAGCAGGGGGAAAAATGCTGCATAGGAAAGCATCTCTTTTTTACCCTGCAAATGGCATCAACAAAGGGTTTGCAGTGCTAAAATTGCCATCTACCCAGCTTTCAGGAACAGGGAGACTTGAGTCAGAAAACCACATTTTTCTGCACGGTTTTGTATTTTACTAGAACATAGCCCATTTTTCCTATTTTTTTGTGCTTTCAGCCTCCTTCCAGTGAAATAGGTATAAAACCAATGTTTAATCCTGGAAAACTATTTATTTCTGAAAAGTAGATACAATTTTAACTTTAGTAAAGGGGTCATTTGTGGAGATCCTTCATGGTTTTCCTATAGAAAGTAAGAGTTAAAATTAAAACATATTGAAATTGAGTTGAAAAAACATCCATTTGTGTCTATGTTTTCATCTGTACCTTCTAACTATGGCAGATTTTCAAAAGCAATATACCTATTACATTCGCTGGACCCTTCCAGTTGTGAGGATATATAGGGCTTGTCATTGCATGAAGAATCCGAGGTACCCAGAGCCAATTACTGAGCTACACCTTGCAATGGTTCATCATTGTGTACCAGGTATACAGTAACCCTGGGCGGGCAACTTCGCTACGCCCACGAAGTGGGCGTAGTGTCGCCTACTTCGCCCTTTGCAAAGTAGGCTATGTAGGCAACACTACGCCCACTCCTTGGGCGTAGCGAAGTTGCCCGCCACCCGCCTCCCTCCCGCCCTCCCGAACATAGCTAAATTTAATTAAATAGGCCCATATATTAAATAAAATACACTTACCTTGTCCGCTGTGTCCCGGGGCTCTCTCTGCTCATTCACGGTGCCAACTTCTAACCAATGCACATGCGCGGGTGGCCGCAAATGCGCATTTCTCATGAGAAATGCGCATGCGCGGGCGGCCGCGCATGCACATTGGTTAGAAGATGGCGCCGTGAACGAGCAGAGGGAGCCCCGGGACGGCGCAGACAAGGTAAGTGTATTTTATTTATTATATGGGCCCATTTAATTAAATTTAGCTATGTAGGGGAGGGGGGCATGCAGCGCGTAGTGGGGCTACGCGAAGTGCGCAGGTGGGCGTAGTTTCTAGCCCACTTTGCGTAGCTTCGCGTAGCCCCACTACACACACTAAGCCTACCCTTAGTATACAGCAATTCATTTGTTAAAAAAAAAAAGAGTGAAAAATAGATATAAAGGAAACCTTTGTATTTCTAAATGGGCTCAACATTTGGAGTGTAGGATCTGTGGTTATTTGCACATCTCTGAATTTGTGGGTACCCATACTAACATGTGAATTAGAGGGCATTTCTCAAAATAACTTCCTATTTACACACTGTCTTACATTTCGAAGACGCAAATGCAGAGAAAGACAATTGGTAATAACACTTGTTCTACTATTCTGTGTTTCCATAGGCCTCCTGATAAAATGGTGCCTCACTTGTGCGGGTAGGCCTAGTGCCCGTGATGAGAAATGGCCCAAAACTTAACATGGACCCATCATATTTTTCCACTGAAAACTGACCTTTTTTTGCACTGTGCCTAGTTGCGGATTTTGGGAACTAGCTCAGCCGGCATCTTGGGAAACCTAGCAAACCTGTACATTGTTGATAACCAGTCACCCTAAGGGAATCCAGCATGAGGTGACTTGTGTGGCTTTAACTAGGATCTGTTATCCAGAATCCCTGCATGGACTCCTCCAGGTGTCTAGTTTTCAGAAATGTCTGGATTTGGTAGGTTTCCCTAGATGTTCGCCAAGTCTGGGACCAAAAACGCAGTTGACTCGTTTACAAAACAAGGTCATTTTGTGATAGATACGTTTGATGTCTCCGCAGTACATTTTGGGCCCTTCCCTGTTGCGGGCATTTGGCATTTGGCCTGCTCCCCCCCCCCCCGCTCCAAGTATAGTAGCATTTTTTACTGGGAGAATGCTGGGTGGTAGGAAATTCGTACCAGCCCTGTGATCTCACAACTTTCCTGCACAAAAATGTGAGGAAAATTGGATTTTGTTGTGCTAAATTTGAGGTTAGCAGGGGATTCTGGGTAAATATATTTTGGGGTATGCAAGCTAGCCACACCTCCCTCGACTCTCCCAGGTTTCTAGTTTTCAGAAATGTTTAGGTTTGGTAGGTTTTCCTAGATGGCTGCTGAGGCCAGTACCAAAAATGCAGGTGACCCAAGTTTTGTGATAAATAATTTTTTATGTTTCCTCAATACTTTTGTGGGTTCTTCCTTGTCACTTAGCCCACCCACACAAGTGAGGTATAATTTTTATCTGGAGACTTGGGGGAACTCTAGGTGAATGGAAGTTTGTGTCTCCCCACAGATTCTAGAACTGTCCAGCCCGGAAATGTGAGGAAAATGTGTGTTTTTATTTTTAGGTTTAACCACACAAGTAAGGTAGGATTTTTATCAGGAGACCTGAGGAAATGCTGGGTGGCAGGACATTTGTGCTGGCCTAGAGATCTCACAACTTTCCCGTACAGAAATATGAGGAAAATTGCTAAATTTGAGGTTTGCAGTGGGTTCTTGTAAGAAAACGTTTGGGAATCCATGCAAGCCACACTTCCCTGGACTCCCCTTGGTGTCTAGTTTTCAGAAATGTCTGGGTTTGGTAGGTTGTCCTAGATTGCCGCCGAGCCCATGACCAAAAACGTGGGATGCCTCAACTTTTTCTAGGATTGTTCAAGTAAAATGTTTGATTTTAGCCACATTTTGAGTTTTGTAGGTTTGTGGGTGAGAACACATTTTGGGATCCATTAGAGGCATACCACCCTGTGCTCTCCTGGCTGTCTAGTATACGAAAATAAACAGAGTTAGTAGATTCGCCCTAGAGACAAATAACACCTTGGCAGAGGAAAATCAGAAAAATCTAATTTTAGTACACAGCCATCTATTCCTCAACTACACACACATACTGGTTCGAATTAGCATGAGGAATGAGCGAAGGTTCAGAACATAAAATTTTATTAACAAGAGATTTCACAGCAATTTAAAAAAACTGTTAATAATTGAAAGATAACAGATTGAACCAATGACTCACAGCTTGTGATTTGAACAGTCATGACAAGGCACAAACCACTTTATAGGCCAATCACACATCGTTCATATGTGACAAACACAAGACCATTCACATCCCCAGCCACTGGTTCAGCAAATTACGATACTCACATCAACAGACAGCGCCATTCAAGGGCCCACCACTTTCATATGCCCATACGACTGAAACAGCAATCACATTGGCTGGCGGCTAACAGAGTATGTGGACTGGAAATTGGCTAGCAATTTGTGTAGTGACCAGCAGCAATTAACTACTCACACACCGTCAGCCAAAAGCCAGCTCACACACACCGCCAATCAAGCGCTAGTTCATGCACACTGTCAGCCAAGCGCCAGTTCAAACACACCGTCAGTCAAACGCCAGTCCACAGACATCACTAGCCAAACACCAGTGCACACACACCACCAGCCAGGCGCCAGTCCATGCACACTGCCAGCCCAGCACCAATTAAACCACATCGCCATCGCATTTTTTTTAACAATAAAGCAAAAGCAAACCAATTGGAAGTAGATACAAAACTACTACTACAAGCACAACAGCTCTAACTAAATACATCACACATAAGCCAACTGTCAAGTCTGAACAAAAAATATAAACCGATACAGACAAGTCAATTTACATTTACCCTCACTGTTGCTCTCACAAACTCCTTTGTGTGTGGAACAATTTAAAACTAGTGGACACACTCAGCCCAGGTTTGGAAGGACAATTGGGGCAGTACATACCACTCTCCTTCTGCACACCTCTTTGGATACAGACTCTATGGGCCCGATTCACAGACCTAACTTAGGACAAAGTTCTAAACTTACTACTTTTGGTATTCACAGAATGCACTTACTACATTGAAGGTTGCTAAATGCAATAAATAGATTGCCAACTTTTTTTTACCAAACGTAAGCCTCTACTCTAGTTACACCACTCACATGCTTATTGTAGTCTAAAATTTACACAGATTTGTGCACTTCAGCAACATGACCCCAAACAGTCACAGGTTAAGTACTTTCAGTATAGATGGTAGTCAGCATGTACACATCTCTCCTGTCAGAAGATTTCACAGCTGGAGGTTTATCACTATGCAAGGCACTGCACTGTCCCTTCTCAAGTTTTCTCTAAAATATCACATTTTCCTCACATTTCTGCGATGGAAAGTTCTGGAATCTGAGGGGTGCCACAAGCTTCCTTCCACCGAGCATTCACCCACAATGCACTGTTCCTTCTCAAGTTTTTTTACAAACAAGCTATTTTGGTAACCTTTACGGTTAGAGCGGATTATGCTATAAGCAACTGTGTCCACTTTAAACAATTCCCTGAACAATTGCCCACCAGTATAGAAGTTATCTGCGTATAAATTGTGGCCTTTGTTAAAAAAACCTCATCCAAGTTCCCACACAATTTTCTCACTTACTCTGAAAGGGGACGGACAACCATGGGATATCAATACTGGAATCCCCACTACTATACACCTTGAAATTATAGACATATCCAGTCTTACTCTCAGTCTTACTCTCAGACATCATATACATCTTAATATATAATAATAATGAGCCCTCTTGCTGGGAATGTACTGCCTAAAACCAAAATGGCCCTTTAACAGGTCCAAAGACTCATCAACAGCTATTTCTCTCCATAGAACATAGATATCTGAAAATCTGTCTACAAAGTGATCAAGAGCATCTTAAATAGATGTTCACAACCAGGGTGATCTTGTGGCAACGAGGATGCATTATTAACAAAATGCAGCATTTGAAGAAGAAGCAAACACCAATCACAACTCATGGTTGCAGGAAATGTAGCTGTTGCCATCAAGGGACTAGTAGACCAATATGAATACACAACAGCTTTCTTATCAAGCCCATCAAAATAGTTAAACTCAAAGACTTCTTCAACTCATCCAGATTTGTGGGAGTCCACCAGGTAGCTCTAGAAACACTCAAGACTGGCACCATTGTCCCTCATATAAAGTCCAGCATACAAATTAGGCTAGCCAACAATCTCATCCAAAAATACATCGCCCCTAAACAACGGAATGTATTTTACATGTAAAACATTTTCAGTATTCACTGTACACCTGGCAACACCACTAAAGGTCAGGCAAAGCTTGCTGCACCATGTTTGGTGTAACTCAGTGTTTAGCTCTTCTAATGGGAAGTCTTTCAGTCACAGCTTGCAATCCAGATGCCTCTTGCTGCACTATCAGCACATCAGTGTCCTCCTCAAAAAGAGCCACTGCCTCCGCACTAAGAGTGGCTTCATCATAAGATGATTCCTATTGGACAGAAAATTCGCTGCCTGAATCCTGGACTTCCTCCTCTGCCTCAGATACAGAGCCAGTCTCATAATCATGGTCGGAGGAAGCCTATAAAAGCATATCAACAACCTACAGAGAAGTAATCCTGCAGCTAGCCATAATCCTTACTAAGAAAAGTAACTTAACAAATGAGTCAACAATACCCAACAGTATGTAAAATAATTAATAAACAAAGTAGATCTTTATCTAACATAAAGCTACTGGTAATCTGAAAGGAAAAGTCAATAAATACAGAGCACACAAAGACCCATAGAACAATACCACTCGCTTGCCAGAGACAGCTAGACTCACCAGTACCTACTCTGCACAAACACAACAAGCACCAATGATATGCTCCTAGAAAGGTGCACTGGTGTATCGTCCTCCAGGCCCTATAAAAAGAATCTCCAGTCTTCTGGTGGAAGCATTGGCCCCGTATATCGAAACAGACAAAGACTTTTTACTGCTTGGAGATTTCAATATCCACAGCGAGGTAAAAGATAATATGGAGGTCCAATCTTTCCTAAATGATGTCTCCCTATTAGGGTTAAAACAGTGTAATAACGGGCTTACCCACTTGGCGGGGCATACCCTAGACTTGATCTTTTCCAATTTTTCTGATATTAAGTGCGATGCGCCTAGACTGACTAATTGGACAGATCATTTTACCTTGGAGTTTTCAATGCCCAAAATTGGTGTACCTCTCAGCCGCTCTATACATATTCCGGTACGGTGAAGGCAATGGCATAAAATATCTCATGAAACCTTTAAGGAGGTATATATTGCCCCGAAAATTCAGCCTACGGAAGACATTGATTCTGCTCTACTTAAATATGAACATGCTATACACACAGCCGTAGAACAGATTGCCCCACTTAAAATATTTAAAAGCCATCCTGCAAAAAAACAGGAAGTTTGGTTTTCTGAAGAGCTGCGGCTCCTTAAGCGAACCGCCTTGAAATTTGAGAAAGTCTGGAGAAAATCGCACCTGGAGGTGGATAAATCTAGCTACCAGATGGCAATAAGCACCTACCACAAAGCCATCCGAGCTGCACGTAAGAGTTACGTTACCTCGCAATTGGAGGCGGCAGGTAATGCTCCTAAAGTGCTATACCAAATTTTAAACACCTTTCTAAAACCGGTGGCTTGTGAAAGTACGGATATGTCGTCTCAACAACTATGTGACGACATTTCAGGTTTTTTCACTGATAAGATTGACATTATCTAATTAAGGCGTCTATCCTACCTATAAGTAATCATGGTATTCACACACCGTCGAAAGTAGGTGCTAATCCTGGCGTATTTCTCAAATTTCCGAATATCACACTGTTAGAAGTAGAGATGTTGATCGATAACATCAAAAGTGGGAGCCCTTCAGATCAAGTACCAGCGAGAACAATGGGAGTGGTGGGTAGGACACTTAGTCCTGAAATTCAGAACCTTGTGAACCTCTCACTGAACACGGGACGTGTCCCACGAGAGTGGAAAAAGGCTCTAGTTAGACTTATCCGGAAGAACATCTCCGTTCCATGGACCAATTTGTCCAATCTTACAACCATCTCCCTGCTGCCTTTTTTGGGTAAAATCATTAAAAAGTACACTACTAAGCATCTGTTTAACTTCCTGGAACAATCTGGAAGCCTTGATCCCTCACAGTCCGGTTTTAGGCCGAAATATAGTACTGAAACGGCCTTGCTGTCGATAACTGATGATCTCCGTATGTACCAGGACAGGGGTATTTCTGTTGTCCTGGTGCTACTGGATTTATCGGCAGCGTTCGATAAGATTTCTCATGAGATCTTGATCGAACGACTGACTGAGAATGGACTGTGCGGCAAGGCACTGGCTTGGCTAAAGAGCTTTCTCTCCGACCGCACTCAATGTGTCACCATGGGTGAATTCCAGTCGGATGAGGTTAAGATCACCAAGGGGGTGCCACAGGGCACCTGTTTGAGCCCAACTCTTTTTAACACCTATGTGGCCCCCCTGGCAAATATTACGAGAGTTTCTGGCTTTTGTCCCGTGTCCTATGCTGATGATACCCAGCTGCTTTTATCCATTTAAATCTTTGACCACGGAGGTTAAACAATCCTTCTCCGAGGAGATGAAAGCAGTATCCCAGTGGATGTCTTCCAACTTTCTTCAGAGTAACGTTGGTAAGACTGAGGTTATGCTTTTCGGTGAGGCCAAGATACTATGGTCCCCGGATTGGTGGCCACTAGATCTGGGGCCAGTTCCCGAACCAAAACAAGTAATCAAGAACCTTAGGGTTCGCCTGGAGCCGGAGTTGACCTTTAAACAACACGGAAATAATACGGTGGGGTCCTGTTTTCATGTGATAGGACTCCTCCGTAAGGTATTCCCGCTCCTTCCGGACTCCATTAGAAAGACCTTGGTCCAGGCTTTAGTGATCAGCCGGCTTGATTACTGTAACAGCCTCCTGGTGTCTGCTAATGAAGAGGTGTTGGACCGACTACAGGTGATACAAAACACCGCAGCCAGGTTGGTCCTCAATGCTCCCCCCAGATCTCCATCAAAACCTCTACTGGAAAAATTTCACTGGTTATCTGTTCGCCAAATAGTGAAATTTAAGACATGCTGTATAGTACATAAAGGACTACATGACTTAGGACCTTCCTATTTGGCAAAAAAATGTGTTCCCTATGTTCCCGCACATACCCCCAGGTCAAGTGATCAGTTGCTTCTAAGGGTACCTAAGATTAGCAGGACAAGACAGGGTGGCAAGGCTCTGTCAGTGATGGGTCCTATTCTGTGGAATAATCTTCCCTTCCAACTCAGGCAGTGTTTAGATCACTTTGCCTTTAGAAAAAAACTGAAAACTTTTATGTTTCAGGTCTAAACTAGTTAGATCATGATGTAACCACATATGATTCTTTGTCCGGTGTTATTATTATTGCTCTGGTTTTTGTTTCTGTTGTCTCTGGAGCGCGGAGATACTCCTTCGGGAGTTTATTCAAGCGCTTTATAAGCCTGCAAATAAATACATCAGGAAGAACAAAAGAAATAGGCACACAAGACAACACAATACACATCATGCACAAATCCACGGAGAATGTCACATACAATAAAAACAGATGCTAAATATGCTGCTATTATGACAGCATTTATAAAAATCACATTCATGCAGGGAAATTATACCAGTCGCAGCTCGCAATTCTTGTGGGTGGGGGGCGTGCGCAGGTATCGTGTGGATGTTACAGCAGAAGGGGGGTGGGTAAAATAAAACAAAAAATTACCTGATCCCGGTCCGGCACCTCCCCTGCTCCTCGGCTGGTCCTGAATAGGATCAGGCATGCTACCTCCCCTCCTGTAGCCAATCACAATGCTGCAATGGCAGTGTGGTGATTGGTGTGGAGTCCCGGACAGCGCCCAGACGGACGCCTAATGAGAAGCCATTTTCTCTATGTAGGCCGCATGCAGCCTACATAGAGAAAATGTAGAGTGCAGGCCCCAGGGCCGACCAAAGCAGTCAGGGTACTCAGAGTGGTGCAAGCCACTCCTCCCTGACCCGCCCACCCGCCCGCTCCCAACAAGACATATCCTCCCGCCCACCTGCCTCCAACCAGGCCTACCTATGCCTTTCAGCTTTCTCGCAGCATGAAAAGCAGAAAATAAAATGGTATTTAAACTACCATTTTATTTTCTGATTCTCGCACGGCGAAAAAGCACTGGGGCAGCGCTCCTCTGCCCTAATGGAGGAGCCGCCCCTGAATGATACTCATTTACAGTAAACAGTACAAAAACGTTTTCTTACCAAACCCATGCAACTTCACAAACTGCAATTCTACCAGTGCCGAAACCACACGCAGGAAACGCAGCACAGGAAATCAAAACCTTCGCACTAGAATAAAAAGGAGAAATAAAACATTACAGTCACAAATGATGACAAGAAATAAAAATGTAACATTATACAAACCATGTCTGTCGATCACCACCCAAATGCTAGCCATACACATTACCAGCCAGCAGCCAGTCACCACACACAGCCAGCAAAATCCCCATTGTAAACACACCATCACCCAAACATCAGTGCACACACACCACCATCCCATCGCTAGTCCACACACACTGCCAGCCACACGCACCACTAACAAAACACCAGTCCAACCACAACATCAACCAAGGGCCAGTCCACGCACACAGTCAGGCAAGCACCACTCCACACACACTGCCAGCCATGCACATAGCCAGCCAAGCACCACTTCACTCATACCACCAGTCAAGCGCCAGTCCATGCTTACCTTCAGCTAAGCACCAGTCCATCTACACTGCCAGCCAAGTCCCAGTACAAGCACACCACCAGCCAAGCTCCAGTCCACACACACCACAGGCCAAGCGCCAGTCCACACACACTGCCAGCAAAGCGCTATTCTACATACACCACCAGTCAAGCGCTAGTCCACATACACCAAGTACATGCAGACCGTCAGCTGAACTCCGGTTCATACACACGCAGAAGCTTTCCCTGGTGTGTAGTAGTTTTCTGCCTCCCATGGGGGGGCCTAAAGATGGGGGAGCAGAAATTGGTCAAAGCATTGCTCCAATAAAGGGAAGTGACCTGTTCCCACAGATAGCTCCCCAAGGTATAACTGTACAAATCTCTGGAGTCTAGTGACTTTCTGCCCCCCATGGGGGCAGCTTGGCCTAAACATATGGCTGTTCTTTCAGCGGGGGGCAGAAAACAGCGAACATATTTCCCCAGTAAAGAGGAGTGACCCTAGCCCAAGGGGCCACTGCAAGACACATAGAACTTGCAATGCCTGGGGTCTAGTGGACTGCTGCCACCCCCAGAAGCTAAACATAGCCAATTTGCCCTCCGAGCCTGGGTGAAATTACTAAAACAACTTGCCCCAAGAGGAGCAACCCTTGCCCAAGGGGTCGCTCCCTGTAATCATAAAAATACATTATTCCCTGCCTTCTAGAGGATTTCAGCCCCTGAGGGGCACCATGACGTTGTCCACTTGGAGCTCCTCTCTCTTTCATGCTTGTACTAAAATGCAGTTGCGGTCTTTGTAATAGAGAAGTCTCGCCACCATTGGTCTCAGGGGATGCCAGGCTGCGGGGATCTTGCTGGTACTCAGTGTGCTCTCTCCAGAGTGAAAAACACAGAGAGCTCCTCAGATGCCACTACTGTTCACAACCAGTGTTGCATATATCCCACCGCATTGGCCCTCTTAACCTTCTCAATAGGGCCTACCACTCATCAAATGTTGTTGAGGCATGAGCAATTTTCAGCATCCTCTAATGTCCACACTTTAGTCTCCAACTATTGCAAGCATTTTTGCATCATCTATGGTTGGGGGGAAACATCCTTTACAACGCAACTTTTACCACGCAATGCCTTTACAACGCGGTATTTACAACGAATACCTTTACAACGCATTGCGCTGGGGGGCGCTCTAGGATAGGGAATAGATTTAATTTACTATCCAACACCTTCCCTACTATCCATGGGGACTGGAGTTGGAATAGTAAATTAAACTATTCACTATCCAGCGCCCCAAGGCACTATGCGTTGTAAAGGTATTCGTTGTAAATACCGCGTTGTAAAGGCATGCGTGGTAAAAGCATGCATTGTAATGTCATACATCCATAGTTGGGGGTAGTTCTCCCAGAGAACACTCATTTGTAGTTACTCTTTCTTCCAGGCGCTAGTGGCCGTCTCTGAGAAGATTCAGTTATGTGCCAATGGCATCAATCTTGACTTCTAGTGCCTCACAGGAGATGGTTACTGCCTGCATCATGTCTTGTAGCGTCGGGTCACCAATGGGCTTCACTGGTGGTGGTGCACTCCCCTCACAAATCGGGAAAGTACTCAGCTCCTGTTCCTTTCTGAGGGAGGATTGACCCATTTTCTTGACCCATTTTCTACTGCGTTCTGGTAAAGTTAGGATATTCAGATAATGGTTGACACTTCCCTTGCTCAGTCATTATCTCCACTCCCTGATGGGGTGCAGGACACTGTTTGTCATTTCTTGGGGGCTGGGCCATCAAATCTGCAGGCTTCAATTCAGCAGCCAGCTCTCTCCTCAGGTTGCAGGTGCAGTGGCACAGAGCCCAGTGAATCTGGGTGCGGAGGGGTATGGTCTCAGATCAATGGACTTTCAGTATGGCCACAGATTGACTCACTTGTTGCAGGTCACAATCAGGTCCTGAGTTAACTTATTCGCCCCCCTCAGAGTCTGTGCAGGCTGCCGGCCCGGTCCATCTAAGCTGATACCATCACTAAATCACATGCATCAATCAATGTGGCCCGTGTGTTTGCAATAAATAAGTGCCCTGGGCCCGCTGCTCTCAGTCTTACTGAAGTGTATTTGTCACAGAGTAGGATCGAGCGGCTTTCCCTTAGTTCATGACGATGTCCGGTAGCGAGTTGCTCCACAGCCACTACTCAACAATTGTGGCCTAATAGGCACTGCAGTTCTTCAGGGCCCTCTCACAGTGCAGCCTCTTGCCGATTAGGGGGCACCGTCCTCAACTTCAACATCCAGCGCTTGCTCTCTCACCTTCCGGAGGCTCCCACTTCAGGGTCTCGTATCTCCACACCTGATTCTTGCTGCGCTCAGCAGTGGGATAGCCCCTGCCCACTAGGCACCAAGGATTATGTTTTCTTTATACGTGCCTGTCCACGAGTTGAACCTCACTGGGCTCCCCCAGGTGTCTAGTTTTCAGAACTGTCTAAATTTGGTAGGTTTCCCTAGATGGCCGCTTAGCCCGAGACCAAAAACACAGTTGACACCCTTTCAAAACCAGGTCATTTTGCGATAGATAATTTTGATATCTCCACAATACATTTTGGGCTCTTCCCTATTGTGGGCACTTGGCCCACGCACCCAAATGAGGTACCATGTTTATCGGGAAAACTAGAGGAACGCTGGGTGGAAGGAAATTTGTGTCAGCCCGGTTATCCCACAAATTTCCCGCACAGAAGTGTGATGAATATGTGATTTGTTTTAGCTAAATTTGAGGTTTATAGGGGATTCTGGGTACAAAAATGTTGGGAGACCCATTCATGCCACACCTCCCTGGACTCCCCTGTGTATCTAGTTTTCAGAAATGCCTGGGTTTGGTAGATTTCCCTAGATGGCCGCCAAGCCCGGAACCAAAAACGCAGATGACTCCCTTGCAAAACCAGATAGTTTTGCAATCGATAATTTTGATGTTTCCACAGTACGTTTTGGGCAATTTCCTGTTGCGGGCACTGGGCCTACCCACAGAAGTGAGGTACCATTTTTAGTGGAAGACCTGGGGAAATAATGAGTGATAGGAAATTTGTGACGGCCCGGTGATCCCATAACTTTCCCACACAGGAAAGTGAGGAAAACTTTTTTTGAGCTAAATTTGAGGTTTGCAGGGGATTCTGGGTAGGAAAATGTTGGGAGATCTGTGCAAGCCACATTTTTCTGCACTTCTATGGGTCTCTAGTTTTCAGAAATATCTGGGTTTGGTGCATTTCCCTAGATGCCCACCAAGCCCTGGACCAAAAACCCAGGTGTCTCACTCGCAAAACCAAGTCTTTTTGTGATCAATAATTTTGAAGTCTCCACAGTATATTTTGGGGTGTTTCCTGTCACTGGCACTAGGCCTGCTCACAGAAGTGAGGTACTATTTTTATCCAGAGACTTGGAGAATTGCTTGCTGGGTTGAAGTTTGTGGCTCCATGCAGATTCCAGAACTTTCCATTACAGAAATGTGAGGAAAGAGTGTTTTTTGGACAAAGTTTGAGGTTTGAGAGGGATTCTGGGTAACAGAACCTGGTGAGAGCCACACACGTAACCCTATCCTGGATTCCCCTGGGTGTCCAGCTTTCAAAAATGTATAGGTTTGCTAGGTTTCCCCAGGTGCCACCTGAGCCAGGGTCCAAACACTACAGCTAGACAAATTGCAAAAAAATTGTTTGTTTTTACTGTCAAAATATGATGGGTCCACGTTGCATTTTGGGCAGCATCCTTTTGTGGGCACTAGGTCTACCCACACAAGTGAGGGGCCATTTTTATCAGGAGACTTGGGGAACACATAACAGTAGAACAGGTGTTATTACTAATTGACTTTCTGTGGATTTCTGCCTTCCAAATGTAAGACAATGTGTAAAAAATAAGTCAATTTGAAAAATGTGCTCTAATTCACATGCTAGTATGGGTACCCATAAATTTCGGAGAGGTGCAAATAACCACTGCTTCTAAACACTATATTTTTTGTTCCCATTTAGGAAATACATAGGTTTCCTTGATACCTACCTTTTTACTAATTATATTTTAGCAAATGAATTGCTATATACCTGGTACACAATGAAAAACCATTGCAAGGCACAGCTCAATTATTGGCTCTGGGTAACTCAGGTTCTTGTTGAACCTACAAGCCCTATATATACCTGCAACCAGAATGATCCAGCAGACTTAATGGTACATTGTTTTCAAAGAAGTTACAGCTGAAAACGTTAGCTCAATTGGCTGTTTTTTCAACTCAATTTCAATATTTTTTTTATTTCAACTGTTATTTTCTGTAAGAAAGCCTTGAAGGATCTACACAAGTGGCCCCTTTTGTCTGGTTTTCGGAAATAAATAACTTTCTCTGATCCATTACTGCTTTCACACCGATTTCTACCACTACTTGGAAGAAGGTTGAAAGCACAAAATATAGGAAAAATAGGCTTTGTCCCAGTAAAAAAGCAAAAACTGTGTAGAAAATGTTGGTTTTCTGACAAACGCCTGCCTGTTCATGAAAGCTGGGAAGATGGTGATTTCAGCATCACAGACCCTTTGTTGATACCATTTGCAATGGAAAAAAAACAGACGCTGCAGCACTTTTGTCTCATTTTCCCCCCAAAACTCAAAAAAATTCTGTAGTTTGGCTAATTTCTCATCCCTTTAAAGGAATCCACAAATTTGCGGTACCTTTGGAATCCTCAGGATGTTCAAAGAAAAAGACACAAATTTGGCGTGAATTCCTTATGTGGACAAAAAGTTACAGGAGCCTAAGCGTGAACTACTCCAAATAGCCCAAAAAAGGCTCAGCACAAGGAGGTGAGAGAGGGGAGGCCTAGCAGTGAATTGGTTAAGGATGACATTTCTAACAACATACCATCTAGAAAGAGCAAACTAGGCAGGCCATGATGTACAAAAAGTGCAAGCTTTCTCAAAATGTGTTGAAGAGCCTTAGATGTATTAGAAAATACAATTTACCTAAGAAAGTAATAATTTGAAAACGGCTAAAGGTCAGATGTTGCAAAGATCCTGGAGGCTCATCTACTATTCCTCACATTGATGGGATAACCGTACAGAAGGCATTGCAATGAGACTGGCATTCAGGAAGCACAAATGCTCATTTGTGCACTTTTTTCCACATGGCGGAGCCACCAAGAATAGGCTTCACCTGCATGGTATGAAAATTGATTACAAACTGAACCTGCTCTCTCTTGTTGAGACATAGTTGGACACAGGCTGCATACCATATTTAAATTACCCAGTACTGCCAGATAAATGCGTTAAAAAAACAGGCAGTCTGGCACTGTTTGAGGGGTAAGATGGCGGGTTCCTTTAACTCATACTACAAGGGCTGAAATTGTGTTAGTGTAGGTCAGTGTCAATACCTGATGATAAGAGCAGTTTCTACTAGCCTAATAATGTGTTTTACTAGCCATTAATAACGCTCCTTAAGAAGATGTCTGTGATGCGGTATGGATTGTAAATTTTTGTTGCATTCAACTTTGGGTCAGAGCAGCACCTGACGATTAGGAAGTTCATCCAAATAATTGTTCAAAGAAAAGAGCAATAAAGTGGAAGGCAGCGGCACAGATATTGTTAGCAGGGCCAAAAGTGACAAACGACTAAGGGCCAGAAAGCAGCAGGCGGACCAGTGAAAGGACTTTGTGCTCTGCTGAGAGTGAAGATTTTGAGGGCCATTCCTATACAGAGTCACTCAATGGAGCAGAACAACCTCTTAGAGGGCAACTATCCAGGGGGATTTATGCACTCAAACCAATGGGTGTTTTCCATTATATACAGTGAGGGCTAGTCAGGGGGTTCGCCGTCCACTTTCCAGAAGCAAGGAATTCACTTACCATGCCCTACTAAAGTGACTGCTTGCAAATTGCCCTAACGCTATTTTAAGTGGTGTTGAAAATGGTGTTATGCGCATTTTTGAAATATGACTCAGGAGAATTAATTATTTATTCTTCTCTACGCTTTAAACCAATTTACATTAATAAAGCACTTACAGGAGTAGTTGCTGGGGTATGGTAGGAAGCTACTCAAGACAGAGATGATGAATGAAATGATGTGCAGTATGAATAATGAACTGTAATAGCTTCATGGAAAGAAAGGAAGCTCCGACAGGAAGTAGCGTTGGTGTTTGCAAAACTATTCCTCAGCTTACAGTGCAGATGCCATGAGCATGTTCTTGCATGATGCCACAGAGCATGTTTCAATCAAAAATCTGCGAAACTCATCAATGTGACTTTTGTGAAGAGACGATGAGGGCCGTGCTGATGTAAACGCTCACGGAGAATGTGTACTAACTGTAAAACGATCATGTTCCGGGTACAACCATTTCCAACCCGGTTTCAAGGTTCATGATGGAGCACGTGACGAAGGTGAAACGGCGCATTCAGGTTGTGCATGTGCTACATAAATCTAAATAGGCTGCGGTTTGTGGTTTTAATAGACACGTATTCAAAGCAATTATTATTCATACTGAGGTCCGAAAAAGTACTTTTCAGAAAGTTAACTGGAACACCTTTGTTTTACAGCACTACTCAGACACTATACTTGTGCGATATAAAAAAAAGCTGTTGAGTGTATCTTATGACTGTGTATGCATGTTAAAGTGTGTGGGGGGTGCGCGCTCGTGTGTGTGAAGGGAGCGACAGACAGATTAACAGCAGTCATTACATTGGGTTATGTTTTACTGAAAGGATCACGTAATGGTCTAAACCGTTTACTTTAAAATGGTTGTATACCAAGGGGGGCATAATGTGTCCTCCAGGTTGCCTGTCTGACTACATGAAAGTCTGCTGGTTAACAGAAATGTCGTGGCACATATATCTCATGTGTAGATTTTTTTACGGTAAAAAATACTAAAGCTAGACGTTTTTATTAAAATGTATGGAAAAGTGCTAGCGGTTGGAATTACTGTAACTATCTTGAAGAGCAAATGTTTTACCGACAGTGAGAAAGACATGAACCTGTTGACTGAATATGTAAACATGATTAGAACATTGGAATGTTGGGAGCTCCATTGAAAACAATGGAGTGATCTGGGCTTATAATGGCTGGTGTAAGCCTGGAGCTCCAACATTCCAATGCTTCTTTGTTCACAGCTCTGGCTGTGAACAAAGGCTTCAGGGGGCCTGAGGGGATTCCAATCCCCTCACGCTCCCATAAGGCTTTGTTCTTTTTTGTTAGAACATTCTGTCCTCTAGTGACAGAATGTTCTAATAGCCTTATAGCCCTTCGTAGATGGGCTATACCGCTATTAAAGTCCCTCTCCCTTGTTAAAGGCACTCGCCTTCGGCTCGGGGCCTTTAACGCTGGAGAGGGCCTTTAATAGCCGGTATAGCCCTCTACGGCGGGCTATAAGGCTATATTAATTAATTAGCGACTATTAGAATACGTTTATATATAATATTAAATCAGAAAGAAGACATACGAGCTCTATAAAGCCTCTTCTGCAATGTTCATATTTCGCTATGTTTTTAGGAATGTAAATTTTCTGTGAAAAAAATTAAGATCTAGTCGAAGTTCATTTAGTGGTTAACAGGCCACTATACACAATTGCTAAATACTTTCCATACATGGGAGATTTCTTTTTGCATCCTATTAACAGTAGCGGTAAGAAATGTGTGCTTGGCAGTTCTATAAGAGGATATATTATGTGATGTATTTTAGGTACATTTTTAAAGGAAGCAACTATTACATTTTGTAAAGCTTCGGGTTGTGGTTGTAGAATTGTAGTTTATTTCAGTGGGCCATGGAATGTGTCGAGGATTCCACAGGATGGGTTCCAGACCAGGGCATTCGTGGAGTGGAAGCTGTGCTGCCCGACTCTCACCTGTTTCCTTTGTGTAACACGAAAAAAACGGAATTCAAGGAGACAACTCCTACTGTGGTTTGTGCGGCGTACCAACATTACACTTTGTAATTTGGAAAAGGATGAATCTGATCAAAACACATTCGTCTTCGTTTTTGAGCTATCAACACTTCAGTTTGTACTTTAAGTATTCATGTATAATTCGTTTTCTACGGCAAACAATATGTGTACCTGACATAAAGTTCAATTTTTCAAAGATTGGAAAGCTCTGACTGTATCTTGAATTAGACACCATTTTATTTCGAAGTCAGTGCCAAAGCGCTTAAGGGATTTTTAGAAAAGCTGTTGGCAGCTTCAGACATCACAGCTAAAGGAGGTGCAGTTTTTTCAAGTGACTCTAAATCATGCTTGACACAAATAACCTGTCCTAGCGTTTTGTCCAAAAGTACAGTAGCATCTTGCAATCTGGGACTTGTAATTGTCATGTGTGGCAATACTGCTTGTTAAATGCAAAACATGCTTGATTCCATGTAAACATGGCTGTGATTAATATTAGCGAATGCATGTAGTATGAATAAGGCCTAGAAAAATGACTATGGGCCTTATCTAAGGTTAAGCTTATGTCCTGCTGTCCACCAGCCGTAAAGTAGAGTAACCACAATTAAAAACAAGCATTTGCAATGCAATAGGTCTCGCATTTACACGAGTTTGAGCTATTGACATTGCAAATGACAATGCCTTTTATTTTACTTTTCGTTTTTAAAATGTAAATAAAAGGCATTGTCCTTTGCAATGTCAATAGCTCAGACTCGCATAAATGCGAGACCTATTGCATTGCAAATGCTTGTTGTCTCTGTTGCTGAGGGTCAAACTCTGAGAATGAGGAAACTATGCAAAGGGGTCGGGGCAGAGAGCAGGGAGGAATGGAGGCAGAAACCAAGGGCAGCGTGAAGGTGAATGTGACAGGAAGTGCACGTGTCTGGGCAGTAACAGACTATGTTGAGAAGGGAGAGGAATGGAGCGTTGGGCTTCACGAGAAAAGTGGAGCGGGAAATAAATAAATAAAGTGAGCGGGATGCCTAGAGCGTGCGCCGCGCATATTAAAGTAAAGTAAAAAGTGGAGGGGGAAATAAATAAATACAAGCCGATCACCTTGCAGACCGCAGATGTTATCGGCAAGCCTGTTCCGTTCTGTTTCCATTGCATCTAACATTGGGAAATATATTTATTTTACAAACCACAACCAGAAGGAGGCGTGCTCGCGAGAGGCTGCGGAGCACGCGCACACGTTCCAGGCAGCGACGGAGGCGTGGCGCGCACTGCCTCCCTGTGCCGTGTCGCGCGCCATGGATCTCGTCCCCTTTTGCTATTCCCAGTGTGCGGGGGCCTGTTTCTTACGCTGGGGGCCTGCAACCGCAGCTCTCAGCGATGTTGGCGGAGGCTGGAGGGGATGCGTCCCCGGTCTGGGGGAAGCTGCCGGTTTTGCTGCCACTCTCGCTCCTTCCCCTGAAGGTAAGGCAGATCTCCCGATGCATGGGGCGGGGGTGTGTGTCTGTGCAGGGGGGGTAGGGGGCAGCGGCGTGTGTATGCGTGCGTGTCTGTATGTGTGTGTGTGGTGGGGGGGCTGCAGCGTGTGCCTGTGTAATCTGTGTGCAGGGGTGTGGGGGCTGCCTGTGTGCGCATGGAAATATGAGGCACGGCGACGTGCGCGCCCACGAGATCAAATCTCCGGCAGGAGAAGCTCGTGACAGTCTGCTGTCCACATTTCCCCAAAAGTGACAACATAAATTGTCTCGCTCTAGACAGCAAAGCTTCGCTTTGCTTTCGTCTAGGCGAGACCTAATAAACGAGAACGAACCAGAGTAAGCTACTGATGTATGAAGGTAATCTCTGTGTCCATTATTTTTGAGTCAGCAACAGTTATTTTTAAGGTAGTTGAACAAAATTGGGAAGAAAGAAAATACTTTGATTGAGGCTCCAGATTTCTTGGCTAACCGTGGTTGAGTTTACATGACCCTACAGTCAGTTGGAAGACTGGGACAATCAAACAAGACAGAGTTTATATGAGAAATTAGATAGTTGGTTGAAGGATGAATGAACTTTTCTCAATCAACAGCCGCAATCCTTGTCAGGGTGAACCACAAAAAGTCACTAACTTAACGTGCTCTTAATCCTTTATTAGCTTGGCACAAAAGCAGCCAGACATAACTTAGAGGCAATGTGTAAAGTATTTATGCAGCCCTTAAACAGTAATAAAGTGAAAGCACAACACAATAAAAATCCCATACCAATTTAGAAAAATGGAGCAAACTGTTTATTATTTGAGATCAAAATAACGAAATCCAATCAGCAATTTTAAAGATTTAGATAAAAGTAGCGGCAAAAGATGCAAATGAGGGTAACTGGACGCAGTGAACCTGGACAAAGTCACAAGTTCAGACACAGAACCAAGATGGCTTGCTGGGAGTTGTACCACCTTTTGTCATTGGTGTGTGGTCTGCACGGTAATGCTTTGCGAGGCTTCACGCAGTCCAGGTCAGTTCCAGTGAAGTTGCTAGACTTTGCTCGGCTTTACTTCGCTTCATGTAGGTTCCATTGAGGCTTGCAGCTGTGCAGCTAGTCAGGAAGGCCAGCCGGAGCTGATGCAAGCCAAGGTTCTAGGACCTGGGTGGCACCACTTTGGGATCAGGAACTCACTCCAGCAGAAGCCAGCAGGACTCTTCCTGTTTCAGGCTGGTACAGGGCAGCAGGTCAGCTGTGCAGTTGCAAGGAGTCCTCTGCAGCTTGGTGTGTAGCCGTTGCTCAGAACAGTAGGTCAGTTAGCCAACTCATGGAGCCCCTCGGCCTGGGATGAAGGGAGAAAGTCCACTCTTCCTTCTCAGCAAGAGGGCAGGCATCAAGTATCAGGGCAGCAGGATGTACTTCTTCTGTAGTATTTTCAGGTCCAGGAGTGTACTGAAGAGATGGACCTGAGTGTCCAATATTTAAACCTGGTGCCAGATTTTGAAGTGGGAGAAGTTTCTATAGTTTTCACCCTACAGATATGTCTGGAATGTCCTTCCTCCTTGCCCTAGCACCAGTTTGTCTGGAGTCACAATGCACTAGTGTGAAACTCTTTCTGAGTATGTTGTGACTGTGAGGTGCAGGTGTAGTTGGTGATAACTACACCCCTTCATCCTGCTAGAGATGGCCCATCCTGTAAACTCCCGGCTCCCCTTTGTGATACTGTCTGGGAGGACAACTACGCCTAGTCATGTCATCCATTAAACAGGCAGCTGGCACCAAATGGCTAGGACAGGGAAGCACCAACTTTCTAAAAGTGGTATTTTCAGTATTGTGGCTTTAAATTCAACTTTACAATAAAAGGCAATTTAAAATTACAGTTCTTTAGAGACCAAACTTGACATTCGCAATCAAAGGTTATCACCTATTAAATGTAAGCCTGGGTGGATCTGGTGGAACGGCACTATGCGGAGATCCACGGAGTTGGGCACCAACTCCATGGAAACTCCTCTCCGCTCCGCCGCCCGCCTCCAATTCCCCCAGGAAGAATTACATTAAATATACATTAAAGGTAAAAAAAAATAAACACTTTCCTTGACTGTGGCGTCCCATGGCTGCCGTCCTCCTATTCCTCTGTTTCACGATGATCTGTGAATGAGCATTTCTTGCGAGGAATGCGCATGAATGGGTGCATGCTCAGATCATCGAGAAACCGAGGAAGAGGAGGACGGCAGCCCAGGGACGCCACAGTCAAGGTAGGTGTTTATTTTTGTTACCTTTTTTTATCTTTAAAGTATATTTAATGTAATTCTTCCTGGGGGGGTGGAGGCGGGGGCTGGACAATGCTGCTGCGCCGCAGAGTGTGCCAAGTTGTGCCTACTCCGCGTTCTTTGCAAAAAGCGGACTAGGCACAACTCCGCGGGCAGAGCAGAGCTCTCCGCCCGCGGTTAATTAAATGTAGTAAGGTAACTCATTGTTATCTTATGGGAGAGGTAGATCTTGCAGTAGTAATAAAACAATGTCGGAGTTTTTAAATCCAAGGACATGTGAAACTTAAAAGTGCATGCCCAACTTTTTTAATACACCACTCCCTGCCCTCTGGGCTGTTTAGGTCCGACCCCAGGGGTGGCTAATATGTATTTACATTGAATGTTTTGGCCTGGAAAAGGTTTGCTTTGCAGTTCAAAATGGCAGTTTAAAACTGCACACACAGGCTGCAATGTCAGGCCTGAGACAGGGTTAAAGGCTTCTTATGTGGATGGCAGAATCAGTGTTGGGTACATATAGTAGGGACTTACAAGTAAATTAAAGGTGCCAATTGGGTGTAAGCCCATTTCACAAGGTTTAAAGGAGAGCAAACAGGCACTTTAACAATGGTTAGCAGAGGTTAAGTGTGCAGAGTTCTAAGGACAACCAAAATGAGTTCAGCAAAACAGGAGTGAAGGCAAAAGGTTTGGAGGAAGACCACCTTAAGGATGCCTGGTCCAACAGCTTATCTGTAATTTCTATAAAGGAAAGAGTGAGCTTTGGAGTGCTAAAGTAAGCAGTGATTAAATGTACTACAGAAATTGCAATTTTTCTACCATTCCTTTTATAATGTTTTCGATAAAAAGAAAGCCTCTATTTTCCCACCTCATAGGCATTTTGAAAGACAATGAAAACGATGCTAAGGTTTATTGTGGAATAATTTATCCTCAGACAGATAAAGGGATTTCATTTCTAAAGAGTTAACTAGAGGATACTCTTTCTAGTGGATTTATCACGTATTCAAAATCACCAGCAGCCTCTCCTTTTTTCTTTGGGACATAAAATGGTGACCTAAGGTATGGATTATAGGGTCCTAAGTAAGATCACAATCAAGAATAGGTATCCTTTACCTTTAAGCAGCTGCTGCCCGTGCAGGTAAAAATGGTGGGGCCGGGTTGGGGGGAATTTGCCACATGACCACAAGGGGAAATTAAATAAATAATTCAATTTCGCTTGTCGCATTCTATCGAAATCCCCCATACCCGGCCCCATGGGTCTTACATGCACGGGCCGCAGCTGCCTTTAAACTCTGTAATATTAGCTAATCTGCAACCATTTACTCCAAGTTAAATTTGAGAGGGGGATACAACTTAGTATCAATAGTGGAAGGGTATGAATGGGAAACACCATTCCACATGAATTACGAACTATTTGACTAAAAAGTCATGCCGTTTCGGTTGTGCAATGCACTGGTCGCTTTTCAATCACTTAATAAAGTACTCCGTAGATGTATTACCATCTCGGCTGTGGTGCATTTGGATGTTATCTTGATATAATCTGACTGTGAATAAGAGCATGTGCAACACGTTTGAGCTATCTTGTCTAGTTGAAAAAGTCAGTTAAATGCTAAGATAGAGAAATGTGATTTTCATAATCAGGAAATGGGGTTCAAGATTACATTCTTACAACAACAGATATTCATATAAATCTGAAGAAAGATGCAGCAGTCTTCTAGTAGGAATCTCTACAATGTGCCAAGGATATGCAAAGTTTAAGATTTATTAAGATATATCATAAGTTCATATACCATTTCCCTAAAACTATTACACCTATAATAAGGTTATTGCGAAAGGGTGTAAAATCTGAATGGTAAATGTTTTCTGGGGGACACATCTTCTCGCGCACTTAGGAACCACGTTTTCGAACTGCGACTACGATGGCCCATTTCGTACTCCTGAGAGTGCAACGGGCGCTGCGCGCCACTATAGGTAGCTACCCCTTGAAACCCCCCAATCTTAACTGGGGCTATCAAGAGTGGGGACGGGAGCCATTTGGTGGCCCGGATGTACAGGGGTGTGGTAGCCATGCTCCCGAGTCAGGATGAGGGTGTGCTGGCGACCTGGGGGCGGGATCTCGGCTAGCCCTTGATGGATGTACCGTGGGGTCGATGCTGCTCGCAGACACGTTGAGTGTCCCATAACGATAGGCACAAGTTGCTCCATTTTAAGTTTTTGTGGAGGGCATACATGACCCCACGTAGGTTGCATCTTATGGACCCTTCCTGTCCACACACATGCCCCAGGTGTCGCTCTACTGAGTCCGAGTTTGCACACATGATGTGGACATACATTAACATAGATAACTATTGGAGATCCATCTTCGGGGAGCTGTCCAAGATGACGGAGGCCGTGATTGTGCCATCGCCGCACTTGGCGTTGTTCGGTTATATTCATGACCTTCCCAAGTCCAAATGTCTCTTTGTAGCTATAGCGCCCCTCCTTGCTAAGCGTGAAATTGGGCTTGGAATAGGGCGGCACACGAAATCCCACACTTAGCGCGTGGCTCCATAACATGACCTATTGTAACACGACCAGTGACAAATATGCACAGCTGCAACCATCGGCTTCCCGTTCTTTAGACATATGGCAACCATTTTCAAACTATTTATTGGCAGCGCAGATTGATACCGGTTCTCCCTCCCAGGAACGCCATGAGCCTACAGCACCTGTGATTTCATAGACGTTACACACTTTGCGCACCTTTCACCTTCATAAACCTATATGCGTTCATTGGCTGGTATCCTGCGGCTATTGGTGATCTGCTCATGTCTTTGCTGCCATATTGAATAACTATGTTGGCACTACAGCCTGCTGTGTACAACATTGCACTTTGTACTTGCATATGTTGCTCCACTGTATTGCATTGATGTTGATTCTGTTTTTCTTTATTGTTTCGTGTTTTTTGGAAAATCAATAAATAAAGTAAAAAACACATTTTTAATGGTGAAGCTAAAAAGGCGTTTCAAGAACTAAAGAAAAGGTTTACATCTGCCCCAATTTTAAGATATCCATTTACCTTGTAGTCCTTCATAGTGGATGCAGATGCTTCACTTCTAGCTATTGGCGCTGTTTAATCACAGAGGCATCTTAGAGCTAATCTAATGCATGCATAAGTCTCTCATACACTGGCGCCTGCTGCAATAAACCATTCTGTGGCAGCTAGAGAATTATTGGCCATAAAAGGGCCTTTGAAGAGTGGCAATATTATTTGATGGTATCTAAAAACACTGTTACAGTTTGCCTGATCATAGAAATTTACAATCTTTCAAGTCTGCTAAAGCCTTGTCTTGTGTGCCCAGTTTTTTAGTGATTGTGAAATTGACATCCAATTCTGACCAGTGAGTAATAATGGTAAGGCTAATGCCTTTTCACGTTTGGGTTAATATGTTAATCTAAAACAAATAAGCTATAGCATTCTTAGTAATATTCCTAGAGGAAATAACATTGCAAGTGTAAATTCAGAATTCCCTCAAGTAAAAGACATTTACTGGAACACAGGAGCTTCTGAGTAGGTTGGTTCATATAAAAAGACTCAAGATGGGATGATATATAAGAAAGAGAGGTTATGCCTACCTATGCCAGATTTACAACACAAAGGGCCTAATCACATAAGTCCGTCTGACACCGTTGCTGTCTCGGGATCAAACCACCTCCAGTCAGCGGTCCCAACACCGTAATTGCAAGGCAACCACACATAGGTGCCAATTACAATGTCATTTAGAATGCCTCCTCCAAACAGTCAGAATCTCCTTTAACGTATCGGAACCCTTCCGACCGACACAGGCGGGTAACAATCCACCCGACCGATTATAATGTTCTCGGTCGGAAGATAAACCGCGCGGTCATTCCAAATTGGTTCCGACTGGCTCTTGGAGAATTCATGTTGGTCGAAACCACATTGTACACCTCTATGCACAGCATTTCCGACCTTGTGATTACGATGTTGGTTTCCAACAGCCTTCCCAAATCGGTCTGTCCGGCATGAAAAGGCTCTCTGAAAGTGACTTTGGGGGCCCCTAGCAGGGCCCCCTTCATCTGGTGGCCTCTGGTTTGGGGCAGAGGGGCTACCTTAAAGACCCCACCTTTAAAACCCTGCACTGTGTGGCAGGCACCATGTGGTACCTGCCACAGGGTGCAAGGTCTAACACACACACACCATTTCCTCATAGGAGAATAAGTTGTCGGGCAGAACACAAGCTCCAATGGGAAGCAATGGGAATCCGACTGAATAGTGGTCAGTCGCATCGTAGTCTGTCGTCCCGAGTCCGAGTCCGAGTCCGTGTTGGGCGGAAAGTTTCCACCTGCCATCGTAATCGACCCCATGGTGCTCTTACATACTTCTGTTTGTCTATGGGAGCTTGTGATGCGCCCGTAAACTGGCCATAGCACAAGTATTCTAGACAAATGGGAGAATTTTTTCATCCCTGCACCACTTGGCAGGCACCTACGGTTGCCTGCCATGCAGTGCAGGGATTACCAGGGCAGCCCCCAACCAGAGGCCACAGGGTGGATTGGGCCCTGCTAGCGGCCCCCAATATTGCTTTCCGACAGGCTTTACATGTCAGAAAGCATGACATGGAAAGCGTGTCGGAAACCGACATTATAATCGCTACAGCCGAAACACTGTCCATAGTGATTACTTGCAGGCCTCTGACTGGCCGATGGGCTCCATGAGCCCATCAGAATCCAGCCCTAATGAAGGGTCAGTTTCACTTTCGACCGCCTGCACCATAATGCGGCAGTTGAAACTAAAACCGCAATAAGACTCGGAAAAAACCTGCCGTCAGAGGTTTTCCACTCTCTTCGTAATTAGGCCCAAAGTATTTAATTCATATCAGGTTGTATGTGGCTGAATATCCACAGGAAGCAAAAAAGCTCAAAACATCTTGAACGAGATTTTTAGTGTCCTTCAATCTCTAATTATGTTTCTAAAAAGTTTGTTAAAAGTAGAGACATGTCTAATCTGTGCACACACAAAAAGTAGTTATTCAGCTTTCTCTGTATTATTGCCACCAATCCTTGTACTGTACAATCCCTGACATACAGTGTCAATAGATTACTTTGTCAAGCTACCCAAGACGAAAGAGAGTTTTACACTATATTAGTTGTAGTAGATCATTCTACTAAGATGGCTCACTTTGTTCGATTGAAAGGAATACCTTCAGCCGCAAAATTAGCAACCATCTTTTATAGCATATAATCAGGTCACACAGAATCCCAGTTTATAACTGGTAGGGGGCCTCAATTTGTCTTACATTCCAGAAAATGTTTGTGCTCAAATAATGGTTGATGCCTCTCTGCCATTCAGTTATCAACCATGAACAGACAGAAAGCATTAATCAGACATTTAATCAATACTTACAATGTCATCTTTTGCAGGGTTGAGTCATTTGGGAGTACTTGTTATGGGTAGCAGAATGTTTCTTATATTAATACAACCCAGGAGACGGGATCCCTGGGGCTGAAATCAGACTAGGGATGGGATGACATGCCCCCCTAAAAATATACCAGGCCCTGGGGATGGAGTCCCTGGGAGGCGAATGTGGTACCCCATGCCCCCTCCCCTAGTTTTAATTAGGGGACCTGGAGGATGGGATCTCAAGACCTTACACGGCTCATGGAAGGGGGCCCCTTTAATCATAATAGTGGCTCTGAGTGGTAGGGTCCCAAGGACCATAATAGGTTTGGGGAGTCACGCAGCTCCCATTCTCTTAAAAGAAGGCCCTGGAGTTTTGGGAACAGGCTTTGTGGCCAGCCCCCACATCACACAGCCAAATGCTGAGGGTTGTGTGGGGTTGGCTGCCTTTGAGAGGGTTGGCTATAGGCCTTGTGTTTAATCCCCCAATGCACGTGGCCAAAGGCGGTGTGGGGTTGGATGCATGTGGGAGATTGGCTGCAGTCAGGCCCTGTGGCAAACCCATGCACGACCCATAAACACAGTTGCCACCCTATACCGCATGTGGGAGATTGGCTGCAGTCAGGCCCTGTGGCAAACCCATGCACGACCCATAAACACAGTTGCCACCCTATACCACCCCATACACCTAAAAGCACCATTAGCCCCCTATACCCCTACCCAACCCTAAACCCTGAAAACACTTTACAACCCAATACCCTTCCCACCACTAATCCCTAAAAACACCCTTTACCATCCATTACCCCTACCTACCCCTAAACCCTAAAAACATCCTTACCACCCATACCCCTACCCACCCCTAAACCCTAAAAACACCCTTTACCACCCAATACCCCTACCGACCCCTAAACCTTAAAACATCCTTACCACCAAATAGCCCTACCCACCCCTAAACCCTATAAACACACTTACCTTTCAATAACCCTACCACACTTAACTTGCGATGTAAAGGCATGCGTTGTAAAGCCATATTTGTGGTAAAGTCTTGCGATATAAGGGCAATGTGTGGTAAAGGCATTGCGTGGCAATGGATGCATGGGTAAGGCATTGCATTGTAATGGGCACGTTGTAAAGGCAGTTTCCCCACAAACAGTAGTAAATTGAGCACACAACAAACAAAACAAAAGAAAGATAGAGTAAAATGTGTGGAATTTAATAAATAAAATGAGACCAAAACAATGAATCCATTCAGTAGAAATGGAGTTATGCAGTTTCAAAGATTTGGGGGTAAATAGCACTTAGAAGCAAATTACGCCAATTACATATATCTGGGTGTGCATGATCATGACAAAGTCAAAAGTTCTGGCCGACTATAATGGAACACAGATAGGGCACAGTCTCAAATTTGACCACTGAGATAATATATTGTGTCCTTTGGAAGCAAAATTTGGAGAATGTCTCGGCCTGCCCCATGCTGCCTCAAGGAGCCATCAAACAGGTGCTGTGATGTCTGATTCTGTGTCAAGATGTGTCATGCTGGGTCAGTGCTGTTGAAACCATCGAACAGGAGTTGCAATGCTGGAATTTAGATGTGTTGCTCTGTGTCAGGTCGATGAAACCAACTGTCTTGGGCAGTCTTGTGGACACTTATATCAAGCTGTGTCACTCTGGATCGGTGCTTGGGAAGTTGCTTACCATGAGCTGTGATGCAAGGTCCAGCACTGAGGTTTGGTGCCTGCATCAGTTCCAAGGAAACCACTGATCTGGAGCTGGCAGCTATTGTTGTTGTGTCCCTGTAACTCAGAACAGGAGGTAAGTCAACTGAGCCTTGGAGACACTGTGGTAGTCCTTGATTCCAGCAGGAGAAGGTCAGTTCTCAGGAAGCTGGGCAGCCCTTCTTCTTGTAGAGCCTGCAGGTCCAGGAGAGTTCTGAAGAGTGGGTCTCAGGCTCCAATATTTATATCTGATGCCACTTTGAAGTGATAGAAACCCTAATGCTCCACCACCCCACATCTGGATTTAAAATTTCCTTCCTTCCTCGCCACATGCCCCAAGTTACCTGGGCAGACAAAAGGCTAGAGTAAAGTAATTTTTTAGTACAGGAGGTAGCCCCTATTGAAGTGCAAGTGTAGTAGATGACAGCTGTGCCCCCACCCATCCTGTCAGGATTTCCCATCCTACCAACACCCAGTCCTTCTGTGTGCCACTGTCTGGGAGGCATACAAAAAGGATAACTGCCACCTACGCCTAGCTGTGTAACTAAAGATACAGGCTGCAGGCACTAAATGGTCAGGACATGAAAATAGCAATATTTCAAATGTGACAATTTCAGAATTGCGACAATATTTGACTTTACTATTAAAGATGATTTTAAATTACAGTTCTTTAGATATCAAACATGACATTATTATCTGTTTCTAAGTAAATGTTATCACCTATTAAAAGTAATAAGGTAACCCACTGTTATCCTATGAAATAGGTAGGCCTTACTATAAGGACATATACAATTTAAAACAACATGTGTAACTTTTTAAAGAGCTATTTGTAAGGTAGACAGTTGTAGCAATATAATAGTAAATCATCAGTCAGTAAAATACTCATAATATGGAAACTGAATTTTATTAAGCAAAATACAGGTTTACTTACAGATTAATAAACCAGCTAATACATATTCTACCCCTTAAATGTGCATAGCCCTGAGGCTTTTACAAGACTGTACCTAATTGTAGTAGGATTTTTTCAACTTAAAATCATAATAACACATATAACAAACACACAGTAAAAAAGATATTGAGGTAAATAATAATACATAATAGTAGGCAATAAATAGAAAAGAGAATATAACGACACAAAAAAAGAAAAACAAACAAGTTTGCCATTAGTACATCATATTTAAACATTTATGTAGATCATCAATAGATATGTCCTTATCTCTCCGAGAGTTTTACTGCAATCTGTGTCACTTTATATTGTGATGTCTCTATTTAGCAGCAATGCAGGGGAAAAGACAAGGGAAATAAAGACAGATGGTGGAGTGCCCATGCTTTAATAGGTAAAGAGATAGATAGCAGAAGTGGAAGGTGGAAGGTAGTGACTTAAAATTTCGAAAATCCAAGTTATACCTCAAAAACATAAGAATGTCAAAATGAGGTTTAATTAATATAATGACAGAAATTATGTCATACTGATATATAGGGATAGTTAAATATAACTATTCGGTCAAGACATGTAGACCGAAAGAGGCTATAGCAAACAGTGTGGAAAAAGGGGATGAGGGGCTATTGTTAGTTGCGGAATAAGGATTTAATTAAATGAACATAAAAATATCATAGTTGCAAAGAGACAAGCTTGGGAATGTGTTACCAAAAAATCCTATGTTGTAAAAATGTCATTCGTGTGTCCTGTTGCCAGATAGAGGTGAACATCAATTATAGGATATTTGTAGCTGTAATGTCACAGTAGTTAAATGGAATGACAAAATAAACCATGAATGCATACAAGTACTTATCTATTACAGTCAAAGAGGTCAGGAAAGCGTGTTTCTGCGGTCCAAAAATTAAAAGCTTCTATGAATGGCAAGTTGCAGAGACTGCAGAACAAATCACAGCAATCAAGTTGAAGACATTTTATAATCCCACTAATAAACAGTCTAAGCACACAAACCGAACCCCATTTCAGCTTTCAGTGCCTTTCAGGCATTAGAAAAAGTGCTGAAAATAAAACTGACAAATGCTGGAAAGTCGCATCTCTAAAAAAATATACATAGAAACTGATTGCATACCTAAGGGCCTGCAAATTTTCATTTTTCCCACAGCTGACACTACCAACCCAGAAACAATTAGAAAAGGGATGCTAATCTCAAAGAGGCATCCAATAATATGATTAGACAGTTTATATACACTGCAAACAAAGAGTATGAATAATGCAAAACAGAAGTGGACAATCTAACCCGAAAATTTAAGGAAGCAAAGCGGGGAGAACCAAAAATTATGAAAGTCTAAACCATGTAATTGATGACTATGAATAAGACCTCATAAAAAGGAAGCGCCGAAAATGTTGCCAAGATCAGTTTGATGACCAACAAAGAAGAGTATGCACATTTGCAAAACAACACAATAATATTCCAAAAGAAACAAAAAAGAACCAAGTCATATTGGTAGCTCAACAGATCAGGAACTCAGCTCTGACCTGGACTCATCCGACAGTGAAAGTGAAGCAACAACTTATAAAACCAATCTCGATTTTTTCGAACAGATACATTGCTACTGTCTAGGTATAAAGAACGACAGCATCCAATAGAGGAGAATGAATACAGAAGCACCATAACAAGATGGAAATCAATCAACAACACCAGGAGTCATAGCCAGAGCTAGGATGAGAGAACAATCAGTCTCTCCACTGCAAAACTGATGGGCCATCAAACAGAACTGATCAACCAAGGACTATCTTTTTGCCCAACCGCCTTCTGGAGCCCTATTAAAACAAAAATGAATCTATGCAACCTTCCTTACAAACTCAAGCTCAATTCTTTTTCAACAACAAACCACTACAAATGTCACTACAACAACGTACCAACTATATCTCCCTCACTGCACAAGACCTGGAAGATATACATCTCTCTGCTTCACTCTCAGATGAAATAACCCCCAAATATCTAGAGCAAGCTCAGGAGATGGTGATGAATACAAGGTGGACAATGACAAACATTATTTAGAAAAAAACTACTTTCATTCTAATATGGCATCAGGAAAAAACATTGGTTTATTATATATCGCAGTAACACATTACTTGAAGAAATAATATGCAAAGTATAATAAGAAGAGCAGATTCTTACCAAAGAGCTTGATTACTAAAGAAAGGGATGCCCTCAGGGCCATACAGAACAACAAAAATATATTCATCAAAGAAGCAGACAAAGGAGGCAATGTAGTCCTCCTTCATATGGATAATTGCATAAATGAAGTCTAACAATAACTATGAGACAAAAACTGCTATGAGAATTTACCAAGCACTCCAACAAAAGACATGCAGAAAAGGCTCACGATCAAACTTGACTAATGGTATTCCTGTGATTTGCTTACATGGGACAAGAAAACTCATCTGTACATGAAACATCCCACCCCCTTGATGTCTCATCATATCAGGCATTAACTTAGACTGCTCCCATCTCTGAGAATTCATTGACCCTTTTATGAAGGATCTTCCCTCTTACGTATGATACGTTAAAGAAATCTTGGGAAAACTGAATGACACCATATGGGAACCTAATTACACAGAAGTCGCCATGGAAATGATAAGTCTGTACAATTCAATCAGACATATGGATGGAATAAATGTTGCACAAAAAGCTTTCGGAACTAAACCAGCACCAGCCATAGAATCTAATACCATGATCATCAAAATGTTATCAATTTGCATATTGAACAATAATTTCAGTTTCAACAGAGAATATTACAAACAAGCACAAGGGACTGGTATGGGTGGCAAATTCATTCCACTGTACGCATGCAATGGGAGAAGATGAGAGATTGTGGCTCTGGGATGAACAATCCACTGCAAATACCTGACATTTTTGGGTGAAGATATATTGGTGATATAGTATGAATATTGCAAGGCACAGAATCTGCTCAAAAAAACTATGTAGAGAACATCAATACAAACAAATGGAATATTAAGATAACTTCAGCTTTCTCCATGAAATAGATACATTTTCTAGATATCACTATACACATCTAGTATAGAACATTCATCCTAAACGTTGCAGAAAAAAGCACAGCAGCCAACTCAACCATGTCAGCAGATAGTTGTCATCCATATAGCATCATCAAAAATATTCCAAAAGATGAATTACAACACGTTAAATGGAACTGCAGTGACAAGGAAAATATATGATGCATCAAAAGATATGATTGCAAGGTTGGAACACAGAGAGTATGACAGAAAACACTATGTGATGCACTACTACATGCCAAACCAGAAAGGAAACTAAAAAATAATATTTGCTTCCTGATGGTTTTTCACAATCAACACTATATAATCAGAAAGGTCCTAAAATTAAGTTGGAATTTGTTGTCCAGCAATCCACCATCAACAAACGTTTTCAAGAATATCCTGAAACAGGCTTCCACCTTGTCAAAAGATGTAATCCAAGTACTATGCATACCAACATTTGTTAGTAAACAATATAGAGAGAAAGGGTATTAGCCAGTGAAGGCAGGGTTGGGACTCCCGGTCCCCTTAATAGATAATTAAACAACAATGACGAGGTCCGATACCCACAGTGCCTACCACCGCGAGGTACAGCCCCTCCTTGAATTGAGGACCTACCACAAGTTGTAGGCGGTTACGGTATCTCTGATACAGTGGGTTTCTTTACACGAATATGCGACTACTTTACACCCTGAAGTACGCAGATTTTGTATTGTAAGGACCTGCACCCCTGGGTCATCGCCATATGAGTGCGGCCCCTTTGAATCTCACTGGGACAGCACACGCTACGATAAGGTGCAACCATCACGGAGTGACATATGACTGTTATATGTTGTACGTAGATGTCTGTTTACCCACAACCCTTTTCCCTATTTCTCTTCCACAGGTTTTTTCCGGGAAACACAGGAAAAAAACACTTTTTATTCATGAGACTCATTTTTGAGACTCCGCTTCTACAACCAAAGTGGATAGGGTGCGCCTTAGCGTGTGCACACCGTCCCGCTGGTATCACATCGGTCCTGATGAAAACCTGTAAATAGACACATAGGTTGAAACATGTAGACCTTTTTTTTTTTAATTCACAAATACTACTTCATCTCACACCGACAGCCCACCTAACAGGGCAGCAGGTGTCCCACATATCTGAGACACTCCAGAATAAATTCTTCGAGTGGGTAGGATCGGATACTTTTTAAACACACTATTACCTGTCTTGCACATATAAAAGAAATAACCAGCTCCACTGTAATCAGGTGTCGCAGCACACCTGGATGGCACTCGGCTATCCAGGTGGGACCCCGATGATGAAGCATCTCACCAACTAGGTTGGTGAGTGAGGGGTCTTCTTAAGGACAAAGGATGTCCCCATTTGGGTTGTGTTTTACGCACCTTTCCCTCCCTCTACTGAGGCTGGAACCTACCCATAGGGTTTAACTCCCTTATTGTTGTTTAATTACCAAAATTTGTTGAAAAAAGAAAAATACAATGCATCTTCTTAGACACCTGCCACAATTGTAATATCTGTAAGCTAATTTTCAACAAAATAAAGGAATTTGAACCAGAACCAGTAATTGAAAAAGGAAATCAACTATTGGTGAATGGCTGGAGGAACTGCAAAAGGACATTTGTAATATGTATCATCCAATGCCCTTTTTCCAAAGTATATATCTTGGTAGCAGGATCAAACCATTGAGAGTCCTCATCAAAGAACACTACAGAAACATCAATAAATTTGTGCTAGGCCTGGCCATAATAGAATTTCAAACAGTTTCATCCATACAATAAAACATTCCATTATTTGGTCTAGAACACACCAAAACACACTCAAGAGGCTACAGTCGAGGATTACAGATGAGGAAATGAGAAAGCGAACTGATCTTCAAACTGGAAACTACAACTATGGGACTCAATAAAGATGCTTAGATGCACTACTGGTTAGACGGTACCTGAATGGAGCCTCGAGAAAGAAAGTAAAAAGAAAAAAAGAACTTAATGGAGCTCTAAGATACCAAAAATAAAAATAAATTGTTTCTTTCTGGTTTTTTAAACATTTGGTAGCTTGCTACAGAGAAGTCAAGCTTAGCTTGGAGGCAATGTGTGATATAATTAAGCAAAGCTTCAAACAGTAACCAAGTGAAAACACACCGCAAAAAGAATACCACACCACATTAAAAGAATAGAGTATTTTTATAATTAATTAAACAAGACCAAAATGATAAAATTCCAATCAATATAACCAGAGATATGAAATTTTAAATATTTTAGTGAAAATAGTGCCAAAGAGCACAAAGCACCAATTGTGGATATCTGGTCGCACTGAACTGGGACAAAGTCACAAGTTCAGGCTGACTGCGATAGAGCAGCGTTGTGAGGTCCCGCCTCGAGGATGTGTCACCTGCTGAGGGAATACAGCTGTTCTGAGGAGATTCATAGCTGCAATTTGAGGTCCTGTGTCATCATCAAGGTTCTCATCCATGAGGGTTTGAGATGCGAAGTTCGGCATTGGGGATGAGTTGCGCAGCTGAGGCAATGTATTGGTTCTGAGAAGCTGCGATATAAGGTCCTGCATCATTGTCGAGGACCCTGCCAATAGAGGCTTGGGACGTGGCATCTGGCATCGAGGATGCTTCACACAGAAGAGGAGCTGCATCAGGTGTGAGGAACTCTGAGGCTGCAATATGGAGCCCTGGCATTGGGAAAAGTCCACACAGCAGAGGCAATGAGTCGGTTCCAAATGCGTTTGCGCTGCAAAGCAGAAAAGATGCATCCGTTCTTCAATAGAACCCATGTGGCCATGTGCCTTTCGGACAATAATCTAAATAGCATTCGCATAGTGAGCTTTGACCCTTTTACTGAATGTTCAAGGTATCATGATAGCATGCCTACGAAGTGGAAATGTAAGCAATGCAGGTTCAGGGAATGAATTCCTGCATGGTCACAAATGCAAATGTTTGCCAAAAATGACTGTGTGTAAAAGAGAAGTCAACTTAAGAAACATGAGCATGTAAAATGTCAGCGTTTCTAACTGGGCATATCCTTACCATGTGACACCCACTCCTTGGATCGAAGTTGGTGAAAGCTAGCCCTACACAAATGCTAAAATATATGGGTCCATCAGTGTTAGACCTGGAATCTTTGGCATGGTTTCCCCCTATCTTTTTGCCTCAACCTCCTGTATTTTTGATGCTGTGCTGGATTTCGTTTTTGCTGATTTAGATGCTTTGGGCCCTTTGCCACTGTTGTTCAATGTCAAAGTGCAAGTGCTCCCTGTGTAAATTGTTATTATGATTGGTTATCCATGATTGGCATATTTGTGTCACCAAGAAGTCCCTAGTAAAGTGCACTGAGTGTGCCAGGGCTGGTGATAACAGATGCTACTAGTGGGCCTGCAGCACTGATTGAGCCACCCACATGAGTAGCCCTAAAATGGTGTCTCAGGCCTGCCACCGCAGTGCCTGTGTGCAGTCTGTGAACTGCCATGTCCTCCTGGTCAGTGTCCCCACTGGCCAGGCCTAACCCTTCCCTTTATGTACACATTGGTCACCCCTATGGAAGGCCCAAGGTACCCCCTTGGGCAGGGTGCAGTGTATGTGAAAGGTAGAGCATGTACTTGTGCAGGTGACATGCTCTGGTAGTGAATTACAGCCATTTGTGTTTTTCACTATTGTAAGGCTAATATGGGGGATGCTGGCTACAGTGGCTACCAGCATATCTTCCCATAGGAGCAAGATAGGACATAAACAACTGGTATCCCCGAACTCAGAATTTAATAACACATCTTTTAGGAAAGGCTGTTTTTAAATCCTGTGTTTGAGAACAGCACTTTTAGAAAGTTGCTGTTCTCTTGTCTGACCTTTCTGGGTGCCTTGGCCTGTTTGTGTGTTGACTGTCTGGTTTTTGAGTGACAGGGGCTGGGTGGCTCCTAGAGTCTGAGTGTCCATACCTGGGATGAATAGCTCCATCTGCATCAAGAGTAGTGGGAGGGGGAAGCACCTGGGCCTGAATAGGGATGTGCCTGCCTTCCACAATGCTGGCTCCACCTCCTGCTGATGACCCTGCCCCTCTCTCTGAAAGGAAAGGAGAGGCCAGGAAAACAAAGTGCTCAAGGAACACCCAGAACTGGTTCAGACCGGGCTCAGAGCCCTCCTGCACAAAGGGATAAAAGACTTTTAGGGGTATAAGTACAAGACCCCTGACTACAGAAAATTAGATCATCCTGGAATCAAGAAGGAACATCTGCCAAGGAGAAAGCTGAAACTGAAGAAGGAAGACTGTCCTGCTGTTGCTCTGCTGGACTGACCTTCTATTGCTTTGCTGCCAAGGAGAGGGGAAGGACTTTGCTTTTGGTGGTGTGTCCACTGTCTTGAAGGAATCTCCAAGGGCCTGAGAAGAGCTGGCCCCTGTTTTTGAAGTCCCAGGAACAAAAGGACTTCACCCCTAGCTTCCCTGAACTCTGCTGAGAGAGTTCTGTCCTTCCTAGAGTGCTTGGGCCAATTGTGGTACCTCTGGAAGTTGTACCTGTGTTGGGGAGCAGCTGGAAACCAAGCTTTTAAAGACTTTCTGCAAGTTTTGTTGCATCGCTCGCTTGCCGAGCGCCTCCCCGACAGTGCGAGGAAATTCCCGCCGCTACGAAGGTCGAGATCGTCGCTGGGCCTGTTGCCGCTGCCAGAGCCTTTGCACCCATTAGTTTGCAGGACGCACCAGACCAGTGCAAGAAGACTACCATTGCTGTGAGTGTCGTCGCAGAGTCTGTCGTCGCTGGGTGAGATCGTCGCACCACTTGCTTGCGGACCGCATCACGTCACTGCGAGTGTCGTCGCAGAGCCATCGCATCGAGGAGCTGCAAGAGGAAGATCACCGCTGGTCCGCGCATCGTCCATGACCGGAGATCGTCGCAGTTGCTACACATGATCGCATCGTACCTTTGCGAGAGTAAACTTCCTACGGAACCTACGCACCGGAATCCATACAAGTCATCGCCTTCCTCCCCATACAGACCGGATTCATCGCAACACACCCGCTGCTGCAGCGGGGTTGTCGCATCCCTCCCCAGGGTCTCAGGAGCAACGCATTGCTAGTTTTCCACCGCACCAGCTTCTGATTTGGAACTTTGTCGCATTTAAAAGGTACTGTTGGCTAAACGTTTTGCAACTGTGAACTTTTCACGCAACAGTGGATTATTTTTATCGCAACCTTAAGAACTCTTTTGCAACCATATTTTTGAACTGTGTATGTTGGATTTTTGTCGTTTTGGTCTTGTGTAGTTTAGATTAAATACCTCTATTTTTCTAAACTGTTGTGGAGTCAGTTTGTGGTGTTTTCAATGTGTTACTGTGAGTGTTGGTACAAATACTTTACACGTTGCTTTTGGATAAGCCTGATTGCTTGTGCCAAGCTACCAAGGGGTTGAGCAGAGGTTATCTAAAGCGTGTTTCCTCCTTACCCTGACTAGAAGCAAGGGTCCCTATTTTGACAGTGGGACCTACCTCTGCCAACTAGAGACCCCCAGTTCTAACAATCAGTATAAAAGGAACCCTGCAAAAACTAAAAAGCAACACACTTCTTTAATAGCAAAGTGCATACAGAAAGCCTATATTTAAAATTATTAAAAATGATTTGAGCTATAAAAACGTCTTAAAAAGCAATTTGGCATAAAAATAAAGGTGAATTAAAAAGTGTCCCCAAACTGAAAATTTCCATATTGTTTATGTTCCCAGCCACCTCAGATGATGTTCATCGAATCACATCCAGTGAGCAAACATGTTCCCATCCATCCACTTCAGCACTCGCCGAAGGAGGAGCAGGAAGTGCGGAACCGCAGAAGTCGAGCCAAGATCCAAATCACTTGGAGCAGAAGCATTCCAGGAGGGCTCATAGAATGCATAAAGAAGCAATGGCAAGCCCAGAGGACAACAGCACAAGTGGGCTGTTAATGGGCTCACCAGTAGGTTAATGTCCATAGATTGAACAAGTGGCATTCCTAGGCATACATCCAGTGCACACTTCAAAGTGCTAAATGGACAAGAACCAGCGTTTGTTTAATTTCTGAAGCAAGGTTGCACCAAAACACTGTATCACATGTTCATGACACAGGAGCACATGTCAAAGCGCTAGTTCTTTTTGGCCCTTGATAGAACATCTATTAAGGAGCATTAAAAGTAAAAGCACAGTCCTGACAATCAGGAACAGGACCAGCAGAAGACCTCCAAAAATGCTTTCCAGCATGGAGTGTATGAATGGTGGAATAACTCCAAAGACTGTCTAGAAGGTACTAACCAAGGTAAGGCCTATTCTATTAAAAAGTGTACCATTCCCATGGTACTAGCCGTGTTACAAATGCACTGCACAGTTCTCCATAATGTAGCAGGAAATTAGTGAGGAGTAACAACTATCCCACAAGAAGTCTTTGCAACTTGAAGATCAAACGTCTACTTTTGCGGATGTTAAGGCAACATCCTTCTGGAACAGTAAGGCATTCAGTCTGCTCCAAGCATCAAAGTGCATCTTTGAAAGCTTAATCAAAGGCCAAAGCATCGCCTTGTTGTGCACCAGTACTGTTTCTAGCTGCCAGTTTAGTTATACTGGCAGCTGGAAACAGTACTGATGTACAGCAAGTCACTACTGCAGAAACCGTGACCAGATAGGAGATTCCCAGTTAATTTCCTCACCAGCCTTGATCATTTAACATCAAATAACTCCAATTCAAGAGCAATCTGAAAGCTGGATGTAGCACAGCAGCTGGGGAATCCTTCAGATAGCCAGTGGCCTAGCCAAGCCTTGGAAAACCCATGGAGGCCCCCGTGTTTGCTGCCCGTGGCCGATGAATCTAAAACCAGGGGGATACTGGTGATTCCCGTGTAGCAAGCTGCACAACGGATGCAGGTAAGAGCAGGGGGGCCAGCCGCCACCCCAAAACTTGTGCCTCCTGGGGCGGATCACCCCCGATACACCTTGCTATGCCACTACAGGTAGCAGGATAAATTTGCTATCCATGCATTACATGCGCCATGAAGCGATACCTTCCTGCGCACCAAGGAATGACCTGAAGTATTCTTGCAGTCTGACCCAAAAAGAAAACCCTCAAATTTCTAAAGAGATATCTAAAAGGTAAATTCCATGACTCGTGCACATCTCCTTCTTCTAGTGCTTCGCATCTGTCTACCTGATGATGTTGTAAACAATATTGGAATTGAAATGTCGAAAAGGGCAGAGAAATATACCTGTGGAAAATCTAATCAACTGAAGGCATTACTGCAACAGTGAACATTAATTTCTCTAACTTTTCCTTGTGTGACATAGTGTATGTTGTGTCCTTCCATGTCATGATGATTTGCTGTTCTGTAAGATTGTAAGGTAGAAACAGGCTAGTAGCTAGTCCCAGCAGGCAGTAATGACCCCGATCCTGGAGTCGAAAGAGATTCTGTATGAGTATGTTGAAATATCCCAGGACAACAGCCTCCTTGAAGAAATGAGGACCAAATCGGGGAACCCAAAAGCTGTCCCTCCCAGATCTTCAGTGGAGACCAGTATTGAGGGGATTTCGAAATGTTCGAGGATGCCATTGACAACAATATGTCGCATCTCTGTGCTTTCCCCTGTGCTGGGGCACAAACTATTGCCATGCTGCCTGCGTCGTGGAGAGATTGCTTTTGTTCAGGAAGGGTTCCCTTTCTGCACAAAAACACTCTGAAATGACGTTTTTCATCTTCTATGTGTGCTGCATTAGTACACATAGAAGCTGAAAAACTGCATTGTTTCAATTATTGTTTATGTGCAGGAAGGGAACCCTTCCTGAACAAAACCATCATTAGAGGTGATTTCCTCTTTCTATGTGTATTGCAGAATGCAGCACCCTCAGCGACACCCAAGGAACGCCCCTTTCACACAAAGTGCTGCTTGTAAAGAGCCTGTATTTACAAGGACAGCAAAAGTCACGCAGGGTGGCTTTTCCTGTCCTTGTAAATATGGATCAGTAAAATGCACCACCGGGATGTCTCAAAAAGTGACACACTGGTGGCGCAAAGGGCTTGTAAATCTGCCCCTTGCTCTTTAAGAATTTCTTGCCCTGTATCAATATCCCTCTTTGCACAGACAATACTAGGGATGAAAAAATCATGAAAAAAAATACGAAACACTTATGAATTTGCAAAAGTTTAATAGGACCGAATATATAATGCAATACCCTAGCTGAAAAAGTGTCATCAGGAACCACAACAGTAGAAATGTTCACCAGGGAAAGGTGTTTTTGCACTCTTTGTGATAAAGTATGTGGTGTTAAGACCAAGTTCACCAAGTGCATTGTAGAGCGTTCTGGGAGATAGTGTCTATTCAGAAGCAGGTAAAAGGCTGTCACAAAACCAATCACAAGGATGAGGAAAAGTAAAGAAATTGTAATCCACAGGTATAGCCATGGAGGAGCAAGATATGCCTTCTTTAGGAAAAAGTAGAACTCATGCAGTCTGCCTAATGGAGGTGGAGGTGGTGACTCATATAAATCAGAAGAGAAGTCATCAAAGTCATCAAAGTAGCCAGAAGCTGTTCGGTCTATTTTTTGCAGCTCTGTATGTTCTGTAGAACTTGGCGTAGACTTGAATTGTGGTACATTGATGTAAACACTCTTCATGTCGGGTTTCCAAATAGAAATCTGTGTTTCTGTATAAGTTGTTTCTATAGTTGTTGTTGATGTAGCAGGTAGAAGAGAAACTTCATTATTTTCTATCCCAGCAGGGTAGAACCTTCATCGCTGATTAATACTTCCAATGGGACTTCCTGTATAGTAGTGAGGCAAGACAGTAAACTACTTAGGATCTCAAGTGGCCTACTGAATAGAACCGGCACCATGATGTGGTTTGATGAGATTGATTGAGACAAATCAATTGTTTTTGTAACCAGCACGGGGTGGTAAAAGTACAGCTCTGATACTTTCAACAGCCAGGACAGGTGCAGGCTCTATAACGTGGCCCAAATTCTTCCTTTTCCACTATTTTCTCCCAAACCAGTTCACTGATCATGGGGGTCCAAACTGGAGTTGCTGGTGCTGCCTTCACTTCTCCAATAGAAGTGCGTTTTACTTGGACATTGCTTTGTGTGTCCCGGAAACTGTTCAGATCCTGTAAAACAGCCAAACCTTCATTGATAGCTTGGTGTTTCATCAACCACTGTGCTGGATCTGTTGAGGTTCGGTAACTACATCTTAACCCCAAACCGGATCTTATAGGGAGACGGACCACCCAGGGATTTTCTAGGCAGACTACTAAATACTCTTTGGCCCTATAGAGGTGATGGCCCAACTCTGAACTGAACCTATTAACCTCACTTTTAAAGACTGCTTTAAGTCTCATTTCTTCCTCTCCAATACCAAATTTCCCTTGGGAGGAGTACAGCACTGTTATACCCCATTATCCCATGGTGTCTTTTTAAGCTTTAGAGGCGAATGTCGGCCCTTGGTCCAAATGGAAGGTGCCAACTGAGCATGTCCTGATGAAGACTTGCAAGTCTTTGATAATGATAACAGTTTGAGCGTCAGCGTCAGTGTCAGCCAATCGCTGTGACCAAACCCATGGAAATCGAGATCTTGAATCCACTGCAATCCAGATGTATTTGTAAGCCCTTTCTGAATGTTAGGGGCTGCAGTGCTATATATACATACACAAGCGGCAGGCTTGCTTGATAGTAAAAGTGGTGTCTGCAGTGGGCGTGATACAGTGGAATCCTTCATCTGCTGGCAGATGTTGCATTTGAGGACAAAGTCCCTAGTCTGTTTGTAAGGACTTGTTGCAACCCCTGTCAAGCTGTAATTGTTAATTCTAGTTGCATAGCATTGCAGCCTTTCGGACAATACCACAGATAACATTTGCACAGTGAGCTTTATCCCTTGTACTTAATGTTTAAGGTATCGTATTCGTGTCCCTACAAAGTGGAAATAGGAGCAATGCAGATTCAGGGAATCAGGGAATGTTATCCAGCAAGGTCATGCACGCAAATGTATGCAAAACGTCACTGTGTGTAATAAAGAAGGCATCTTTAACAAACGTGAGCATGTAAAATGGCAACGTTTCTACCGGGTCTATCTTGACCACTTGACAGCGTATTGTGCCTGAAAACCTGTGTGCACTGCCTAGTGTATTTAACAAACAGCATCAACAATTTAAACTCTGGTTAAACAATGTTAAGTCAAACACTACTCAAATTTCAATTAAATGTTTACATTCAACCAATTTGTTTTCCAAATGATTCTTTTATTCAACATATATTTCACAATTTGTGGAGAAAGTAAATATTTACACACCATGTGTGGTCATTTCCAACAATGTCACTCAAGTATTATTTAATTAATTGAAATAAAGTAACAACAGCTTTATCTGTGCATTACAGAGTTGCCATTGCCCAATGCAATTCGGGACTGAACATCCCTTCTTCAAGGGCCATTGTATTAAATAAACATGAAGAAAACATAGTTTCAGAATGACACATCAAAAATTAGAAGACAACCTACTAGCTTAAGTTATCAGTAATAGTGCACAACGACCAATATCACCTTACGCTTACACAGGGATGTGTGCCATGTCAACTTGTAGTTTTATGGTCTCCTCCTAGTAGATAGACTGCATTTTCAGTGTGTATGAGTCAGGGGAGGAGTCTCTGAGGGTGGCAAAATATATGCATCAGCACTCAGAGACTTTCTCTGGCTACAAGGCCCTTGGTGCCCTTTGCACCTTTTACATGGGACTTGTATTGTAGGCCAGAGGAGGGCCAACGTGGGAGCAAAGGTACAGTTTTGGGGAAAGAACCCAGGCCTAGGGCATCTGATTAGCAGGGACCCAGAGCACACTTAGTCAAGAAGCATCGAACATCAGGCAAAACGTGGGGGGCAACCATGCAAAAAGGGGCACTTTCCTACACACAATCTTCAAACTTGCTGTATCCTCTGTCCCTGTCACCTAACAACAAACCTCAAAAGTAATGTAATCTTTAATAGAGTTCTTCATAGTGTCTCATTGTCTAATTCACATTGTTTGGTGCATGTTACTGTTCTTCCTCCTCACAATTAGCTTATTGTCATTTTAGTCACCACTAGCAACAGACGTTCATGAAGGAGAGTCTCTCAGCCAGCCTAATCAATCAATCAATCAATCAATGACACTTGTAAAGCGCGCTACATACCCGTAGGGTCTCAAGGCGCTGGGGGGGGGGGGGGGGTGCCGCTACTGCTCGAACAGCCAGGTCTTCAGCTTCCTCCTGAAGGAGAGGTGGTCTTGGGTCAGGCGCAGGTCGGTCGGGAGGGAGTTCCAGGTCTTGGCAGCCAGGTAGGAGAAGGACCTTCCTCCTGTAGTCGCTCTTCGGATGCGGGGGACGGCGGCGAGGGCGTGGTTGGCTGATCGGAGGTGGCGTTTGGGAGCGTAGAAGTTGACTCGGCTGTTGAGGTAGCTCGGGCCTTGGTCGTGTAGGGCTTTGTGTGCGTGGGTGAGGAGGCGGAAGGTGATTCTTTTGCTGACGGGGAGCCAGTGAAGGTCTCTGAGATGTCCGGAGATGTGACTGGTTCGTGGGATGTCGAGGATGAGTCTGGCTGAGGCGTTCTGGATCCGCTGGAGTCTCTTCTGGAGCTTGGCGGTGGTACCGGCGTAGAGGGCGTTGCCGTAGTCCAGTCGGCTGGTGACGAGGGCCTGGGTGACGGTCCTCCTGGTCTCGGTGGGGATCCACCAGAAGATCTTCCGTAGCATGCGTAGGGTGTTGAAGCACGCCGAGGAGACGTTGTTGACTTGCCTGGTCATGGAGAGGGAGGAGTCCAGGATGAAGCCCAGGTTGCGTGCATGGTCTGTTGGTTTGGGTGCGGAGCCCAGGGCGGGAGGCCACCAGGAGTCGTCCCAGGCGGAGGGTGAGGGTCCCAGGATGAGGACCTCCGTCTTGTCCGAGTTCAGTTTTAGGCGGCTGGTCGTCATCCACTCGGCTACCTCCTTCATCCCTTCGTGCAGGTTGGCTCTGGCGGCGGCGGGGTCGTTGGTCAGGGAGAGGATCAGCTGGGTGTCGTCGGCGTAGGAGATTATGCTGAGGTTGTGTTTGCGTACGATGGCCGCGAGGGGGCTCATGTAGACGTTGAAGAGGGTGGGGCTCAGAGATGATCCTTGAGGGACGCCGCAGATGACTTCGGAGGCCTCTGACTTGTACGGTGGTAGGCGGACTCTCTGTGTTCTTCCGTCGAGGAAGGAGATGATCCATTCCAGCGCCTTGTCCTGGATTCCGATGTTGCTGAGGCGCCGTACTAGGGTGCGGTGGCAGACCGTGTCGAATGCCGCGGAGAGGTCTAGGAGGATGAGGGCCGCTGTTTCTCCATTGTCCATCAGGGCTCGGATGTCATCGGTGGCGGCGATGAGGGCGGTCTCGGTGCTGTGGTTGGCTCGGAAGCCGGACTGTGAGGGGTCGAGGGATCCGTTCGTCTCGAGGAAGGCGGCCATCTGCTTGTTGACGGTCTTCTCGATGACTTTGGCTGGAAACGGGAGGAGCGAGATGGGGCGGTAGTTCTTGAGGTCGGTGGGGTCCGCTGTTGGTTTCTTGAGTAGAGCGCTGAGTTCGGCGTGTTTCCAGCTCTCAGGGAAGATGGTGGTGTCGAAGGATGTGTTGATGATGTCTCGCAGGTGGGGTGCGATGACAGCGTCGGCCTTGTTGAAGACGTGGTGAGGGCAGGGGTCGGTCGGAGATCCGGAGTGGATGGAGTTCATCGTGCGGATGGTGTCTTCGGTGCTGATCGGGGTCCAGGCGTGGAGGGTGGTAGTGGGGGGTGGTTGTTCGGTCATGGTGTGCGTTGGTTGGTTGTTGAAGCTGTTGTGTATGTCCGCGATCTTGTTGTGGAAGTATGAGGCGAGGGAGTTGCAGAGGTCTTGCGATGGGGTGATGTCGTTGTTTCCTGCGCTGGGGTTGGAGAGCTCTTTCACGATGTTGAAGAGTTCCTTGCTGTTGTGTGCGTTGTTGTCCAGCCTGTCCTTGAATGCTGTTTTCTTGGCGGCGCGGATCAGCTGGTGGTGTTTCCGGGTGGCAAGCTTGAAGGAGCCTAGAACTGGAGGGGTGATGAGAGGGTCGACTCCACCACTGCTGTGTCCCCACTCAGTATTCAGTGTTTAGGTGAGCTTCCTTTCCAGCTAGTCCTATCCATCTCTTCAGGTACGCTGCAGCTTCTGTCAGCCTGCAATGCTTGGTTGCTATCCTCCTCTCCACCATGGCCAGTTCTTTGTGGGAATTTGTTCATCTTGTGCTTGTTTATGATGTTACTGCCCTGCCCCATTGTATCTCCCATTGGTAGGAGGAACATCCATTATCAAGCAGTCTTCACCATGCATAAAACTACCACACAGTCATTACCTTTACCAGGCATGTCATTACCATGCAAATACCTTTTCTTTATTACATATTATTGGGTAAGTATATAGGTTATTCCATATGTACGTAATGTTTTTTATTGGTTACTTTATATGCTAACACACATTACTGGGTAAGTATATAGGTAAGTATATGTAAGTATTGGCAAGGTGGCTATTTTAATATATTGGTGTGTTTTGGCAAAAATTATTTTGTATATGATATATTTATAATCAAATTTGTATATATGTATATTTATTTAAATACTAATAAATGTGTAAAATATTTTAAAATTGACAACAAAATGTTTTAGGGTCAGGATGTAATGGGTATAGGGTTGTTGGGTGAAGAAGTGAATTAATACTCAGGTGATCATTTAAATACCTGTGTATTAATTAGTGCACATTAATTTATAGGATATTCAATACTATAAATATGTAATAAAGATAATTTTAAAACTACAATAGAAATGTTAAGGGATGGAGACAAGATGACGGCCGCTTGACCCGAGTGAGCGTCAGTCTTGACTTTAATGGGGAACAAATTTCCTTTTTTTTCTTTTCACTTTCCAGCTTGACGTAAGTGGTTTTGCATCTGTCTGTACAGTCGGTAGAGCATTGTGGTCAAGATCAAATGAAAGGAAGAGCTATGGTCAGGTAAGAAAAACTGACTTTACTCTTTTAAACATATTGATGGCTAAGTTTATTGTAAGGAGAGATTAGGGAGGTAGATAGATGTTGTACAGTAAAGAATTCTATTTCATTGTTGTTTTAACATCAAATACATCCTTATGCAGGTTGTACTTGTATGCACACATCTTGATGGTTGGTTTGTTTGTAACTTATATTTTTAAAAAGTTAGAAAAAACATGGTCACAACTTTTTTAAACCTATTTGAAATATAAGCAATATTTAAAAATTGTTGTCTCATGGTGTTTTACCATGTCGTGACTTTTGAAGACAAAGACCACCTGCTTGATGGAAAAACTCAGGATTCATGGATGGATTACTGCAGGCCTTCCTTATTTGGGGGATTTTGTGTTGAATATTGATTACTACTTAGTGGTTTTGTAATAAGTGATAAAATAAACCAAAAAATAATTTATTTTTTGGTTTATTTTTTGCTTTTCTGAGTATTGCCAAATAATGGGATGTAGGAGATATTTTTTTGTTTTTTTAAGACAATTGTGGGCCTTTTTCCTGGATTTGGGTTTCACTCTTTGGATTATTCGATTACTCAAGACTCTTGGTTACAGGTTTAATGAAATGTCACCAGGAGTTGAAGAAAGAAGACAACTACAGGTAGGAACACAAACTAATGTCTAATTTTTTTTTTTTAAATCATAAGTGCAAATTGAATTTGGAAATGCTAATATTAGCAAGCAACTCTAGAGGTTGTTAGTTAATGTTAGAGTGTAAGATGTATGCAATATTGTCTAGGTAGATTGAAGCTTCCAGCAATGGAAATTGATGGATTTTTGCCAATAGTTTTTCAGACATTTCCTTACTTTTCTTTTTAAAGAAGGGGATTCAGAGTACCAATGACTGCGCAATTCTCATTTCCCGGAACCTTTGTTCTTTCTTCAAAATTTCCAAGAAACGATAAAGGTTAGGGTGAGATTTCCTGATAGATTTGTTAAATGAATTTTGACGTCCCTATATGGCTATGTTTGTTTTTGTATCACCCTCTAAGTAGGTTGAGTAACAGTTCCACCAGTCAATGGGAAACCTTGGCTTCTTTCTGTGAACTGACCTACTTAAATGGCCAGTCCAAGTTCCCTCAAAGTAATTTAGCAGTGGAGTAAATTTTTCCTTATTTTGTGAAACCTTTTCCAATTCTGTAATTGATGTGTAGAACTCATCTACCCGCTCAGGAGGTACAAAACAAAAAGCTGTTAGTTCTTTCAACTCACACTGTGGTTTACTGCTTGCCATATAACTCTTAGCCAAGGATATGTTTTTAATTTGTCACCAATATGCATGTGAAATGTGAAAACAAAACATCCTTGAATTGGTGTGTGAGGGTAAATTTTAGTAATAGTATTAATCGTCTGTAAGTCGAAACCGATTATATTTTTCTGAGAACTTTTAGTCACTGTTTTGGATTTTATTATTGATACAAATTCAGTGTAATTTGAGGATTTCTTGTCAGGAAGTTAGCTGTACACTAATTGAACAGTTGTGTTGTTCATTTTAGCATGAAGAGTGTACATTTTGGTGAATGGACGAGGTGTTGACTTAAACGTTACATCCATCATCCAAATGTCAGTATACTCCAGGGTTACTAAATTATGCATTGTGCTAAAGATTAGTTTTCATTCGAGACGTATTTCATTGACAAATAGTAGGAAAGTTAATGTCAAGATAGAAATGTGGTATCACTCTTTAGGGATTACTCGTAAATTTTTGGCTCTGAACCATTCTCCTTGAATTGAGAATTATGGACATACTACTAGCAACATGCATTGGGATATTTGGGCCACCTCCCTCAAAACTACACTACAGGGTTAATTGTAGATGGATGCTAGCATTTTCAATTGTTGAATGTTCTCCCTCACTTCAGTCTACATTGCAGAGGCAGAGTGGTTATGCTCCGTGGTCCTGTCAACAGTGTCACCTAGAGTAATTCTTATGCCTTTACAATGGGATGGAAAATACTGAACACACCTCCAATGACTCCTGGGCTCAGGTAATCTCTCCTCACAATAAAGGTGGCCACCTTACTTCAACCGTCTGTTTTGTCATCATGATTGTGTGCAGTTGGCTTGTTTTTGTTTCGTTTAACGTGGAAAATTTTTTTTTTAATCTTCTTCACAGTATGCGACAGCCATCTTGGTTGGAGACAAGAGACACTGCAAGTACTGAAATTAAAGAAAGACAAATGTTTTTATGTTGAATGTGTTAATCCGTTTCATAAATTGTACTATGTTGAGATGTGTTTTTAATCTTTTATTTTTAATATAGAAAATGGATTACAATTTCATAGTGTTGACTTGATGTGCAGTGTTGCATTGGTTTCGGATGGGTTGCATAGCAATAATATGTTGGAAATATTTTTGCATTTTGCTGTGATGGAATGCGGGATTTTTCAGCATATTGGGTGGCATTCTACTTTGTTAACCGGATGCGCCACGCATTTTCCTATTTATGATTATTATCAATTATTACTATTTATTATTTAATTTGTATTTAGGAACATTTACCTATGGGACAATAAAATACTTGCAAATCATTAGAATGGCAGTGGTATGTCTAGTAAGTGTATGCAAGGTAATGGTATAATGAGCGCCGATGTATGTGTATGGTACAGATGTGCGTAGTAGTGTTATATGCATGGTAAAGACTGTGTGGCAAAGGCATAAGTAGCTAAGGCATGCATTGTTCCGGCATACATCCAGTGGGGGTTGCGGGAAATGATGATGAGACTGTTGGTGCGAGGAGCAAGTTGAGCATCACAGACGGTTGTTGCTGTATCCTGAAGAGCCATTATAGAAAATGGGGTAACCCAGTTAAGATTCAAAGGACCTGGATATTGATCAGTAAGGAAAACAAGTGGTCCCTGACACATCTGAATATACTCCAAATAGTGAGTATATTGTGGATTTAATCCATCTAGCATAAGATTTCAAAGTATAACCACATTCAACAAGCAATTAAACGGCAATCATCAATTTATTCTTTACATCCAAAACATATAGAACAGAAATCAGACTTAGTGTATTTGCAAGGTATCCTTACAAATAAAGACAGGCCTTCCTCTAATTACAGGCCTTCCTCTAATTACATTCACAATATCACTAGTTAATCTGGCCTACACCCAACATTAACACCCCCTCTACCACTGCCATCAGAGATTAAGTCTCATTTTACAGATTAACTAGTGATATTGCGAATGTAATTAGGGGTAATTAAGGGTAGGTCTGTCTTTGTTTGTAGGGGTACCGGCTTTATCAGTAATATTTTTGCGGGAGCCCTCGCTTTGGAATATTCTAACGTGTTCTCTGTAAATATCCCTAGATGCACTCTTACTTCTTCTTCTAAGCTATTTCACACATGAGCACTTAACTTTCACTCCTTTCTATTGCCTTGGAAATAACCTTGCAAACACACTAAGTCCCATGTTCTCCATGTTTTGGATGTAAAGAATACATTGATGTTTGCAATTTAATTGTTTTCCGGTGATCCTTTAATTGCTTGTTGAATGTGCTTATACTTTGAAATCTTATGCTAGATGGATTAAATGCACAATATACTCACTATTTGGAGTATATTCAGATGTGTCAGGTATCGTGAAGAGCCAGTCATTGCTGGAGCTTCATGTTGGTTGATCATTGCGGATGATCGCCGTTGGCGTGAATTGCGTTGTCGGTCATTGAGAGTTGTTGCTGCGAAGTATTGGTGGTCATCATGGGCAGTCAATTTCTCCTGGGAAAGGGTCACTTTGTGGTTTGAGGAGCCCAAAACATCTGTAACTTCACCTTTTCTTCAGGAGGAGCTCTCACTAATGCAGGTCAAAGGACTACAACCTGGAGGGGTTGCCTCTTGAGAATCAGTACTCACTCCACCAGAGGCCAGCTGCAGACCTCAGGCATATTCAGGCAAGTCCAGTTGGTGCTGGTCAGCTGCGCAGTTGCAGGAAGACCTGGAACCTCTGAAAGCTTGTTGTGTCCTGTAGCTCACATAGGAGATCAGCCAACTGACCCTCGAAGTCGGTATCAGTAGCCTGGGTTCAAGGCAAGCATGTACAAACCTTCTTGCATCATCAGGACCCTCTCTCTTCCTCAGACAGCAGTCAGTCCTTCTTTGGAATCTTCCACAGGTCTCGGAGTGTTATGATGAGAGGTTCTTAAGGTCCTACTTCTATACCTGGTGTCAGTCTTTGTGTGGGGGAATTCCCTGACCTGCAACCAAATCTGGATCTGGCCAGTTCTTCCCATAGTCCTGGTTCCAATTTGTCTAGGGTGTCAATGTCAAGGGCAGGCCTGGTGTCAGGTTCCTTTATGTGTGCTACAGGAAATGCCCCATAAAATTTAATCAGGGAAGGGTACAGATACTCTCCAGCCATCCTGCCAGGAAGACTCTCTCTGCTCACACCGATGATTCCTTTGCCTCACTGCCTGGAAGCAATATACAATCAACAACAGCTGACCCATCTACAGTCATGTGTACTGAATCCCCTGGGCTGCAAACAACACCGAGTATTTCGGCACCTTGAAGACCAACAAAGGGTGATGGGCACAAATTTCACAAGATCACTTGGATCAGTCTAATTTGAACTGTGCAGAGACCCTCTAAAGTTCAGCTATCTCTGGCTCCTTCAGCAGGTGTGGGAGGATTAGGGTTAGGATCTAGTACTAACCCTATTCTTATGAGAACAGCTCATGCTGTAATCTTGTTTTTAATGGCACATAAACCTTTAGTAGCTTCCTCTAGATTGCACAGAACCTTTAATGCATCAAAGTAGCTTTATCAGTTCACCACCATATCCACCTCGTCTGATGGCAAGTAATCTTTATAGTGTCAATTACGAAAATGTTTTACAATAAGCTGCAAGGTGAAACACAATTACAAACAGGCAGGGCAAGCAAAAAGAAGATTCTTAATCAAACCTTGCTTTAACAAATATACAGGCGACTCAATATTGCACCCTGTTTTCCAAATTATTTATAGCAATTTGTATAGTGTTAACAAACCTGTCAAGCTGTGCCAACTCTGTTAACCTGTTAGTTCTTAGACAGTAGACCCAGGTTTCTTGGCAGGTCAAAACATACTTGTCTGATGCCTGGTTAATACAGATTGACTTTTCCCTTGAAGCTCTTTTCATCTACTTTGTTACAGACCATAGTTAACTGCCTCCCAACTCAAATAGCATCTCTACTCCAAGTCCTTCGATTCTCACATTGCCTATGGGTCCAGATTATTTCTACTCTAATACCTGGCACACTATCTTCTCACATCCTAACACACTTCACATTGATCATTGATCTAATTAATTTTCTTGTAATTATTTGGAGCTCTGCATTCTTTTGAATAATGTTCTTTCCTTTCACATGATTTGCCTGGACATTTCCTACTACTAACCAAGTCACTGTGTGTTCCATACCTGTAACACTTCATGTTATATGTCTGTGCATGACTTTCTTTCACTTTGTGGCTCATAGTTTTTAGAGTCTCTGTTCATCCTCTTTCAGCCATAGCCCATTCCTTACTTGTTGCATCCTAACATGAATTATTCCCTTATTCTTTCTTTCAACTATATCCCCTCCCAATTTACAATGTAATGTGAGCTTCCTTAAGTATATTAAATAATCTTTAATGGACCCACCATTTCTTTGCAGTCTTTTCACAAAAATAAATATTTGTAATAAAGTGCCTTCTTCAGGGTAAATGGGTTTTACAAACATATCTCAAATTAATTTAAATGAACAACTTTATTGGTAGACAATAATGGAAAATGATCAAATTCTTCTTGTCCTCAGGGCTTACATCAGCAGTGAGGCGTTCCTCTCAGCACAGAAATGTATTCTCCATACCTTTGAACAATGGCAGACTTTTTTCCATTTTGCTCATTTCATTGTCCGTTCTCCCGTTGAAATAAGGAAAAATGGGGGCCGATTAATATTTAGCTTCACCAGCACAAAATACAGGAGCGTACCAAACCCCCACAGACCTTACAACAGTGATACAAAAAAACACACATCACCAGTATCCAATTTGATACCCAGTACCCTTGTTTTCGCCCCTATTGTTGTTAACAGCTATATTTGCTGCCCTTTAGCTATGCAATGCATTCTCTTTTTGCACAAAATTTTAAGATATTTTGCTTGAAGTCTTACTTTCTGAGTCCTCATACCCAGCATAACTTGGTTCATACAGTGCCAGGCCATGTTTCGTAAATACGGCGTATCCCAGGAGTGTGTGTACCCTTTCCAGTTTCTTGCTTTAAATACAGATACTTGTTCCAGGTCTCCTCTCTAAAGGTGTGTTTTAACAATTGCACAACGTGCACTTCTTTGTGACACAAGTTTGCGATCTCCCACAAAACAAGATGTTCCTGCACTTGTGCACTGATGCCTCACATGCACAGGTCTGTGCTAATTTCCTTGTTGATTGTTTCAATCAAGCACGGATTATGGTACAGTGGGTGGGCGCAAACTTGGGTACTGCGAGCTTGCAAATGTCCTGACTGAGCTACACTCCTGCACTGCGGAAGAAAACACCAGTCTCGCACCTGGCTGTTCACTTTCCCCATGTACTGAGTTCACTCTACACACACTGCATTCCTCCTACTTTGGTGGGTGATTTTGCTTGAGCCTGTTTTGGCAATAAGCATTACAATGCTTGCCTTATTGAATATGTGGGCCATAAGCTAAAGGCATTGCCAGTCTATCCATATGGGGTACTGACAGCTTCTGACTTGAGGCCTAGCTGCCATGATGTTCTTGCAATTTCATGTTGAGGCATTATAAGTTTCTTGTACTGATATTGTTTTGGGCAGGCGGATTTATATATTTTCTCACTAGTTGCCTACTGCTTCTGTTTATTCAGCATAAGCGAATCATCAACATCTCATCTCAGTTTTACCCATCTCCCTCTATACCAGGCACCTACAAGATGCACATTTTAGATTCTCAGTGCTATAACAGTTATTCTATATTCCAGTAAACTTGATATCATCCTTTATTTTTTTTGTTGAGCAGAGCATCAGGGGCATGACATAATGATAAACAACGGGGAATTTTAAAAAGCATAATTTGATCAAAACATACAAAAACATGGATAAAACCAATACAGTGAAAGTGAAAAATAAGTGTAAGGAGCATATTGCAGCAATATTCTAACGGTTTACCCATTTTTTGGAGTATTAAAATTAATATCCCAGCTTTGCGGGTATACAATTCAAACTTACTAAAAAGCTAAAGTGCTAAAGTGCTAAGGTGCTGAATTTGCCGAAAAAACAAGAACACATTTCCCCCAGCCTTAAATTTTAGATGATACTACTTATTATGTTAAATTAGACTTCTAGCCTATCGAAGTGTTGAGATTGAATAAATATTTCCAGATCGCTGTGAACTTTTTTGTAGCGCCCACCCGCCCTGCATAAGCTTCTTCAAAATTTCTGGTCCTTTTCATCTTACTTAAAAACCCCACATATGTAGGTGCTTCCGCAGACCTCCAATTCTTAAGAATTAGGGAGCGAGCAATGAGGGAGCAAATTGCAAGAAAAGTCTCCTCCACTTTTGTCAGATTTGGTCTGGATTTAATAATTCCGAAGAGGGCAACCTCAGCCTCTAAATCTACCCTCTTCTGGATCGTCCGATTTAAGACTGAAAAAATCTCATCCCAGAAAGGCCCTAACCTTGGGCACATAAAAAATATATGTAGCCAAGCCCCTTGCCCTTCTGCCTGGCAGTGGAAACATTTATTCTCAACTTCTGGATATTTTTTATTGAGAGATTTGGGTGTAAAGTATGCCAACCACCGGGGCAAAAAAGGCCATTCTTTTAAAATTGTCTGCTCTTAAAGCCATGCTTCCTAACTGACATATGGCCTGCCACTCCTGACTAGAGAAGGTACATTGAGTTTCCCAGGTTATCCTTTTAAAGAGATTCTCGACCAATAAAGATTAAATTTGAGTGCTCAGAAGATGGTACTAAATCCCCACCACTCTTAGTTTTGCTCCAAAAAGAGCAGTCACCAGCTTAGATGGGGCACCATTAATCGAGAAATTGTATAAAATTGTAAAATCTGTCATTATTAAAAAAATGGGCTTGCTCTGGTCACCACTTCTATCCTGTACCTCTTGTCAGGTAATTACTCTGAAAAATGTCCCAGCTCTTCTAGCCCACATCCCCTCCAATTTCTAAGCTGACTAGATTGAATTTGGAGACTCAACATTTACAGTCACCTAATTTTAGATAGTAAAACCCAGTACAACCAGTCTGCCTAAAAAAGGATTGTAATCTAAAGGAATAATCCTTCAGAGTCTTATATCTAGTCTAGTTTAGAAGTTTTTAGAAATATCAGGATCTGGGAGCCATCTTCCTGCATATTTTATTTAAAACAATTGTCTATTAAACCGTTTGACACCAAAAAATGAGCTGTTAGATCTCAAACAGCTGTTTCGTAATATGTGCAAACATGTGGTAATGCTAACCCACCCTGATTAACATCTAGTTGTAATGCCAAGAGTTTAACCCTCGAGTCTTCTTACTCCAGACAAACTGTCTAAACATTGTTTCCAGTTCTTTAAAGTAACTAATATTGATTTTGAAGTGTATAAAAAACAAGAAAAGCAAGTAAAGGGAGAATGGACATTTTGATTAGTGCTACATGGCCTATCAAAGTTAAAGGTAGAAGCAACCAATTGTGCAACAGTTTCTTATTTTTACCCTGCATGGCTATGTAGTTCAATTTATATAGCTGCTCATATTGGTCAGAGACATTCATCTGCAAATAGCATATTGGGTCTGGCATAGTGGCTTGCTGTTTAAAATTTGCAGGAAGAAAATCCCTATCAGAATTTAAAACTGGAATTTCAGTTTTATTTTGGTTTATTTGTAACCCCCAATCAGTTCAAATTGGCTATATTCTCTTAGGACCAGTTCCAAATTCTGACTCTCGGGACTGAGATATAAAATGATATTGTCTGCAAACAGCTTTAGTTTGGACATACCTGAAATTAGAGCTTTAATTGCTACATTGTCGCGAATTTGGATAGCTAGGGGTTCAATATAATAAAGGGGAAAGTGTACACCCTTGTCTCGTCCCCCGGACGAGACAAGGGTGTACTCGGTTTGCATTTATCACCACCTGAGCCCACTGATAGATATTCCAGAGCATTTTGGTAACTTGGGGAGGGTTCCCAAACCTACCGAGGCCATAGAAAAGGGTGTTCCAGTTTAGCAGGTTGAACGCCTATTTGGCGTTGACCATCATAATACAAGCCAAGGTACTGTTAATATTACAGTAGTCGAGAGCCTGTACTAAAAAAAACGTATTTGAGGACATCGACCTCCCGGCAACAAACCCAGGCTGGTCTCTGTGGATCACTTCATGTGCTAAGGGTGTAAAACGCTGCACCCAAATTTTCAGAAAGATTTTGTAATCAACATTGAGAAGGCTGATGGGTCTATAGGAATTAACATCCTTAGGATTCTTGCCCTTTTTCACGAATCTAACAATAATAGCTTCTTTGAAAACTAAGGGAACAGCACCACCATTCTTAATATAAATGAAAAGATTTATCGGGAAGGGGGTCAACTCCTTTGCAAATACTTTGTAAAATTCTATAGGCAACCCGTCATTGCGCAGGCTTTCGCTCAGCAGTTGAAATTAGGGTTGCCAGAATTTCAACTCCTGTTATGTCTAGTTGTATCTGTCCTACGAGGTAATTAGAGAGTCTCGGGAAATCAACACCCTCAAAGTAATTCTGTATAGAATCTTGCCCAGCTGCATATTCGGTAGTATAGAGCTGTTGATAATGAGTCATGAAAGCTTGAGCAATCCCATCCCTACTTGTCACTACAGATTCAAGTGCCAAGATCACCTTCAGGATCCCCTCCAGCTCTAATTGCCACACAGATGTAGAAAAGCTCAGCTCAAAATGTGACAAGCAAGCTCACAATGGCTGTACTCAGGTCGGTTTATATTTTTGTAGGAGACATCCAGCAGCCACCAGCCAACAGCCAACCTTCATCTGGGCCACTCTCCATCTGCTCGTTAGCCTCCCGCTGACGTGGCTCGAACACCTGCTGTCATACTCCCCAGCACAGCCGCCGTTGCACTGACTACTTTCCTGCAGTGAGCTTCACCGTGAAGCAGCCGAGGAGCTGTGCAGCCGTAAAGCAGCTCTGAGCAGCGAAGGACAATCTCCAAACCCCCGCTTTGCAGAAGTGCCGAAAATGCCTGGTATACCAAAAAGCCAGCCAGCCGACCGAGACCTCCGCTACGGGGTATGGCGCCAAGGTACAATGGTCTGCGCGCTCCATTACAGGGGGAGGAGCAGCGGTCACCTGTGTAACTACGCAGAGGCGGGGCTTTCTGCAGCCATCATCCCCTTCAACTTGATGTCATCCTTGTCACAAATAATCCCTGTGATGCTACACATCAACAATACCACACCTTCAAGCTTAAGGCCAGATTTATCAATCCTTCATGCAATGCAGCAAGACAACTTGCTGCACTGCCCTACGTGAAAGGGAGAGGGCAGTAATTCACCGTATTTACCAATATATGGGGCATTCCTGATCTCTGCCTGCACTGGGGCACAATCTACTGCCTAGCGCCAAAGAAGGCTCCCTTGGTCTTTGGTGCAAGGTCCCTGTGTTATGGGCAGGATAGGTTTTGTGCAGAAAGAGACACATTCAAACAGAACTAAACAATACACCTTTAAAACGGTTTAAAAGAAGTCCATAGAGTGACCAATGATTGGCCTTGAAAAAATATTAAAACAGAACCCTATGAAAGCATTTAGATATAAGGTAATCACTATTGCACTCCTTTCTTTATTTAATTCAATAAAAATGCATATGCTACAGTAATTGTTGAGAGATTATTCTCCAAAAATAGAGGTTTCAAATATGTAACTCTAATTGTTTTAGAGCAGGATATAATATCAGCTATGGTCAAGAATTCAAAAATCTGAGACCAGAAAATTCGCCCCTGCCTCATTGTGTCGAGATAGTAAAATTGCCATTCCCAATAGCAGAAATTGTGCCTGCAACTGCCAAATATGCTGAGATTCCAAATTCAAACTTTTCTCTAAGCAGATGTTGAAGACTCTTTTTGGTAAAAATGTATAATATTTCCACATCAATAGACAGATCTTTTGCTTTCAGGTTTACCTCTCCTTTTGAAACTAGAATTGGGTTCCTTTTTAAAAAAGAAAGTGCTAGAATTCGTTTGGAAGTACAAACTTAGAACAACATTTGATTAATGTAGTTCTTGCTTCCTGTGCAAACAACTCGATTATTTCAACATCCATGTTTTATTTTTACTAGTCGTTTACTATTTAATGAATGAATACTATTTGTTTTATGGAAGATAAAGTCTAAATAAACTAATGTTTTTTTTTACTTATCGTTAGATCTGAATTAATTATAATTTGCTATATCACATCTTCCTTTTTCCAATGAATGCAAATAGCAAAAGTTAAAATACCTAACATTATTTTCCTCACTGTATCATAATATAATGGAAAAAACTACTTTCGCAAAAGACGTGCTAAGTGGAAGAAAAGTAGAAAATACCTAGAGGAGTCAATGCAGTCTCTTACCTACTAAATTTGAGCAAACTAGCGCAGCTTAGCACTACGTTGACTGCTAAGTACAAATAAAAACAGGTGCAATGGGCAAAATTGAGTGGGTGACATTACTTGATTTTTTAAACGTAATATTTTTCTTTTACCCTCAGATAATCATCTCTGTGAAGGCTTTTGTATGTTTCCAAGACAGAAATCACACAAGAAACCTCTTGACAGTCTTAATACCATGCTGCAATACTAAATCGTGTTTAGCATCACACGATTATGGTGTCATATGTGTAGCTGTGTGGCTAATGACATCATTGTCTGTGACTTGTTGTAAATACGTTACATAATATTTGTCCATTTTCTCTTGGTATTCAGCCACAAACCCCTATTACTTGTATGGTGCATCAAGCTACCAGGAACTAGCACTAGACACATGTAACTGGTGTCAGGTGTGCAGACAATCACGAATAGAAGATGGTTACATAGACTACAGCGTGTATGACTCTGCCAGGCCGGTTTACCTTGCCCTTTTACCTGCAGTGGCTTTTCTTTTGACACTTCCTTGTATGAACGTAAACACTGTTACTGTCTCTGTCGACCCCAGGGGTTTTCTGAAATATTTGAGTGACTTTCTTCTGTTACCAAAGAGTGTGAGGTGTTTGACAGCTATTTTGAAATGTGAATTGTTTAGACAAATGATTCTGAAACGAGATTTACGAACAAAAATATAAGTCCTGTGCTCCAACAGACTGTTTCTAAATTTTCGGTTGACCGCACTCCCTCCAGCTTTAAACTTTTATTGCAGCAATAATATATTCTGTGAAGGTCATGCTATTGACCTGCAACTGAACCGCATGGGTTCAAACGAGTGTTTTTGGTTGTGCAACAAACGGATGTTTGGGCGTTTGTGTATTCTTTTTCTCCCAGCGGCAGGGTCGTTCTATAGACATGTCTATTTGTTGCATTTTGACACCCTGCTGTAGCAGGTTGTGTTGGTGGTGTATTAAAGCTGTGTCCTGTGTGCAAGGTACTGATGTAACAGTCTTATGTGAGGAAAGAACAGCTACCCAGCATGCCTTTCAAACAAGGGTTCCAGCTGTCCGTATTTAATATATTGTTAGATATTAATTTTGCTGTCAGCTTTGTCCTTTCTAGTCAAAGTGAGGATTTTTTTTTGTGAAATGGGAAAGAAACAAATGAAAGCACGAAAGAGGAGGGGCACCCTCATGCTAGTAGCTTTCATTCGTAACTATTAGTCGTTTTTTCTGTTTCTATTGTGGTATTTGTAGTTTGGATTTCTCTCTATAAATTCAGGAACCAGAATCCAAAGGAATCGTCATTAATGTATGATCTTCTCACACATAATATGGAGATCACGCTACATCATCTGCAAAAGATGAGAGAGGAAAGAAGAAATAAAGGCGCCTGGGGAGAGAGACAGGCAGAGTTATAAAGAGACAGGAAGGGCGACTTAGGGGCCTAGTGATTCATAACTTTATTTAAGGGTGTAACCCCATGAAACATGCATAAATAGCAAAATAATACAGATATTTACCTTCTAACCTAAAAACATAAGTAGTTAAAAGCATGGTCACAGTAATGGACAATACACACAAACCAATGCACAGTGAGTAGGCTAGATAGTGTTATGTCGCGCCCGTGAGATAACGGCTGTGACTAGCAGTGTGCCATCATGTGCAACCTAAAGGAGTGGATCCTGGTATCTCACCCCTGCTAGGACCGGGCCAGATAGTATGGTCCTGGTCATGTGATGTTAGTTTAATAAAGCGACTACCGTGGACGGGATGTCAGGAGACGCGCGTATACGGCAGCCATCAGAAGCACAACACTCGGCTCCATGTTTTATTTATCTGGCCCCCAGCCCTCGGTGCCCAAGTTACGTTCCCACACGTATCGGGACCACACTGGACAACACCACACTGGCGACGAGGGTGGGAGTGTCCCTGCCGTGTTCCTGCACTGGGGCGGCCGCGAGTGGTACCTTCAAGGCCCGCGGTGCTCGTGCCCCAGAGATCCTGCCATCAGCGCCCGACGCCCACAAGTCAGGCCAGCTGCAATTTCACCACCGGAACAGGCGCTGGTCTCCACACACCCACGTGGCAGGTCGGCTGAATCTGTGCCATCAGAGCAGGCACAACGCTCCGCGCCCTCATGTGTCTGCTGTCAGCGCACATGCGCAGTGGCCCTCTGTGGAGGAGGAAGGCTCGGCCGGCCGTTTTCAGGCCTGCACACCCGTGGTACTTCTGCTCAGGAGTCCTGCTGTGCCCACAAGCTGGAAGATACGTTGATCAGCATCATACTGACCAGGTAGCAGTGCCACAAGCCTGCAACGCACCAAAATACTAGAGTGGTAGTGCCAAAAGTCTGCAGTGCACGACAACTGAGAATGTTTTCCCCATTCACATGGTGTGGCAGTGCCCCAGGCCCACTGAGAGGGACGACTGACACAGCGCACAGTATCACCGTAGCACGATGCACTACAGAGGCTCACCATGTCCACTATTCTGGCAATTGAGCCATTTGTGGTGGAGAGACCCCCATCTGCCTAGTCTCCCAAATGGAAGGAGTGGTTGGAACGCCTCATGATATACTTCAAGGCCACGAAAGTCCACAAGGACAAAGAAGAGAGCTATGCTACTTTACTTAGGGGGCAAAGACATTCATCGCATCACGAAAACGCTTGCAGAAACGACGACAAGACTCACCACACCTTCATTAATGCCCTCACAGGCTACTTCGAATCCATGGCTAACCAGGATTACGAATGCTTCATTTTTTATCAGGCTAGACAACTGCCCGGCGAATCCCTCAACACATTTCATGTCTGACTCAAAAACTTGGCATCCACGTGTGGCTTTAGGGATGAGACGGAAGAGATTACAGGGCAAATAATCCAAGGGTGTGCATCAGCGAAGCTTGGTGAATGGATCTTGGAGGAGTCAGGCAAGCCACTAACGGAAATTCGAACCCTTGGTGCACGATAGACTTGTTCAAAGCCAGGCTGCGCACATGGAGGCGGCCCTGCAATCGCCCGCCAAAGTGGAACCGGTAAATGCAGTCACGACGAGGCCCGCAGACCGTCGTAACAGGTAGCCGCCAACAAGCAGCTGATTGCCCAGCGAAAGGCAAGAAATGCACCAGCTGCGGCAGGTTCAACCATTTTGAAAAAGTATGCAGCTCGAAGCAATACTGAAAACCCAAGCCAACAGTCGACTTGGTACCCGAGGGTGACAGTGAATCGAGCGACATGGATGACAACGAAGTAGAAGAACGAACAGTACACAAAGTGCACATGATCGGAGCAGCGACAAGTCAACGCAGGCGGCTGCCTCAGTGCTGCATTCAAGTAGGACCACATAACGTCACGGCTGTCGGGGACACAGGTGCCACCATAAACATAATGTTGGCAGCTCTCTACGATTCCATGCACCCGGCACCCACTCTACAACCCACAAAGATCACTGTCTTCTCCTATGGGCAGGAAAAGCTACTGGAGATGAGAGGAAAACTCAAGACGATGGTGACACATGAGAACAGGTCGGTAACCACCATAGTGTACGTTACCGAAGATGGACAAGGCATGCTTCTGAGATGTCAAGCAGCGGAAGACCTAGGCAAAGTGACCTTTACATTCCGAATACATCAGGAATCAGTCCAGCACATACTCACTGAGTTTGCGTCGGTCTTCGAGGGATCGGAAAAAAACAGAGGAAAGGAAATACACCTCCACATTGACCCCACGGTGCAACCTGTGGCCCTGCGACACCGAAGAGTGGCTTTTCATCTACGCACAGGAGCTGCTCAAGCTGGAACAGGCTGGCATAATCAAGAAGGTGACAGGACCCACCCCATGGGTCTCCCCAATAGTCGTCACCCAAAAACCGAAGCAACCTGGGGCCTTCAGAATATGTGTCGACAGGAGATTGCCAAACGCAGCCATCAAAAGAGAGTGATACATCACTATTGATGATTTGATAGGAGAAATGGCGGGCGTGCTGGTTTTCGAAGCTCGATCTGCGGCCTGGGTATTACCAGCTGGTTCTAGATCAGGCCTCCAGGAACATCACAACATTTTCTACTCATGTGGGATTCCATAGATACACCCACTTGAGTTTCGAAGTGTCTAGTGCAGAAGAAGTGTTCCGGAATGTAATCCACAAGCTAATCATGGACATTCCAGGAGGCACCAATGTGAGTGATGATATCATGGTACATGCCAAATCCATCTTTGAGCACAACTCCTGCCTGGTGCAAGTCCTTCCGAGGATTCGAGACGCCAGATTAACATTGCACAGAGAAAAATGTGAGTTCCTAAAAAACAAGTTGCAGTTCTTCGGATATATATTCTCAGCCAAAGGGGTAAATCCGGACCCCGACAAGGTCCGCGACATCAAGAATGTACCAGCCCCAGCCAACGTCACAGAAGTCTGAAGTTTTCTCTGCATGGTGAATTACTGCTGGTGCTTCATCAGAGACCTCAAAACCCTTACTCAAGCCCTAAGGGATCTCACCAAGGACTCAGTCCCATGGGTGTGGGGTGAAGCACAGACCAAGGCATTCCAGGACATTAAAGATGCCCTGTAAGCCACCCCTACTCTGGCGTTCTTCGACCCACAGAAACTAACGCTGGTTGCGGTAGACGCAGGCCCAAAGGGACTGTGCGCCGTGCTAATGCAACGCTGCAATGCCGAAGAGGACTGGGCCCCGGTGGCCTTTGCTAGCCGCTCGCTCACTGACACCGAGCAGAGGTACTCCTAGATTGAAAAGGAGGCTATCGCCATTCACTGGGGGTGTCGCCACTTTCACCTTTACGTGTACGGCAAGCCATTTGTGGGGGCCACTGACCACAAACCCCTTTTTTCCCTCTTCTTCAGTACCTCATCGTAACCTCTGCCGAGAATAGAAAAGTGGATGTTGCAGCTGCAGAACTAAAATTGTCGACTTGAATACCAGCCCGGAAGCCGCAATCCCGCAGACATCCTAGTAAGGCTACTGCCCAAGAGGAGGAAGATGCCGCGAACACGGAGGCATATGTCTGATGCATTATGGAAAGATCATGTCCCATTCCCCTCTCAATGGATAGTCTGAAAAATTAAACTGACAAAGATGAATGCCTACAGAGAGCCAAGCAAGCTATGAAGCATAGAAACTAGCACAAAGCCAGGGAAGAGTGGAAAATACTCACCGTGGAAGCATGTTGAATATTGGAGAGTCTATATCCCATCCGTGAAGAACTTACGAAGACACCACAGGATGTCTCATGCGAGGACACTGGCTGGTGGTTCCCTCCTCATTGACTGCTAGAGTCATACAACTGGGCCATAGTGGGCAAGAGGGATGGTTAAAACAAAATCCAGGCTGCAAACTTTGGTTTCCCTTAATGGATGAGCTCATGGAAGCTGCCATCCATCAGTGTCAGTGGTGTCAGACGACCGGAGGAACTCCCAAGCCCGCTCCCGTGATCACTGAGCCGAGGCCCCCGCATCCATGGGTGAGTGTCAGTCTCGATTTCGGAAGCCTGCCGGATGGGAGACATAACTTTGTGGCCATTGATGATTACTCCAAATATCCGGAGATCGAGACTGTCAACACACTGCGTGCTGCCGAGATAATCCCGAAGTTGGAAAAGGTGATAGCAACTCACGGCATCTTTCAAGAACTAAAAACTGATAATGGACCGCCTTTTCAAGGACTTGAGTTAGCTACCTATCTAACCTCTCTGGGTATCAAGCAACGGCGGATCACTCCTCGCTGGCCGCAAACAACGGGGAGGCGGAGCAGTTTATGTGAACATTAAATAAGGTGATCCGCACAGCAGTGGAACGCCATCAGCCCATGGAGTTAGCTCCGTTCACTTTCCTGAGAAATTACAGGCAAACTCCTCACACCGCAACTGGTCTGGCTCCCGGACACCTGTCGATGGGACGGGTCATCACCAACTCCATCCCGCATCATCCCCAGTGGCGCCCAGCACACCCTGATGACCACAGGATAGATGAACAGAGACGGAGGGTGCATGCTCAAGTCAGCCAGCACCGAGGAGCTCAACAGGTGCACCTGGAACGAGGAGTTAAAGTCTTACTCAGGAACCGCATGACTAGCAGAAAGTTTAGTCTCCCATACAAAAGATATCTCTGGACTGTTATCAGAGGGCAAGGCACGCGGAAGATGGCCTGGAGAGGTGGGGAAATTGTAACGCAAAACATTGCTCACTTCAAACAGTTTTATCTATTGGAGATCGCATCTTCAGGCAGTGGAGCCGGGAGACTGAACAGGTGCCCCGCTGACACTCAGCCCGCTCCTGATCCTTCGGAGGAAGCTGGTGAATCAACTCTGCAACTTGTCGGGGTGGACCCTGGCCTGTTAGAAGGACCCTGACACCTCGGCTGGAGGAAATGCCAAAGTGCCAGAAAGCCCGGGGGTTCCCGCACCTGACATCCAGTGAGGAGGCGGAAGGAGAATCCAGTGGGCAGACGCAATCCTGAGCCGACCCGGAAGCTGAAGAACTACTTCATGTAACACTGTTCCTTTTTCTATTAAGCATTATGAGTGGAGATCCTGCCGCCTAAGCAACCGGACAGTTGTTGTATTGAATTCATGTTTTTGGCCGGAATGTTATGTCGCACCCGTGAGGTAATGGCTGCGACTAGCAGGGCGCACTCATGTGCAACCTAAAGGAGGGGATCCTGGTATCTCACCCCTGCTAGGACCGGGCCAGATAGTATGGTCCCAATCATGTGATGTAAGTTTAATAAAGCAAATACTGCGGACGTGACATCAGGAGACGGGCGTACGCGGCAGCCATCAGAAGCACAACACTCGGCTCCGTGTTTTATTTATTCAGTCCCTGAGTTACGTTCCCACACGTACTGGGGCCTCACTGGACAACACCACAGATAGGAGCACATCAAATGAAGTGGAGATATCAGAAATGTGCAAATATGCAAAAATAATATGGGCACACAACTATAAAATGTAACATATATAGCAGCATCAAATTAGAAGTGCTAGCGGTTAGATCTGATTACACTAAATAGCTCACTACACCTCAGAGCCAAACAGTGAATTCACTACATAAATTGTGTCCCGTAGAACAATCAATTAAAATCAGTGTAATGTTTCTAAAATATGGGATACAATTTGTAGAAAAATTTACAAAGGAAGTCATCGACCTTTCCTTATCGTCCAAGCTGCACAAAGTTGTCTACTCATGACAAAGGCTATTATTGGGCCCGTATTTGTCTGAAGTTCTCTAACAGCAACTTAGGGGCCTAGTCATAAACTGCACCCAGTAGTACATTTCGCAGTATTACATTACTACTACAAACATACTAGGAAATGCTATTCACAATCTGCGTGCAGAGGCCTAGGCCTCTGCCTTTCCTGACTTTTAATGTGCAGAGTTCTCTGTCCCTACTGTAGTGTCTCTGCTCACACAGGCATAGATTTTTGTTGTAAATGTGGGAGAGATGGTGTGTGTGGCTGGATAATGGTGAATATTTGTAAATAAAGGGGAGTGGTCGAGGAATGAGTAAGGAGAGGTTAAAGGTGGGTTCGGGAGAGGTTTAGGGTGGGATATTCACCCACCCACAAAAGACAAAGGCCACTCCTATTCACAAACTGCACATCTGTTGTTACTACTACTAAAAGGGATGCAAACCAGTCATGAAAGTACTTTAGCTCAGAGCTGGAGTACATCTAGCACCAGCCATGGCTACTGACAGTTATTGTAGCACCCCCCCATAGAAAATTATGATAAAAGGGATGTAGAAGAGACTGCCATAAAAAGTAATGTTATATTAAATTACATTCTTTAAACTTGCTAAATACCTAATGATTTTAATTTAATGTAAGCAAACTAAAAAAAAGAAAATTATTAATTTTATATTAACATATTTTATTAACTTTTTTAATTCAAAATTAAGATGAGGCACATTTTTATTATAATACATTAAATTAATTTGTATTATTTCTATACATCATATTTGAATATATCTATATTCTTGAATTAGATCAATATTATGAATGCACTAGTCACTTTAAATATGCAAGAACACAATTGAAATTTAACATCCATTCAATGATTGTCGGATTTTTGAACTATGTCACAAAGTACTTCATAGTGATCGGCTCATGTAATAGAGATTGTTTACTAACTGTATTTCGTTTAAATTACGAAGACATATGTTTATCGAAATCAGACTATCACATGTTCTACGCAAAAGGTATTATGGCATATAGTGAAAAAATCAGCGCAATATAAACCTAGAACCCACGAGGTTCTTCCACTGTTTCCATATACTTTTCCCGAAAATCACTCGCACTTTAAATCAAATGAATTTAGAATGTTGTCTCAAATTAAAAAAGAATGATTATTGTATTTAGCAAAACTTTTTTTTTAATCTGGCTTGACTTTTCTCTAGTCTGTCTTCTTATGATATGTGGGTATCTGCACTAGCACTTTAAAAGAAACACTCTGAGCTCCTAGACTCTATGGTCCAGTAGAAGGTTGAGAGCCAAAACGCGTAGACCCTCCTCTACGGTTTGTGATTGCACTTTGGCTTAAATAAAGCACAGTTTTTTTGGATAACCTGCTGGTTGTGGTGCTGTGATCCTTCGCCATGGTCCAGGAGTGGGAAGGAGGTCTGGAGGAAAATGTTATATATATATATATATATATATATATATATATATTGCCACAGCTTCTTCTTCCTACGTTCAGTAGACCAAAGACACGGCACAGCAACAGATAGTTTTCTGCGTTATTTATTTACACACCAGTGCAAAAAAGAAAGCGCATCAAAATGGACGGTCATATATATATATCAATTCACTGAAAAAAACATGGGTTTCAGGGATGTTATAGTTACAAATTAGCATTTAAATTTTTTGGGAAATTCACTGAAAAAAACAAAGGTTTCAGGGACGTTATAGTTAGTTGGACATTTCACTCATACAAAACCATAGAAATTCTGCTGTTGTAGTTAGTTCAGCTAACTATAACTCGCGCCCCCTGCAATGCACTGCTGATGACGTCACACATTACATCATTCATGACATGGTCAGTGACATCACTGATGACAGTGTATTTTATAAATGTTTCATCTTTTGTTCCATCCACCCACACTGCAAACAGCAGGGCTCACAATTCACATTGAAGCGGAATAGCAGATGACGCTGTCCAATAGGCAAGAGACATTGCTCCCAGTGCGGCCCCCCAGATCATGCATAATCGCTGACTGCACACATGCTGAACGCTTCCAATGCCCCTACGTCAGAGGAGCACAACTCATGCACCCTTTCTGATACAATATTTTGTGTCAAATTTCACATCTGCTGTCCTACCTTGGTGTATCACAAGTCATGAACCCTTTACGATAGAATCTTTTCTGTACCATTTCATATCTGGTACCCGTACCTTAGTGCAGCACAAATCATTGACCCTTTATGATTGAATGTCTGTGTCTGATCCAATGATTACTGTTGTACTTGTTGCCACCACCAACCATTCACGGAGCATTGTCTTACAATCACCCCACACGCACCCACCACAGACGTCACTGGACATGTGACCCTGTTAATAAAAAGGAGTTAAGCGCACGTGCCCGTACCCAGTTCCACTATCTATCTGTATCTGTGTGTTCATTATGTATGCAACATTCTGCCCCTAGGCCCTACCACATTACATAGTGCTCTGGACAGCGTATGCAACAATCTTACCTTTGACACTGGGGGAAATCTTTAGTTATGTAACTTTGTTTCGGTCATTGTACAAATACGTACGTAGAGACTGCATCATTAGAGTACTGCAAGGAGAGTGTATACTGAATGTATAAGTTAGTGAGGATCGTAGGAGTGATTGTATAAGTACATATGTTGGCGCAGCCTAACTCCCACAATGACCTTGTCTCTAATTGGCTCCCCTCCATGTGCCAAAAACTGAAACTTCAACTTTCCATGGACCTGTATTGCTACAGCTGCAACACTCCACTGAATGTGCAATAAACATTCATATCCACACAGAAGGCTCATGTCCACCATCTTTCTTGTGTGCAACTACGGATTAATATAGGGTCAGTAATTCTCCATACCTTCCATGTTGGCCATATTGTGAGGGTATACAACCTTTACAACGCAACTTTTACAACGACCTACCATTACCACGCATTTTTTACAACGCAGGATCCATTACAACGCATACCATTACCACGCATGTATTTACAACGCAGGTGCTTTTACAACACATACCATTACCACGTAAGTATTGGTAAGTATATTATTTTATAAAAAATATTATTTGGGTTTTTGGGTAAAGGGGTATTTTTAGGGTTCAGGGTCAGTTTTTTTTTTTTTTGGTAAAGGGGTATTTTTAGGGTTCAGGATCAGTTTTCAGTTTTTGGGTAAAGGGGTATTTTTAGGGTTTAGGGTCAGTTTTCATTTTTTGGGTAAAGGGGTATTTTTAGGGTTTAGGGTCAGTTTTCAGTTTTTGGGTAAAGGGGTATTTTTAGGGTTCAGGGTCAGTTTTCAGTTTTTGGGTAAAGGGGTATTTTTAGGGTTCAGGGTGAGTTTTGGGTTTTTTGGGTAAAGGGGTATTTTTAGGGTTCAGGGTCAGTTTTCAGTTTTTGGGTAAAGGGGTATTTTTAGGGTTCAGGGTCAGTTTTCAGTTTTTGGGTAAAGGGGTATTTTTAGGGTTCAGGGTCAGTTTTCAGTTTTTGGGTAAAGGGGTATTTTTAGGGTTCAGGGTCAGTTTGGGGTTTTTGGGTAAAGGGGTATTTTTAGGGTTCAGGGTCAGTTTTCAGTTTTTGGGTTAAGGGATATTTTTAGGGTTCAGGGTCAGTTTTGGGTTTTTGGGTAAAGGGGTATTTTTAGGGTTCAGGGTCAGTTTGGGTTTTTTTGGTAAAGGGGTATTTTTAGGGTTCAGGGTCAGTTTTGGGGTTTTTGGGTAAAAGGGTATTTTTGGGGTTAAGGGTCAGTTTTGGGTTTTTGGGTAAAGGGGTATTTTTAGGGTTCAGGGTCAGTTTTGGGTTTTTGGGTAAAGGGGTATTTTTAGGGTTCAGGGTCAGTTTTGGGTTTTTGGGTAAAAGGGATCAGGGTAAAAATTAAATATAATTAAATTTAAATTAAATTAAATTGATTAAATTAAATTAAATTAAATTAAATTAAATTACATTAAAAATTAAATATAATTAAATTTAAATTAAATTAAATTAAATTGATTAAATTAAATTAAATTAAATTAAATTAATTTTAATTAAATAAAATTTAAAAAAATATTATATACTTACCAATACTTACGTTGTAATTGTATGCGTTGTAAAGGTATATGCGTTGTAAAAACATGCGTGGTAATGGTACTTCGTTGTAATGGATCCTGCGTTGTAAAAATTGCGTGGTAATGGTAGGTGTGGTAAAAGTATGCGTTGTAACGTCATACACTTGCCTCATGGAGTGACACTTTGGATAGCACTCCAACACGGACACCTGCAACCAGTGTTGTCAGATTTTTAAAGCTTTCTATAACTCAAAGCAAACTAAAAAGTAGCCCAAACTAGCCAAATTTTGGTACTTTAGGGAAAGAGTGTATCGTAAAGCCATAAGAATTTTGAATCTAAGATAAGTCACAGTTCCAAATTGAAGGAAATAAGAAAGACATTTTTTTGCTATGGCTATTGTAAACATTTTTATTTTTGATTAAGATGTATATATGAGTGTATGGGTGCTTGTGGATGACAAACGTTTGAATGTTTGAATGATTGGGATTTATGAATATTTGTGAATATGTACAAAAGTAAGGTGTATTTTAATGTAATGTGTTTTGTATTGTAGATGTTGATTATGCAAATTTGGTGAAATTTAACCAACAAATGTACAAAAAAAGAGTATAATAAAGTAAATGATCAATTCAGAGTGAAGCATATAGCTCACATTCACATTTAGTTTCAATCAAATGTGTGTTGGAAAAGAAACAAGTTAAAAGAACAGTATTGGCAATTGTTCAGTTTTTGAGTTTTTAGGGAAAGAGGGGCAGGGTCAGCGTCAAGCAGGCGGTGAATGCATTGGAATTGATGTTGCATCAGTATGCCAAGTAATTATTTGTCTTATGAAGCGCTTTAACATACTACTTTGATGGAGCTTTCTATATATATTTATAATCTGGTAACTAGCACACCCAAAATTTTACAACACAACTGGAAAAATATAGCCCAATTGTGAGTGATCTAGCCCAATCTGGCAACACTGATGCCACAGCCACTCCCTCACACCTGGTATATACCCATACCACACCCATCTAGCACAGGCGTCACAGGACACGTGACCCTACTAATATAAAAGACCGTGAGCACGTGCACTGTGCCATTTTAGAGTTTAGAGTACGTGGCCTCACTTCTTACTGAGTTAGTAGCACCGCAAGCACTGAGCGGGTGTACAACCTGCAATGATGAAAGGTGCACTAGTATGTCCTCTGCAATGGCCATATCAGTACTCAGTAGCAAATGTGAGACCTATTGCCTTGCATAACGAAGCTGCATGATGTGGAGGGTGCCGTGACTGCTAAAAGGTGAGCAGTGAGGCCTTGGTGCGCAGCATCAATCAATCAATTAGGGGATTTGTAAAGTGCACTACTTACCCGCTAGCGTCTCAAGGCGCTGGGGGGGAGGGGGGAAGCTGCAGCAAGTGGTCGAAGAGCCGGGTCTTGAGCAGTCTTCTGAAGGCTGGGAGGTCTGTGGTCTGTCGTAGGTGGAGGGGCGGGCATTCCAGGACTTGGTGGCGTGGTGGGAGAAGGATATGCCGCCAGAAGAGGCTCTGTGAATGCGCGGGACGGCGGCCGGGACAGGTCGGCGGAACGGAGTTTCCTGTTGGGTACTTGGAAGGCGATTCTTTTGTTGAGATAGGCAGGCCGGTCTTGTGGAGTGCTTTGTGTGCGTGGATCATGATTTTGAATGTGATTCTTTTGTCGACAGGGAGCCAGTGCAGGTCTCTCAGGTGCGGGATGATGTGGTCCCTGCGTGGGACATCAAGGATCAGGCGTGCTGAGGCGTTCTGTATTCTTGGGAGTCTGTTGATGAGCTTGGACGGGGCTCCAGCCTAGAGGGCGTTTCCGTAGTCAAGTCGGCTGCTGACGAGAGCATGGGTGACGGTTTTCCGTGTGTCCGTCGGGATCCATCTGTAGATCTTGGGGAGCATGCAGAGGGTGTGGAAGCAGGAGGAGGATACTGCGTTGACTTGGTTGGTCATGCTGAGCTTGGAGTCGAGGAAGACTCCTAGGTTGCGTGCGTGGTTGGTTGGTGCCGGGGGGGTTCCCAGTGATGCTGGCCACCAGGAGTCATCCAACGCTGAGGGGTTGGGCCCGAGGATGAGGATCTCCGTCTTGTCCGTATTCAGCTTGAGCCTGCCTGCCTCCATTCAATCGGCGGCGGCCTACATGCCCTGGTGTAGGTTGGCTTTGGCGGTGAGGGGGTCTTTGGTGAGGGAGAGGATCAGCTGGGTGTCGTAGGCATAGGAGATTATGTTGAGGTCGTGTAGTCTGGCGAAGCGAGCGAAGGGGGCCATGTAGACGTTAAACAGCATCGGGCTGAGCGAGGATCCCTGGGGGATGCCGCAGATGGTTTTGGTGGTTCCGGAATGGAACGAGGGGAGGAGGACTCTCTGGGTTCTGTCGGTGAGGAAGAAGGTGGTTCAGTCCAGGACCTTGTCTCGGATTCCTGCGTCGTAGAGGCGTGTGCGTAGTGTGTGGTGGCAGACAGTGTCGAAGGCGGCAGAGAGGTCCAGGAGGATGAGGGCCGCTGTCTCGCCATTGTCGAGTAGGATTCTGATGTCGTCTGTGGCACCGATGAGGGCGGTCTCGGTACTGTGATTGCTGCGGAAGCCTGACTGGGAGGGGTCCAGGATGCTGTTGTCTTCTAGGTAGCGGGTGAGCTGGGTGTTTACGATCTTTTCCATGACTTTCGCTGGGAACGGAAGCAGGGAGATGGACCGGAAGTTCTTGAGGTCGCTCGGGTCAGCCTTGGGTTTCTTCAGGAGGGCGTTGATCTCGGCGTGCTTCCAGCTCTCCGGGAAGGACGCTGTTTCGAAGGACAGGTTGATGATGTTACGCAGGTGGGGTGCGATGAGGCTGTCGGCTTTGTTGGCAATGTGGTGGGGGAGAGGGTCAGACGGGGAGCCTGAGTGGATGGTGCTCATGGTCTTAGTTATGTCTTCGGTGCTCACGTTGGTCCAAGTGGTCAGAGGGTCGTGGTCGGTGGGGCTCGGGGGGTTCATCGTGGCGGGGTCCGTAGGGTGCAACCGGGGGTTGAAGCTGTTGTGGATGTCGGTGATCTTGCGGTGGAAGAAGGCCGCGAGGGTGTCGCACAGGGCTTGCACTGGCGGGATGTCGTTGGTGCAGGAGCTAGGAGTGGAGAGTTCTTTCACGATATTGAATAGCTCTTTGCTGTTGTGGGCGTTGTTGTCGAGACGGTCTTTGAATAAGGCTCTTTTGGTGGCCCTGATGAGGTGGTGGTGGTTGCGGATGGCGTCTTTGTGGGCTGTGCGGTTGGCGGGAGTTCTATCGTTGAGCCAGATGATCTCGAGTTTCCGGCAGGTGCGCTTGGAGGCTAGGAGCTCCGGGGTGATCCAGAGCCTGAGGGTGCGGGCCCCCTCCTCGGGGTCGGTGGGGCTGGTTGGTGGGTTGAGTGAGAGGTGAGTTTCCAGTCGCTCCTTGGTGACTTTGCCCCAGCGATGGCGGGGGATCTGTGAAGTGCGGTGGTGGGTGACGGGTTTCTGGAGGGTGAAGTGGACGCAGTGGTAGGTCCAGGTGATCTTGGAGGCGTGGCTGAAGGTGACGTGGGGGCTGGCGGTGAAGATGGCATCGAGCGTGTGGCTGGCGATGTGGGTCGGGGTTGTGACGATCTGTTTCAGTCCGAGGGTGGCGAGGTTGTCAACCAGGGTGGAGGAATTGCTGTCGTTGTTGTTTTCTAGATGGTAGTTCAGGTCGCCAAGCAGGATGTAATTGGTGGAGGTCAGCGTGTGCTTGCTGATGAAGTCAGCGATGGAGTTGCATAATTGGGGACGTGGGCCAGGTGGTCTGTAGACGAGGGTGCCTCTGAGCATCGGGCAGATAACTCTGGGCGGTGGGAGAGGATGGGGTACAGCACCCTGAATGCAGAAAGATGGCTGAGCGATTTAGGCATGTGCACTCATATATACTCTGCCACAGCGTCAGATTGGTAACGCGAGCACTGGTGCAATGCCGAGGAGTAAGTTAATCAATAGAGAAATGGACACTAGTTACACCTTATGACCATTGGTACAAGGAATGAATCAGAGTAACCTCAATAAACTCTATGTCTTGGTAGGAAAAAGGTGCGGTATATCTGATTTGTCCGCCCCGCAATAGTGTTGTGGCAGTTATCCTTGGTTACTCCGAAGTAGTGATTTTGCCAGCCTCAACCCGAGGCGCCTCTGGTCTAGGGTGCAGCATCCAGAGAAAATGAGTGAAAAAGTGCCCGAGGAGCCAGTGCTGACTTCCAACTATGGACTCTCACAGTTCGTGGCTGCCTCGCGTCACTTTGGGAATGTTATGTTTTGAATGTGAAAAGGTTGGAAGGTAGAAGTTAACAGGGGTCAGTCATTCCTCCTTTATACTTGCTGCTTACAAAACATGTTATGAGGATTAAACCACATCAAGAGAATTACCGTCTGTGTCTTTTCATTCCTGCATACTCGTCTTTCCTACATGATGCACAATCTTATCTTGCTTTTTATCTAACAGACTCTGATTCACAAATTGACATCCCCCCCCAAACACCACCAGAGCTGAACACGTGTAGGACCTGCAATGATTCATGGCCATCCTGGCAATCAACACCTAGACTGAATTGTGAGGTCTGTTCACCATGTGTACTGAGGTTGAAGAGGTTCCTTTGGCACGTGGTTGACTCTCTTCAACACACGCCGGTGGCAGAAGATGAGCAGAGAGGCTTGTTTGTGCAGCAGCGGGCACTCACCGCCGACCAGTGGGAGTGGATGGGGTGCAGCAGCCTGAATGCGCAGCGGCAGGCAGTCAGCTCCGGATAGTGAGAGTGCATGGGGTACAGCAGCCTGGGTGTGCAGCAACTGTTTTACACCGCTGGGCAGTGCAAGGGTATGGGCTACACCAGACAGTGAACCATAATATCAAGAACGGCGATAACATTATCACCGCTTTAGCAGCAGGAAACTGCCGCTAGAGCGGGGATAAGTGGCTTGATAATATGTCCTTGAGAATTCTCATAGAAGCCCAGGTTCTGATGTGAAGGACATCAAACCTGGGCTTCTATGGGAATTCACAAGGGCATATTATCAAGCCCCTTATCGCCACTTTTGCGGCAGTTTCCTGCCACTAAAGCGGCGATAGTGTTATCGCCGTTCTTGATAATATGGCCCTGGGTGCGCAGCGGCTATTACACACCTCTGAGCAGTGGAAATAGATGGGATGCAGCAGCCTGGGTGCCCAAAGCAGACCCAGTGAATTACGAGTGTGCAGTTGTATATAGTCTGCAATTACTGATTCTATACTATCTTTTAGATAACTAAACTTGAGGGTGCAGTATGTCCCGGCATGTGGTTAGAGACACAAAGGTGAGCTGCGAAGATTTTCTCCAGTGGCAACACTCCCTCTCCATCTCTTCCTTTCTCTCTCTCTCCCTCTCTCTCACACACTTTCTTTCTTTCCCTGTCTCTTCCTTTCTCTCTCATTCTTTCTCTCACTTCCTGTCTCTCTCTTTCTTCCTCTCTCTAACACTGTTTTTTTCTCTTCCTTGTATCTCAGTCTTTCTTTCTTTCTTAATCTTTCTTTCTTTCTCCCTCTCTTCCTCTCTCTCACACTGTTTAACTCTTTCGCTATCTCCCTCTTTCTCTCTCTCTTCCTCTCTTTCTCTTTCTCTCTCCTACTCTTTCTCTTTCTCTCTCTCTTCCTCTCTTTCTCTTTCTGTCTTCCTCTCTCTCTCTCTTTCTCTCTCTTCTCTCTCACACTGTTTCTCTCTTTTTCTCTTCCTTGTATCTCTCTCTTTCTCTATCTCACTCTTTCTCTGTCTTCCTATCTGTCTTACTCTTTATTTCTGTCTTCCTCTCTCTCTTTCTCTTTCACTCTCTCTCTTCCTCTCTCTGTCACTCTTTCTCTCTCACTCTCCCTCACACTGTTTTTTCTTTCTGTCTTCCTTGTATCTAACTCTTCCTCTTGTTCTCTCTCTTTTGCTGGACGCATAACATACCATCTTATTTTTCATTTTCTCTTGCAGGCTGTTATTCACAAATTGTTGAGGGATGATGCGCCAGGGCTATACATCGTTTTATTTGTTGTTGTTTTGTTTTAATGAAATGTTTTACACACATAGTTTTATTTGTTGTAGTTTTGTTTTAATAAAATGTTCTATATGTAAATCCATAAATGACTAAGGGCCAGATGTAGGTAGCCTAATACCGGTCGGTAACCGCCCCAATTCGGTAATTTCGGCTGTTACCGACCGGTATATTGTAAATGAGATGTAGGAGTTAAAAATCTACTGATTCGGAAAATATGAGTCGGTATTTTTCCGAATCGGTATTTACCGAATCCTTAGTTACCGAATTCTTATTTACCGAATCGGTAAATAAGAAATGGTAAAAAATGTCTACGGAGATGTAGGTAACCAAAAAAATATCGAATTTCATGAAATTCGGTATTTAAGAGTCAGTATTTACCATGGATTGAAAGCAAGTGGTAACCAGGTGCAGGCTATAAAATAAGGCCCCAAAATGCAACAGTGTAACCAGAATGGCGGTATTCTACGTCATAGCAAGGCAGCTACAGGCAGCAGGAGAGAGGGAATGGTGAAGTGAGCAGCAAGTGTACAGGTAGAGGAAAACACTCTTCCAACTGACTGAGCCAGAGATACTGCAAAGGTACAGGCTACACCCCCAAACCATTCTGGACCTGATCAGGGACCTGCACCCACTCTTGGAGCACCCAACACCAAGGGCACACGCCATCCCACCCCATGTGCAGTTGCTGTGTAGCCTACACCTGCTTGCCTCTGGTAGTTACCAGAGTGTGATTGCTGCCGTAGGTGGTGTGTCCCAGAGCTGCCTGCATCATTATATTTGTTTCCCTGACACACCTGTGGAACTTGCGAAGACCAAAACAGATTTATATCAACTGGCACACTTCCCTCACGTGATAGGCTGCATAGATGGCACCCACATCCCACTCTGCCCACCTGCAGCCACAGAACACATATACAGGAACCGGAAGTCAACGCACTCCATCAATGTGCCGGTGATATGCAACGCTGACAACATCATTACAGACATTGTGGCCAAATTCCCTGGGAGTACCCATGACTCATACATATTCCAGAAAAGTGGGATTTACACACGCCTTGTTGCTGGAGAGTTTGGGGACGGATACCTGCTAGGTAAATGACTGTGACACACCCTGATAGTAATAGCAGATGAATGTATCATGAGTATGTAACTAATGGCACTCTCTTTTCCACCTAGGCGATAGTGCATATGCCCTGAGGTCCTTTGTGCTCACCCCCTACCTCAATCCATCTAGCAGGAGTGAGAGGCGTTACAATGTGGCTCACAGATCGACTCGCAACGTTGTTGAACGCACATTTGGACTCCTCTAGAGCAGGTTCCACTGCCTCCACAAGAGCAGAGGTGCACAACAGTATACTCCAATCCTGTGCTGCAAAATGATAGCGGCCTGTGCCATGTTGCACAATCTCGCCACCAAGGAAGGCACAGAGGTGGAGATCACACATCATGAGGACATTGATTATGACAAAGAACAGGCAGAGCCCTATGCAACAGGAGCAGCACCAGCAACAGATGGGAGACTGAGACGGGCAGAGATCACACGCCGATATTTCTAAGTAAGGAGACACAGACAGGCTTAGTTTTTGCAGTACGTAGTTTAATTGTCACTACGGCATTTAAATAATACAACTCCATGGTACTCCAGTGTCTATTATCAGGAGTGGGTGGTCACAGTTAACCCCACCGTGACCTGTCCTGTGGGTTGAGGGCATGTTCAACGTTTGCGTCCACGCACTACAGTGAGGGATGCAGGAGGCTGGGTCTCAACGCTTTCGGTAGTGCCTGGGTCAGCAGATTGGCGACTGCTGCTCCTACGCATTTCAGGGACAGAAGTGCTAGAGCCACTCCTGCTGGTGGAGTCTTCTGTTTCCCCGACACCTGTGTCTCTAGCAGTGGCTGCCTGTTGTGTGAGCATCAGCTCCATGGCAGAGGTGACTCTCCCCATCCCCCTTGACAAATCCGTGCAACAGTGCACAATTGCATCCTGCATGGCGACAGAACGCCGGCACAGCAGGGAGGTTGCAGTAGCAAAGCGGTTCATTGCTTTTGTCTGTTGCCGCATACACTGATGATCCCTGCGCCTCTCTGAGTGGTCTCTATCTAATTTGTCGCATAGAGCACTCATGCAGTAGGTCATGTACGTCATCCCCTTTGCCATGGACTTGAGTGCCTCTGTCATGTTGCCAATACCCTGGTCTATGTTTGACATCTTGCCATTTATACTGCGAACCTGCCTGTGAACTGCTAATATTGCCTTTGCCTGCAGGCGCTGAAGTTTGACCATGGTGGCCTCAAGACCACAGAAGACCCCCTCACAATCTTGGCCTTCGCCTCTCTCCCGTGCCGTTTGGCCTCGGACACTGGCCCGCACAGCTCCTGAAGTAGTCTGCTGCCCAGCATTGTCAGACACAAGTGGATTACTTGGCATGACACCCTCCTCATCTTCCTCATCTGTTATTTCAAGAATCCTGAGAGGGGCCACATCAAGCCTCCTTGACCTTCCCTGCAGAGATGACTGTGATGTTGGTGTGGGGGATAGTGCTGCTGGTTCCAACTCTTGTTTCCCGAACAACAGAGGTGACTGAGGCTGTGGTGTGGTGGGTCGCTCAGGTGTAGTTGCTGCCTACGCTGTGGTTGTGTCTTGCTGAACAGCGCTATGACCTGCTCTGTCTTTTGTCTTCTCCCTCCTCTCAGTTGTTGGTGGCCTCTCCTCCCTCTCCTGTGCTGTACTGCGCGATAACTCTCCTGTGGACAGATATGGAGATTGGGTCAGTGGTGTAGTTCACCTGTGTGTCATGATTAAATCACATTCCTATCACACAATTGCCTAGTCTCCCTCAGCTTCTGGAAGTAGTGTGTCGCATGCCTTGCTGAATTCTATGGTGACTGCATTGATGTATGTACCTATGACTACATCTCCCATGATGCATTGCTGGACATAAGTTAAACCTGTTCTGGAGTGTGATGCAGACACACACAGTGGGGAAGGGGGACAGGGAAATGGTTGGGGAATTATGTCCATGCATCTTACCTTGTTTCCTTGCAGCTCTGGCTGAGCTGTCAGCGTCCCCAATCCCATGGATACTTTCCGGCTCCAGGGTGGGTTCAACCAGCTCCTCAAGGTCCGTCAGTCTTGGTGCTCTGTTTTTACCTCCACCTGCGGCTGCAGCTTCTTTTTTCTGTGCATCAAGTTTTTTCTTTGTGATGATCGGCAGATCGTACCATCTTTTTTTAGGTCATCTATGTCCCTGTGGGTGACCCCAATGGCATTTACCTTGGACTGGATGTCAAGCCAGGTGGTACGTTTCACAGAATCTGCAACATGCAGTGACTGTTTTCTAAAAATATGAGTGTGGTGTTTAACCACCTCCTCAACCAAGACCTGCAGTTCTGCTGGGCTGAACTTGATTTTCCTCCTATACTCAGCTGCATCCTTCTGGCCATCCTGGGTCTCCATTCTGCTACTCAGGTATGCTGTGGGAAGCCTGCTCCTCTGTATTTCCTCCTGGTCTCAAAGCAGTTCAGTTTCTCTGCACCTGCATGGGTGTGGCCACTCCCAGGTACTGGGGAGGAGTGGTTGCATCTGATTGGTTGGTTCCTCTGTGGCTTTGTTGTGGGGTGTGGTGGGTGTTCCTGATTGGTTCACAGGCTCACATGGGTTGTTTTTGTAATTACCGAATCAGTATTTACCGAATCGGTATACCATTCATTCCTATGGGCCAGGAGGACCATAGGAATGAATGGGTATTACCGATTCGGTATTTACCGATTCGGAAGATACCGATTCGGTAAATACCGATTACATATTCCGAGTGTTACCAAATCGGTAAATTGTACCGATTTTTTTCCTACATCCCGTTTTCCGATTCTGAAATACCGATTCGGTATGAGTCGGTATTTAAGAGTCGGAAAACCTATTTTACCTACATCTGGCCCTAAGATTCCTATTTGTCGAATCTCTCAAGCATATATTTTATTAAAACTGCAACACCAGCCGATTTGTTAGGCTCCACATTTAAAAATACTCCTGTCACATTTGTTTGTGGTGGGTGAGCGGGGATGGCAGACAAGGAGCTCCTGCTTCATTGTTGCCTCCATTGCATCTCTTCTCAGAGATCTTCAAGCCGGCGGGCTGCTCGTAAAAATGCGGGCCCGAGAAGTCGCACCGGAAGAGCTGCGAGCCCTCCAACGGTTCACAGAAGGAGACTTGCAGGCCCAAGAAGGTTGTTGACGGTATGCTGGTGATGTGGGAAGAGGGTGCGTTACCTGTTGATGTGGGGAGAGGCAGCGTGAAAGGGGTATATCTCACAGACAGAGCTCCGGTATGTTTCAGAAATGCCTCGGACAGATGCCAGCTGACAGACTGAATGACAAAATGGCTTTTCAATACTCATATAGTGAGACATATGAACAGTTCGTACCCAGGCTCGCAGAGGGACAATTGCAGCCCGTCTACTCAACTCACAGAGTCAGAACTACGAGCCGTCCACTCCCAAAGGAACAGCAGCATAGTAGCTTGCAGAGATACGGGCACAGCACCATACTAGCTCGCAAAGGTAGAGAGCTGTGAGCCAATGGACAATGGACTGGCTTCTAAAGACATACCTCCGAAGTAATGATGTTGGGCAGAGGAAGCATGAAAGGGTTATCTTCCTAGTAGTGCCCTGGAGTAGAAGTTGTGCTGCCTGGCGCTCACCTGTTTCTCTTTTATTGTTAATAAATCTTAAACCTTCACTGCTTCCAAATCATCATTACACAGAGCTCCGCTATATTAAATTGTCCCCGGAACCTTTCTTTAATATTTTCACCCGATGCGAGACACAAAATGGCTGCTAAAACTTCCTGGTTTTAAGTGTTAGCAGCCAATTAGAGGACACTTCCTGCTTTGAAGAGTTAGCAGCCAATCAGAGGCAAGCTCATGCTCGGGAATAAGGCACCATCCAGATATATATATATTTTTCCCTTTAATAGGTCAAAAACTACTGTATGGATTTACACCATTTCACCAAACCGCGTTTTCCAGACTAAGACCTTTCTCCCTGCCAAATTTGGTGCAATTCCGTTGAGCAGTTTGACCTGTAGCCTTGTCTAAAGTTTCCTATTTAAAATTAATTGAGAAAACACATTTTCGCACCCCCTTTTTCTCAGCCCCCCCTTGACCAATCACCCGTAAACTTTCAAGATAGGAGCTCATCAAAAAAGAGAAACTTTTTGGAAAATTTTGCAAACAATCGTCAAACGACGCCAAAGTTATAAGCAGATGGAGAGCTCCAGGAAGGGGGCCACGCAACTGTCTCCCCATGCTTTTATATGTCATCAAAGATTCACAAACACAACACGAACTCACCAGGTAGGCCTATTATCTCAGCCAATGGCTGCCTCCTGGAGAACACTTATATATTTTATGTTACTTTTTGTTCTCCTATGTGTACAACCTGCACTTGTACTGTCCTGATAGCATGCTTTTCATATCCAAGGTCACGGACATACCACGGCAATCTAGTTACATCATGGCTACAGCGGATGTGGTATCATGGTACACTTGTATCCACCATGACCTGGGCATCACTACATGCAGACACTTCTTTAGGGATAGACCTATAGCCTGTAACCAGTATGTGGTAGTGGAGAGTACCCCACTATTCACAATAAGGGGTAAGAGAGTTGAAGGGTGAGGATACCTCCTCCCACGTTCAAGGTATACTCACTAAGTGTATCCACTCCCTGAAATGGCTCCTAGGGCTTAATTATTACTCCTTTGGTGACAAGTAAGCCACAAAAGTGGAAAGGAAAAGATTTCCTTTCTGTTATTTAACCCTCACACACCCTATTGGTGTCATGCTTCATCGTCGGGTTCACCCAAACTCCTAAAGGTCTGGGTGGGCTCAACCGTATTTCAGGAAGCTCTTAGGAGATAAAGGGCAGGGAGACTTCAAGATTAAAAATCCTACTACAACTCCCGGTATCCCTTTATTAATGGTGGTGTAGTGGATATTAAAAAGAGATAAAATGGGTCTTTCTAGGAGGTTATGGTCCTAAGACCCTAAAAGTCTGCCAACATGCTTCAGCCCAAATGGTTGGCCAAAAATGGTCCAGAGCTTTCGTCAGGGCAAAAATAATATCCTCCCTAGAATTGGTCAAACCAACTACGCTGACCTATGTAAAAATATAAGGAACATGTTGGTCCATACTGACAACTGTGAACCAACACTGGACACTCAGAGAACCCTTTGAAACCAACCACCTGTCCAGGGCCACTTCCCCTGTGGTAATTGTATGGCATGCTTTTTCACCAAACAAACAAATAGCATTGACTTGGGCATGCGATCAGCATTGGAACAGCGTAATCACACCTATTGTAATTCTCCGAATGTGGTTTACCTGATCCTATGCCCATGCAAACTGATATATATATATATATATATATATATTGGAATGACATCACACAAGGTGAAACTCCGAACTGGAGAACACAGAAGCACAATTAGGAGAGCTATCACTGCTACTAGAGTTACATTACATTTTCTGGAACTAAACCACAGCGACAAGGACCTAGAATGGACAGCGATTGAAAAAATCAAGGAAGGGCCAAACATCACCAGAAGGCTACTTGAACGGGAACAACGGGGAGTGTATAAACTGGGTACTGATAACCAAGGACTCAATGATTCCATCCCTTGGAATACCCTGAATAAGAGGTGAAACCTTTGTCGTTCATAAACATAGCATACACATCTATCTCTAATGTGTAGCATGTTAGATGTGACCATCCCTCCACAGTCGTATAAACATCACCTATGAAGTATCTTAGTACTGCATCACTCTAACTTTATAGTACCCATGACTGAAATGCCTAGTCTCTCATTCTCCTTATCTTCATTCCTCCTTGATTATATCGGATAAGAGAATCTTTTGAAGAACCACACCATAGCCTTGGATTAAATGAAAAAGAAAAAGATTTAAAAAAAAAAATATTTGTTATGTTCTTATGGTTCCTCACCATCACCGCCACAATAAGGCACTTAAATAATTAATCAGGCCATAACGGCTAGCTCACTCGCTCTTCATTTGAGAGATCCTTATCAATTATGAACATAGCACTAAAGAAACTACATTCCCATCAGGCTATACGGGAAGTTCCACTCGCGCTCCGGCAGTGACGATTTCCATCACGTCACTTGCTCTCGCCCCACCTCCAGTCCGGCAGAATGCGAAGTCACTCACATTGCATATAGAGGCGCCTAACTAACAACACGGTGCAATCGCCGGGGACAAGAAGTACCAAGTAGGTTTACCGACGGGTAGGACCTTTGATGTAGTAAGTGTGCTTGAATCTGACACCATGAGAGAGGCACTAGGGAATGTACCCTCACGTTATAGTACTAACACGTAAGATTTTTCCTTTCTCCGATCTAAAATCGCGTTTGACTACAAAGCTACCCCCTCCCAGGACCCCGTGACACGCAATTTTCCCCCGAGAAGGGTAGGCGTTATTTAAAACAGAACAATAGAGGAGTCGGAATGTGTGAGACTATCTTTTCTACTAAATACTAAGGTACCAGAGTGCATGAACACGATATGTTTACTCGATGGATGACACCAATGTGTGAGACTATCTTTTCTACTAAATACTAAGGTACCAGAGTGTATGAATACGATATGTTTACTCAATGAATGACACCGAAGTGAGTATGTATGAAAGATGAATATGCACAATGGACAACTATACTCTATTTCCTCAGTCACAACTGTCATGGTCTCAACTTCGACCGCATTTATTTTTCTGATGTGTGGCCTCTAATGTTGAGGTTTTCGAAGCTGACACAAGTGATTGGTTTTTCGAGTATGCTTGGTTAACGGGAACAGGTTCTCATGTTTTTTGTGTCTCGGCTGGAGATTTAGCCCAAGACTTTGTGCACGCAACAAGACTACCTCAGGACCTCTCTACCTCAATGACGCACAGCACACTGGGACTTTTGAACACTTATGCTTACCTTTGTCTCTTTTATCTGCTCTCTACCCTATATCTGTTGTACAGCGCTCGGGGTCTGGCCAGCGCTATATAAAACCTCTTAAATTAAAAAAAAGATGGTCCCTTAGGTACCTAGGGCATAGGTACCCCAGAGGCCTACCAGGAGCTGCAGCATGTATTGTGCCACCCCTTGGAACCTTGACACCACAGGACTGCTATTGCAGCCTGAGTAAGGTGGTGCATGCACCCTTACTTAGATATAGGTTATCTATATCTACCTTAAATCACGACACACAGAAACCTATATACACACACTGGTATACCCGGTACCAGTTTAAAAGAGCCCTGGAACCACAAAATGGATGCGGCAGTCACAGAAACAAATCTGGCCTCCTGCTGCTGGACAAAACTGCAGCAGGGGAGGCCTGGACAATAGGTTTCCTGTCACAGGGAGGTGTAACCACCTCCCAGACAGGCTTTAGTGTATTGGGGCTGGGTGGGTGCTACCTGAGAGTGCTTTGAAGTCTGCACTGGGGCACATTTGGTGTCCCTTTGCATAGCCCAGTTTAAACCGGTTGCAGGGGCTACCAGCCCCTGCCCTGGTGCGAAACTGGACAAAGGAAATGGGTGTAGCCACCCCTCTTTCCAAACCCTCCCATAGGTGGGTCCCCAGAGTATGTCCAACCCCTTCCTTTGGTATAAGAAAGAAACCCCTGACTACAGGACTTTAGATTACACCAGGATGAAACTCTGCTACAGAAATCCTGGAACTTCGACGATCTACATGACTAGATGACTGAAGAATCTCCCTTGGAGTAAAGTAGTTACTCCCCTGCTTGGCAGGCACCAATGAAGCATTTGCCAGTCTGCATCTCCGAAGCTCCCATCGGACTCTGAAGTATTTGCAGCCCAGGAGGTGGATTTCCAGACTTCTCAGAGGCCGACCCGAGTCCCCAGCAAAGCTGAGACCAGTAGCCCTCGTGAGTAATGTGGAACCGAAACTCCTGGACACTGTGCATATTTGCAAGTGCATCAGCTTCTCAACATTTCTTGAGGCTGTGCATTGGGTTACTTGTAGCCCAGACCCCAAGCACCTTTTCCACTGAAGATTTCTGGCCTACACTCCACAAGTGGTCCGTGATCCGGCACTTTGTGTTTTCGCTCGAGATACCTTTGTGATCCCTGGTCCGTTGACTGGTGGGTCCCTGAGAAGGCAACTTTAACTTTCATTGGGTTTCCCTAGTTGATCCAGATGTGCCCTGACTTTTTACCACTTGCTGAGTCACTCAGACCTTGCTGGTCCGCACCAAAGCATTTCTTCACTTTCTGCGTGGGTTGCTGTTGCAAGGCTTGTTGGGTCAAATCCAGTCACTCACACCACAGCACTCGAAATCCTTTGTGGGACAGCTCCAATCCAGGTCCTGCTTGTCTTCGACGCCTGCTGGTCCTCGTGGCTGCAGAGTCAAGCTTCACTTCCTCAACCTGAAATCACCCGACATCGGTAGGCATTTGTCTATCGTGTCCCTGGTCACTGGCTAGTGACCCAGGCTCTGTCCCCTTTGCTTTCAGGTTCTTCTCATCTTTAATCCAGGCTTGGAGCACAACGGACACTTTTCACTTCGACGGCAGCAGCACTTTTCAGCAGATTGCCATTGAAATCAACGACGATTCCCGACACCAAAAGACACCTATGCACCCGGTTGTCTTTAACCTATCACCTCTAAAGGGTTGTTTGGACTGGTGCAAGGTGCCCACTATAACTAGTGGACAGCATATGCCAGGCCAACTTCTCACAACAGCCTCTAAAATGTCAATGATCTTGATGTAAAGTAACTCAGTGGAGCAAGTTATGTCTGCTTTGGAGGAAGGCTCAACTGAATACTGCAAGGAGTTCCATTACACATTATCTTCAGTAAAAGGCTGAGACATAAGGAAAGGGAGAGGACAGTGAGTTTCTTATGGTCTGCGGGTACAATGGTGTCATCTGTAGGTTATAGGTTAGTGGTACCCAAATGTAACAGAGCATTTGTAGTGGAACTGACCACAGTATCCACTTGCCTGATCATCTAGGCATGGCCAAAACATACAAGTGGCTGCTGTGTCACATCTGCTGGCTCCAAATGGGAAACAAGTGGGGTTCTGTCACTCTTACATGAACTGTTAGGCCAGTGCAGTGTAGGGCACTCTGCTTCCACTGGCAGGGGTAGAGATGCCTTTTGAGAAGACCCCCGACTTTCACAGAGAACAGATTAAGTCTGAGGGTTGTGGACCACTAGATGCTGGGAGAAAACTTCATATCAGTGTTCGTGTGGGCTGCATGGGATGACTGCAGGCATACTTCATTCCTTATCACCAGAAACCCATTGATTTGTTCCCAGAAAGGCTTGATCTTGATGATGGAGGAGGAAGTCCTCAGGAGGAAGTGGAATATACTGTTTCCATGCAGAGGGAGTGGTCTTCAGCTCCTTTGAGACTTTTCTTTAGAGATTCACTCCAGGGCTGTCAGAAGGTAAATACACAACTCAATGTGAATCTCTGCTGTACTGCAGGCAGCTATGATACAAACAATAGGTAAATCCCCAGAGAAATGTTTTCTAAATTCAAGCAGTACCAAAAAACATTAACCCTTTCAAAACTTTGCACATCTGTGTGTCATATCTTTTAGAAACATAAATCAGTGTTAATTTGCTCAAACTCTTGTAAATTTGTAGTCTCTTTTTGGACACTCATACAAACTATGGGCCATATTTATGACCTTTATGGTGCAGGGCATCAAAGCAAGTCATCTACTCTGCGTCACAAGGAAAAAGCAAGAATGTTCTGCATTTATCGAATACGGAGCATTCCTGTCTTGTTCCCTTGCACTGTCACGTTTTTCACAGCCTAGCGCCAGCACAGGCACGCTTGCTCCATGGTGCAAGGGTGCTTGCATTGCATGCAGGATTGTTTTTGTGTAGGAAGGTTCACCTTCATGCAAAAAACAATCCTAAGAGGCTTTTTCCTCTTTCTTTCTGTGCTGCAGAAGGCAGCACACATAGGAAAAGGTAAAAACGAGAAGAAATAAAGATATTTCTCCTCGTTACGCCTCCCAAGTGGAAGTGTATCTTTTTGGCACATTCCCAGATTTACAAGGTCTTGTAAATCTGAGAATGCGTCACAAACCATGGGAGTTGGGTGGGGACACCCACGCAATGCCCAATAAATTCCTACCCAGGGCAGAGTAAGTGATTTGCCCTGCATTACATTACTCTGTATTTTTGGAGCGACTCAAAGACAGGCAAATCTTCAAAATGATGACTTAAGGTTTGTGTCGCTTTTGCACCACGTTGCGTGGTGCAAGACTTACACAAACCAGATCATAAATATTGCCCTATATGTTTTAGGGTATGTAAGGCTTAACAATTAGTTCCCACAAAGTGTGATACTTACTCCAAAGTCCTAACCACGCACGTGGGCACCACGCAAGTAAGTGATGCTAATGGGTTTTTTCCTATATCCCGCATCTTTTACCACACAGTTGTACTTTACTGCGCAGGTAAGTATTTTTTTTAAATCACTTTTTTGTATGTTTTTTTATAGAAAAATAGGGTAAAGATGTTGGTAAGGGGAGTAAGAGTAATTTTAGTGTTATGTGGTGGATAGAGTAAAAGAAGGGTAAGGATGGTTTTAGGGTTACAGGTGGGTAGAGATAATGGCGATAGGAATGATTTTAGGGTTACAGGGTTGGTGGAGGAAATGGGCGAGGGTGATAGGGTTAAAGGTGTGTAGAGGTAAATAGAAATAGAGTAATTTTAGGTTTGAGAGCCGGGAATAGGTACAGGGAGGTAATGGTGATATTTGAGAGAACGGATGGGTGGAGCTAAAGGGAAGTAAGAGTGATATTAGGGTTAAGGAGTGGTTTGAGGCAAAGGTAAGTAATGATGGTTTTAGGTTAAGGGTTGGGTAGAGGAAAAGGGACTAAGGGTGATTTAGGGTTAAGGTATGGGTAGAGGTGAATTGAGGTAAGTGTGATGTTTGAACTAACAATTGGGTAAAGGTAAAGGGGAATAGGGGTGATTTATGTTCAAGGGGCAGGTAGAGGTAAATTGAGGTAAGGGGGATTTTAGTGTTAAGGGATGGGCAGAGGTAAAGGGCAAAGGGTTTGTTAGGATTCAGGGGCATGTAAAGCTAAAGGGAGGTAAGGGTGTTTTTAATTAAAAAAAAGTAGGGGTTTGGGGGCCTAGTCCCCAAAACAGGTAAAAAAAAGCGAGGCTCGGGGGATACCCCTGACGCATACTCAAAAAAGGGAGTTTTGGTGGGGAACCTCCCAAAAAAGAAAGAAAACATATGTATATATACCTGCTTTGTTTGCATTCTCAAATGAACAAGCATAATCATTTGAACGCTAACCAAAGAAATGTTGTTCTGTAGCTCTACAGTCTAGAAATACCAGACATTTGTGAGTTTCTTACAGGATGTGGCATGCACAATTAATTAATATCATTTTTGCTGATCACTCAATTGGTAAGAATCACTGTTAATGATGCAATATTCAATTGCTGATAGATATAAGCCCAAAACAACATGGAAAAGACAAAAGCTATATACATTCTTTTTCTGTACAATTTAAGGTGCCCACTTGTGCAAGCCAGACATCTGTTGCTCTGATTGGCTGATGGTGAGAATGTATTCAATGTAGCATTTGTCATATTTACAGTAATTTCCCCCCAAAATATGGAAATTCTCTCTAATATTAATGATGAAGGAACATCTCCATACCAAGGATGAGTCCACACCTGTTTTCCACTGTGTATCCTGAGCATGGGGTTATTATCAGCCATGTGTGGGTCTCAGTGAGTTTCAGGTGCCAATAGGCAAAAAGATGGATGCAGCGCATTTTGTAAATTTCAAATACAACAGGAAGGGAATTGTTGGTTTATGATACTAGCCTTTTGGTCACAGGTTTCATGCCTGGGCCACATGTAAACAAATCATCACCATTTATTATTTTCTATTGCTGGGTGAATGTCATAAGCCATCTACCTGGATCCCAGGTGATTCCAATGGGGCGGCGATGCTAGTTTCCTGAATCCCCTCAAGACTTGCCCTCGGTGTACAGAAAGAGACACTGCTCTGGTGGCAAATCACAGGGGGAAGAGGGTTTGGATGGAGAGTGCATGTGAATTCAAAAGATGCTGTGGCTCACCTACTCAACCGAAACTCTGCAGCAGGCATTCACACCAGTCTGATGAGTGGTATCGGCAGATAAGTTATCTAAAAACAAAACAAATATAAGGCTTTAGTCTAGTATTAACTATATCTTTTATGGTATCACCTCACAATAGCATTTTATATCTCACCCAACCTTTAGTTGTGTTGTCAGTTGTTTTTAGATAGTCTATAGAGGTTCCTTATTCAAAGTTTCAAAGCTGCAGTGAGTATGATTCCAGCATCAAACCCACAAGCCAATTTGGACGGGGTTAGCTTCACCCAAGTTCTTTCTGGCAGAGCCCTGCCAACAGAAAGTACAAGTTGAACAAGCTGAACTGGTTTCCTTGTCTACAAGCACGATGTTGCGACTGAGCTCAGCGCGTAGTTACTTCAAGTCTGTTAATGCGTCTCTCCTTTTCTTCTTGCTTTTCCATCTAGGTGCGAGAAAAATGCTGGGCATCCTTTGCAGTGAGATCAAAGTGGAAGGAACAACGGAGCTGTCAAGACAGAGTCCTGGAAGCCGTGAAACAGGTAAGTTGCAGGTGAAGAAGCTAAACGAAGGGGAGTGTAGACGGTCTTCAAATAAGACTTCTTTAGAATGTTCATAAAGGTCACATTATAATTGTTTATTACAAGGAACTGGTGCAGATAATTAACTTGATGAGGCTGCCTTCTAGAAGGTGCTTTAGAATACTCACAATGGTTGCGTTCTAATTGCCTATAGCAGGTAACAGGTGCAGATGATTCATTTGATGGTGCTGTATTCTAGAAGGTGTTTTAGAATGTTCACAATGGTTGCATTCTAATTGCTTATAGCTAGAAACAGGTGCAGGGGAATAATTTGATGAGGACTGTCTTCCGGAAGGTCCACGTTGAGGCCATCTATGCTGGTTGCTTGATGCTTATTCTGGTGGATTTTCTGGATTTTTCAGTGGTGCCTGAAACCCGATCTTGCATGGGCATGGTAAAACATTTGTGAAAGCTATTAAGGTATAAAAACCGGGGAACACCATCTGCAGCTAGCTGTTATCAACAGCATGTAATATGTGAAACGTCCAGGTACAAGTTGTTTGTTTATTCATAAGTGTTAGGAGGAATGACATGAGTCATGCTGGTATATTGTGATAGTCAAGAGAGGCAAGCTGTGGCAGGAATCCTAAAAGTCACATCCTTCCCTGGTCCTAATTACGTAGCTGAGACAATGCTATAAACATGTTGTTTGTAAGATTTTCAGGCAATTTTCCTATACGTACTCTCATGCACACTTCATCACTGACAAACTTATTTAGACAGAGCTTCACCTACATCTGTACTTTATCTGGATCTCTTGAGCATGGAGACATTTGGGTTGTCAAAGTATATGGAGTGCCCACAGGTAGTGAACCTGGTGCAGCAAATTCTGTAAATGTCAAAACAACTAAAAGGGAAATGCTTGTTTAGGGCACCTTTCATTTGGGTGCAGGTATCTCCTCTGGGCCATATGGAAACCTAATACAACATATATTTTCAATATTTACACATCCCAAGGTTAGTATTGGTGGGTGCCAGACCTCTTTCACCATACGGTGCTGGCTGGGAGAATGCGAGAGTGCTTTGAATGTGATATTTGTCAGAATGTCAGCTGTTTTGCCTCAAACTAAAGTAATTTTTCCAGTTTTTCTCATTGGCAGGACTTGACTTGCATCTTTTTTCCTGGGTATCATGATTTTGGGGGTACCACATGTGTGGGCTTTAATGGGTTTGAGCATGAATCCCCCTACTAGACAGCAGGGATCTTCTTTGGAGATTTCTGAAAACTAGCAATATACTATCTTAATATTCTTAAACCCCTCCGGATACATCTTCTCCACCCTATACTATATTTAGATTTACTCCTTACCTGAATAATATCCTGTAAATGAGCCCTGTGTACCTGCTTCCTACTCTATATTGTATGACCTTTCTCTCCCACTTCTGCTAGGCCTACTGTATAGGATATAAACGATGCACATGTAACTCTTGTAAAGCTGTGTCCTATGATAATAGCTCATGTCATCAATCTATATGTAATTCTTTTAAAGCCGTTTCCTATGGTTATAGCTCCAGTAATCGATCTATATGCAATTCTTGAATAACGATGTGATGCTCACGGGTCTAGTTTGCGCTATAAAAACCTCAAAAATAATAACAAAAATAAAATAAAATAGAGACCTTGGGGAATCAATGGATATGTGTCTTGTGTGCTACCTAGAGTAATTCATCCAGATGTCAAAGTATAGGTGAGAAAAATCACAATTTCTTCACTTCTCTGTGACAGAAAACTAAAGAACGTCTGCCAAACAGCAAAAAAAGTTCTTTTTTTTATTTTATTTTTTTATTTTATTGTTTTATTGCAAGGAAATACAGCAATACATGATTACTGGAGTAAATCTATGTCCTCTTAAAATACATAACAAGTTATAACATAAATCTGATTCAATCAACATAAAAAGTTTAAATCCATTCGGCAATTGGTGCCCAAATTTTTTCCCCCAATATTCTTTTTTTAACCCCCTTTAACTTATATATAGCAGATTCAATATTATACATAAACAATAATTTTTCACGCCACATAAAAAATGTTGGCGGATCCGAGCTGATCCATTCCTTAGTAATGCAGGATCTAACTGCAGCCATACATAAGAATAAAAAATAAGAAATTGGTGTTGACCTAACAACAGTATGATCAATACCCAACAACACCAATTCCGCCGTTATCTTAATCTCACTCTTAAGAATAATAGCCAGAAAATTTTCAACATGTTGAAACAACCTAGAAAGTTTGGGGCAAGAAAAAAACATATGCAATTCATCAGCTGCATATAACCCACAGCGACTGCAGTTCGTACCTATCGTTGTACTCCACTTAGCAACTTTGTTTGGAGTGTAGTATAAATTATGAATGCACATAAAATGTTGAGATTTCATCATCCCTGTCATTAGGCAATCTGAAGCCATTTTAATCGATAACAAAATATCCACATCAGATATACCTAGAGTATTAACCCATTTCTGCTGACATTGTCCTAAATCATCCCCAAATTCCTGAATTAAACTTAAATAAATAGCACCTATACTGGTTTTTTTTTTGCAGGAGTTCTAGTAATGAAATTTTCGTCATTCTAACTGGGGAAATTAAAGATTGATACTGTAGGAAGCTTCGGAGTTGAAGAAATTTGAAAAAGTCATTTCTTCCCACAGAAAATTTGTTAATTAAATCCTGAAATGAGACAAATTGATCATTACTAAATAAGTCTCCCAGATACCGTATTCCTTTCTGTTGCCATCTATGCATAGTTAAATCGCAAAAAAATTCAGGTAAAAGGCCCTTTGATATAAGGGGAGTATAAGCATTTAGTTTATATAATTTTATATGTTTGCGAGTTTTTTGCCAAACTCCAAAAGCCGCCTTAAGTATCTTGTATTTTGTTTTTTTATGATAGCTGGGCTCTACAAGCCTCAAAAAGCTACCTTTAACTTGCTCGCCCATAATCATTTCGTAGATTGTAGGGGTTTGACATTTCAAAGTTTCTACCCTGTCTCCCATAATTAAAGGACTTATGTATTGCAATGCAGCAGATAAATAATAAAAAAGAAAATAAGGAACATTCCATCCACCTTGTTCATTATTGAGTATCATTTTCTTTGATGCTTTCCTATGACGTTTATAACCCCATAAAAAACGAAAAGTACTTCTTTCTAGATTTTTAAAGCAGTGCGACTGAAATTCTAATGGTATTGTACGGAAGATATACAATACTTTTGGTAAGATCATCATTTTTAAGATGTTAAGTCTACCATATAATGATAAATGTAGATGATCCAAGCGCTGCAGTGAAGCATTGATTTGGGTTATTATGGGGTTTATATTGTGTTCTGGTATCTTCTCTATGGGGAGGGAAATCTTTATTCCTAAATATGTGACCTCTAAAGTAGTGGAGTTATTTGGAGGTGGGTTGCCTCCTGCACATAAAATTTGTGTTTTCTCCAGATTAAGTTTGTAGCCGGAGAAAAGCCCAAATTGTTTAGCAAGGTCATCAACCGCTAGTAAAGCTGTATGAACATCAGTGGTGGTTATGACTATATCGTCAGCGTAAGCTAAGACTCGGTAATTAATATTGGCTAAATAAATAGGTTTAATTTTTTGTTCCAAAAAAAAAACGGTTGATTAAAGGGTCAATATAAAAAGCAAAAAGTAAGGGAGAACAGGGACATCCTTGTCGAGTGCCCCTGGTCACTAAAAAAGGAGGGGAGATATGTCCATTAATTCGGATACAAGCTTTAGGAGCAATATACAGAGTTTTTAAAGCTTTTATAATTCCAGGGCCTAATCCCTTCCTAGATAAAATTTCCCACATATAGTCCCAGGCAACCCGGTCAAAAGCTTTTTCAGCATCTAGAAATATTAGTCCAACTTTAGACCGAGTTGCCTGGGACCAATCCAGGAACGAAATCACCCGTCGAATGTGATCAGCAGTGTCTCTAGCAGGGATAAAGCCATGTTGATAAATAAAAACTAGGGGAGAAATGATGTTAGATAGCCTTAGAGCTAGGATTTTAGAAAAAAAATTACTATCGGCATTTATGAGTGATATGGGACGAAAAGATGAGGGTGATAACGGAGGCTTGCCTTTTTTGAGAAACACAGTAATTATTGAGTCATGCCATGATTGAGGGGCAATACCTTGTTGAGCTCTCAGACATAGCTCCACTAGTTCTATTTTTAAAATACTCCGAAACTGTTTAAAGAACTCTAAAGGGATAGCATCAGGACCAGCTGCTTTTCCTGAGGCTAGAGACATTAAAGAAAGTTCAATTTCCTCCCAAGTAAATGGTAAATCTAATTTCTCCTTCTCTTCGCTAGATAAAGTGACATTTAAAGTTGATTCAATAAACTGAGTAGTCTGGTCTAAACAATCTGACCTTGCATCCTCAGTATACAGTTTAAAATAAAAGTCACTAAATACTTTGAGAATATCCTCTATTTTATTAACAGTTATCCCTGTCAAATTATTTATTTTATCAATGCTAGCAAATGCCGCTTTCTGCCTAGCCCTCTTAGCCAAATGTTTGCCAGTATTCTCACCAACTTCGTAAACCTCTGTCCTAAAGGCAGAGATTTGCTGAGCAAACTTTGTCGCGTACCCCTGATGAACCTTAACTTTGAGAGTCGTTAACTCCTTTATAATGCTTTCAGTAGCTAATCCTTTATTGTACGCCTGCATAAGCTGAATCTCTAACAATCTTAGATTTTTCATTTCTAATTCTTCTCGGATTCTAACCTCCTTTTGTTTTCTTATTGAGTAGCTCAATGTTTCTCCCCGAACCCCACATTTAAAAGCATCCCAAACTATTTCAAAAGGTGCAGTGCCTTTATTATTAGAAAAAAATTCGGGGATCCAAATATTCATGTGGTCAACATAGGATAAATCATACAATAATTTGCGGTCGAATGACCATACTCGAGGGGTAAATGAAGTGATTAATTCAAATTTAAAAATAATAGGATTGTGATCCGAAATAATTTTCGGTAGTACCCCATATTCCACTTGAGTGAGTTCATTGTATAAGCACTTGGATACAAAAAAGTAGTCCAATCTAAAAGGCTTTTGGTGCGGGGCAGAAAAGAAAGTATATCCAAACATTCCCCCCTTTTTCTCGTACCCTATATCTAGCATTCTATATTCTTGAATTATCTCTTTAAGTGCCCCAAATACCTTCTTCTTTCTACCTTTATATGGGGTACTGCCATAGATGTCAAATGTTTCCTCCATATGTAAATTAAAGTCTCCGCATAATACAATGTTGGATGACCATTGAGCTAACTCCACACTTAGATAAATAAGAGCAGTGGGATCGTCAATTACTGATGCATATAGTGAGCAGATAGTGACAGTCAATCCTCCAAATTTAAGTTCAGCAATGACACATCGACCCAATAAATCTTCTTTGACTTTTTTAATTTCCCCCAATCCAAGTCTCTTAAGAATTACAACCCCTCTTATTGTAGAACTCTGGCGAGAGCATCCTACCACTTCCATTCCAAGGTCTTTTAGCCACCCTCTATTAGACCAAGCAATGTGAGTCTCTTGTATACAAACTACGTCCAGCCGCATAGTTTTTAGCATCTGAGCCATTATTCCCCTTTTTCTTTTATCATTTAGCCCACAGACATTGATAGAGCATATCGACAGCTTAGTCATTATATTCTTTTAGTAATTTAGCAAAGTAAAACATATAATAACAGGAAATTACAAAATTTGACACCTGCCATAGAAAAATCATAGCCTTAGAATGAAAACATTTTTCTGCTGTATGTCCTTGCACCCCAAATAAAAAAAAAAATTCCCACCCACAACCCACCCAGCTAGACCCACCCTCTCCCCAGCACCCCCCCACCAGAAGCATAAGGGCTAATGCCCTCATTGATGGTAAGTGAGTATGGGCTGTTTGTTCCACCTGGGCCAACCCAATCCCTTAAATAATATACCTCTAGCACCAGCAAAAACAAAAAACAAGAAGATAAACAAAGCTAGAGGGGTCACCCACTCAAGCTAAATACAGATATTATCCTTCATCTCTATCTAGTAATCACTATTACATAGTTTCTAGAAATTGTTGCGCTTTGATCTCCGATACAAAATACATAGTTCTCTCCTTATGCACAACCTTAAGCTTAGCCGGATTTAAAAGAAAGGCTTGTCCCCCCTTGGCTTGTATTGGTGCCGTTAACTGTTTAAGTCTCCAGCGTTGTTGGACTGTTGCAAAACAAAAATCTGGTCGGACAAAAAATTCGTGCCCCAAACCCTTTCTAGTTTTGGATGGCCTAGCCAAATCATATAGAGTTTCACGAAGTAAATAATTCTGTAAACATATAAGAATGGCTCTTGGATTTTTACTTCCCCCCTCCTGACCATGTTTTAGATTAAAAGGAAAGCGATGAGCTCGTAAAACTTCTTTATCCCAGTCCCATCCTTTAAGATCCTGAAAAGCATCTGAGAGCATCTCAACAACAAATCGTCGAACATCCTTTCCCTCTGATTTTTCTGCCACTCCCAGTATACGTAGGTTGTTACGCCTTGCGCGATTTTCCAAATCAGTTAACTTCCAATCGAGATCTTGTCTAGTGCTGTCAAGATCTTTAATTGAGGTTTTTTGTAAAGTTAGTTCATCCTCTATTGCGGATAAGCGAGTCTCGGTCTCCTGTACCCTTAAATTAGTATCTGTATTTGATTTGGCCAGCCGTCGAACAACATTCTGGAGCTTACGCACCGCTCCTTGAGTACGAAGTCCCTCTGCTTTAGTTTCCTCTCTATGAGTCATGATCAATCTGTACATTGATGTTTGTAGTTTATAAATAGACCTCAATGTAACCTCTTCATCTCCCTCCAGTAATTCCAAGGATTCAAGATCAATACCAGCATCCGAGCCAGCCCCTTCCCATTGCGGTTGACTTATAGAGCCAACGTTTTCACCCATTTTAGCTTCTATGACCCTGCGAACAGTATTAGGGGCTCCTTCTTTCGATAAAAAGTCTGAGCCAAGGGGGTCTTCTTCTGAACCGTCAATATGATCATCAGCCCAATCTTTTGCAACTAGATGACCGTCACTAAATAGCTCCTCATCAAGATCTCCTTCCGATGTTAACGACACATCCGACATGGAGAAAAATTGGCCCCCTGATTCAATAGAGTCTGCATCGTGTTGTTCACTCGCCCTGGGCGAGACTCTAACTTCTTCTGCGGGATGACAAAGTTGAGTTAATGCCTCGTCTATCGCCCCTGCTCCTGCTCCAGCTGCTTCCTCAACTGTTATCACTGCCTCATTTACAGGATTTTTGGCTGAATGAATTGCGTCATGATTTTTTGGAATAGCACCAGGTAGGGCTTTGGAAGAGGTCTGCTCACTCGTACTGTTTTTAGAAGAATTAGTAGATTGTTTTTCCTAAATAAATCGGGTATTATAGGTTCTTTGGTCCCCCCATTTGCCTGAAAAGCCCGATTTTCTGATTCTGGTATTGTCTTTGATGTAGCTAATATAGCTGCTGTTCTTTCTGCAACTCCTGGAGTGGTATTAACAGGATTAGCTAAATTGATAGCGTTTTTTTTAGCCCCTTTGCCTTTGGGAGCCATGACTTTATGTGGCTGACTGGAAGAGCAATCTGTGACAATCTATGATCTTGTAGCGGTTTCAATAAGTCTCAAAAACTTAATCTTATTATTTCACTTATTATTCGATTCAATTGAGACATACAGACTTCAATCTTCTTTACTTTTGGCTCCCTTTTATCTGTTCTCGCCACGCTCTTTTATTTATTTAAGTGTTGCAGCTTTACCTACAGATAAATGAATATAACCTGCCACATCCTATTGTTTCGGGCTCAGCATTAGTTATTCTTGTCAGCAGTTCCTCACTCGAGCTGAACGCGATGCCCAAAAGTTTTGAGTTTTTAACAATCCCTAGAGCAATCCAATGTTACATCAAAGAGGCACAATAAACGGTTATCTCAGTCCATCGGGACTTGCATGTGTCTCTAGCCTCTCCTGCAGAGACGCCGCAAATCGCGTCTCCACTCACCGCAAGCAAGCTCCACGCCACACCAGCCCCAGCCTCCGTAGCAGCAGCAGCGGTGCACAAAGAAAACGCCGCTGAAAGACTCCGCTCGTAGCCTGCAATAGCACCAGCCGCCGCACCCTCCAAGTGGCAGAAGCGTAGAAGCGGCGCGGAAGCACCTCACACGCCGGTCTCACTCCCGGTCTCACTCCTGGCAAACACCAAGTCAAAGGAATCACCGCCGTGGCCAACGGAGCTCACCCCAGGTACCAGGTAAGTCCTATCACCTGCAGCGGCTACGGGGCAGCGGGGAACAACGCCGGTTAGAGCCGGGTCGGGACGGACATCAGGCGGCGAACGGCACAGCTCCTCACACGGCTACAGTAGCAGCCGCCATCTTGCTTCCCCGTGTCCAATCGCATGAAATCCGTTCTATTGTCCAATGTCCCCACACTTCATCCTATTAAGAATGGTTCCCCATAAGTGTGGATGGACCAGTTGCACAAAAAAAGAATAGACTAGCACTTTGACTATTTGAAAACCACTTTTAACAGTACATTGTCTTCACAAAGTCAGAGTTTTGTCCTGCTTCTGACCATTGTGGTAGCTGAACCCACACATGGAATACTGTTTTGTTAGTAGTAGTGTGGAAACACTCGGCGGTGAAACTTCTATTGTTCCCCACAAATTCTTTAACCGTCCATCACAGAAATGTGACAAAGGTTTAACATTTGTGCGCTGTTCTGGGTAAGAAAACGTGGAGGCATCCATGCATGACTCACCACATTAGACTCACTGTGATATTTCATTTTCCGAAATGTCTTGGGTTGGTAGGTTTTCTTGGGTGCTCACCATTACCAGGTCCAGGTACCTCAGCTGCACACATCCCAAAATGTAACCTTTACTGTCCCAAGTGATAGTCCCACTCACTTTTGTGTAATAACATTTTAATTGAGAGAAGGGTTGAAACGCATATTGGTAGGACACATACTATTTTCTTTTGTATTTCTCTATTTGTTAGCATCCTCTTGTAAATAAGGGTCTGCAAAGAAATCCTTGTGAAAAACATCCAAAGAAAACCTCTCTTTGTAGGTAGTCGAGACTTCAGAGTTGTACAAATGATTCCTATACTTAAACCCAAAATCTTGAGCCATTTAAAATACATAGCTTTCATTCCCTCCTAATTTCCATACATTAGATTTTTCATTGTTTTTTGTGGATCTGCCTTCTTTAAAAAAAGTGACTAATTAAACATTTAGGGGCCCATTAGGATCCCGTCGTACAAAGGGTCTCCCGCCATAAGGGCGGGGGTCCTGTGGGTGCCATTAGGATGCGCCTACCACAGTGGTTGGCGCATCCTGCATTCCTAACATTGTGGCGGGCGGTGCACTCAGCACCGCCCACCACAATGCCAGGAAGGCATGTTGTGCACTTCCATGCACAACATGGCAGGCACCGCGAGGGGCCTTCCATGTTGTGCATGGAACTGCAGGGGGGTACCATAGGTACCCCCAATGTGCATCCCCACCCCCGGAGTCCCTGGGGGCCCGCAACGGACCCTCAAGCAGACTCTGCATGACATTCTAATATGGCTGACGGTGTCTTTTAGACACCACCACCATGTAGAACCCTTTTCCGCCCGGTCGACATGTCGACTGGGCGGAAAAGCATCGGACGGTCATTCTGTCCGCCGCGGACCCCCCAGCCATTGTAATATGGCGGGGGGTCATTTTTGCATGGATAGCGGGCGGATCGCCACCGCCGGCCCGCCGGGGGCGATCCGCCTCCCATCCTAATGGGGGCCAAAGTTTCTTTCAGAAATCCTTGAGTGATCTACACCAATTATCTCATGCCGAATTCAGAATTCTGTCTTCTTGTCAGCTATCTGTAGCTTTCTGGAATGCCCAGAAGTTGGTCCTGTGCCACTTGAACTAAGTTGCAGTGTACTAAATAGGCCCAAGTGGGTCAAAACCAGTCTTGAATTGCTTGTGTTCCAGTTCAGGGAGGACCAACCTTGCCAGTTAGGGATGGTGTGTTCCTACTGGGGAAGGACCAATACTGATTTGCATTTGGCTGGGTCTAATCTGAGAAGGTATGTGCAAAATAATTATGGTCTGGGATGTGGCCCAAGTAAATACCAGTGGCTGAGGGTAATTCAAGCATTCCATCTATCAATTTTTGGTAGATTTCAGTGCAATTCCCTAAGTGGGACAGGTATGCCCATACTAGGGCCATGTTCACCATGTGCCACTTAAACCAAGCTATGCCAAGCATTCCATCCATCACTTTTTGCATTCTTCATTGAATTTTACTTAGGGTAGATAAATATCTAAGCATCAAAGAGCTCCATTCTGGAGCACATTTATTCTCAGCATGAAAATGTCTTCATTTATTTTCACAGAGATGAGGAGAGCTCTGACAGAACAGCTTTGGTATCACATGTAACCGGTAGGTGGATATGCTGGGCTCTGAAAATAAGAATGTGTCCACCTAAGGAAGAAATGGCAGAAAGCAGTGGAACTACTCAGGGATGTTGCAAGTGTGAAGATGCACATTGTCTAACTTAGAAGAAAAACAAAATGAGTTAAAAGCTGCCATAAGACGTTGTCCATTCAGTAATGACTTAATATTGACATGCCAGGGAGATAAGTGTGCCAATGTGACAATGCGGACAGTGTCCAGTACTTGGGAGACTGCAGTGCATAGGCTTAATGCCCAGCTATCAACTCTTATTGCATTTCATGCTCAGGCTCTCTGAAGGAGTTGGTCTTGCCATTTGCAGCTTCAATCCATCAAGTACTGTAGATGTGCTCAACTGGTCACGTGTTGTTCAAGTGAGTGCAGGGAAAGATGTGGCTTAAGTTTACAGGACCTGACAATGAATGAGGCATACTTCTGAATATAATACTTGGGCAGAGCTTTTGTCTGAAGGTCGTGGTCTGGTGGGGTTTAACATGAGTAACTTGAGGGTAATGGGTAATCCTTATGCCATATGCGATAGAGGTTGTAAAATGGAGGTAACCATCTGTCACTTTTCTACTGCGACATGCAAATGATATTTCCTTAATGTTGTGTGTTGCACTATTCCTTGCTCACACATATGTCCATATCCTGAATAAATCATGTACTTAAGAAACATCGCCATGTGTGGCATATGCACACATCTAATGAATTTGTGGAACACACCAACCTTGGTTAATTCCAAGCATTCACAAATCCTCCATGGTCTGAAAATAAATAGCCTGATTAATTCTGTCTCATGATATTCTACACATATCTTTACAGCTCAAATATACATCCATGCATTGTAAAAAAGCATATTATTCGTGACGAAGTAATTGTTGCATTATTGGTGAATTTGTGTTGTAGGTAAATCATGGGTAGAGTCTACTCTTAATTTAGTTTTTAAAGCTCAACTCTACTGCACTGATGTTGGTACTTCATATTGGTAAATGAACAGCTTTATGAGATGATTTGTTAACTTTTTGGATCACAGTAAAAGAAGCACAAATAATAACAATGTACTCAAAAAAACCTCTAGTAGTCATGAAATGGGACTATTAAAAGCATCATAAAGAAATAAAAGTACTGCAATTTTACAAGGATATAAAAATACAATAGATTTGCATCTATAAAGAAAGTCGTGTAGCCACTGAATGTGAAGAAAGTCATTCTCCACTTGCATCATGACTCACAGCATTGGAAAACGATTTTTTGGTCAGCGTTCAATGGGACAGAAATGGGCAGAGAATGCAAAAATCATGAGTCACTCAGTTTCCTGTGGATGACAGTTTTCAAGCTTTGCTGTAAATCAGAATCGCAGGTACGACAAGTTATGAGTCTGTTACTGAACAAGTGCAGCAATAGTAGTATTTTATTTCTGTTCCACACAGAATACTTATAAACCCACATCAGTCAGGGAACCAAAGTCAGCCCTAGAATTTTGCATACCAGCAGCTGTATTCAGTAAGAGTTGAGGAATGTAGGTAGTGAGCGCTGCCATTTCCAGCAGGATGGGTGCCTGGATGAACAAAAGACTGTGCCTGTTTGTGGCGGCTGCACCATCCGGGCACTTATTGAGTTGGTCCTGTAAAGCTAACTTGCCTTTTTTATGTGTGGCTCTAAAGGGTCGTCAATTTGAAGGGCTGTCACAGGCAGCAACACTGACTGTTGATCCCTAAGGATATTTATGGTGTCCCCTGGCACAACTCCAGCAGTAGTATTGCAACACTGAATTAACTCTTCTTTGTGAAATTACATATACATATAGAATTCAGAGACCTACCCTTACCACCTTAAGTATTGAATGGCGTTTCCTATCGTTGCCCTGCCACTGAACAAAGTAAACAGCCTTCTGATGTCTACAACGATGTTACACTGTTTTCAGAACATGGTGTCCAATAGGCCTCACAAAGTTTGAGTTAATTGAGTTTATTTAGGAGGAACAGTGAAGCCAGTAATTGTTCTCAGACTCATATTCTTTTGTGCATATTCTTTTGTGCATTCGATAGAAAATGTACAGAGTAGCTATTGAGTAATGTTTTACTATGTAGCTAAAACAATTTGGAATAACAACCCAGAGGACATCCAAACATGATGTGAGATTTAGTAAATTTGAAAGTGTGATCTGTGAGATGAAAAACTAGGTTCACTAGGTGGTCAAAAGTGACGTTTCAAGATTCACAAAACATAGGCAATTAGGGGTATCACTAACTCCAAAGTGACTAAATGTTTTTTCTTTAAAAAAAAATAATGTTGTGTGCAGAGAAAAAAGAATTTAAGTACGTTGCAGAAGATTAAATAGAACACTGGTGTCCTGATGAACGTGAACAGTCAGGGGACCACTGTGAACAAAACCGGGCGTCGACAAAGATGAAAAGTGATATTTATGAATGAAATTAATATAGAAACAAAGATAAGGAGTAGACTAATAGTGAGATGAATAAATGAAATACAGCTCATGTCAAAGAAATAGGTAAATGAGACGCAATGCATGGTTGTAGTCAACCAATATCTGTGACTACTTGTTAGTGATTTGAGGCGTTTTGTATTGAGTTGCGCTGTGTGGTGTGCATGCGGTTGAAATTTGCTGGATGACTGCTTTGTTATATTTTATTATTTGTCTTGTGGGGTAGGAGGATGTCTTTATTTATTCATATTCAATCATAATGAAACATGATTGTAAGATTTGTTTGTACAATGTATGTGTGATAAAATGAATTTGTCTATTGATTGTAAGAATAATGTTCTAATGAGTTTGATATTTGTATGTAATAAAATGCATCGAAGAGGAATGATTCTGAGTCTTTGGCTCAGTGAAGCTAAATGGTTAAGTATTAGGTACTTGTACCATTCTAAAAGGAATGTAAGGTGCTAGAAGTTAGAAGCGTGACTCTTGAGGCACAGCCGGGAGTCAGGGGCGATATTTTAGAACTGTTTTTAAAACTCGGGGAATTCTCTACCCGTTTTTAACTTTATTGTGGGAAATTGTTTGTTTAGCGTAATTTCGCATTTTAATGTGCACGACCTTCCAAACAAACCCTTACCTTTCCACTTCCTTCCCGAGGGCCCACACGTCCTTAGGCTGCCGATTTAGGGCTCCTAGGACGCGGGCTCAGGATCACAAGCGCCATCTTTGGGGTAATTTTGCTCGGCGGTCTAGTGGTGAGGGCGATTTAGGCCCTCCCACTACATATAGGACCGAGTAGAGCTGACAACCCAGTGCTAGAAGTTAGAAGCGTGACTCTTGAGGCACAGCCGGGAGTCAGGGGCGATATTTTAGAACTGTTTTTAAAACTCGGGGAATTCTCTACCCGTTTTAACTTTATTGTGGGAAATTGTTTGTTTAGCGTAATATCGCATTTTAATGTGCACGACCTTCCAAAACAAACCCTTACCTTTCCACTTCCTTCCCGAGGGCCCACACGTCCTTAGGCTGCCGATTTAGGGCTCCTAGGACGCGGGCTCAGGATCACGAGCGCCATCTTTGGGGTAATTTTGCTCGGCGGTCTAGTGGTGAGGGCGATTTGGGCCCTCCCACTACTAAATGCCTCCCCCAACTCGTACGCGCAGCGGACGCGCCGTTGGCACGCCGGAGGTCGCGCTCGACCAAGCCTAGAGCCTAGCTCTTTGGAAGTCACTCCCCAGGACCCCCTCTCGTATTCTAATGAAGCTCTACTCCTCATGAGACCGAGGATCCCCCCACCTTGTCTCCACTCTATCCTGGTGAATGGTTCTGTTAAACACTGTCATAACTGTTCTTTTAAACTCACCACCAATGTTCCTAGCTCCTCCACCTCCATGGGCATGCATATGGCCTTACTGAATTGCCGATCACTCCCTAAACATGCCGAAGAAATCTATAGCATGTTAGAGGATCTCCAGTTGAAGGTTCTCTTTTTGACGGAAACCTGGTTAGGACCTTCAACCGACCCGGACATCGTTAGGTCTCTCCCACCTGGTTTCCTCATACAACATCTAGACCGCCCTAAGGGCAAGGGAGGGGGAATTGCCATCATTTATAGGGAGCACCTTTCATGTCGGCTCCAAGGCAGTCCCCTGTCAGACTGTGAAAATACTCTATTCACAATTCAGGTGTCTCCATGCAAATCCCTATCAGGCCTTCTTATTTATCGCCCCCCGGGAGCCGCAGGTCAATTCTGCAGCTCATTAGTGGAAGACTCCTCTACGATGGCCACCACCTACTCCAATTTCATAATCCTAGGAGACTTAAATTTACATTTTAATAAGAATGAAGATAAGTTGGCCTCGGACCTTGCTTTAGATTTGGCATCCTTTCACCTCCAGCTAGAAACCCCCATAGGCTGGGACATCTCCTAGATCCTATCTTCTCCAACGTTCCGGACCTTTCAATCTCCCCCCCTTCTCCAATACCCTGGTCAGACCACTATGTAGTCACATTTAAATGGCAGATTACAAGCCCCCAGCGCCTTATACCTCCGTCGAGCCGACCTACACGCCCGTGGGCCAAGCTCAACCCAGAAATCTGGAAGCACCACCTGGAGCGGAACACCCCAAGGGGTGGATCAGATCCTATATCGGCCGACTTCGAGTTCTCACTCTGGAAAAGGGACACCCTGGACGTTGTCCTCCCGAAAAGATCCACCTGTAAACCCCGTAAAAAAACTTCGTCGCCCTGGTATAAATCAGAAGTACGCCTTCAAAAAAAGCTTTGTAAAAAAGCTGAAAGGGCGTGGAGAAAGGACTTTGACTTGGTAAAGAAGCTAGAATACAAGCGCCTGATGCTTACTTATGAAAAAACCCTTAAATCTGCTCAATCCTCTTACTTTGACGAAAAAATCAAGGCATCGGCGAACTCCTCGAGGGAGACGTTCAATATTGTTAAAACCCTTTTAAAAATTCCCGACTCCTTCACCCTAGTGGAGCCTTCGGTCAGCCGTTGTAATGAATTGGCTGAATTTTTTGACACTAAGATCAAAAATATTCTGATATCTCTTCCATCGCTCCCTCCACAGACTATTGTACTGCGTGAACAGGCTGAAGTCCCACCCCAAGAACAAAAACCCAAATTAGACCGGTTCCCCTGACAACAGCAGACAAACTCCTGCCTGTCCTCCAGTCAATCAAAAGTGGTTCTCCATTGGACCCTGCCCCTTTCAACATTCTTAAATCAGTTTCCTTGACCATTTTGCCTCACTTGGTCGACCTCATCAATCTGTCCCTCTCCCATGGAACAGTCCCACCTAGCTGGAAAAGGGCAATTGTTAAAGCTCTGATTAAAAAAACAAAGCTGGACCCCCTTGAACTAAATAATTACCGCCCGATCTCCCTTCTGCCGGGTGTCAGTAAAATTGCTGAAAAAATAATCAACCAACAGATCTCCAACTATCTAGAGATAAACAACCTACTTAGACCCTCCCAGACAGGCTTTAGGTCAGGCCAAAGTACGGAGACCGCTATGGTGGCGGTGGTCGAGGAAGCCAGAAAGATCATGGATGAAGGAGGATCAGTGGCAGTGATCCTCCTAGACCTCAGCGCGGCATTCAACACCGTCAACCACTCTCTGCTGATCCGTGGACTTAACGACCTGGGTATCGCTGGGGTTGCCTTGTCGTGGCTTGACTCCTTTTTGAGCAATAGATCTTTCCAGGTGGCGGACGGGGACCTACTTTCCAACAGCCTACCAATTCATTGTGGGGTCCCCCAGGGTTCGTCGCTTAGCCCGACCCTTTTTAATGTTTATATGTCCCCCCTGGAGAAGATTGTCGCTCCATTTGGGATCAAGCTGCTCACCTACGCCGACGACACCCAGATGGTAGTATCCCTTAACCAACCCAACCACTCCTCCCCTGATCTCCACACATGTCTCTGAGAAATCACCAAGTGGATGGATGGATCCCACTTGAGGTTGAACGGTGGAAAAACCGAGGTTATGGTTCTGGGCAATAAACTTCATTTTCGCCCAAAGTCCCTCTGGCCCCCATGTATGGGTCCCCCCCCCTATTCCCAAATGTGCCATCAAAAGTCTGGGGATCTGGCTAGATGAAAGACTCACCTTCTCCACCCAATCACGGAAAACCGCGGGTATTTGCCATGGCCTCCTACGGACCTCCAGGAAAATTCTTCCGCTGCTCCCCCCTGAGTCCCAAAAACTCCTGATACAGGGATTAATATTGTCCCGCCTGGACTATGGGAACGCTCTGTACCTTGGAGCCCCTACAAAGGTGATTTCACAACTCCAAGTAGTTCAAAACACGGCTGCACGCCTTCTTACGGGAACGAGCAATTACTGCTCGGCCAAATCCTCCCTCAGGTCCCTTCACTGGCTACCGATTCAAGAAAGAGTTCACTTCAAGGCTCTATGCACCACCCATAAAATCTTGCACAATAAGGCCCCTCCTATATTGAAGGATCTCATCACTCCACACACAACCAATAGAACACTCCGATCTTCCCACCTCCACCTCACTTCCATACCCAGGATCAAGAAAGCTCGCTCAGGGGGCCGTCGTTTCGCCTACAATGCTTCCAAACTGTGGAACTCCCTCCCACTGAACATTCAAGCCCAACCTGACATCCTTCCCTTTCGGAAACTTCTCAAGACATGGCTGTTTCCTTAAGTTCCCCCCTCCCTCTCTTCTTCTTCTGCACTAGCGCTGGGACGCTCACGGGCAACCATGCGCTCTACAAATCTGTAATAAATAAAAAATAAAAAAATAAAAAAGGTAGGACTGGTAGTTAGCTTTTTTCTTTTTTTAATTTTCTTTTTTTTGTCAAAAAGGGAAACACCAATGCGTTCTTCATTATTACATAGTATATCATAACATAGTAGTAGTAATACATGCTAGTTCATATCCAGATCCTTACAGAAAATAAAATGAATAAATAAACATAACTATCCCTTCTAAGTCTAGAGGGCAGCCACACAGTATATATCATAATATATCCTCGCTAAGAAGAAGAATACAAATATATTCTTCCAACTCCTTTCCCACCCGCCCCAAATTAGTCATTAAATCTTAGGGGCCCATTAGGATGGCGGGCGGATTGCCCCCGCCATCCTCTCCTGAATCCCCCCGCCATATGAGTATGGCGGTTGGACCGCGGAGGACGGAAAGACCGTCCGCCTCTTTTCCGCCCCGGTCGCCTTGCGGCCGGGGCGGAAAAGGTTTAATATGGTGGCGGTGTCTATCAGACACCGCCAGCCATATTACGATGGGACGAGACAGATGCCTTTCCGTGGCGGCAGTGCCGCCACGGAAAGGCATGCGGTCTTCACTTTGGGGGCCCACTGTGGGCCCCCAAAGTGAAGGAGGGGTGGGGGGTGCACACGGGGGGGGTACCTGGGGTATCCCCCTGCATTGGCATATACAATGCGGTAGGCACCGCACGGTGCCTGTCGCTTTGTGTATGCAAATGCATACATGCATTTATAGAATTGTGGCAGGCGGTGCAGAGAGCACCGCCCACCACAATGTTATAAATGCAGGATGCGCCCGCCACTGTGGCGGACTCATCCTAATACCCCCTACGGGAACCCCGCCCTTATGGTGGGCAGTCCCAAATTCCGATAGGATGGCGGGCGGACTAAGTCCGCCCCCTCATCCTAATGACCCCCTTAGTATCCACCTTCCTATATTCTAGAAAGATGCCACAAATTGCTCTACTACTCTAGAAATCTTCAATACAGCATCATATAGAGTCAAATGTTTTTCAGGGACCGAATTCTTCTTGCTCGAGCAAGGCCTTCTCCCTTTCGCAAGTTTCTCTCACAATTGCCCACCATCCCATTACTGAGGGAGGCTTAGGTGATATCCAAACCCGAGCCGCCACCAACATAACTGTAATTATTCATCTATGTCCACGGCTAACCTCCTTATAGCCCAGCATAATTTTAGCCAGTGTTAAAACATAATCAACACCTAGGGGTCCATTAGTATGGCGGGCGGATCGCCACCGCCCAAAAGGTGGTTGCGATCTGCCCGCCATACTACACCTCCTGCATGCTAATTACCTCCTGCCATATCAGTATGGCGAGGGGTACCGCGGCGGACAGGAAGACTGTCCTCTGCATTTCCAGCCGGTCGATGAGTCGACTGGGCGGAAAAGGGTTTAATATGGTGGCGGTGTCTGGTAGACACGGCCATCCATATTAGTATGCAGGCTGAGATCAGCCTTTCCGGAATGGGGAGTTCACAATTAGGGGCCCAGAATGTATTGTTCTGTTTATAGTATCCAACACAGTCTCGATTACCTCAGAGGTGACATTTATCCCCATGGTATCGCTCCATTTTGCTGCCAGTTTATCACACCCATTCGTTCTAAACTGACCCGGACATCGATGCATCATACGGATCGCCAATCTCTAATTCTGCCCATACAAACATTCCCATACTCTGGAGCTTTAGACCGTTAAAAGTGCCTGATGTCTCATAAAAAAATCCATAATGTGAAGGTATTTAAAGAACAACTGGTGCAGAATGTCAAATGCAAGATGCAGACTTTCAAATAACCGAAAACCATTATGGTCAAACAGGTGGCCCAGTCGCTCTATGCCATAGCTTGACCACCGTCTATGCACCAAATCCTGAAATACCTCTGGCAGCATTGGATTACCCCGTAAGAGGAGTGTGGGAGGGCAGGTCGGATATACAGACGCGGAGGCTGAATATATTGTCGAACAGCGCCTTTATTATCAGATGTCACAGTCTTGGGTTTAACAACAGGCTCTAATGTTCCTCCCTCAGCAAATGTCTCTTCAGGTTTGGCCGTGGCACTCAGCGTTGTTTCTCCTTCTTCAGCCTGAAGATGAAGGTCCTGGGGCGATGTGGACTCCGTGGCGGTGGTTTACCCGGAGGGCACCGAGAGGAAAGGAAAAAGGAGCCTGTCAGTTCGTCTGTCCGGTATAAACCCTTTTCCTACACCCGGTGGTGCTTAGTAGATAGGAATGTTTGGTGAAGGGGGGGTAGGTTAAGAATAGGCTCTGTGCTTAGTAGATCGGAAAGTTGGTGGGGGGGTAGGTTATGAATAGGATCTGTGCATGAAGTGAGGTCGAGGTATAAAAGGTAGATGGGGGCAGATGACAGCGCAGGATTATTACTTCCATAAACCAAGGTGTCCCAATTAGTGCCTATACAGTGCGAGCATGCGGTCCCAGAATTTCTCCCCGTTTTACCCAGTTCCACCCACCTCCCACAATATCACACCGTGCCACCCTCCTCCCGCAACAACAAACAACTCACAACACCCAGGTCCGGTTTCACTCACCGGCCCCGCCATAACTCTCCTGAGTCACCGCCCGCTCTCCAGCCTCCTCCGGGGGACACCACCACTCCTCTGTCCAGCGGTCTACGGTCTCCCCCGCCTCCTCCTCACGCTCAGGAACGCTGTCTTGACTCTCGGCGTTCAGCTCCGGCACCCGGCTCCGAGATTCGGCGTCTTCTGCGTGGTCCGTCCCAAGGTCCGCCCACTCGACGTTCTGCGACCCTTCTTCCTGGTTGGCGTCGGTTTTTACAGGTCCTTCCTCTGTCGCTCCTCCCCTTGACGTCAGTTCTCATCGTGAAGGGGAGTCTGGGCCACGTAATCCGTCCACATGGTGAGGTCCGCCGGGTCCCTTCTCACATCCCCTTTCCCTTGCTGTCTTGATACTAGGGTTTCTCCCTTGAGGATATCTGGACAGAAAGTCGACGTTCCCTTGCTCAGACCCTTTTCGGTGTTGTGTGCGGAATCTGTAGGGTTGCAATGCCAGGAACCACCTTAACACTCTATTGTTGTTTCCCTTATTTCGCGCTAGCCATTCTAGGGGTGCATGATCAGTGAATAAGGTAAATTCTCTTCCTTCCAAATAATATCTCAAAGTTTCAATGGCCCATTTCACGGCCAGAGCTTCTTTCTCGATGACTGCGTAATTCTGTTCTCTTGGGAACAACTTTCGACTAATGTACAAGATGGGCTGTTCCTGTCCTTGTCGGGTTACCTGAGTAAGCACCGCACCAAGTCCTTGGTCCGATGCGTCCGTCTGTAGGACAAAAGGTAGGGAATAGTCGGGGCTAGCTAACACTGTCTCAGATGTGAGCGACCCTTTCAATGTCTGAAAAGCTCTTAGGATATCTGGTGTGGGATGTTTTAATCGTTCTTCTGTGTTAGATGCTTTTTGTAGGAGATTGGTTAGAGGGGATGCTATTTGAGAAAAATTAGGGATATATCTCCTATAATACCCCAGGAGGCCTAGGAAGGCCCTAATGTCTTTTTTTGTCTTGGGCAGAGGTATTTGGGATATGGCCGCTAGTTTAGAATCTTGGGGTCTAATCATTCCTTCTCCCAGCAAGTGTCCAAGATACTGCACAGTTTGGGCTGCTAATTGGCTTTTTACGGGGTTAATTTTCAAACCATGGTGTCCTAATGTCTCAATTACCCGCGACAAATGGTGTACGTGCTGGTCCCAGGTGTCGCTATAGATGACTATATCATCTATATATGCTCCAGCGTATTCCTCATGGGGACGTAGAATGCAATTCATGGCTCTTTGAAAAGTCGCCGTAGCCCCATGTAACCCAAAAGGCATGACCTTAAATTGGTACAACCCATCGGGAGTAGAAAAAGCGATTTTCTCTTTATCTTGTGGTCGTAAAGGAATTTGCCAATACCCTTTACACAGGTCAAGGGTGCTAATGTATTTGGCCCTCCCTATTTTCTCTACCATCTCGTCCACCCTGGGTAATGGATAAGTGTCAAATTCAGAAAGTTTATTAACTTCTCTGAAGTTGATACAGAACCGGACCGAGCCGTCCGGCTTTGGGACCAGGACTATGGGCGAGTTCCATTCGCTAGAGGAGGGTTCAATGATGTCCATTTGTATCATCTTTTGTACTTCCTCATGTATGGTGAGGCGACGTGCCTGCGGTATACGATAGGGTCGAAGACGTACCCTTTTCCCTACTGGTGTTCTGATGGCTTGTTCCACCAATGTGGTCCTTCCTGGGGTCAGGGAAAATACTCCTCTTAGTGGTATAAGGTCTTGGGTCAAGCTTTCTTTCAAAGTGCAAGGAAGAGCGGTGTCTATACACTGAACAAACAAGGGGACCTCTGTCTCGACTTTTGCAGTCAATGTTGGCATAGGTCCTTCCCATTTTTTCAACAAATTGACATGGTACATTTGTGAGGTTCCCCTAGCTGGATCTAATTCTATCCGATAGGTAACCGGGGTGACCTGCTCTGTATAATTTTATGGGGACCCTGCCATTGGCCTAGTAATTTGTGATCAGAGGAAGCCATCATCAATAGCACAAGATCTCCTAACTCGAACTTTCGTTCCTTCGTTTTTTTATCGTACTGGGTTTTCTGAGCGGATTGGGCTTCTTCCAGATTACTACGGACAATAGTTCGAATCTGTCCAAGATGTGTTTTAAGAGTAGATACATAATCTACTAAGGGTTTTGTATTGTCTGGTTCGCTCTCTCATTTCTCCTGAGCCATGTCTAAAAAAGTTCGAGGTTGATGACCATATAACAATTCAAAAGGAGAATACCCTGTACTTTTTTGGATTTTACAACGTATAGCAAACAGAGCCAATGGTAACATATCCTCCCATTTCCAGGTTTCTAACTCCAACAGTTTATTCAAGGTGGTCTTAAGGGTGGCATTGTACCGTTCCACCAACCCATCAGTCTGGGGGTGGTAGGCTGCAGTTCTGATTTGGTGTATCCCTAATTGTGTACAGACCTGTTTCATAACCTTGGATATGAAAGGGGTTCCTTGGTCAGTCAGTATTTCTTTTGGGAACCCAACTCTGGAAAATACAGTTATCATAGCCTTGGCAATAGTGATAGCTTCAGGGCGACGTAGGGCTATAGCTTCAGGAAAGCATGTGGCATAATCCACTAGTACTAGAACATATCTACACCCACTCCTGGATGGCAACAACGGCCCTATTATGTCCATGCCTACCCGGTTGAAAGGTTCTTCTATGACAGGGAGTGGACGCAGGGGAGCACGGGGTGGTATGTACCTGCTATGTCTCTGACAAATGGAGCATTCCCTACAGTATCTTTTGACCTGTTGGTAGATACCAGGCCAATAAAAACGTTCCAAGATTTGTTTCTCTGTTTTTTCGGGCCCGAAGTGTCCTCCTAATAAATGACTGTGGGCCAAAAACAATACTTTCTCTCGAAAAGGCATAGGTATTAGTAGCTGTGGGTTTTGGGTAGGACTTCCTTTCCTATACAGCAATCCATTTAAAAAAAAAAGAAATAAGGACCTACATGAAGGGGTTCTTCATGGTCTAGGGCGTTCTTCCAAGCTTCCTGTAACACCGGATCTTCACTTTGTGTGGCACAAAAACTTCGGTCTGTTTCCCATGGATTCTCCTCAAGTATAGCAGGAAGGACATTCGGTGTCTTTCCCTTTTCTGCTCTTCTCTGCTTTCGACTTTTCCGGGGTTTTGACATCAGCCATTCGGGTTCTTCCTCTTTAGAAAAAGGAGCTTCAGCCCACCAGTCTTCACCTTTTTTGATGTCATGGGCTATCATCTGAGAAAGATGGGGATAATCATTTCCAAGGATGACTTTTTCAGGTAGATTAGGTATGAGGCCTACCTTCAGGGATGTTCCAGGATCATTAACATGTTGAATTCGAACCTGAGTAGTCGGGTATTGCTTAACGTCTCCATGCACACACCGAATAGCAACCATTCCTTCACTGGGTCCAACCCATGGTTCGAAATCCTGAGGACGGACTACACTCTGTCGACACCCCGTGTCGGCTAAAGCCAATGTGGGTTGTCCATTAACCTTCACTGCACAGTGATATGGGGGTAGTGGTTCTCCTGATGAGGAACAGTAGTAATTCCTGGCTATCCCTATCTCCATGGGTTCCTCTTTCTGTGGACAGAATTTGGCAATATGTCCTGGGCCCCCACAATGGAAACACTGGGGTCCTGGATTCGGGGGTCTGAATACTGGTGTGGGTGTAACAGCTCCTGGGAAGAGAGTCACTGGTTCAGGCTTTTTAGGAACAGGAACTCGGGAAGGCCTAAGGTTTCCCTGTCCGCTGGCTCTCCATGGAGTATCATCTCTGCCCTTTTGGATTTCCTGTGCCCGGTTGTAGGCACTGGCTATCTCTACCGCATTTTCCAAAGTTAAGTTAGCCTGTTGCCTGACCCACTTCTGGATAGGGGGTGAAGGGAGGCCAGATACTGTTCCAAGTAGATCTTAGACATGATACCATCTTTATCGGTAGTAGCTGGTTTCAATCAACGGTCGGTCATGTCTTTTACCCTAAAGTACAGGGCACGGGGTGTTTCCTGGGGTCCCTCTTGGATTTGGCGTAATTTTATCCTGTACGATTCGTCGTCCACGCCCAACCTCTCCATTATACACCTTTTAATGTCTGTGTACGGCACTGTCCCTTGTATAGTGGCTGCCTGGTAAGCAGCTTGCAGATCCCCGGATAGAAGAGGGCCTAGATATTGACCCCACTTATCGGCTGGCCACGCTGCTGTGGTGGCTATGCGTTCAAAGTTTGTAAAGAAAAAGTCTGGAGCTTCTCCACTGACATATTTCTGCATGACCATAGAGGGTAGGGTAGTGGGTCCTCTTTGGTTTCCCAAGATTTCAGCTAATTTGTCCATAGCGGCTCCATGCGTTTAGCTTTGCCCGGTTATGGCCTTCTGTGTCTTCTCACGGTCTTCCTCTACCACATGGAGAAATCTCTCCATCACCTTGCCCAAATGTTCCTGTTGTTCCGCCATTTTAGCGAGTGCAGCCTTCATGTCTCTGCTGTATCCCACTTCTGACTAAGGGTGGGCGCCCGATTCGGCTACGCCCACGGAGTAGGCGTAGTGTTGCCTTCTACGCATTTTGCGTAGACAGCGTAGCCGAGTCGGCCGCCACCCACCTCCCTCCCGCCCTCCCCTAGATACATTATTTAAGCTATTACAGTGATTAAAACAATATTAAAGCACTTACCTTGTCCGGGGCTCGTCCGGGGCTCCCTCTTTGAATAGCGTCCTTTTCCTGGAAACAAATGCGCATGCGCGGCAGCCCGCGCATGCGCATTTCTCGGGAGAAATGCGCATGCGCGGCCGCCCGCGCATGCTCATTGGTATCCAGGAAAGGACGCTATTCAAAGAGGGAGCCCCGGACGAGCCCCGGACAAGGTAAGTGCTTTAATATTGTTTTAATCACTGTAATTCCTTAAATAATGTATGTAGGGGAGAGCGGGAGGGAGGTGCGTAGTGGGGCTACGCGGAGTGCGGGAGTGGGCGTAGCTTCTCGCCCTCTCCGCGTAGCTCCGCGGAGCCCCACTACGCCCCACTACGCCCAGGGTTACTTCTGACACCACTTGTGGGAGGGCAGGTCGAATATACAGACGCGGAGGCTGAATATATTGTCGAACAGCACCTTTATTATCAGATGTCACAGTCTTGGGTTTAACAACAGGCTCTAATGTTCCTCCCTCAGCAAATGTCTCTTCAGGTTTGGCCGTGGCACTCAGCGTTGTTTCTCCTTCTTCAGCCTGAAGATGAAGGTCCTGGGGCGATGTGGACTCCGTGGCGTTAGTTTACCCGGAGGGCACCGAGAGGAAAGGAAAAAGGAGCCTGTCAGTTCGTCTGTCCGGTATAAACCCTTTTCCTACACCCGGTAGTGCTTAGTAGATAGGAATGTTTGGTGAAGGGGGGGTTGGTTAAGAATAGGCTCTGTGCTTAGTAGATCGGAAAGTTGGTGGGGGGGTAGGTTATGAATAGGATCTGTGCATGAAGTGAGGTCGAGGTATAAAAGGTAGATGGGGGCAGATGATAGCGCAGGATTATTACTTCCATAAACAAGGTGTCCCAATTAGTGCCTATACAGTGCGAGCATGCCGTCCCAGACTTTCTCCCCATTTTACCCAGTTCCACCCACCTCCCACAATATCACACCGTGCCACCCTCCTCCTTCAACAACAAACAACTCACAACACCCAGGTCCGGTTTCACTCACCGGCCCCGCCATAACTCTCCTGAGTCACCGCCCGCTCTCCAGCCTCCTCCGGGGGACACCGCCACTCCTCCGTCCAGCGGTCTTCGGTCTCCCCCGCCTCCTCCTCACGCTCAGGAACGCTGTCTTGACTCTCGGCGTTCAGCTCCGGCACTCGGCTCCGAGATTCGGCGTCTCCCGCGCGGTCCGTCCCAAGGTCCGCCCTCTCGACGTTCTGCGACCCTTCTTCCTGGTTGGCGTCAGTTTTTACAGGTCCTTCCTCTGTCGCTCCTCCCCTTGACGTCAGTTCTCGTCGTGAAGGGGAGTCTGGGCCACGTAATCCGGCCACATGGTGAGTTCCGCCGGGTCCCTTCTCACAAGGAGATTGAATGAAAGAGAGAGATAGAACACTTGGCTATGATCCCCTGCCATATTTTTTACACTGTCTGTGATCGTCCTAAACTGATGCCGTTCAAAAAATTAGGGTTCTTAACTCTTTATAGAAACAATCAACTGTTGGATCCTAAAACCAACCAATGCCAACAACCTTGTTTTTCAGGGTTCAAAAGGCTATGCAGCTGCCCCATAAATACAGCTCAGTAGTACATTTTAAAATGCGGGAGCTCTAGCCCCCCGTTGATTGAAAGGAAGTTTCATTGACTCTATAGCCTGTCCCGACTTTTTATACTCCTAAATAAAGCTGATCAGCACCCCATACAGTTTCTTAAAAAAAGAAATGGAAATATGCAAAGGGATTGACCGGAATAAACACAAAAAAGTTTGGGAGCACCTTCATTTTTATGATATTACACCTCCACACCATGCTAATATGCAATTTATGCCAGTTTCTCAATTGCTTAGTTACGTCTTCCAGCAATGGTTCGTAGTTTAATGCAGGTATGAGCTCAATCTCTTGAGAAATGCGTACCCCTAAAAAGGTGGCTGTGGCACAGGGTGAGCAGTCAAAATATTGATTATTTCATATCGGCATACAGTAATATCGAGGTTTTTATATCGTAGGGACAGAATATCGATGTCAAAAATATCGCTGACCAGAATATCGACTTTAAGGTAAGTAATATCGTTTTTTTTAATATCGAAGTAAGTAATAACGGAGTTAATAACATCGAAGTAATATCATGAGCAAATATGTCGTTGTTGATAATATCGCTATTTAATTTAGTGGTATGTATTTTATATGTAAGTTTAAAAAATTTTGTAACAGTTTTATTTTTTTAAAACATATGTAGTAAATATTTAGAAATTAGTAATTTTTTTAAGTAAATATTGCGTTTTTAGTATCAGAGCAGGTTGTGGGTTTATAGGGGAATAGTGCGGGAAGTAATTTAATTATAATTAATTAATTAATTTGGTTTTATTTATTGTTATTGAGTATTCATTTATTGTTGGTAATTAATTATTCATTGGCCATTATTATTTATTAATTGATTAATTTATCATTATATTAATTATAATTAATGTATTATTATTTTTATTTATTGTTATTGTTAATTAATGTATTGTTAGTTAATGATTAATTGGTAATTCATTTTTTTGAATTCATTTATTGATAATGAAGTTAATTGTGGTAATGTTTATATGTAGTGGGTTGTGGGTTTATAGGGGAATAGGGTGGGAAGTAATTTAATTATCATAAATTAAATGTTTTTTAATTTATTGCTATTGATAATTAATTTATTGTTAATTAAATATTAATTGTAATTAATGTTTTATAATTGATGTATGTATACGTATATTAATTATAATTAATGTATTATTATTATTTATTTGGTGTTGTTGTTATTTAATGTATTGCTAATTTATTAATTGGTAATTAATTTTTATTAATTGATAATTAAATTAATTATGTTTATTGTTATGTGTAGTGTGTTGTTTGTTTGTAGGGGAATAGGATGGGAAATAATTTAATTTTATTTAAGTAAATATTCATTTATTTTTATTGTTATTTATTATTAATTTCTTAGTTAATTTAATTTTTACATGTTATTTATTTTTCAAACATTATTTAATTAACAAGTATGTTAATTTAACCCCTATGCTTTCCAAATTTTCAACACTGTTACATTCACTGGAGTTGGAATATTCATTTTTACCCCTACGCTATCCAACACTTTCCCTACTGTTTCACTCCCTGGAGTGGGAATAGTAATTTTCACCCCTACGCCATCCAGCACTTTCCCTACTGTTGCACTCTCTGAAATGGGAATAGTAATTTTTACCCCTACGCTATCCAAAATTTTCCCTACTGTTGCACTCACTGGAGTGGGAATAGAAATGTTTACCCCTACGCTATCCATCACTTCCCCATCTGTTGCACTCTCTGGAGTGGGAATAGTCATTTTTACCCCTAAGCTATCCAACACTTTCTCTACTATTGCAGTCCCTGGAGTGGGTATGGTAATTTTTACCCCTAAGCTATCCAACACTTTTCCTGCTGTTGCACTCTCTGGAGTGGGAAAAGTGATTATTACCCATAAGCTATCCAACACTTTCCCTACTGTTGCACTCCACGGAGTGGGAATAGTAATTTTAACCCTTACACTATCCAGCACTTTCCCTACTGTTGCACTCAGTAGAGTGGGAATAGTAGTTTTTAAATCTACGCTATCCAACACTTTCCCAACTGTTGCACCGTTTGGAGTCGTAATAGTAATTGCATTACCTCCGCTATGTAATATTTTTTTTACTATTTTACTTAATGTAGTATATAATTAATATTAAATAGAGTAAAACATGTTTTATTTTTTTTAATTTGTTATAGATATTTATTTAATTTTGTTATATTATTATTTTATGTGCATAGATGTATTTATAATTTATATGATATATATATATATATATTTAAGTTATTAAAGTAATTGATAAAAATTATTAATAAGTAAGTATATATATGATATATTATGGGCCTGATTCACAGAACTAACTTACGACAAAATTCTAAACTTACTACTCATAGTATTCACAGAATGCACTTACGACTGTGCTAAGTTTACGTCTGCACTCGGGCGGAATTTCTGCACCTGGAGTGTAAGCTCTGCACCCAGGCTGCCCACTGTCCACCCACTACCAAAGTGCCCAATAGGCAAGAGAGGAAAGGAAGGAAAAAACTGTCCACAATCTCAGTAGAAAAAACTAAATAAGAAAAGAAAAAAACATTCCAAGTGTCAATAGAGCCAAATGTCAAAGAAGAGGAAAAAAAAACATAGAGATAAAACCTGTTGTCTTTAACTTCAAATAATTTTTATGGGGCCCTTCCACCTGCCACTGGCTTAAGGTTTGCTTGGCCTCTTGATCCGTAAGGAAGAACTGCGAATGTCCGCCTTTTATGACCTTTAGTCGGGCCAACTCTTGTAAGAGCACCTGAGCGGCTCCCGCTTTCAAAGGATCAATAAGCTGCCTCAGTTTCCACCATCTACCCATAGTGGCTCTACACAGGTCTGATCTAACAAAGATAGTGAGGGTATCTATCACTACAGGGATACAGGGGCGAGCTTTAATGTATATTGCCTGTCTTAATAAGAAGTCACCAAAGCATATCAACAGAGGTCTAGGATAGCGAGGATTTGGCTTATGCGGAAATATCGGCAGTCTACGCGCTCACTAAATTTGGCAGCCCCAATCCCAGTCTGCAAGGTATGCGAAGGCCTTTTGAAGTAGTTGGACAATGTAGGCACAGGGGTAAGAGCCCTCCTTGCCTTCTGAGATCCCAAAAAGCCTTAAGTTATTCCGGCACTGCCAGTTTTGCAGATCCTCTATCTTCATTTGCATAACTAATACGTGCTCGTCGTGACTATGTACAATTCTGGTTTTAGTAGTAGTGTTTTCTGTATCTGTGATCCATTGTTGCAACTCCTCGATATCTCTTTGTAGTGCCCCTGCCTTGGTTGTCACCTCAGTTAGAGATTGCTGAATGCTGAGGTTATCAGCCGTAGCCTGCGCATATTGTTCTTGTGCCTCCATCCAGACAGTAATGGCTCCTTGCTGCTTGGAGTATCATTTGGCAGTTTGTTCTCACCAGAAGCCTCAACATCCCTTTCACCAGCAAGATTGAGATTCCCTGGGATCTCTGGTGTATCAGAGGTTAGTGCCTGGGAGACAGGCAGGGCAGTTACGTCCAGCTGGGGGCCCGGGAGTGAGCCAGATGGATCCATTGAAACACTGACTACGGTCTTATGGTCCGAGCCTGATCCCATGCACGAGCTTGATAGTCGTGAGATTAGGGATTTCATTTCCCCCTTTGATTGAACCCATTTGCACAGGGGGCTGCCATCTGCGATGATCTTTGTGCGGACACTGTACCTGTTATGTCTATTCCTACCATGCAGAAATTCAATGCCTTTCTTCCAGGGTTTGCACAACTTAGATTTAATCTTCATTCTTCCTGAAGGTGAGCTCAAGCCCGAGCCTTTGCATGCCTTTGATTTAACCAAACCGAGCGAGGAGACGTATCAGATCCTGACCCCACGGCAGATGATGAACAGTTATTGCCCTCTTGAGCATCGTATGTCATGAGTCCTTCATATCCACCTGCTTTAACCAGCGGCAGTTTCTGACCAGTTTTTTGTGTTAGAGATTTGAAGTCCTTACTTGACCGGTCCACCCCAGCGTTACCTCTCTCCTGGCTTCTCTGGGCTATTGACAGTGCTTTCATCTGGTCACCTGAGTCAGGGCTGTCTATCCTATGGTGCCCTCGTGTTGATACCTGGTCTTCTGTAGAACCTTCAACCTCAGCTTGGCGCTCATTGCCATTGCTATTACCAGGCTTCTCTAGAACATTGTTTCCTACCGCTGACAATACGTCAGTTGAATAAACTGTATCCCAATTTTAGTGTACTTCCCCATACTGTCAGCGGCCCCTTCTTGCTCTTGCTCTAAGCCCTCTGGTATTGCAAATCCGAGTGGCGACTCACCGCCGTACCTGTACGTCCTGCCTGAATTGCCTCCATTATTGTGTTAATAATTTTAGCCCCTGCAGTCGACTCTGTGGCATCACTAACAGAGAGTAAGTCGGCAGCCTTTCCTGACTGCAGCACTTTAATTACAGGCTTACCCACATTTGAGGAGCCTCCTTTTACTGTGGTCCTACACAGCACTCCTGATCCTGCACCCTCTGCTCCCCCTAACAGTGCCTCTCCTCCTGGTGCAGCTAAGACTCTAGCTGCTCGGTATCCCTTCACAACAGTTTTCTGTGGAGCCATCTCTTTGTCGCAGGAGAGAGCTTAGGTGACTGCCAGACCAGACCAATAGATCCCTGACGGGTGGGAGTCGGTAGTCCAGAAGGCAAGCCGCACTGAGAGCCAGAGCCGCCTGGCAGTCCTCATTGCTGAAGCGAGCATTTGCTCATGAGACTCATGGATAAGACCCTTTTGACTCAGTCTCTAATTTCTTTTTTTTCCCCCGCTATGCTTCCTTCGCGTTTCCCTCTCTTGCCGTCATGAGGCTATGCTGCATTCATTCCGTTGGCATAGAGAGGAAGGGAGCTGCTCCCGGTGCCTTCCTTCCCTCGGTAGTTTGCTTTTTTCTTTAGTAAACAGATTTGAAGCATGAAATATAGCTCAACACTTCAGGAAGCCTAAAGTACAACTAGAGTTTAATGCAAAACGGCTTGAAGCAAAGCGAAAGACCAAAACTAAATTAACTTGTTATTTCACAGTGAAAACTTACCTACTATGCAGGTGTCAGGATCTTTCCCTCGATGAACCACATGACAACGGTGAAGAGGAAATGTCATTCATATACACAAAACAAGCTCCATTATTCTCACAAAAACCCACTTCCCTTGCCAGGATTAAAAGCGGAGTTCTGTTACTGGACAATGTGCAATGTACAACATGGGGGAAAGTATACCAAGTGAAATGGGCGTGGCGCACAGCTATATATTAAAGTTTGTTTGAGGAAGGTGAACAAAGTATCAAGGTTAAGGTGCTCCTACAGGCGGCGTAACTGTTCAGGTACGTCCTGGAATAATTGAAGAGTTGAGTGCGCTACGGAGGTGTAGGCGCATCCCTGTGGTGGGCACACTTATGTGGAACTGTGTGTGGTGAGACAACACAGTGGTTTCCAGGCAATTGTAATCAATAAAGTTCCATAGTTGAATGTAGCAGGTAAGTTTTTAATCCAATTTTGCAATAAATCATATTGAGTTCATATGAATTAGCAGACCATCCATTCATTCATAACGACTGAAATTGTACATGGCTCCGATGCATTTCGGACAATGTTGTCCTTTCTCAAGGAGCTCTAAAACAAAAAGGATATATGGCCTCATCAATATCATTTAGAAAAGATATACAAACATGTAATACACTTCAAAGTTGATTCAACATGCATCAAAACGTGAGGCAAGCAGGCTATAAACGTAATAACGAAATGATGGTGTAAGGAGCCTGAGTGAGGGAACGTGAAACCAAAAAAATGGAGGTATGATAAGACAGTGGGTAATGCTGGCTTAGTAAAATAGGTTTAATAACGAGGACGGCAGAATGCTCGAGTTTTAACACGAGAGCAGGTATTGATTGGTAACAAGGTTCGCGAGCAGCGGGAAAGCGGCTCAATCAGCTAACAGTCCCCCGTGGGGTAAATGGAGCGCTAAATCACTACTGAGTAGCGCGGTTCGCTGGTTGTAAGGAAAATAGGATTAATCCAACTCACCGGGTCAGTCTTATCAGCGGGACCGGTAAATGCGGTCTGTGTGGCTGAAACTCCGCGGAGTGAATGCGGAGTTGTAGGGAGGGTGTGTAAAAACAAAAAACAGACTGGGTAATGAAGTGAATGGGTTTGGGTGTGGGAAACGAGGGTGGCCATCTTGGAAAGGGGATTGGGAACGAATCTTCCTATTTCAGTCTGTTTTTTGTTTTTACACACCCTCCCTACAACTCCGCATTCACTCCGCGGAGTTTCAGCCACACAGACCGCATTTACCGGTCCCGCTGATAAGACTGACCCGGTGAGTTGGATTAATCCTATTTTCCTTACAACCAGCGAACCGCGCTACTCAGTAGTGATTTAGCGCTCCATTTACCCCACGGGGGACTGTTAGCTGATTGAGCCGCTTTCCCGCTGCTCGCGAACCTTGTTACCAATCAATACCTGCTCTCGTGTTAAAACTCGAGCATTCTGCCGTCCTCGTTATTAAACCTATTTTACTAAGCCAGCATTACCCACTGTCTTATCATACCTCCATTTTTTTGGTTTCACGTTCCCTCACTCAGGCTCCTTACACCATCATTTCGTTATTACGTTTATAGCCTGCTTGCCTCACGTTTTGATGCATGTTGAATCAACTTTGAAGTGTATTACATGTTTGTATATCTTTTCTAAATGATATTGATGAGGCCATATATCCTTTTTGTTTTAGAGCTCCTTGAGAAAGGACAACATTGTCCGAAATGCATCGGAGCCATGTACAATTTCAGTCGTTATGAATGAATGGATGGTCTGCTAATTCATATGAACTCAATATGATTTATTGCAAAATTGGATTAAAAACTTACCTGCTACATTCAACTATGGAACTTTATTGATTACAATTGCCTGGAAACCACTGTGTTGTCTCACCACACACAGTTCCACATAAGTGTGCCCACCACAGGGATGCGCCTACACCTCCGTAGCGCACTCAACTCTTCAACGTACAACATGGAACATTATGGTTTCTGGACATGATAAGGCCATGAAAGCTTTGTGATTAATCCAATGCAATGGGAAACCTCAAGCAGATCGAAGGCAACATTCATAGTTGATTAGTAATTGATGCATCTGAGATTGCATATATGGTTATTAGCATTACTTTACAAAGGCCTATGTGGACATAACACTAACTGACTTTAAGTATGTTTTCACAGTCCCCCTTTTTTCTTTATAAGAATTCAGTACAATACAATTTCACAATCTCTTTATTAATTTCATCATAATCTCTTCCCTCATTATCCTGTGTGAAGCAATTGCAAACATGTTGGCAATTCAGGCAGTGTCTATATTTTTTCAAGAGTGCTTGATTATGCACCTCCTCAATCTAATAGTAACAAAATGGCAACCAGAATCTGATTAATGCCATTAATGGTCTTGAACATCTTCATACCAGCTATGCCCATATACTATTTGGACAAAGATGAGGGCCAGTTTGTGTGTAGTGTAGTTCCTACACATACTCCTTAGAGTTACCTATATGCTTGTATGTCCTAAGAGAAGTGTTAAGAAGGTGAGTACAACATTCAGTCCCTATAATCACACAGACGTCTTCTTTGGCCAATGGAAGATAATCTAAAGACTTTCTATTTTGAATAACATTTTGCCTTGGGCATCTAGCTGTTCTGTTACTCAGTAGCGGTCGGTGATGGGAGTAGCTACAGGGCGAGACGTGGGGAGGGGGAGGGGCAGGTTTGGGGGTAGTGATCTATGGATTGTGGAAGATTACCGGTAAGTAAACATATAAATAAATAAAATGAATTTTGTTGCGCGCACTGCATCCCCAAATGCGATGCAGTGCACGCAACGAAATTTGTTTTATTTATTTATATGTTTACTTACCTGTAATCCTCCAGAATCCATAGATTACTACCCCCCACCCTGCCCCTCCCCCTCCCCAAGTCCCGCCCTGCAGCTACTACCACCACCGACCGCTACTGCTGTTACTAGTCCCAAATGTTTTGCTGTGAAATTTAATATTTTGTCTTAAATCTCTGCATTGCTTTTTATTTTATCTGGGGCCACAGTCATACCATACATGCAGATTAGAGTGGAGGATAACCTAGATGTTGTTGAAATAGCCTGCCTACCCCTCTTTCTTTTAAATGGATTAAAGGCTCCATGCTAGTTGGGGTGCAGAGCAGTCTTCCTACATTTTAAAGTGACATATAACAACTCTCTGGACTGCAGAGAATGGATGACCTCTGTCAGACACTGAGGCAAGGTATCTTGCACCTGAGAAAGGAAACTGTGGAGACATTGTATAGGCTTTCCCAATTGTTTAACACAGTATCATAGGGGTTTGAGGAGAAGATCATGGGTTGGTGTATGACTACTTCATAAATGCTTAGTTTAGTCCTCTGAGAAGTGACCACTGTCAAAGACCATGTTGCTATTTTTAAGGCATTGGGTGATGTGTACTATGTCTCCGAACATATCTTAGCCATCCTGGGATTCAGTGTCTCATTATGCCTTTCCACTTTGTGATAACTCTGACAAAAAAGAAGTGCTGGTCTATTCCTAGCACCTTTTTTTAAGTTTAAAAAGGAGTTTATTTCAAGAAAAGATTGCAATCGAAAAACATACAATATAATCATAATATAAATCAAATAGCAATCAGAATAGGAAATGATACATTACAATATTAATGGAGGGAAGAGAAAGGGAAGAGAGAAAGAAAGAGAAAAAGAAAGAAATGAGGTGGGGTGGGAAAATAGAAACAGTGCATTATGTAAAAATCCTAATAATATATAAACGGTAAAGTTGCCAATTAAAAAAGTATCATAATATAAACAGTGAAAAAAAACAATTATGTAGTACACATATATAATTCTATAAAAACAATATCAATATCATGGAGGTTTGGGGAATTCTTCAGTGATAGGGGTATGTAATGGACGAGATTGAGCAGATGCATCAAGAAAATTGGTAATTGGTAACCATAAGAAGTCACGTTTAATAGCAAGAGAAAGAGGGGATACATATGCTCTATCCAATCTGTGATTGTAGCAGACACCGTACCACCAAGCTTGAAAAGAGACGCATGAGGTATCTTTCCAAGATTTAGTGATCTGCTGAAAAGCCACCGCCAGAAGCAAGTCAATAATAGAAATATTAAAGGTCATAGAGGACCATATATCAGATAAGCTACCTAGGAAAATATGAGTGATTGAAAAAGGAAATTGTGTAGAGAAAATGGAGTTAATTTGTTGCCATACTTTAGACCAAAATAAATGAATTAGGGGACAGGTGAAAAGCATATGTTTGAGATCTGCGTATGTATTGGAGCAGGACCAACATGTGGAGGGGATAGAAGAATCAATAGTGTGTAGTCTGGCAGGAGTGATCAAAAGTCTATTATAAACAAAAAATAAAGTCTGAGTGGTATTAGCTGCTCTAGAAGATCTTCTTATTTTATTCCATATGTCATGCCATAACGAACTAGAGAAAGTGTCTTCTAAGTCAGATTCCCAATCTTGTTCTATCTTGGACTTATCTCTAACTAGAGGAAAATCATGTAATTTTTTATAAACTTGTGAAGGCGAAGATAAAAGAAAAGGAAGAGTAACAGAAGAGGCAACATGGAGAGAAGAAGAAGAAAGAAAGGAATCATATGATGCTTGGAGAGCTACGTGCAAAAGATTATATTTACTAAGAAAGGATTGAGGAAGAGAAAAACGAGACTGGAGAGACGAGAAAGGAAGGCAAGTGCCATCTTGAAAGAATTGATAAACCCAAATAAGACCAAGAGACTGCCACTCCTTCCAGAAAAATGTTCTTTTTTAATTTTAACAAAAGGATTGTACCATATGGGAGATTGCATAAATTGAGCTCGATCGTCAAGACCATTAAGGAAAAGAGGCAGAAAGAGTTTTCTAGCAGTTTTAAGAATAGGAAGAGACATCTTAGAAGGAACGCGAGAGAGAGAAATAAATTCTTTGAAAGTAAAAGGATGAGAGAAGGAGGATTCAATTGCAACCCATATTGGAAGTGAAGAGATATCTGACTCCGCATCCAATAAAAAGGAAGCTGAATGGGAAAGGAAGAATGAAGAATGATAAGACATAAAATCTGGAAAATTAACTCCACCTAAAAACTTAGGGCGTTTAAGTTTGGCAAAAGACATTCTAGCTTTTTTGTTTTGCCATAGAAATTTTGAAAGAACAGAATAAATGTTTTTAAAACAGGATTTAGGAAGATTAACAGGGAGATTAGAAGGAAAAAATAAAATTATCGGAAACAACATCATTTTAATGGAGTCCAGTCTACCCCACCAGGATAAAAATAGGGGGTGCCATCTAGTCGTAGAGTCTGTTATAGTACCGATTAGGTTCTTAATATTCAAAGCCACAGTATCTTTAATAGAAAAAGTAAACTCAAGACCCAGATATTTGATTTTAGTAGGACTACAATGAAAAGAGGAAATTAAAAAATCAACATGAAAACAATATTTATTAAGAGGGAGAATTTTACACTTATCAACATTAAGTTTGTAACCGGAGACTGTTGCATATGAAGAGACTTCAGACAGAAAAGTTGGAATGGACGTTTGAGGCTGAGAAATAAACAAAAGAATATCGTCCGCATAAGCAGAGAGTTTTAGCTGCTTATCTCCATGTGGAAAACCAATGATATCTTTGTTTAATCTAACTTTTGACAAAAACTGTTCTAAAGCGAGGATAAAAAGTAAAGGAGATAGAGGACATCCTTGACGAACACCACGAAAAAGAGGAAAATAAGAAGATACAAGACCGTTAGCAAAAATAAAAGACCTAGGAAAGGAATATAATAAAGAGATATAAGATATGAATTTAGAACCAAAACCAAACCAAGAGAGAGTAGAAAGCATAAAAGACCAGTTAACTCTATCGAAAGCTTTCTCTGCATCCAACGCAATTGCAGCTAAGGATTGATTGAAGGAGGGAGCTTTACTGAGAAAGTTAAAGAAAAGGCGGGTATTATCCGAAAGAAGACGTCCCTTGATGAAACCACATTGTTCTCTACCTATCAGGTGTGGGAGAATTTTATCCAAACGAAGAGCTAAAAGCTTAGCAAAAATTTTGTAATCTACATTAATTAATGAAATAGGTCTATAATTTTTGCATAGGGTGTGATCTTTGTTGTCCTTAGGAAGGAGACAAATAAGAGCTTCTTGGAAAGTACCTTCGGATTTCTGAGATGCTATAAAAAAGGAAAATAATTGGTGAAGTTTGGGAACAAGAAAAGAAGAAAAATGAGAATAGAATTCTATAGAAAATCCATCTGGACCAGGCGCTTTACCTTTTTTAAGCACATGAATGGCATCTAAAATGTCTTTGGGAAGAATATCTTTATCTAAAGAAGAAAAATCCACATCAGCCGTGTGCGGACGAGGAATAGAGGATAGGTATTGATCAATATCGGAGGGTGAGGGAGGAGACTCAGGAGTATAAAGATTTTGATAAAAAGCAGTGAATTCTTTTAAAATATCTTCATCTTTATGAAGTATAGAATTAGAAGAGGAAACAATCAAGTCAATTTTTGTTAGTTCTTTCTTGACTTTAAGATAATTGGCGAGAATATTCCCAGCTTTGTTTTGTGTAGAGTAAAATTTTGCGCTAGACTTGAGTAAAAACAAATTGGCCGAATTGGTAGTTAGTTTATTAAAAGAAAGTTTAGCTTTAATGAGTTGGGTAAGGACCGACTGAGATTTGGTTGAGTGATAAGAAAGCTCCAGTTGTTTAATCTGAGAAGTTAAAGAAGATAGAGATTGACGTGCAAGGCGAAGTTTCTTCGCAACATAAGAAATAATAAAGTCCCTAGAAGCAGCTTTAAAAGTGTCCCAAATTAATTGAGGGGAAGATTGTGGTGTTTCATTTTCTGCAAAAAAGCGTGGAGCAAAATCAAGGAAAGCAGAAGTAAAAGATGCGTCCAAAAGAAGGGCATTATTAAATCGCCATCTTCGTGTTCCTTTAACAGGAGGGAGTAAATCAAGACCTAATGAAACAGGGGCATGGTCGGAAATTAGTATAGACCCAATGTCAGAGTGAGTGATATGTTGTGTGAGAGCCTTGGAAATAAAGAGATAATCAATTCGTGATTGAGAGCAGTGGACGGGTGAAAAATATGTATATTCTTGTAAGGTTGGGTTGGATAGCCTCCAGGAATCAACAAGAGACCTCTGTGAAATAGTGGATGTAAATTGAGTATGAACCTGAGAGGGAGAAAAACGAGATTTGGATTTCCTATCTAGAAAAGGATCTATAATTATATTACAATCACCCCCAAGTATAAAGTAATCATCGGTATATGTCATAGAGGATTGAAGGATGGAAGGCCAAAACAGTTTACCAGGAGCTGTAGGGGCGTATAAGTTGAAAAGAGTTAAGGGAATTTTATTAACCAATAACGAAATGACCACCCACCTACCCTCCGTGTCGTTATCTTGGGAAAGAAGTTCAATATTTAAACGTTTATGACATAAAATTGCAACCCCATTACGCTTCCCCGAACCCGGAGAGGCATAAACATGGCCCACCCAATTACGACGTAACTTAGCTATTTCAACATCTTTAACATGAATTTCTTGTAATAAAACTATATCTGCGTTCAAATGTGCTAAATGTGATAGAACACGTTGTCTCTTAATTGGGGACCCCAAACCTTTGACATTCCACGAAATTACATTAATTGGCATTTAAATGTATCAAAAATATCGAATACACAATACTTAGCAACAATAACATGAGTAACCAGCAAAATATACAACTAAACCACAAGGTAGCAATATTAACAGAAGAAAAAGAAGTATAGACCGGAAATGCGGAAGAAAATAAAGGAAAAAATGTAGCATAAAGAAATAGATGACTGAAGTATAAGAAAAAGAAAAAGATTGAAGAAGATAAAGGGAAAAAAAGAAAGATAGAGAAAGAAAAAAGCGAAAGAAAAGGAAAAGTACAGAACAAAAATTGGAGAAATACAATATATGAAAAACATACCACATGAAAATAGAAAGAACAGGGATGGTGAAGCCATATGAGGGAGATGAAACGAAGGACGGGAGAAATTCCATGACGAGATGAAAAGAGCGGGAAACAACTCCAGGACGCACTGAAGAGAATAAAAAACAATTTGGGACCATACACGAAACCACCTAGAAGGGGGGAGAAAAAGGGGAGAAAAAACTTAAATAACTTGAATAACTTGAATAACAGGGGAAAATTTGCAACAAGCATACAACAGAACACAAGCAAAGCCATAACCTCTGTATAGGTGAGGAATTACATCAATGAACAAGCAACAGCAAAAATAAGAGATAAAAAATCAGCGATAAAGAAAGACGCTACGAGAGACAGAAGAGAGGGAGAAAGGACAAAAAATCATTGTAAGAAGGCTTCCGTCGAATGTCCATTGAATCCACTCTGCAGCTGTTCAGAAATCGTTGAAGAAGAACAGGGTCATCATACGAGGTGGTTTTATTGTTATAAGTCACTTTAAAGAGGCAGGGGTGGAATAAACCATATCTCGCATTCAAGCTTCGTAACGCCGGCCTCATATCCAGGAATTTCTTACGTCTTTCCGCAGTGGCTTTAGCATAGTCCTGGGCAAAAAATAGTGTAAACCATTCCAAGTAATCTTCCCCCGTTGTTTAGCAGCCTGTAGCACACGAAGTAGATCAGTATATTCAAGAAAGTACAGAATAACTCCCCTAGGCTTAGGAGAGGACGCTGAAGAAGATGGACTTGAACCAAGACGATGTGCTCGCTGAATATTCAAAACTGGCGAGTCAGGAAGACCAAGAAGCGTTGGCAAAAAAAGTTTGAAAAAAGGAAATCGGAGATGGACCTTCTAAACCTTCAACTAGGCCATAAACGCGCAGATTGTTGTGCCTATTACGGTTTTCTAACTGTTCAACCTGCTGTTTAAGATGTTGAATCTCTTTAGACATGGGTGGAATCTGATCCGCAAGACCTTGGATAAGATCAACACGATTCTCCAACACTCCAACCTTCTGTTCAGTGATGGACCAGTTGGATTCCAGATTAAGCAGACGAAGATTAGTTTCCTCCATGTGAGGTTTAAGGGCACGTAGTTCTTCAAGGATGAGGTCTGTGGAATTCAAGGAGGAAGAAGCAGGAGGTGGGGAAGGAGGGTTTACCTTGACTCGTTTGCCTTGTGTAGAGGATGAAGTTGGCACATTAAGGGGCGCTTTGGGGCTTTGCTTAGCATTCAAGCGTGACACCGAAGTAGCAGACCCCTTAGAGATAATAGAGTCCGTGAGGGAATCCTCTTTAGAGTCTTGCAAGACATTAAATGGATTAAAGTCCTCCAAACCTGCTCCATTTGGTTGTAAAGACCCATTGCGGTTATTACGTGCTTTAGCCATATTAGAAATGCGGAGGAAACCACTTCCTACACAATATAGGCTTGTACACCCTATAAAACCAGCTGGCGTAAATAAACAAGAATTCTGCAATAGCTCCTCAAAAGACACCCATGTATGTCAGCAAATAAAAACATCAATCGCAGGGCAAAAAGAGGAAAAAACCAGTAATATGACCGAAAATTAGAAGGTTTGGCAAGGTATTGTGAGGAAAATGCATCTGGTAACTTGTGCAGGCGCGAAAACGCGGACGCGCCGAAAAAACAAAATGGCGGCCGCAACGTTTCTGTGAAGAGCGGAGACAAGAAACATCAAAAAGAAGGGGAAAGCCTTACAGAATGCAGCTGTCTTGGCAGCAAAGCAGGCAGCATCCTTTCCGACGCCGGGAAATAGCACAAACCGGGTCCGAAAGTGCAAATTAAGTCTTGAGAGCCGCTCGAACTTTCACGTCCCTACGAAGCTCCCGTGAATCGCGGCCATCTCCAGAGGCTCCTAAGCCACGCCCCCATTCCTAGCACCTTACAAACTGTCTTTACTACTGAACACAGGAAGTGTGTTCCCTGATCATTACTGATCTGACTTGGTATTCCAATCCTAAGGAATAAAGTATCTGGGTAACTGCTTAGCAACAGTGACAAAACCTGAATGGCCACAAGAGATACCCCTCCACTCATTATCAAAAAATGCAGACCACCAAAAGAATGTAGAAGTAATTTGCACACATAGGTAACTCTATCAAATCAACCTGTATATGAGCAAAGGGACCCCAGGGTAGGGGGACCAGCAGGTGCGTCTTAACCTTTTTCCCAGCATTGAATGACAAGCCGTTGGCATGGGACTGGCAAAACCTTTAGACTATATAATAAAAGAAGGGTGCATACAAAAGGGTTACTGTGGCATTTATCATGCCACCCTTAACAAAATTGCTGCTCAATAATACAACCCAGAGAGGCTGGGGAGTAGAAATGTTATTTTAGTGTACCACACATCCTCCACACTCCCTTAGGGCCCAGAACTTCTTTTCATTCTCAGAGGCTTTGTCCTGCAATTGAGACAAACCTTTTACTGTTGGCACAGGAAAAATATTTATTTTCACAACAAATGTAGCATCATCATCAGTTTTAGACATGCCAATCTTTTGAGCAGCAGAATTAGCTAATGAATTGCCTCTTGAGACATAATCATGAGAATGATGGAGGGCAGCATAATTTACCACAGCTACCTTTTCTGGTAAGTGTTAAGTAATTAAAAGATTTAGAAGATACTGCCCACTTTTGCTGAAGTCCCTGTTTTTTAAACTGAAAATCTCTTTGTATACACAGGAGCGCAGAGTTCCACGTTACTCCAACCCCATACTTTGAGTCTGCACATGCACTTACAGTATTTTCTTTAGCTAGAATGTAGCCCAGCTGAGCGCAATGAGCTCTGCAACCTGAACAGATTACACCTTTCTATCACATCATACTGTACAATTAGCGAAACCAGCAACTAGAGTACCCTTTTCATTTCTGAAACTGGAACCATTCACAAAATAAATTTGTTTTCATTAATTTAGGAGCACATCCGTTAGCTCAATATGTGGCTTAGTATCATTTGCCATGATAAAAACACAACCATGTGGTTCTCCATCTCTACTAGTAGATTTTGGGCATGACATCCTTGGCATGGTGGTTTTTCTCCCAACTTTTGGCCTTAATCCTCCTGCTTTTGCTGACTTCCTTTTTGCTGGCTTTAGGACTCAGTGCACTTTACGACTGCTAACCAGTGCCAAAGTGCTTGTTCTTTCTCTTTTAAACATGACAACATTGGCTTATACCTATTTGGCACATTTAATTTACTTTTGCGTCCTTAGTAAAGTGGCCCAACAAGTATCCAGGGCCTGTAAATTAAATGCTACTGTTGGGCCTGCTGTACTTATTGTGCCACCACTTAAGTAGGCTTTATAAATATGTCTGAGGCCTGCCACTGCAGCCTGTGTGTGCAGTTATGACAGCCAATTCACCCCTAGGGTAGGCCTTAAACAGCCCACAGAGTGCACTATATTTAGAGGGTTGGACATACATTTTATGTCTTATATGTCCTGGTAATGAAAAACTCTTAAATGCATTCTAAACTTCTACAAGGCCTGCTTCTCTTGTAGGTTAACACTGGGTTAACCTATTACATTTCATAAATAATAGCTTTTAATTGGAAGCCGGTAGGAATGTTGAGTTTGGTGTCCAAAGAATTGTAATTTAATACTCTATTTAATGGTAAAGATTGATTTTAAGTCAGAAGTTTGAAAATGCCACTTTTAGAAAGTGTAATAGCAACAAGGGATTTGGCCCTAGGCGGCAGGATGGGCCGTAGTGAACTAAGAAAAAAGGGGTGTGAGGGTGGGGTCCTGGCCGTCACATTCAAATGATGCTAAAGATTGGATAAACACACAGAAAGGCTAGATACCGTGGAAAAGGGTCTCTGAAGCAGAGGATATGCTTGCTCACACTAAAATGGACAAATTGCTTCATTTGCTGCAATTCAAAGCCAAAGACTTGAAAGCGCGCTCAAGGCGCAATAAGATAAGAGTAGTGGAGTCAACCAATATCCCCAATATAGAACTCTATGTTGAACAACTGCTGGCTTCGCTTCTAAGCAGAGATATTTGTTCTGACATTTTTGTAGTTGAACGCGTGGAGAGGCCTCTTACGCCAGTGCTTAAAGAGGTTGTTCATTTTGGGGAATTATCAGGCCTCAGGGTAAATCGGGATGAATCCATTATTTTCCCTTTTACTCCATTTATGACTCCCTTTACAGTGGTCAACAGACTTGGTGTGCTACTTAGGCATACAAATCCACACAGACCCAGATAGAGTGCTATTGGATGATTATAGGAAGGAAATTCACAAGCTTGAGAATGATGTAGCTCAATGGATTAAATTACCCCTATCCTTGATTGGGTGCATCTCTATGATGATGATGTTTGTGCTTCCCAGATTCTTGTTTTTATTCCAAAATATTCCAATGCTTCTTCCAAGTTCCACATTTACTGCACGCCACTCTTTGATGATTTGGTTTGCCTGTGCAGGGAAGCAGCCGAGGGTTGAGTGGGAAATTCTTACTTCGCCCTATAATATGGGTGGATTCAACGTGGACCTAAAGTTTTATTACAGAGTGGTGCAGAGCTCACCAGACATTATTGGCTACATGGCCCTGAGGAATTGCCGCATCTCCATATTGAGAGGGATGCCACTGATCCAAACACTTCTTCAAGTGCTCTTTGTTTGCCCAGTGCGGAAGTATGGCACTCTTGACTCTTTAAAGTTCACAGTACATGCATGGTGGAACCTGCTGGAGCTGCATCCTTGTTGTAATCCTCGCATGTTCTGCTGGAATGGTGCTCGTGATTCTGGACAGGGAGAGAAAGGGATGTTGCCATGCACTACAAACAATAGGTACAATAAAGATGGGTGACTTTTTTCATGAGGGTGTGGTTTATAGTTGGGCGGTGGTCTCTGAGGATGGAAATGCGCTGAAGCAGCCTTCTGCCTTCTGCTTCCAAAAAGGCTCCCCGGTCTGACGGAGCTCTGCGCTGTCATGTCATCTTGGATTGGCGTTGAGACCACAGCCTCCCAAAGCCCCAGTAGTTATATCCAAAAGTGCCTTTGATGTAGGGTGTGACATCAAAGGAGTTCTCTCAAATGAACAAGGCTCCCTTTCAACATAGTCATGTCTGCCAGCTATCGATGGGTGGCTGTCAGTACCTTGTCTGTGGGCATAACACTACCTATTCAAGTAGAGTGCAGGCACCACCTACCCCTCCCAGCCCAGGAAGACCCATCAGAATGCAGATGAATGCAGATGCAGTTGAGTGACCTGTGTTGTGGCTGACTAGAGGGAATGCACACATGTAGCAGTCACACAGACCAACCCAGGTGTGTATTGGAAATAGGCTGTTAGGCCCATCGAGCAGTAAGTGCAGAAAAATGTCCACTTTCTAAAAGTGGCATTTCTAAAATAGTAAAATTAAATCCAAACTCACCAGTAAGTCAGATTTATCAATACCATTCCAAACATATGAAACATCACAAAACTACTCCACTTTGATCAGGAATTACCACGTAAAAAGGTATAAGGGACTTCACAGTGCTAACTAATAAGAGGCGTAGGCCTCATAGTAGTGAAAAACAAAATAGGCAGTTTGTCACTATCAGGACATGCAAACCACTGCCACTATATTTACTACCTTTTGCTTACATAGCACCCTTACCCTAGGGATACTTATTGCCTACCTTAGGGGTGACCTATATGTAATAAAAGGGGTGTTTAAGGCTTGGCAAGTTGTTTTAAATGCCAAGTCGAGGAGGGCGTAGCTTGGCGCCAACGATGATGGCCGCCTAGTTGTAAGCTCCGCCGGAACGAAGCTCAATTCCCCCAAAATCCGTCCACTATCCTTCAAGCTTCACGTTCGGGAGGTGAGTATAGCCTCAGGGACGTACGTGGTGCCGAAACTGGCAACTTGGAGGCTCTGAGATGCTCCTAATACTGCGGTGTGCCTGGTGTGAGTGGCGGCGGCCAGGAGAGCCTGGAGGACTGGGGGCGGATCTCCAGTCAGCCGCATACGCGACATCCCGGCGTTGGGGCCTGTGGCGGCGCTTGCCTTCTGGGGTGCGGCAGGGCCTCGGCGCCCCTGACAGCCCCGCTGCAGTGCCTGAAAGGGGCCGCGTGACGGACCGCGGCCTCTGTGTGGACAGCAGTGAAAGTTATTGCTGCTCGGAGGCTTGGTGACGCCTCCTCCATCACGATGCTCCCAGAGCCTGAGGCGGCGGCCTAGGACAACTTGTGTGCCGGGGACAGATATTCCCCTCTACATTATACAGCACAGCCAGCGGAGGAATCTGCTCAAGAGGAGGGGGCTGGGTCTCAGAGCCCCCACTGACCCCAACACACTGCTGCAGAGGGACCACGCAGGTAATCGCGGCCCTAAGTACAGCGGAGGGGGAGGAGGACAACTTGAGGCAAGGCCTGAAAACTGTTGTGGAGTGGAGGCCACGTTGGAGGCAACATGTGAGTTTCAATGCACTGTGCCGTGGGAGTGGCCAGTTTGCGACGGACCCCACTTGCGGATGAAACCCCCTTGTGCCCCTGGGGCCTGCGACCTGACGGGCCCTCCTAGAGGGAGGAGGAACCCCAGAATATCCGAGGCAATGTAAGCAACAGCCAGAGGTGGGCCTCCAGTGAACCCAGCGATCGAAGATCCAGGTGCGGAGGAGGGGAAGAGTGAGAGGTTGCCTGAGGCACAGTGAGGGACCTGGGCCTTGCCTGGAAGCGAGTATTGTGGGCTGCAGAGGGACCTAGGCGCGCAGGCCCCATGTGGAGGACAGAGTTATAAATAGTAGCACATCCATTACCCCCTTCTGGCTGGCCTGAGTGTGAACTGGGGGCCAGGGACGGAGAAAGGAGACCCGTCTGGCACGGAATGCACACTCGTGACTGGGGAGTGGACTCCAGCTAAACTGCCAGTACAAGCGGACTGGGTGGCGGAGAAGACCGCAAAAGGGTACGGCACAGTGCCGCAGAGGAGCAATAGGATGACCAGCAGTTCAAAAGCTGTGCCAGCCTGCGGAATGTTTATGGTAAGGCATCGCAAGACCTATGCAAAACCCTGCTGGCGGCGGCCGGACCAGGGAAACAGCAACATGAAGCCTAAAGGGGCTGCGGCTGCTCAAACAAACAAGCTTGACAAATACGCGGTCCTGTTGTCGGCCCCTCAGACCGAGGGAGCGGCGGGGGGCCAACCTGCACAGGCTGAGCGTTCCTTGGCCTCCATAATGGCGGCCATACAAAATCTAGGGACCACCCTTGAGACGAAAATTGACAAGATGTCTATTGAAATTAATCTTATATGTGCCGATCTCAACAAGACGTCAGATAAAGCCAGGACCAATGAGACGTAGATCAGGGAGCTCTTGGCCTCCTCTAGGAAGCTCAAGCAGAGGGTTAACGAACTTGTACATCAACACCGCCAGGTTGCCTTGAAGCTCGAGTATCAGGAAGGGAGGGCCCGACGGAACAACATTCGGGTGGTGGGTGTTCCGGAAGACTCAGAAGGGCCTAGTATGGACCTCTTCCTGGAAGATTTGATCCTTAATTACCTGAAACCGAAGCGGCTCTCTACTATGTTTACTGTCGGGAGAGCATACCGTGCGCCAATCCCCAAGCCCAAACCAGGGGCTCCACCAAGGACCATCATAGCAAAAATCCTCAACTATAGGAACCGAGACACCATCTTGCAGGCCGCTAGACAGATGGGAGACCTACATTATGAGAACGTTACAGTTAGGTTCTTTACCGATTATACGCTCAAAGTACAACAGGACCGGCACTCCTTTGATGGGGTGAAAGCAGCGATTAGGGAAAAAAGGTATTAAATACATGATGTTCTTCCCTGCAAAGCTCAAAATAATCACTGGCGGCAAGTCCCTCTTCTTCACTACACCTTCCGAGGTGCAAGATTGGCTAGAGAGAGGCGCGTCACAGGCATCGACGACTGCAACAGGTGACAAGTTGAGAGATACCCGGGCCAAGTCACCGGGTTCACTGGATGGCAGATCTGACACCAACAGAACGAGTCAGCGCTCGTGGCGATCGCGATCTCACAGCCCTGACATGGGAGGTGCCCAGAGACGCTAGTGGACTCGCATTGAATGGAGAGACTACGTTTTTGGATCACTGCAAGTTGCACTGTAATGTATAAATCTTTCTTATGTTATTGAGGGTAGGACTTCCTAGGGCAGCACTGACCGGGAGGGCGATGTACTCTCCATGCCTGGAAAGCGCTGAATCTGCTCAGGGGGGTCCGGAGCTACTTCCTGACTTTCATTACCTGCACTATGCAGGCGGAATGCCCAGCCGACCTTGGGACAGTGCTAAATGTAGTTGGCGGGTGATGTCTGGGGGAGGGCTTGAGTTGGTCATGCAGAGAATCTACTCATGAAATGGTGGGGTGTTGCAGATGCTACAGATTGCATACTGGGATAGCTTCCAGCGATGGCTACAAGGTGGGATAAAAGTCTCAAACTCCTTAGTTGGAACGTCAACAGCTTGGGGGACAAGCTCAAGAGGAGTATGGTTCTTCAATTTGTGAAACGGCACCTCCCGGATGTTGTCCTCCTACAAGAAACATATCTCATCGGCAACACATGTCACGCACTTAACAGATGGGGTTATACACTTGCTACACATGCCGGCTTCACGCCAGGTTCCCGCGGGGTGGGCATTCTGTTGCGTCGTAACTTTCCATTTGTCCCTGAACAATCGGAGACTGACCCGCTGGGGCGATATGCAGCACTCTCGGTCTATATCCCACTGGGTCTACAAACCCAGTCCTACCTTGATCTGGGTAAACTTCTCCTTTCCCTTTCTGAGGGGCAGCTTATCATTGGGAAGACTTTAACGCGGTGGTGTTGGGAGGACTAGATAGGCACCCCCCCCCTGTGCCACATTGTGGCGTGGCACAGGTGGCTCTCCGATCTCCTGGAGGCATTTAGATTAGTGGACCTCTGCCATATGCGCCACCCAAACCTACAACAGTACACATTCTTCTCGGGCCACATCACACGTTTTCAAGGTTAGACTATATCCTTGCACCTCTGCACCACAACACTACCATTCGAGAGATTACACATCTGCCAAGAGGTATATCTGACCTCTCCCCAGTATAGGTACACCTCACTATTGGGGAACAAAAGGTTGGCTGTATTGCGCCCATAAACCCCTGGTTCTTGCATAGTTTTTTTTTTGTTTTTTTTTTGTTTTTGAAGCCTTTATTAGATGTTAAAGCAGTACATACTACACAAAGCCTCCGCCTACAACCTGAGATTTCAGGCCGGCAGCCTCGCAAAGATATGGGGAGGGAGGGTAAAGGTAGGCACATACTGAACACAACATGGCAGGATGATTAGACACAGCATGTCGCCTACAACCCTTCAGGGCCGGCCGCGTGAGAAATGTAGCACAGTCAGATAGAGCATAAAGCATAGCAGTAGGAGAAGGCAGACCGTATACAAGGAGAGTGCAAATGAGGCTTCTTTTGAAAATGTTCCCCCCAAAAACATAGAACTGGGAACAATCCCACCCGTTATGTACCACCATACCTTGTATGTGGATCAGAGGATGTAGGAGTGGAGTACCACAGAATACAGAAAAATAGTACAGAGGTGGTCTCCGCCAGAATAAGTGTGGTCCCCACCCTGGGGATGCTATTGACTAACAAGGGATAGGAGGGGGAAGAGAGGAGGAGGGGGGGGAAGGGGGAGGTGAGGAGGGGGGACATCACATCTCTAAGTCTGCGAGGTCAGTAGATTGCCAAGGTCATGTGTGTAACGCTACGTGTAACATGGTGGTGTCGCGAGTAACAGGGCGCCGCATTAGTAGAGGCAGGCTGCGGAGCTGGGCTTTGAGTATAGGAGGACTATCTATGAAGAAGAAGCATAGGAGTACCATGGGACAAGGAGGGGGGGGGGAACGGGACAAGGCACAGAGAACAGGCAGGCACGGACTCCGGAGCGCACTCCCAGGAAGGAGGAAAGCAGGGGAGAGGGCGGTGCAGGAAGAGTACGGTAGGGGCAAGGAGCAGGCCAGGGACAGGGGAAAGGGGAAGAGCACTTCAAGTATCAGGTGGATCTTCGCTCTGGTGACGGAGCAGATAGGCAGTGAGGGGCCCCCATATATCCTTGGGGCGTGATTTGTGCGGTAAGAGTTCAGAATAGTTGTGCAGGTGATCTTGCCAGGTAGACATCGTATGGAGCCAGAGCTTGAATTTGGGAGCTCGTCCTCTGCCCCATCTACAGGCAACCTGGCGTTTAGCCAACAGAAGTCCTAGTGCAAAAAATGTTCTGTGTGTCTTCAGTGCCGGGACCGCATGCCCTAGCAAGGCAGTTTTTGGACAGGGCTCCATACCGATCCCAACCATATCAGATAAAGCTCTGAAAATGGCCCGCCAATATACCGCCACTGCAGGGCAGGTCCACGCCAGGTGGAAGAAGTCAGCCCCTTCCGCTCCGCATCGGAGGCAACGGTCGTTATTTCGGAGGCCTAGACGGAACAGTTTGGAAGGAGTGAAATAAGTGCGGTGCAAGAATTTAAAGTGGATTAAGCGCAAGCGGGTATTCCCGGTCACTGCGGTGGTGTGTGTGCAGCTTTCCTCCCACTGGTCGTCAGAGAGCGGTGCGTCAAGGTCCTTGTCCCATTCGCTGCGGGCCTTGAGCGGGGGAGGCGATGGGGCAGGCTGAGCATGTTTATAAAGCATGGATACCACGTGCTTAGGGGTTTCGGTTTGTAAAAGCGAATGTAAGGGGGGGAGGGTTTCCGGCTCTTCAGGAAAGTTCGGGAGGACTGCTTTGACTTTCTGCCTTAAACGGACATAAAGGAAGGTGTCCATGACAGAGGGGGGGGTTTCCCCAAAAAACTGCGCCGAGGAGCGGAACTGCCCTTGGAGGAAGAGATCCCCCCAGGTATGAATCGCCAGCCTCTTGAGGAACTTGCGCCCTATCTCCTCCCCGGCTATACTCAGTCTGGGGTCGTGAGCTAGGGGCATGCATGGTGAGTATAGAAAGGTAACCTCCATATGAGCCGCAATACGACGCCAGGCCTGGACAGTGCAGTCCACAGTAGTAGGGTCACGGTCCGTCGCACTCGAGTCGGTATAAAGGTAACCTGATGGTTGAACGGGACGCATATAACCATCCTCCACCGCTAGATGGGCCATAAAGGGAGGGGGATGTAGCCAGTATGCCACGAAGTGAGCCTGGGCACAGTCATAGTACCTCCGAAAGTCCGGAACATCAAACCCGCCTTGGTGATAAGGTAACTTCAGCGTCTTTAAACTGATCCTAGCCTGTTTGCCCCCCCATATCAGTCTCGACAGTTGGGAATCAAGGGCACGAAAGAAGTGGGAGCCTGGGCTATATGGTATATTGATGAATAGGTAGAGCAACTTAGGAAGGACAACCATTTTTATAAGGCAAATGCGTCCTGCCATCGAGAGTGGGAGATGAATCCATTTAGTAATGTTGTCCGTGATTTTGTCCAGGGCAGTGCCATAGTTGGCCCTAATGAGGGCCTCGCGATTACGGGAGACCACTACACCGAGGTACTTGAGTTCTTCAGATTCCCATATCAGAGGATAGTCCAGAGGGAAATGTGTGGTCTTATCAGTTAAGGGGAAGAGGGCAGACTTCGACCAGTTAATCTGAACTCCCGAGATAGCACCGAACTTAGTTATTTCCCGTAGCAGGGGGTTAAGGTTGTCACGTGGCTTGTCTATATAGAGGGTGATGTCATCTGCATATAGTGCGACTAGGAGCTGCCGTTCCGGGTATATCAGAGAGCGGTGGTTATGATGCTGTCGAAGTTTGGCAGCAAGCGGCTCAATGGCTATCGCGAATAGGACGGGGGAGAGGGGGCAACCTTGTCTGGTGCCTCTATGGATGGGAAAGAAGGCAGATCGTGCTCCATTGAGGAGGACAGAAGCACGCGGATCACCGTAAAGCAACTTAATCCAGTCGAGGAAGCTGTAAGGGATCCCCATGCGTTCAAGGAGGGCAAAAAGGTAATCCCACTCCAGAGAGTCGAACGCCTTGGTGGCGTCAAGAAATACCGCCGCAGCCTCACATCTGGGGTTGATGTCTTGTAGGACGGCCTGAAGGGTGCGTAAATTATGGGAGGTCGACCTATTGGGAACAAAACCCGCCTGGTCAGGAAGGACCAGGCGCTCCATTAGCAGGTTGAGGCGGGATGATAGTACCTTCGCTAGGATTTTGACATCCGTATTAAGTAGCGAGAGGGGCCTATAGGAGTCGCAGTGTTCTGGAGGCTTGCCTGGCTTCAATAGGGAAGTGATGAGTGCTTCACGCATGGACACGGGCAAAAGGCCACCCTCAAGGGAGGCATAATAAACCTTTTGGAGTATAGGGGCAAGGATATAAATATATGCTTTGTAGAAATCGACCGGCAGGCCGTCGGAACCCGGCGATTTGCCCGACTTCATGGACATGATGGCGTCCTTGATTTCGTCCACTTCGAGTATGTGGTGTAGGAATTTTTGTTGGGAAGGGCCAAGCCAGGCTATAGCAGTATCATCTAGGTAGGGACTCAGGTCAATAGGAACCGACCTATGAGAGGTGTAGAGAGAGGAATAATGTTTGGTAAGAATGCGGAGTTGCTCAGGCAGGTCTCGTTGCGGAGTACGATGCTCATCCAACAGAGTGGTGACATAGCCATTGTACCTAGGGGGGCGCACAGCAGAGGCAAGCGCCCTACCGGGCCTATCTCCCTCCCCAAAGACCCGCGCCGTATGTTGCTTGCCGAGGAATTTGCACTCCCTGTCCGCCGCCTCAGTATATTCGTTCAGTTTTTCACGAAGAAGAGCATTAGAAGTGTGGCCTCGGGACTCGCTCGCACCAGAGCGCTCAAGCTCCCGCAATTCGGATTCGAGTTTGCGAAGTTCCCCCCGTAAGGATTTGAGTACACAGCCTCCTTTAGAAATACACCACCCACGGACAGTGACTTTGAAGGCCTCCCACACCACAGTGAGGTCAGATACCTACCCTACATTCCGGTCGAAAAAATCTTGAATGTCTTGTTCAAGGTCAGCCCTGAAAGCGGAATCAGTAAGATGAGAGGGGTTGAGGCGCCAGCTGAGATACGGGGAGGTCTCAAGGGGTATGCGCAGTGAAATGAGGACCGGGGAGTGGTCGGAGAACGTCCTTGAGAGGTGTGTGGCCCTGTTCAGCCAGGGGGAAAGGCCCGATGACAAGAACACATAGTCTAGCCGCGCCCATGTGGAGTGTATTGCCGAGTGGTGAGTGCCCTGCTTAAGGGAAGGGTGTAGGTGCCGCCAAGAATCAATGAGGGAGTGATCTGTAAGCAAGGAAGAGAGGGCGCGCTGAGTATGAGAGTAGTGCGCCGGTTGTGGGTGAGAGCGGTCCATGCATGGCCTGACGATGGCATTAAAGTCGCCGCCTAATATCACATGGCCTATACCCAGGGTCTGAATTTTACCCCATAATGTGAGAAGCGATGAGGTGTCATCGACGTTGGGGCCATAGTAGCAGGCAAAAAGGACCGAATGGGAGTGTAGAGTCCCCCAGACCATGCAGTATCTCCCCCCGGGGTCCGCCTCCGTCCCCGCAGGAACAAACCTCAACCCCCACCTGACCAAGATCGTAACCCCCCTGGCGTAGTTAGAGTAGGAGGAAAAAACCCTGCAGGAAGCCCAACGAGATGCAAAGTAAGAGGTGTTATCAGACAGCAGATGTGTTTCTTGGAGCATAGCAGGTGAGACCCCCTGTCTGTCCAGATATCCCAAGATTTGTCTCTTCTTTCTGGGGTTATTCAGACCCCTAACATTCCATGACACCAGCTGGAATTGAAGCACAGGCGGCTCAGACTCTACGTCACCCATTCATACAGATGCATCTTCTTGTAGCATAAAATCACACAGTTTAGGACCAAAACATTTTCAACTTTGAACATAGCACACACTTCACGCAGGCAACCCCCCCTCGTGCCAACTAGGGACAACAAATCCAAAATGACTAGGTCATTAGTAGTGGAACAAAACCCATTCCCACCCACACCGGCAACCCCAACTGGCCGGGAATTCAACCCCCACCCGGTTCCCCAAAACTCATACCAAGTACTCCCTAAACAGAGTAGAACACAAATACCACCCCCCAGGAGGGAGGAGGGTCTCAGGGGTTCGCCCATAGGGGGGGCCGGAACTAGGGGCCCCAGACGTACCGAACCACCTCCTTACTTACACCCACTAACCACAGGGAACCTGTCGTCTAACGTGGGGCGGAGGTGGGTGACCGAGCGCATATGGGAGTCTCAATCAGTTCTGCCCCGAGTGGAGCTAACAACAAGACAAAGCACACTAAACCTAGTGTGTCCAGACCAATATAGCGCGCCCATGTCATGACAGAAAAGGAGGACCATACCATCTCAGTGTCTCTCAGTCCTGTTGCGACAACGGTGATCGCGACCTAGATCTAGGGGTAGGTAGGCCACGACAAGTGGGGCCCAAAGGAAGCGGGTAGCTCTCACCGGCAAGGGTCGGAGCCCCCCCCAGATCAGCAGGCCAGCGCTCCTCCACAGGATGGATCTTAGGCCTCGTAGACCAGGCCTCAAAGCACCGGGCTGTCCTGACAGAGGAAGGCCGACACGGAGGGCAGCTACAAAAGCACCATGAGCCGCCCAGGCCAAAACAGGCCGCCAGTCACGACCAGGAGCAGTTTGTCAGGGCAAGTCAGGTATCGCCGGAATCAGCACAACGAGAGGCAGGCAATGGGGCTTAGTAGCATCGGAAGAGAGACAACAGGATCACTGTAGGATGTGATGAAACGCTCAGTCGGTCGGGAGCCTCACATCAGTGCGGCCATCTTGGTCTGGCGCCACCTAGTGCCCCCCTGGTTCTTGCATAGTTCTGAGGCCAAGAAGAGGATCTTCCGCTCGATAGACTAATACTTCCTGGAAAACGAGGGGACGGTGGGATCCCCTGCTGTCCTTTGGGAAGCATTTAAGACTGTATTGAGGGGTGAGGCCCTCTCCATAATTGCTGGACAGCGCAAAGAAAAGGAGACACAAATACGTACCATCGAGCGTGACCTTCTTGCTTTGAAGCGGGCAGGGCACGTTGATGGGAATCCGGGGGCCCTGCATCAGATGCAGCTCAAAGTGCCGAATATAAGGAACTAGCTACAGACGCAGCTAAAATCCTAGCAAGAGCCAGAGACGGCCGATTGTATAACCAAGGGGACAAGGCGGGCAAATTAATAGCCTGGTTAGACAAAAAGCAGAAAGCACACAGGGTGGTGGCTGAGCATAGGACTGAGGAGGAGGACAACCCCCTAAGTGAACCTCAGGAGATTGCTAGCGAGTTTGCAGCGCATTTCAAAGGAATTTACAGCAGGGGGTCGGAGCGGCCGTAGGAGGATTCCTCGCGCTTTTGGCTGACATCCAGTTGTCAAAAGATTGAGAGAGACCCCTTAACACACCAGGGGAATAGGGTACTTATCAACAGTAAAGTCAAATGTTTTCCCTTGGACAAGGTACTGAGAGAATAAGCCAAAATATTGGAATTGGACACAAAGCTTAGTTAAGTTTAAACAGAAACAGAAACATATTGTTCTAAAAAGTATACACATTTTATTAAAATACATAAAAACACATAGTCATTTCTTGAAAAACATTTGTTCCAAGATAGAAAATACAATCTTAGTTCATCTGTAGTAAACACATTCTCATGCCAAAATCAATCATCTATATATTAAATTATCACCTAGTGGGGAGTAGTTATGCAATGAAGGAATGCAATGAAGGAAAAGGGGGGGAGAGACACACAAAGACAACAACAATTTGTCATAGAAGTTCTGCACATCAAAACCCTTGTTTAAAGCTCAACCTAGACCCGCTTCATTTTGTTGTTCTTGGGGTGAGCTAAATTGTTTGATTGTGCACTAGTGGGCGTCGACGCGTTTCGATGGACTCTTTCAATCGTGTGCCATCTTTGTCAAGACTAAAGGTTTTATGTCTCTCCTGTTATGTGGCACTGGATGGTTGCCTCATTCAAGGGATTCCTGTTGGTAAACATATTGAGATCAATATTTTCCATCAAACCACAGGTTTATCATTTGTATGTTGCAGCTATTCATTTTTGAGAGTCTTTACATATACTCAGTTGTACTGATAGTTTGCACAGATTATTAAAAGTTCAATTACTCTCTACTGGATTAACCACTTGTTCTTATATTCATTTCTCATCAGCCTTTTTTGATTAACATATACTTGGTGAACATAACTCTTGTCTCCATCCTGGCACAACACATCTTTACTCTTAGGTCATACATGATGATATAATCCCAGGTCATACATGATGATATAATTCCAGTATGTGGGCTTTTGTTGGGGAACAGACCTCCCACCCACAACCACTCTTATTTCCAAACAGGAGAATACTTGTTAGAGGTATTCCTGTAGGTACTAAAACCACCTCCCCATTACGCATTTACTGATTTCATGTCCCATGATTGCACTTTTAAATGGTAATCACTCATGCTCAATTTCGATTACCTTATAACATTTCCTTTTTGTCTGGCTGCAGATTTATTTCAAATTTGGCATAAAATAGCATCTCTATTCTCGATTTGGTCTGCAAAAATAAAGTTTTTTACGTTTACACAACGTTGGCTCCTACTCTTCTGGATTTTATTGGTTATATATGTTCTTTTATTACCTGAGGGTCCTTTTAAATGTTGCTCTTTGGATCCCTTTATTCAAATTTTTCTGGTGGTATTGACGCGCTATTGCTCACCTGCAGGGCGATATACGAAGGATTTGGTTTTATTTACATTGCGCTATTAAGGAGATGTTACTCTAAATCACATTTTTCAGATTTAATAGGTGTACCTTATTGCAGGGGTTGCTAGTTACGTGGATGTTGGTCTTCTGCACGGCTCTAGGGCATGAAATTGCCGTCTCTTCATTCACCTTTTTAGAGTCTAGAATGCAACAAGTACCCTTTAGCCCTTGTTCTTGACTAATTTTTTATATTCATGTTAGGGTATACCGCTTAATAGAACCTACCTAGTCTCAGCATACGCTGATTGTTGGATCGGTGGGTTCAGGTACCGTCTCAGTATTTCGCGCTCTGTTATTCGTGCGCCTTCTACAAATAAATTAGGGAGAAGCATCTTTTGTTGTTTATTTGATCTCTATATAGGGTTTTGGTTAAAGGTAGGGGGTTGATTTTCCTTATCGTATGGTCTTCCGGTCTCTGCTTATCCGCACCCGCGTCCCTCGTACCAGCGTTCATCCGACTCCTCCAAAAGGAATAGTACCGGGCACCGCTTGCTAATGCCCTATTTGAACTACGTCAGTCTTCCTCCTATTGGACAGACCCTAATCGGTTCAGCTGATTCTAATTTTCCTAGTCCGGTATAGTTCGTTGTTGCTATAGCATCCCGTATTAGATGTTTCCGCGTTCCAAGCCTCGGTTTCAGGAGTATTTCCTCTAGCTTTTACCTGTTCCAAGCCTCTCTTTGGATTTAGAGAGCGTGATTCAAGCCTCATTTTCATTCCGATATCGTGAAAGATAATTGGATTGATTAGATTCCTAGGTATATCATCCCCAGGGCTTGTACTGACATTTAGTGGAATTTCTATATATATCACTATACAATTGAATTTATTGTGGGTCACGTATGGTATATTTTCAGTTTTACTCGATAGTATTTAAATTTGTAATTTTAGTAAAACGGTTGATTATTAATTAGTATGATGGCATGTTTACCCTGTTAACCTCATTCTCTATTCAATATGATCTACTAACTGGTTATTAATTTCATTCATTCCTCTCTTGAGTTTAATCCCTTGCACGTTTCAATGATTGTTTTACTAATTTTTTAGGGTAACCTCTCTCAAGCAGTTTCTTTTCTGTAGTTTCTGCGTGCCTGTAAAAGTCAGTTAGGTTGGTGCAATTACGGCGTAACCGCAGAAACTCCCCGAACGGGATGTTGTCTTTTTGAGACCGGGGGTGATTGCTTTGATATTGTAAGAGGGTGTTTTTATCAGTAGGTTTCGTAAAGAGTTCTACTTCGAGTTCTCCATCTGATTCTTTCATGTTTATATCTAGAAAATTGACACTGTTAGAACTATATTGTGCTGTAAACTTAAGATTTCTATCGCCCAAATTGAGCCACTCCAGGAAAGACACTAAGTCTTCACTGGCACCGTTCCATATGAAAATTATATCATCGATAAAACGATGCCGGTGGGACACATTTTCAAAAAACGGTGCCATCTCATTGTATATGTGTTTCAGTTCAAAGTGGCTGACATATAGACATGCCAGACTGGGGGCACATGTGGCCCCCATGCTGGTCCCCTTGACCTGTTTGAATAACTCGTCTCTAAATAGAAAGACATTGTTTTTAAGTACTAGCTCCACACATCCCATGATGAAATCTTTATTGCCTCCCCTCAGGTCCTCGTGATCCAGAATGGAAGATAGAACCTCAATGGTGTCATCCTGGGGGATATTTGTGTACAGAGCCTCGATATCCAAGGTGACCAAGATCTGGGTCACCTTGTCGAAGCTCTGTCCCTCAAATACCGAAATAGTATGGGCCGTGTCTCGCAGGTATGACTGCTGTTTCTGGACAATTGGCCGCAAAAAATGATCCGCATATTTACTCAAGGGCTCCAACAATGAGCCCAAACTGCTCACGATTGGTCGCATAGGTGGGTTGTTGGTATTTTTATGGATTTTTGGCAATCCATATATTGCCGGTATGATTGGATTGTTATTAAAGAGAAATTTATATTCGTCTTCGCATATCAGATCATTTTCTCTGCCATAATTTAGGAATGTAGAGACATCCCTTTTGAGCTTGACTATCGTGTTGAATGGAACTGGCATGTAGTGTTCTTTCACATTTAAAAGGGTCCTTATCCTTTGTTCGTAATCACAACTATTAAGGACTACTACTCTGCCGCCCTTGTCGGCGGGTTTTATCGTTATTTGGTCGCATTCTTGCAGCCTTTTGAGTGCTTCTCTATGACGATTGGATAGGTTATTATGGTGTCCTGGTGTATTGACAAGACAGTTCTTTATTTCAATTTCTACTATCCTTTCAAAAAGTTCCACATTTTTATCTATCTGGCTCAAATTGGGGGTGAATGCTGATTGTGGTTTAAAACCTGTAACATTTGGTCTTGGTTCATATTCTTTATCTGCGAAAAATCTATTGAGTCTAATTTTTCTAAAAAAGCTTTTTGTGTCTTTTTCCAATTCGAATTTATTGGGGGGAGGCGTTGGGGCAAAACTAAACCCAAATCTCAGCACCTCTTGTTCTTCACCCGGCAACACCCTATCTGAAAGATTTATAATGGGGAATTCATTTGTAATAGAGGATTAATTCACCTCCAATACCTGGCATTCCTGGTTTTCAGGTAATTCGGTGTTGTCTGATTTGGAGGTGCATGGTTCCTCATAGGTTCCTCTCGGGGATAATTCCGATGGCCTCTTTGACCCCTGTAGGGGCGATTCCCTAAAAAAGATTGGGGTTCGTTGTGGTAATTAGAGGCTCCCCTTCCTGTGTGTTCATTTGTGTGATCATCCTCGTCACTCGACCCTGATGTCTCTGAGAACGTTATTCTTTTATTATTCCCTCCTCTTGAATAAATTTGTCTGGATATTGGGGCTTCTCCCACCTTTGGTCGTTCCTGGTGGTATAGTAGTCTTTATGTAAGAAAGGGTATACTGTTTCTGCACTGAATTTTTCTATATCTTTCCTGAGTTTTGTTGTTTTCTTATTGGTTAAGTAGTCTCGATATCCTTCGGTTTCTTGTATTAACTCTTCTAATTTCCTTTTGGCATCCTCAACTGCTGTATTAGTTATGAGCGTGGCTTCTAGCTCGTCAATTTGTTTGCGTTCGAGGATCATTACCTCTTGTGCCGTCTCAATAATGAGGATGAGCCAATCTCTACTGCACCGGTTGGCAATGTATGTCCAGACCTCAAGGAATTTTTCATTGTCAGTGAAAAGGCCCGGTTTGTTTCTTATCCTAAGCCCTAGCGGTATAACACCTGCTCTTAGATAACCTGTCAAGAATTCTGCATGTAGTTCAGTTCTTATTAATTTTTTCCTTAAGTTAAGGATTTTTATGAGTTCCTCGTGACCGCTTTTACTCGTTACAGAGGTACCTCCTGACTGAGGGTTTTGATTTAATAATTTGTTCAACTGATCTTCTGTAAAGCCAAATGTCTTGAATTTATCCATTTTGACTTCTTGTTTTACACCACAATAGGGTGACAGATAAATTATAAGGACCCCTGAGCGTATATATTAGCTCGGGCCTAAATTAAACCTCTCCAGTTCAACAGAACTGTACTTAAAGTGTCAAAAGATTGAGAGAGACCCCTTAACACACCAGGGGAATAGGGTACTTATCAACAGTAAAGTCAAATGTTTTCCCTTGGACAAGGTACTGAGAGAATAAGCCCAAATATTGGAATTGGACACAAAGCTTAGTTAAGTTTGACCATAAACAGAAACATATTGTTATAAAAAGTATACAAATTTTATTAAAATACATAAAAACACATAGTCATTTCTTGAAAAACATTTGTTCCAACATAGAAAACACAATCTTAGTTCATCTGTAGTAAACACATTCTCATGCCAAAATCAATCATCTATATATTAAATTATCACCTAGTGGGGAGTAGTTATGCAATGAAGGAATGCAATGAAGGAAAAGGGGGGGAGAGACACACAAAGACAACAACAATTTGCAATAGAAGTTCTGCACATCAAAACCCTTGTTTAAAGCTCAACCTTGACCCGCTTCATTTTGTTGTTCTTGGGGTGAGCTAAATTGTTTGATTGTGCACTAGTGGGCGTCGACGCGTTTCGATGGACTCTTTCAATCGTGTGCCATCTTTGTCAAGACTAAAGGTTTTATGTCTCTCCTGTTATGTGGCACTGGATGGTTGCCTCATTCAAGGGATTCCTGTTGGTAAACATATTGAGATCAATATTTTCCATCAAACCACAGGTTTATCATTTGTATGTTGCAGCTATTAATTTTTGAGAGTCTTTACATATACTCAGTTGTACTGATAGTTTGCACAGATTATTAAAAGTTCAATTACTCTCTACTGGATTAACCACTTGTTCTTATATTCATTTCTCATCAGCCTTTTTTGATTAACATATACTTGGTGAACATAACTCTTGTCTCCATCCTGGCACAACACATCTTTACTCTTAGGTCATACATGATGATTTAATCCCAGGTCATACATGATGATATAATTCCAGTATGTGGGCTTTTGTTGGGGAACAGACCTCCCACCCACAACCACTCTTATTTCCAAACAGGAGAATACTTGTTAGAGGGATTCCTGTAGGTACTAAAACCACCTCCCCATTACGCATTTACTGATTTCATGTCCCATGATTGCACTTTTAAATGGTAATCACTCATGCTCAATTTCGATTACCTTATAACATTTCCTTTTTGTCTGGCTGCAGATTTATTTCAAATTTGGCATAAAATAGCATCTCTGTTCTCGATTTGGTCTGCAAAAATAACGTTTTTTACGTTTACACAACGTTTGCTCCTACTCTTCTGGATTTTATTGGTTATATATGTTCTTTTATTACCTGAGGGTCCTTTTAAATGTTGCTCTTTGGATCCCTTTATTCAAATTTTTCAGGTGGTATTGACGCGCTATTGCTCACCTGTAGGGCGATATACGAAGGATTTGGTTTTATTTACATTGCGCTATTAAGGAGATGTTACTCTAAATCACATTTTTCAGATTTAATAGGTGTACCTTATTGCAGGGGATGCTAGTTACGTGGATGTTGGTCTTCTGCACGGCTCTAGGGCATGAAATTGCCGTCTCTTCATTCACCTTTTTAGAGTCTAGAATGCAACAAGTACCCTTTAGCCCTTGTTCTTGACTAATTTTTTATATTCATGTTAGGGTATACCGCTTAATAGAACCTACCTAGTCTCAGCATACGCGGATTGTTGGATCGGTGGGTTCAGGTACCGTCTCAGTATTTCGCGCTCTGTTATTCGTGCGCCTTCTACAAATAAATTAGGGAGAAGCATCTTTTGTTGTTTATTTGATCTCTATATAGGGTTTTGGTTAAAGGTAGGGGGTTGATTTTCTTTACCGTATGGTCTTCAGGTCTCTGCTTATCCGCACCCGCGTCCCTCGTACCAGCGTTCGGCGACATCCAGTTGCCCACTCTCTCTGATGATGACCGGGAGACTCTGCAAGGTGTACTCACCGCAGAAGAGGTGGTCAAAGCAATCACTGACCTCCGGTCTGGGAAAGCCCTGGGACCCAACGGTCTCCCTATTGAGCTGTACAAGCTCACACCCGACTGCCTGGGTCAACACCTTAAAAATATGTTCGAGGATAGTAAGGTTTTGGGGAAACTACCAAGAGACCAACGCATCGCCACACTGGTGGCCATCCTCAAAGAAGGGAAACCCAGAGACCTGTAATCCTCTTATAGGCCAATATCGTTATTAAATGCTGAACCCAAATTCCTCGCGAAGATCCTCGGGAATAGGATCAAGCCATTACCAAACTGATCCACCCAGACCAATTGGGCTTTATGCTGCACCGAAACACAGCGCTCAACTTGTGACAACTCAACGGAGTGTTAGGGGGGTGCCACACGATCCAGAAAGACGCAGTGGTGGTCTCGTTGGATGCCGCTATGGCTTTAAACACGCTTGAATGGCCCTATATTATAGCGGTCCTCAAAAAGATGGGCTTCGGACCCAATTTCATCGGGTGAATGCGCCTCCTTTACACTGAGCCATTAGCCCAGGTGGTCGTGAACAACAAGATCTCAGAGATTTTTACACTTGAAAGAGGGACGCGGCAAGGCTGCCCCCTCTCACACCTGCTGTTCGCCCTCTCCCTGGAGCCTCTCGCGGCCTGGATACGACAAGACCTCTCCTTACGGGGGCTCCGATGGGCAGATGGATGGGAGGACCGGATTTCGATATATGCGGATGACATCCTCTTGTACCTCGCCTCCCCCTCCAAGTCTCTAAGAGTCGCCCTAGATATTTTCGCCAGTTTTGGGAGAAACTCAGGTTACAGCATCAACTGGGAAATCATTACTACACGGCGCCCCCCTCCGTCAATACCGTGTGACTGCCCGATCAAGTTGGCCAAGGAGGGTTTCAAGGACCTTGCAATCTTTATCTCAAAGAATGAGAAGACTCGTTATGAGAAGAATCTCCTACCACCTCTACAAAGATTCAAAAGGGAAACTGCAGTTTGGAAGAGGCACCCCCTGTACCTACTGGGTCGGGCAGCTCTATTTAAGATGATGGCGCTACCGTGTTTTTTATTTGCCCTCCAAAACTACCCATATTTAGTCCCACATAAGTACTTTACAGATATTGAGGCCACTCAGAGGGACCTATTGTTGGAGGGAACACCGCGCCAATCGCTCCAGAAACTTACACTAGGGTGGTACGATGGGGGTATAACACTCCCGGATATCCGAAAGTACTATTGGGCAGCACACCTCTCGGCCATAAATCAGAGCACGTATAGTGGTGGGGATGATCCTGGGTATGGGCTGGACCAGTGGCTCCTTCCGGGAGGGAACTTTGAGGCTGCGCTCCATGCTAAATCTAACAAATATCCCCTCACAGGACCTACAAGACACTCTGTCCAACAATGGCATATTGTCAGCCACAAACTGGGATGAGCTGACAAACTCACATTGGCTACCCCGCTCTGGGTTTCTGAGAGGCTGGGTACACTGGGTCGTACTAAGGGGTTTTGCAATTGGGATTTGATAGGGATCTCCTGTATAAAAGACCACAGGGAATCGTGACATTTGCCTCACTACAGCAAACGTATGACTTAACGCAAACAGAGTACTTTCGATACATACAGATCAGACACTCACTCCAGTCTAACATTTCAGCCGGAACGGTGTCCCCGGTGGCCTCCCCCCCTAGAGGACAGGCTGCTCGATGGCCATTTACTGGCGAGAGCCATCTCCCTTACATATAAAAAACTCATACATCACATCCCTGACCCCTTGCTTATGCTTAGGAGAAAATGGGAGGCTGACAGTCTGGAGATTGAGGATGAGGAATGGAGGGAGGCACTTTACTCCCCCAAAGAAGTAGGAATATCAGCAAAACTGCGGCTGATACAACTGAAAATACTACACCGGATTTTCATCTCGGGTACACGGCTAGTATTGATGGGTAGGAGTGAGGACGGGCTTTGTATGAGACACTTTGGGGAGGTGGGGACGTTCCTTCACATACTATGGGAGTGCCCTCTAATACAAGACTACTGGAAGCGGGTACACGACTGTATGCGCGCTGTCTGGGGGGTCGACTTGCGACCTGAAATTAAAAGGTGTCTCTTGAACATCTGGGAGCCCACAGACTTGTCTGCTAAAGGCAGAATATGGGCGACACTCGGACAGGTAATTGCTAAACGCAATATAGCACGCCTATGGGGAGCGGGAGCACCTCCAAATATAAGCGCATGGAAGAAGGACATGGAACTGGTGCATGTTGCAAGAAAAGACAATTTATGTGGCCCCGGTTTGTCCCCGGAAATGGGTGGCAATTTGGTCAAAATTGAATGAATGCCGAGGAAACCTGTGTGATCCCCCTGAGATCCCCTACCTTGATGAACCTTCAACGCAATATTGATCCATATAATATTACCACCTTGTGTATATTTACATCTTGAGTAGTATATTTGTATAAGTATCTGTGAATGCGACACTGTAAGGACTGTGAAAATTATATATGTAATGGCCAACGAGTTTAATTTTTGCAAATAAAAAGAGTTATAAAAAAACTAAAATTCCAAGTCGAAGTGGCAGTAAACTGTACACATAGGCAATGCAGTGTCAGGTCTGAGACAGGTTTGAAAGGCTACTTTTGTGGTTGGCGCAATCAGTGCTACAGCCCACTAGTAGCATTTAACTTACAGGCCCCGGGTATATGGTATACCACTTAGCAAGGGCCTTGCAAGTAAATTAAATATCTCAATCAGGTGTACACCAATTTCACACGTTTAGGGGAGAAGCACATGCACTTTTGCACTGATTAGCAGTGGTAAAGTGCTCAGGGTCCTATGGCCAACAAAAAGATACAGCAGATGTGGAGGTAAAAAGCAAAAAGACTGGGGAAGCCCACCCTAAGGATGCCAGGTCTAACACTGACTGAATTTTAATATCATTTTGCGGAATTCCACAGAATCAAATTCCGCCAATTCAGCCCACCCCAGGTGCAATAGGCAGCAAAATCTGCATGTTATTTATACATTTTGGGGAAAAATCTCATAGTAGGCGCTATTTATCGCACTCAATAAATACCAGCAGGATCTCATTAATAGTGAGTCTGTAAATTTCAATCCATGTCCAAACAACTATTTGAGCAGAGATCGAAATTAGAAGAGATTCAATATGTATCGCATCCAGCTATTTCTCCTGATAAATTCCAAACTCATCGGTGTCATTTTGTATCAGCTGGAATAAGTATTGCACCAAAATGCAGGCCACTTGTAGTAACTGGCATGTGCATGGACACAGAATGCTGAATTACGGATTTAACTCTGCCAATTGAACAAAAATTTTGGGGATAAAGATTGTACATGGACAGTAATGAATGACCATAATTCGAGTGCTCGGAGAAGACTATTGTGTGATTTTGTCTTCTGCATCTGTGGATAATTATCTACATCTGTGGAGTGTGTTTGTGTTGTATGGTAACCAACCCCTTCTTCACCTTGAAGCACCATTGGAGACGTTGCATAAGAATACTTTCCCTAATTTGTTGAGCGCCCTCGTATTTCTCTGGTTACCAATCAACACTTGTAGTAAGGGCTGCCATGGAATCAAATTGTATCAGGTGTGATAAATATCGTACCAAACACTGGACCATTCATGAGACTATAAGTCAAGATGTAAGATTGGAGTGGCATGAAAATCATGGGGAATTCACATAAAAAACGTTCTCCATAAAAGGAATGCCCACAAACTCATCACAGAAGAAACGATTAAGCCAAAAACAGTTAATCGAAAAAGTATGACAAAGCGATAGGGAAGAATAGGATTGACAAAGGGGTACAGCTGGATACCATTCTAGACCAGGCCTGTTTGTGACTAAATAAAGACCAGGAAAAGGAAGCGTCCGATTGAATTGGCTCCATGCGCTGTTCAATTCTAGGTTTATGCTCATTTCGAATTCAATATTAGTCACGTTTGTTTTGCTTTCTCTCCAAAAAAGTGGCATTATGAAAGTGTCAAGTCTGAGGGCCGCAGCTAGCAATGAGTATTCGGTCGAACTTTGAAACCCGCGTCAAAGCATATGACTACATCTTTACAAAGCAGTCTTTATGCGCTCTTTCAGTAGCTTGAATGAGCTCAATCTTTTATGCAGCGGGATTTGGTGACTAGAAATGTTGTATGATTCCTAGAAAAGGTGATGAGGTGTGTGTGCTGCTGTATGCAGTAGTTTATGGTCCCTGGCTGTCCCGGTGGCACCGTGCTGGCGCTGTACTCAGTACCACGTCGTGCGTGTGGCTCTGCAGCGCACATCTGCACCGCGCTCCTGTGGGAAGGATGATGAAACTTAGCCAGCGGACAGGCGCCTCCCCAGGTCCTCGGTGCAGAGCGCTTCCCTGGCTGCCCCGCTGAGCCAGTAACAGTTTCCACCGCTGCCTTCCAATTGCTCCCAGACGCCACGCTCTGCAGATGTACAGTAGATGTGGGAGTTAATCGCCTCCCCCCCTTCTACGACTTGTCTCTGCGTGCAGTTATTCTGCCGGTAGGGGCTCTGTGCAGGACCGCCCACCGCCTTGTCCCTGGACCTACCCCGGCACACTCCTGCCATTCAGGCAACGGTGTGCCGAGTGCCCCCAGCAGCGCGCAGACCCCGGGACGCTGCGACCCTCCACTGACGGGGATAGACTGGAGCGGCGAGAGCTGCCTGAGCAGGGAGAGGCGGGGCGGCCCTTGAAGAAAAGTCTTTCCTTCCGGAGACTGAGCGCGGATCGCGGCAGCGGGAGGAGGAGCGCTGTGCCTGCCTGCCAGCCGGCTGATGCAGGAGTCAGTCTGCGGTACAGAGCTGGCTGGAGGTGGCACGCCGCGGACCGGGGAGTAGGGATGCTAGCGGGGCTGGGGCTGCTGCCGGTAGGCCGGAGGGACCGGAGCACCGTGCCGGCGAGGGAGGAGAGCGGCAGGCAGGAGGCTGCGTGCCAAGGGATGAGAGACGGCAAGGGCAGGCGGCACCCCCCGCATCCCCTATCTCCCTCTCCCACGCGCAACTTTAACTTGTAGCGGAGCGCCCGGGCATCGCTGGAGCCGCATCGGAGGGCTCAGCGGGCCCCGCAGGACGAGTCCATCCCCGGATTCCAGTGATTTCTTCATATTTTTTTTTCCTTTTGCCTTTTTTTGAGGACCGCTGCGTATTCGGAGTCCATCCGCAAGTCATGGCTGTGAGGTCCCGGAGACCCTGGATGAGTGTGGTGGTGGGACTTATCCTGGGCTTCACGGCCGCCTCCTGGCTCATCGCCCCCAAAGTGGCCGAGATGAGCGAGAGGAAGCGGCGCTCCAGCCCCTGCTCCTTCTACGGACGCCCCGGAGAGATGGGGGTCGGGAGGGCCCTGGAGCCGGTGGCTCCCGGTGGCCCCAGCAGCAGAGTGCCTCCCAGAAAGGGCAAGGGCGCGGTGCCCAGTGTGAGCCCAGTCTACGGACAGGAGCCCGAGGACGAGGAGGAGGACGAGAGCAAAAAGGGCAACAACAGCAGCAGCACCCGGGCGCAAAGCGCCCACACAGGCAGCGGGGACTTCGGGGCGCCACGGGACAAGCACCTGAACTTCCTCTATGTGGGCGTCATGACAGCCCAGAAGTACCTGGACACGCGGGCCCGGGCCGCCTACCGCACCTGGGCACCCTACATCCCGGGCCGGGTGGAGTTTTTTTCTAGCCAGGGCTCTGGTGACCTCACACTGTCCGAGCCACTGCCCGTCATCTCCCTGCCCGGAGTGGACGACTCGTACCCGCCTCAGAAAAAGTCCTTCATGATGATCAAGTATATGCACGACCACTACCTGGACAAGTATGAGTGGTTCATGCGGGCGGACGACGACGTCTACATCAAAGGTGATGCATGTGTGCTTGGTGCCTGTCTGGGGGTGAGGGGGGCGAGCAGGGGAGGGGGAGGGGGAGTCGTGTAAGGGCTGTGCAGGATACCTGCCCTGCCACATCAGAACTGGCAAAGTATGACTCTTTATCTGCCTCTCACTCCATGCTCCGTCTTGCCACTTCATTTTTTTCAGTTCCCCCATCCTATTCTTCTTCACTTTTTTGCCCCCCCCAAAAAAAGTTCAGTTTCTTCGCACTCTCAATTTTTCCTTTCCCTCTCTTTCCTTCTTTTTAGACACTCCCTGTCTTTCTTCGCCATCTCACTTCACTTCCATCACATTTCAATTCCCAGCTCTTAGTTTTCTACTACAATGTGTTACCCGCTTGCTCAATTTTCGGTATACACTCTCTTTTTTCTGCCTATTGGATTGCTTTATTTGCATTTTTGCTCTTTTATTATTGCCTTTTTTTAACCTTCCCTTCTTTTTCCAGCTACTTTCGTTTCTTTCTTTTGCACGTTCCCGGTTCAATGTCTTTCAATTTCCTGCCACACGTCTTTCTTTAGAACCCGCTCATTCAGTACTCTCTGACCCTGTCTCACCTGCACCCCTCCCCCATCGCCTTCGTGGCCATACCGTAATGTTACTGTACAAAGGTTTCATTTTCCTAACATCCCCCTGTATGGAACGCATCCAGTCTCTGAATTTGGCTGTGATTTGTTTACGGAATGATGTACACACAGACACTATGGACTGTATCCACACGCCCCTACGGAGCCTGCCAACAGTTTACAGTATGTCCAGTCCAGTGAGAGGGGAGGGGAGGCGGGAGCTTACAAAGAGCTGCACAGTGTTCGTCGCCGTTACGTTTTCTTTCTCGCGCCGGCTTCTTTGCCTCGGGGCAGGCTCCCGGGCTCTCTCCTGCTTGGTGGCCAGTGTCAGAGCCCCCATTGGAAGAGCAGAGCGTATTGTCCACGTGTGGGACAGAGGAGGCGCTGAGGTGATTGACAGGCCTCTGACGGCGCGTAGCCTTGGGTCACCAGTGCCACAGTGGCATGCCGTCTCGGCCACGCCGTCTGGACGGTGTTTGAGGGTGAACACTTGACCGCCAGACATCGCATCACGCACAGCAGTCACTCACACTGTGCCTGAAGGGCTGGCTTGGCTGCCCTCACTTTTATTTCGTCACTCTTGGAATACGTGGCCCTGCTAGCTCTGCTCTCAAGGCCGTCTGACCCGGCATGCCTCGTACCCACCACTAACCCTTTATACAATGCACAAGAAAGCTGTACTGCATGCGTAACAAGACATGGACTGCACACGCTTGGTTAGACGCAGTATTAATCGTTTACGTATATGTGAGACATAACTTATATACTGAAGAATGGCACAGGTCTGAATGAGTCTGATGCCTGTACTGTCCCTTAATCCGCACACCTGTATCAATGCATATAACATACAACCCACATGTTCTACGTTAGGCTATGTACGCCCATAATTATCTATTTATGAACCTAAAAAGAAACATGGATGAGCGTGGTTAGGAGGACCTGAGAAAAGTGGATGGCAAACTCGCTTGGTTGCCGCGTGAAAAGCTTTTCCAACAAGACGACTGCTCAGTGGGTTTAAGAGCTGCTTTTCGGACCCGGTCTCAGGCCAGCTGACCTAAATCAAATAGTTTGAATTATAGGGAATTAGGGGAGTTACTCCATAGCTAGAGAAATAAATCCTCAAACTGGTATGACTGCACTGCAGACACTTTGGGCACACGATTTTAGAGTCCAGTGCATGCTAGATATGATTTACCGGGAGCTGGAGCCCGGTGCATGCTACAGTGAGTTTGATTGACATTATACTACAGTGCATGCTATGAATGGTTTCCCGAACTTTACAACCCATTGCGTGTCACACTTTGTTTCCCAGACATCAGAGCTGCGTGCATGTCACGCATGGTTAACCGGACATTGGAGCCCAGTGCATGTCATACATGGTTTGCCGGACATTAGAGGCCGGTCTATGTCATACATGATTTGCAGGATATTAGAGGCCAGTACATAGTATACCTGGTGCCAGACATTAGAGCCCAGTGCATGTCATACATTGTGTGTCTGACATTGGAGCCCAGTGCATGTCATACATGGTTTGCCGGTCATTAGAGCCGAGTGCATGTCATACATGGTTTGCCGGTCATTGGAGACCAGTGCAGGTCACACAAGGTTTGCCAGACACTGGAGTCCAGTGCATGTAATGCATGGTTTGCCAGACATTAGAGCCCAGTGCATGTCACACATGGTTTGCCAGACATTAGAGCCCAGTGCATGTCACACATGGTTTGCCGGACATTGGAGACCAGTGCATGTCACACAAGGTTTGCCGGACACTGGAGTCCAGTGCATGTAATGCATGGTTTGCCAGACATTAGAGCGCAGTGCATGTCACACATGGTTTGCCAGACATTAGAGCCCAGTGCATGTCACACAAGGTTTGCCAGACACTGGAGTCCAGTGCATGTAATGCATGGTTTGCCACACATTAGAGCCCAGTGCATGTCATACATGGTTTGCCGGTCATTAGAGCCGAGTGCATGTCATACATGGTTTGCCGGTCATTAGAGCCGAGTGCATGTCATAAATGGTTTGCTGGGCATTGGAGACCAGTGCATGTCACACAAGGTTTGCCAGACACTGGAGTCCAGTGCATGTAATGCATGGTTTGCGAGACATTAGAGCCCAGTGCATGTCACACATGGTTTGCCAGAAATTAGAGCCCAGTGCATGTCACACAAGGTTTGCCAGACACTGGAGTCCAGTGCATGTCACACATGGTTTGCCAGACATTAGAGCCCAGTGCATGTCACACATGGTTTGCCGGACATTGGAGACCAGTGCATGTCACACAAGGTTTGCCGGACACTGGAGTCCAGTGCATGTAATGCATGGTTTGCCAGACATTAGAGCCCAGTGCATGTCACACATGGTTTGCCAGACATTAGAGCCCAGTGCATGTCACACAAGGTTTGCCAGACACTGGAGTCCAGTGCATGTAATGCATGGTTTGCCAGACATTAGAGCCCAGTGCATGTCACACAAGGTTTGCCGGACATTGGAGACTAGTGCATGTCACACATGGTTTGCCGGACATTGGAGACTAGTGCATGTCACACAAGGTTTGCCAGACACTGGAGTCCAGTGCATGTAATGCATGGTTTACCAGACATTAGAGCCCAGTGCATGTCACACATGGTTTGCCAGCCATTAGAGCCCAGTGCATGTCACACAAGGTTTGCCAGACACTGGAGTCCAGTGCATGTCACACATGGTTTGCCAGACATTAGAGCCCAGTGCATGTCACACATGGTTTGCCGGACATTGGAGACCAGTGCATGTCACACAAGGTTTGCCAGACACTGGAGTCCAGTGCATGTAATGCATGGTTTGCCAGACATTAGAGCCCAGTGCATGTCACACATGGTTTGCCAGACATTAGAGCCCAGTGCATGTCACACAAGGTTTGCCAGACACTGGAGTCCAGTGCATGTAATGCATGGTTTGCCAGACATTAGAGCCCAGTGCATGTCACACAAGGTTTGCCGGACATTGGAGACTAGTGCATGTCACACATGGTTTGCCTGTCATTGTAGCCCAGTGCATGTCACACATGGTTTGCCGGACATTGGAGACCAGTGCATGTCACACAAGGTTTGCCAGACACTGGAGTCCAGTGCATGTAATGCATGGTTTGCCAGACATTAGAGCCCAGTGCATGTCACACATGGTTTGCCGGACATTGGAGACCAGTGCATGTCACACAAGGTTTGCCGGACATTGGAGACTAGTGCATGTCACACATAGTTTGCTGGGCATTGGAGACCAGTGCATGTCACACAAGGTTTGCCAGACACTGGAGTCCAGTGCATGTAATGCATGGTTTGCCAGACATTAGAGCCCAGTGCATGTCACACAAGGTTTGCCAGACACTGGAGTCCAGTGCATGTAATGCATGGTTTGCCAGACATTAGAGCCCAGTGCATGTCACACAAGGTTTGCCGGACATTGGAGACTAGTGCATGTCACACATGGTGTGCCTGTCATTGTAGCCCAGTGCATGTCACACATGGTTTGCCGGACATTGGAGACCAGTGCATGTCACACAAGGTTTGCCAGACCCTGGAGTCCAGTGCATGTAATGCATGGTTTGCCAGACATTAGAGCCCAGTGCATGTCACACATGGTTTGCCGGACATTGGAGACCAGTGCATGTCACACAAGGTTTGCCGGACATTGGAGACTAGTGCATGTCACAAATGGTTTGCCGGACATTGGAGACCAGTGCATGTCACACATGGTTTGCCTGTCATTGTAGCCCAGTGCATGTCACACATGGTTTGCTGGAGATTGGAGCCCACTGCATGTCACAGACGGTTTGCTGGACATTGGAGACCAGTGCATGTCACACATGGTTTGCTGGACATTGTAGCCCAGTGCATGTCACACATGGCTTGTTTGACATTGGAGCTCAGTCCATGTCACACATGGTTTGCGTGACATTGGAGCCCAGTGCATGTCACACATGGTTTTCTGGACATTGGAGCCCAGTGCATGACACACACGGTTTGTTTGACATTGGAGCTCAGTCCATGTCATACCTGGCTTGCCGGACATTGGAGCCCAGTGCATTCACACATGGTTTGCTGGACATTGGAGACCAGTGCATGTCACGCATGGTTTGTCGGACATTGGAGACCTGTGCATGTCAAACACGGTTTGCCAGACAGTGGAGCCCAGTGCATGTCGCACATAGTTTGCAGGACATTAGAGCCCAGTTCATGTCATTGTCATACATGGTTTTCCGGACATTGGAGACCAGTGCATGTTACACAAAGCTTGCCGGACATTGGAGACTAGTGCATGTCACACATGGTTTGCTGGACAGGGTAGCCCAGTGCATGTCACACATGGTTTGCATGTCATTTGAGCCCAGTGCATGTCCCACATGGTTTGCTGGACAGGGTAGCCCAGTGCATGCCACACATGGTTTGCAGTAGATGAGAGCCCAGTTCATGTCATTGTCATACATGGTTTGCCAGACATTGGAGCCCAGCGCATGTCACACATGGTTTGCCGGACATTGGAGCCCAGTGCACGTCACACACGGTTTACTGGACATTGGAGCCCAGCACATGTCACACATGGTTTGCCGGACATTGGAGCCCAGTGCACGTCACACACGGTTTACTGGACATTGGAGCCCAGCACATGTCACACATGGTTTGCCGGACATTGGAGCCCAGCGCATGTCACACATGGTTTGCCGGATAGACGTCCAAGGTCTTTTAACTCAATTTGCGCTCTGGGCGTCATTTCCGCGACTGGCGGCATGCCCAGCAGTCCCTTCCTCAGCTGGGTGTTGGGTGTCACGTGGGCGTGTCCCTCCACACTGCGGCTCCCTACTAAATCTTGCCTGTAAGATGCTCGCAGGGAAGGGAGTTGGCCGTAGCAGCCAAAGCTCTTTAGTATTCATGATCCAAGGTCGCCCGGTCTTTTCCTGCAAAAATCAATAGTTTTGATTGTGCTAAGTGCAGTGAGGAATGTGTGCTGGAAATAATATTTCACAAGCAGGCCGGGGCTGCGCCGTCTGAAGCAACCTTCCTTTACGGTGCACTTTACTGGCATGTCACCCCGCACAGCCGAGCATTTCCCTTCCTCAGGGCTCATCATCACAGACACTTGCAGGTGTGATAGCAGGGACTTGTCTGTTACACCTTTTATGGCGTCAGAACACGTGCTTCCCGAAAACTGAGGATGCTCGGCGCCTCAGGCCATGATCTGTAATCCATGTAATGTGATTGGTTCCTTTGTGGAGCGCGGCGTGCCGCTTTCATGGCTGCAGCACTGTTGTGCCTGATTACAGAAAGACATAGCCCTGTCAAGACTATGTAATTCACAGTGCTGTTCAGCAAGTTTATGGTAAGATCCCTCATTTCGAATATATTTTTGGTGAAATCATCTTTAGGACCATTTTTGTATAGTAAGTGTAGGGTTTCAACACATCTTCTTCCTACTTGTTTATATGGAGGGGAAGGGAGGACTGAGGGCACACCAGTGCTGCCATTTGCTGTGTTGTGTCTGATATGTATCCCTCACATCTCTATTCTGCTCAAGCCTCCTAAGATAGAAATGGTAACCCCTGGACTGGTGTTAGTGCCTGATGCACTGAGAAGTGGGCTAGCTTGGGTTCAGTCTCAGCAGCCTGCTGCTCATGCTTATAACAGTTGCATCAGAGATGTTGTCATTAAGAGTTTGTTGTTATTAAAAGTTCATTCCTAGCTTTGACTGATGGAAGTATCTCAGGGGGTTATCGGATCCTCGATTCACTTTGTGTGCCATGTAAGTACTTCTTCCAAAGCTGAACCTCAACTTCTCACTCATTTTAACAACACTCTTGTTTGGGGAGGTGGCTTACCACTAATGGTGTTGTCTTTTTAGCAGAGGGACCCAACTCTTAACTTCTCAGTTGTTGTAGGACAATTTGTAATTTATTATGGGGTTTATTTCTAGGAAGGCTTGGAACAGTAGGACAATGACCCCTATAAAACAGCAGAATGAATTACATCACAATCACTGAACAACTGTACAGATAGTTTGTGTGTGTGTGTGTAATACTGTACCAAACATTTGTCCTTGAGAATGGGAAGTCACCATTCCAAGATTTCTCAGTGACTCATATACCCACCTACCTAATCAGCATCTACTCCTACACATCTACCTAGTATGTACCTTAAATACCAGTCACTCCAAGATAAGGATATGTTACAGCTCAATAGTGCCCACTCTTATATAGGTACTCACTCCTTTTGCTTTCACAGAACCAATAGGGAATTTCCACTCAACCCCTTTTCCCCTACTTTAGCTCCCATTGTTCTAACCCCCTTTTGTATGAGAATTATTTGTGCTGTGGTCAGTGCATAGACTTATTTTCTTCAGCTTTCAGGTCTAGCAATATCTTCAATCTCTGTGTGAGCCTAGATACCAAGACATCGTCCCACTCTGTCATATTATTTGCCGTGTATGGTACATCTCCAATGTGCCTTCTAAGTCCTTATATTTACTGATAGTCTACTTTGGCAATGTCTTCTCTTTAATTGTGGCACAGTTTAGCTGCATTGCACTATTTCACAGAATGAATTGTACATTTTCCCGTGTGGTTTCTAGAAGGCTGCCAGAATTGTACAGGTGCTGCACTTGGTTAGTCTGGTCCCATTGGCCTTTGTGGGTGCAGTCATTAGGCCATCACTGCTTGTGGAATTACTATGACATCTTAGTGAGATACATTGTAGGAGGTCATAATATGCCGTTGTATGTGGAGGTCCCCCCTTATGCCCTTCGGCTGTTGAGATCTCGGGAGATGTCAAGTTTTTTGTCAGTCCTACTCAGGTTCAGTGCTAGTGCTTTGCTGCTCTCAGAAGTGCCTGCATTCCTCAGCATAGTTTCAGGACTTATTAATGATACTAGTGTATTTGAAATAATTGACCAGACTGTCTTGTTTCACACTGCGCAGCTGAGCAGGTGTCCAGCATGGGTTAGTTATAGTGATCTGTATTTTTGAGGCACTCTTTTTCTGTCTCGTAGATGCACCTTGAATGTTAGAACAACCAGCACGTTTAATATGCCCTTATTGCTTTTACCCGATGGAATCCCTTGGGGCTTTCATGGGTGCACTCCTGAATGAAGCCATTGCAAGAGTTTAAGATGGGTATCTTGGTGGACCTTCCTCCACTTTGTCTGCTGTTTTGTCTTCCTTTCTCCTGCCAAGGAGCAACAGTGTTTTCAGCGTGGTGTGTGTAGTGTTGAAATAACTGTTGTAGGGCAGATTTTCATCTTCTGTGGACTGATTCATACATACATTTGTGGCTGTTGTTGGTTGATATTGGTGGACGTTAATTGCAGGGAGACTTACCCAGACGTAAAAAGTAAGTAACATGGAATGGTGGAAAAGAACGCAATAGTGAAAGGAATAAGAAATAGGTGTTCAAGAATCGCCGACCGGAAAGCAGGATAAGGGGGAAATATAGAAGACCAAAACCCTGGAGACAGGATAGGCTTCTCAATAATATGAGAGTAAGTCTGGGAAGAAGAGACAGGTATAGGTTGAAAGAAAGATGCAGGAGATCGTGGGTAGTTTTCCACATCCTGGTATGGCAGCACTGAAAAAACACATTTGCAGTATATTTACCTCAGAAAATGCATTTATCATGCCAGCTCTGGCAAATCTGACCAATCCGTGAAAAAAAGAACAAAAACCTTTTTGTCCGGTCAGATTCATCATGTTACATTTCAAGTGGCAAGAAGTGTGAGAGAGGCATTCATGAGCATAATATGAACCTGATAATATGTGTGTTGTGCTCAGCCATTTTTTTCATAACATGCAGTGCTCACCCATGCATCGGCTGTGACTCGCAGCTGCCTTTAGATTTATTCGCAGCTTTGCCACCAGCACGTGGCTGGCAGTGTTGGTTGTGACCAAGGTGTATGTTTTTTTTCTGTACTGGCAGTGTAATGAGAATTTGTGTGCATTGATTTTACCACTTCTTTAGGCGAGTACTGTTTTCAGTGTTGCTTTGTCTGCGTTTGTAGTTTGGTATCAATTGTTGACCATGTCCTTTCGGAAGTAGTGATATCTGGGCACCAGTGTCCATGTATGGTACAAGGTGTGTGAGCATACTGTTCTCTAGTGTAGCCTAAAGCATGTTTGTAGCTTTAATGTTGGCACTCCAATTACTGGGAGTTTATCGTTTTTTGAAGGTCATATAGTGTACTTTGCATGAACTATGTTACCTTGTGGTTGCTTGGATGACACAGACCTGCCTCTAAAGTAGGTCAAAGTATTGTTATTATTATAGTTTCTGAAGGTCTTAGACCCTGCCTCTTGGGTTTACTTACATGGGTCAATTATGGTTTATTTCGTCTTGCCAGTATTTAGGTATTGGACCACATGTATCATTTTTGAATGTATTCTTTTACTTTCTAATGGTATCTTACTCCATAATGTTATGGCAGCTGGTTCTTGCTTTTATTTTTGTAAAATTTAAATTAAATTATGCCTCTATTGCCGTAGTCTCAAAGGCATAATCCTATTTTGCCTTTTCTGTTGATTTGCAGCTTTTTCTGGGCAAATGAGACAACAATTGTGGTTTTGTTCTTGACGCATTAACATTTAATTTGATTGTGCTTTTAATGAGATACAGACAGCACTTGCAAGGACTGATTATTCGGTCAATAGACTAAAGCAATCTGATAACCTGCTCACCAGGGGACTGCTCTTCATTTTTCTGCCCTGTTGGAATTGGGCATAGTGTGCTGGACACTGCCTGCATAAACAACACCAGAGTGTCGAACATTTCTATCAACCGAGTGCTAAACCCTTGATTTACTTAAAACCCCCAAATAACAAATGGCATTTTAGGTATGGTAAAAGTGTCCCTGCGAAGGACTGAGCGACGTGTTAATGTAATGCTAATTGCAGGGATACTTAGCTGATGAAAAAGGGTTCAGGCAGATCAGGTCGTCTTTTACCCCTTTCCTAGGTTTGCCCGGCGTTAGCCGCTTCTAACCCAACTCACGATTACCAAATAAAGAGGCAGGCGCTGGAGACTGGAAAGCGGGAAACAGGAGTTTATTTCCGACAGAACAGAACACGTCAAATCAGACAACAGGGTATCTTCTCGAGGTGCTCTCTCAACATCTCTGAGGCCTGGCCTCTTATACACAGTTTTATGGTTTTATTGCATTCATTGCATCCGTAATATTACTTTGAAGTACTGCATGACATCCTCGGAATCCCCGGTCCAGGCCCGTTCCCACACATATCTACAGTAGAGTTCCCACCCCGATCTCAGCATGTGATGGCAATCGCGCAGCTGGACATTCCGCTGGGAACGGGGATGTAGGCGATCGGTCGGATCTAGGGGTGTGAAGGTATTGATTAATCTCTGCTCCTTTGATGTGGGTTGAGTTCCTGCAGTGGGGGCAATAAACTGCATCTGTTGAGCTATGTGATGGCCAGGGGTCGGGCCGGACAATCGGGCGGGGAGGAAGAGGTTATCAAAGGACCAGTTCTATGAATGAGATGAAAGAGTGAGGGGGTGCAGCACGGGATGTGGCTCGGTGACAGGGTCACGCTGGGGGTGCGTTTATGACCCAAGCAGGAGAGACCGGGGGCTGTCGGGGATGCTTGCGAGGCTGGGGAGTGAGGGGGAGAGAGAGAGAGAGAGAGACTGGCTATCGGGAGTGGGCAGAGAGGCCATGGCATTCAAAATGGCTGCTGCTTACGCGCACGTACGAGTCTGAAAAGGGACAAGATGGCGCCGATAATGTTTATGCCACAATCTAGATTTTAACAGTCCTCCCTTTTCAACATATCTAGCCAGCTTGTCAATTTACGTCAATCCCCATTATATTTCTTACTTCAAGGTCATACAAGGCCTTCATGCGTTCGGTTTCAAAGTCCACAGTCTTACGGCAGATACAGTTAGTCAAAAGTGAGCATAGAGGTGGCAAACATTGAATACCCAGGCAGAATCCACATATTACGACAAGCGGTATCAATACGATCATAAACAACCTCCACCCCCAGTCCTTTACAACACTCCAGAACCAACTCCCAAGTGACCATTCTTCTTGTTCCTGATGAACCTCTGATGAAAGTCTGTGGAGGGTTTTGATTGCTTTGTAGACTGAGGGCGAGTTATCTGGCACGTAGGTGCAACAGCTGGACCCGATGATGCGGCATGCTCCTCCACGGTCAGCTAGAACCACATCTAGAACAAGGCGGTTCTGAAGAGTCACCAGGCGGACTGCCTGAAGCTCGGCCGTATTGTTAGTGAGGATGCCAGCCGTGATGTTCATGGTCATTTCTACTGCCTGGGTCAGGTGTCGGATGGCGCGGCTGTTTGCCATTGGGCCCCACAGAGGAACAAGTCCCTTCACTGCATCCAGGAACTGCGCTCCGGTGGAGTCGGCTTGGTCAATGTCTCTTGCGCGCTTCTGCCGGTGATGGTTTGCGGGGGCCACATACGTTGGGGGGAGAATGAAGGCGATGTAGCAAGTGCCCCCCCAACCTTTTGGAAGCCAAGTGTAAGCTTTGGTGCCACAAACAAAGTACATATTCGGAGAAGCAACAAAGGAGGGGGGGTCCATTGAGTCCAATGTTCTAGTGATGTGGCAGGAGCTGTGGCCCACCAGCTGTGTTCCCAGGCCCTCGAGGCACACAAGGCCCGTGACGTTGATAACAGACAGAGCCACAGTCAGAGTGGCGGCAGTCCGCTTCCGTAGGTAGGAAAAAGTGGGTCTGGCTGGATTATGGAACACCTGCATTTCGACTCGCTCCTTGGCAGGGATGTCCATCTGGAAGGAGGAGCCAGAGGTCAAAGGACAAAAGGGAGCAGAAGTCCTTCCTGTCTTGTTCAGCCAGAACCCGTGGTAGAAGTGTGACACTGTTTGACCGGAAGTGGCATTGTCCTTGTAGCTCTCTTGCAAGAGAATCAACCAGGCAAGGCAGGAGCCGTGTACTGAGAAAGGGGAAGGGATGAAAGGGATGGAGTGTCCGGTGGCATGTGGGAGCAACCCGCAGATCCAGCAGTTGGTGGCGTTGGCGGCAAGGTTGTGTTGGTGCAACAGTTGCACGAAAGAATTGTTCCAGAACTCCTTACGCCTTTCTCGGAGCTGAGGCGAAAGGGAGATCAGGTGGTGCTCCTTCATGGTGGTTGGTTGCGCAGTGGTCAGCAATATCTGGTGAGCGGGTGCGCTCTCCTCCACAATCCAGAAGGAAGTCATGAGGAGGAGGCAAAAGAGAAGGACAATGAAAAGAGCAATTGTCTTCGATTTGTGTATACTGTCAGTCTTTGGGTTTCGATAACGGGTATTTCCTATTGCCTCCGTTGTCTTCTTATCTGGCGCTTCCATCATCTTCAAGGTGCTCGGTAGTGGGCAGAACCGCAGACTTTGTTTACCTTCTCTCCGGGTAACCCTTGGTTTTGTTTAGGCTTCCGTTCTGAGATTCAACTTAGTCTGTGGTCTACTTAGCCGAAGCTCCCTCCTTCGACACAGGAAATACCCTTCCCTGGATGGCACCGTGGGATCAGCGAATTTTGCAAGTTCGAGTGCTTCGGTATCAGACTAACAGTTCAACGATGGCCGGTCTTTGTTCAGGAGCTCTTCTTGGGTGTTGACGTTTTCTGTCGTGGCCAGGGACGAGGAGACCTTCTTGCAGTGGTGCGCATGCAGCCAGTGCCGCTTCCCCTCCACTCGAAGAGCCGTTCGGGTGGTAATCAGTACTTGCCAGGGGCCCGTCCACCGGGGTTCCAGACTCTTTGTCCGTTGGAAATTCCGGATCAGTATATAATCGCCTGGTTGGATATCGTGACCCGGACCCCTGGAAGCATCGGGGATGGCCTGCTGCACCTGCTGATGAATGACAGACAATGTTTTAGTCAATTTGCACATGTAATCAGACAGTAGGACGTCCGGGACGTCGTGAATGGAGGTCGGTTTAGGGGCAGTCCAGAGGTTCATCGGACGCCCAAATACAACCTCATAGGGGGTCAAGTGGTGTTTAGTGGGGGTGGAGCGCATCGAGAGCAATGCCAGTGGGAGGGCATCTGGCCATTTAAGTCCTGTGGTGGCCACTATTTTTGACAATTTTAGTTTTAGTGTGGCATTGTGTCGCTCAACTAAGCCAGCAGATTGGGGGTGAAAGACTGCATGAAACCTCTGTTTTACACCCAACCCTTTCAAGATTAGTTGGATAACTTCGGCTATGAAGTGGGGGCCGTTGTCGCTCCACAGAATTTGTCAAAGACCGTAGCGAGGGAAAAATTCCTTCAGCAGTACCTTGGCGGTGGTCATGGCAGTGTTATCTCGGGTTGGATAGGCTTCTACCCATTTGCTGAAAGCACACACAATGACTAGTGCATACTTTAGGTTTTGGCATCTTTCTAGTTGGATGTAGTCCATCTGGAGAACCTCAAAAGGGTGGTCGGGGACCCCAAACCCTCCCCGGGGTACTACAGTTCCTTTCCCGGGGTTGTGTTGCAGGCAGATAAGGCATTGCTGGACCAGGCGTCTGGCTGAGTCGGGGATCTTGTCGTTGTGCCAGACCTTGGAGATAAGTTCGATCATGGGGGCAGGACCTATGTGTGCAGGGGAGTGAGCCATAGTCAGTATGGGGATCAGGTAGGAATTGGGCAGCAACCATTTGTTAGTGTCTTTTGTCCACCAGCAGCCTTCATCGTCTTTCATTCCCACCCGTGTCGATTCCGTCAATTCGTGTGGTGAACTGGCCATCTGGATGTCCCTAATCGTTTCCCTAGCGTCAGTCCATTTTTCTGCTTGTGACCGGGTCACGTACATGTGTGTCGACGTCCTATTCTCAGCTGTGGTTCGGGCAGTGATGTCGGCCAGCGCGTTTCCCTGTCCGATTAAGTCTGTCACCTTCTTGTGTGCCTGACATTTCATTACCGCTAATCGTTTGGGGGGGAGAACTGCTTCAATCAGGGCGGAGACTAGATCTCCGTGGAGGATGGGCGTGCCGTGGGACGTCAAGAATCCTCTTTCTCTCCACAAGAGTCCAAAATGATGAACCACCCCAAAGGCATACTGGCTGTCTGTGTAAATGTTTGCCGTGGTCCCTGTTGCTATAATACATGCTCGTGTGAGGGCAATCAGTTCTGCTGCCTGTGCGGATCGTTGCGTGATGCGGGCGGTTTCAACTGCAGTTCGGGCTGTGGTAACTGCATAGGCAGCTGATTTGGTGCCGTCGGGGAGTTTTATGCAAGAGCCGTCTACCCATAGCTCTCCGACCGGGTCTGTGAAGGCAGTGTCTCGGAGGTCAACTCTACTCCTAGTCTGTTCGTCTGTGAGGGTCACACAGTCATGTATGGGAGGGACATTTGGGTCATTTTCGGGCAGGGGCAACAAGGTGGCTGGGTTCAGTGTGGTACATCTTTTCAACGTGATGTGGGGTGCAAGCAGAGTCAGTTCGTATCCGGTCAGTCGTGCGCTAGTCAGGTGTTGCGTCTTAGTCTGGTTTAGGAGGGTGTCAACAGCATGAGGCACCAATACAGTGAGGGAATTCGAAAGTACGATCCCCTCACTTTGTCGGATAGAGACAGCAGCCGCAGCTACGGCTCGGAGGCAGGCAGGTAAGGCTCTAGCTACGGGGTCAAGGGTGGCAGAGAAATAGGCACATGGTCGTTGCTTGGGGCCAATAGTTTGAGTCAGGACAGACAAAGCGCACCCCTCCCTTTCGTGAGTGTAGAGGGAGAAGGGTTTGGTGTAATCGGGGGTTCCTAGGACTGGTGCAGAACAAAGGGCGTCTCGAAGTTCTTTGAAGGAGGATTGGCATTCAGGGGTCCAAGGGAGTGGGAAGGGGACATCTTTGGCTAGTAGGGAAAGTAGTGGTTTTACAATGAGGCTGAAATTTGGCAACCACTGCCGGCAGAAGGAGGTGAGGCCTACCAGGGATCGGACTTGTTTCTGGGTTTTTGGGACAGGGATGTCTAGAATGGCCTGAATTCGATCGGGTGTGAGTTTTCTCCCGTCTTTGGACAAGAGGTGGCCTAGATAGGTGACCTGGGGTTGGCAGAATTGCAACTTCTTCTTGGAGACCTTGTGGCCATTTTCCGCGAGGAAGTGCAAGAGTTGGATGGTGGCTGTGACTGCAAGCGGAGTGGTGTCGGCTGCCAAAAGGATGTCATCGACATACTGTATCAACACTACTCCCTCCGGCAGCTGAACGGCGTCCAGCTGTCTCTTGAGGGCCTGGCTATAGATGCTGGGGCTTTCTGTGTAACCTTGGGGAGCTCTACAAAATCTATATGAGCGGGATTTTAATGTGAAGCCGAAAAGAAAGCGGCTATCTGGGTGGATGGGGATGGAGAAGAAAGCGTTTTTGAGGTCTATTACAGTGAAGGTGGTGGCTGTGGAAGGAATTAGGGTCAGAATGGTGGCGATATCTGAGACTACAGGGTACTGAGGTACCACTACCTTGTTGACTTCTCGAAGGTCGATGATGAAGCGGTACGCTTTCTCATCTCCTTCACCCTGCTTCTTCACAATGGGTAGGATAGGGCTGTTGCAAACATTGCTGACTACTTCCTCTACCACTCCCGCCTCTACCAGGGACTGGATTATCATCACCAATGCCTTCTCACCTTCGGGCGATATCCGATATTGTGGGAGTTTTGGGAGTATCGCATCTTGGCGGACAGTTATGCGCACGGGGTCGATCATCATTTGTCCTACATCGGCGTCAGTCTTTGCCCATAGGTACAGAGGTAGAGAGTCAAGTAAGGATGTGTCAGTGTCAGTGATGGAGAGCATGTGTCGTGTCTGATGATGCCTGAGCAGTGTCGGGTTGTCGTACAGGATGACTCGAACCCCGTCTTGTGAGCACCTGATAGTGGCTCGAAAATGTTTTAGTAGGTCAAGTCCCATAATGGCATCGGGAGTGTTGGAGGAAAGCAGAAACGTCGTGTCAGTGGGGTTACTGTCCAAGTCGAAAGAGACCGGTGCGGATAAGGGGTTAGTGGAGGGCGTTCCATCAAAGCCTATTGATGTTATTTGTGAGCCAGACAAGGGTGCCCTAGGAATCAGTCGTTTGGATAACGCACTACGTGTCGCGCCAGTGTCTACCAGGAACGGAGATTTCGTACCTAGGACGTTAGCGGTGACATAAGGACCTTGCTGGTCAACATAGAGCTCGACTGGATCCCTTCCTTGCCCTTGGCAGTCCTATGCGAATTCGCGGGCATTGTCACAGTCAGTCTGTTGGCACTGATTCTGCCGGGGGCGGTCAAATGTGTTCGGTCTGCTAGTTCTGTCATTGTTGGTGTTATGGGTGTGCCCCCGTCCCTGCTCTCTAGTCTTGGGACCATTCGTCATATCCCTCGTCTCTTTATTTTTGATCATTTCCAGAAGAACCGGACATTGAGACTTCCAATGGCCAAATCCTTTGCAAAACGCACACTGGTTCTCATCGAGGTCGGTTCGCGGAGCGCCGGGTGCGGGTGTGCGGTCTCTAGGGGGTGGATTTCTAGGGGCATTCGACTGGTAATTTCCTCTATACTCGTCCCTTCCTGTCGTCACTCCTTGCAATTGAGCAATCATCACTCGTTCTTTCAAGTCCTTTTTCTTTTTCTCAGTCGCCCTGTCATTCTCGTTCTTTTGGTGTTCGTAGTACTGAGCCATCTGAAGGATAGCTGCAGGTTTGGAGGCCCCCCAACTACTTTCGCTCGTCTGTAATTTCTGGGAGACTTCTTGCGATAGACCCTTTACGTAGTTCTGCAGTGGTCATGTCTTGGCCACTGTAGTCGGAGAACACCGTCTCAAATCGGGAGAAGTATTCTGATACGTCTTCCTGGGGCTTCTGGCGGCAAGCCGTGACTACCGACCAGTCTACTTTCTTCTCTGGGATCAGTGTCTTTAGCTTCTGAACTATTTTGTCCGGGAGTTCCAGTATGTCTTTTACAGGTTTCTTTCCGGGTTCTCGCTGCCTATCTAGTTCACTGAGTTGATTCCAGGTATGTCCGAACAGGTCTGTGTGGTCTGCTTTCCAGATTTGCTTCCACACATCAGCCGGCAGACATAACCCGAAAAACAAATCAATGTCCGCTAGAGTCATTATGGTCGAGCCCAAGGCTGTACCTAGTTCGGTATAAAATGCTGTTGGGTTCTTTCTTAAATCGGGCAGGGTTTGCCTAAAAGTTAAAATATCTTGCCGATCCCATGGTTGATAAACCCAGTTGTACACGACCCTCCCCTTTGCATCTGCATGGTTGATATCGTTGTTCGTTCCCTGACCTCGTGGGGGGACCCAGTAGGGGGCGGCTTCTCTGATAGGCATCATAGTGTTGCCTACTTCTGATGGGGACCCAGTCGTCTCGGGAACTGTAATCTTAACTTCTGGTTTCTGTTCCGTGAGGTGGCGGAAAACCTCAAGCGTTTGCATGAAGAGGTCCGCCGCGTCACGCTCGGCCTCGTCTCCAACGTCGACTTTCCTATATAACGCTGTCAGTTTAGCAGGACCCCGATTCTGATACCTATCCTCATATGCGTTCAGGGTGTGGTAACTAAACCGTAAAATGAAATGCCGTCTGTGGCTACCGGCATGCGAATTGTGCATATCCATCGTATATTCTTCGCTCTCCTTCCGTTCTACCAGTGCCTTTGCTATTTTGTCAATTCCCTCTCGCTCATCTTTGCTCAATCTATTCGGTCTACTCGGTGGTTGCTTGCTAGTCTCGGGTTAATCTGATGTCGTTACTAACGCGGCCGGAGCGGAGGCCGTGAGGGCTGGGGCACTAGATTCAAGGTTATCCTCATTTGTACTCGGAGCTGGCAAGTGCTGCACTAGGGGTAGGGAGGGGGCATATGGGGGGGGCATATAGATGATCGGAGGACCTAGCAGCAGTTCATCGTTCGCCCGTTGTTTGGAGGTCAGCTCAGGGTAGAGCGTAGAGGGGGTCCTAACAGGACACTGGCCTGTCGACTCAGATTCCTGCCTTCGTCTGCTTTCTGCTCTTTCTTTTATCTCTTCTTCTAGTTTCTTAGCGGCCAGGTGGGCTGCCTTTCGTAACTCTTTTCCTATTCTCGCTTCTTCTCTTTTCTTTCGTTGCTCTGCTTCTTTACGCCACATGCCGAAACTATCAAGCATAGTGGGCGTGGTTTTATTGTTGCAAAGGGCTGTTTCCAGTACGCTTATTTTTGTGTCATCGAAGGATCCTATCAGTGGCCACTGACTTTCCTGATCCTTTTTAGTATATTTATTCCATAACTTACTATAAGCTACGGCGACTAGTCCATATTTTAAAAACATGTCCTTATTAGGGGTGCCCTCCAGAGGAGCCGGATGATCCACCTCTAATAAGCGGTCCGGGCTGAACCAACTACTGACCAATGGGGAAAAGATAGGCATGACGGGTTACAACGGGGACAAAAGTCTGCACTACCTATCCTTCACTACTTTGTGAAGACTGGACAGAATGTTTCTATTCTGCAGTATTCGCAAAATATGGAATACTCAAAGAGAGAACCAATATTGAACAATTAATGTCCGTTCAATCAAACAATCAGTGGCGAGAAAGAAACAGGCACAACGGGTTACAACGGGGGCAAAAGCCTGCGTTACCTATTCTTCACTATCTGCAAAGGAGGACAGAATACTTTTATCCTTCCCCGTTTGCAGACAGAGAACTCTCGAGAAAACAATCCTTGAACAAGCAATGTTCGGGCAAACAATCAATCAGTGGGGGAGAAAAAATAGGCACGACGGATTACAACGGGGCCAAAGGCCTGCGTTACCTACCCTTCACTACCTGCAAAGGAAGAGAGAATACTTTCTATTCCTCTTCGTTTGCAGACAGAGAATCTCCAAGAGAACCAACAATTCGGAGAGTAATACTAGTATTTTCCAATCAATCAATCAAATATTTCACAGTTTGTCGTGTTACACGACCTTACCCGGACCGTATGGACAGTTTCTCGTCTTCCGCTTCCAGCGCCCGATCGTCCTCTATTCTCCGTAATTGCTGTGGCACTCCTGATGGTTCCCAGTCAGGACCGTAGATCACTCGAGAGAGGTCTGCTCGGAACCAGTGAAGTTCGGATGATCGGCTGCCAGACGAGGGTCTATCGGGCAGGTGCACTTCCCGATCGTTGCAGTCGTTCACTCCGTCGTCGGGACCTCTCCCACTGGATCCACGTGTCGCTGATGGGCCCATTGTTTGGGACGCCAATTGATGAAAAAGGGTTCAGGCAGATCAGGTCGTCTTTTACCCTTTTCCTAGGTTTGCCCGGCGTTAGTCGCTTCTAACCCAACTCACGATTACCAAATAAAGAGGCAGGCGCTGGAGACTGGAAAGCGGGAAACAGGAGTTTATTTCCGACGGAACAGAACACGTCAAATCAGACAACAGGGTATCTTCTCGAGGTGCTCTCTCAACATCTCTGAGGCCTGGCCTCTTATACACAGTTTTATGGTTTTATTGCATTCATTGCATCCGTAATATTACTTTGAAGTACTGCATGACATCCTCGGAATCCCCGGTCCAGGCCCGTTCCCACACATATCTACAGTAGAGTTCCCACCCCGATCTCAGCATGTGATGGCAATCGCGCAGCTGGACATTCCGCTGGGAACGGGGATGTAGGCGATCGGTCGGATCTAGGGGTGTGAAGGTATTGATTAATCTCTGCTCCTTTGATGTGGGGTGAGTTCCTGCAGTGGGGGCAATAAACTGCATCTGTTGAGCTATGTGATGGCCAGGGGTCGGGCCGGAAAATCGGGCGGGGAGGAAGAGGTTATCAAAGGACCTGTTCTATGAATGAGATGAAAGAGTGAGGGGGTGCACCACGGGATGTGGCTCGGTGACAGGGTCGCGCTGGGGGTGCGTTTATGACCCAAGCAGGAGAGACCGGGGGCTGTCGGGGATGCTTGCGAGGCTGGGGAGTGAGGGGGAGAGAAAGAGAGAGAGAGAGACTGGCTATCGGGAGTGGGCAGAGAGGCCATGGCATTCAAAATGGCTGCTGCTTACGCGCACGTACGAGTCTGAAAAGGGACAAGATGGCGCCGATAATGTTTATGCCACAATCTAGATTTTAACATAGCCAGACTTAAAAAGTAAGGAGGCCAGGCAACATGGAATAGTGGAATGCCCTATTCCTTTATGCAAATGTAGTTAAATGGCCTCTAAATGTTTACCGAAAAGGGGACATGTTAGATCTGGGTGTCTCTAGTTGGCAAAGGTAAGTACCAATGTCCAAATAGGGACCCTTGCTTCTAGTCAGGGTAAGAGGGATACACTCTTTAGATAATCCCTGCTCATCCACTTGGTAGCTTGGCACGAGCATACAGGCTTATCAAAGGCAATGTGTAAAGTATTTGTACTAACACTCACAGTAACACAGTGAAAACGCCACAAATGGACTCCACACCAGTTTAGAAAAATAAAGTATCTTTATCTAAACTACACAAGACCAAAACGACAAAAATCCAACATACACAGTTCAAGTATATGATTTACAAAGAGTTCTAGGGTTTGCGCCAAAATAATCCACAGTTGCGTCACGTTTAGTCCAAAGTACCTGTAGATGCGACAAAATTCCAAATGGAAGCTGCAGCGTTGAAAAACAAGTGATGCGTCACTCCTGAGACCCTGGGGAGGCGATGCGACAGCCCCGCTGGACACAGCGGGCATGTTGTGACGAATCCAGTCTGTATGGGGAGGGATGCTATACCTTGTATGGATTCCGGTGCGCAGGTTCGGTAGGAAGCGTCTCGCACCGGCACGATAAGACGATCTTTGCGACAGCGACGATCTCAGGTGCGGTGGCGATGCACAGCGTCGATCTTCTCCTCTCGAGGCCCCTCAATGCGTTGGCTCTGCGACGATGTTCGCAGCGACGTGATGCGGTCCGCAAACAAGTGATCTCACCCAGCGATGACAGGCTCTGCCGCGGTTCTCGCAGTTACAGGAAACTTCCCGCACTGGGGCGATGCGTTCCGCAAGCGAACGATGCGTCGGTTCTTGCAGCGGCAACAGGTGCTGCGACGATCTCGTTCTTCGCGGCGGTGGGAATTTCCTCGCACTGTCGGGGATGCACTCCGCAAGCGAGCGATGCACGAAAATTGCAGATCTTCTTTTCTCCTTGTCCAGCTTCCAAAACAGCAGGCAACAACTTCCAGCCAGAGGCCTCACAATTGGATCAAGCACTCTAGGAAGGGCAGAACTCACTCAGCAGAGTTCAGGGGGAAGCTGGGGGTGAAGTCCTTTTGTTCCTGGGAGTTCTTAACAGGAGGCCAGCTCATTTCAGGCCCTTGGAGATCTCTTCAAGCAAGGGGACACAGCACAAAGCAAAGTCCTTCCCCTCTCCTTGGCAGTAAAGTAACTGCAGGTCAGTCCACAAGCACACAGCAGGACAGTCCTTCCTCTTCAGTCTTCCTGCTTTCTCCTTGGCAGAGGTTCCTTCTTGATTCCAGGATGATCTAATTTTCTGTAGTCTGTGTAGCCCTTTTTATACCAGTCTTTCTTTTGTTCTCTAGAGGCAGAGAGGCCTTGGCTTGGTCAGAACCAGTTCAGGTCAGTTCCTGAGCACTTTGTTTTTCTGTCTTCTCCTCTCCTTTCAGAGAGAGGGGTAGGGTCATCAGCCGCCCAGCAGCAGGTTGAGCGAGTATTGTGGAAGGAAGGAACAGCTGTATTCAGGCCCAGGTGCTATCCCCTCCCACCACTCAAGATGCAGTCATTCAGCCTAGGGCTGAATCATCCACCCTCCTGGGGGGCTCCCCAGCCGCTGTCACTCACAAACCAGACAGTCAATTCACAAACAGGCCAAGGCACACAGAAAGGTTAGACAAGAGAACAGCCACTTTCTAAAAGTGCTGTTCCCAAACACAGGATTTAAAACCCATCCTTCTTAAAAGATGTGTTATTAAATTCTGAGTTCAGGGATATCAGACTTTAATTTTCTATCTATGGGAAGATACACTAGAACAAGAACTTACCTCTCCTCGGTATCCACCTAATATGCAGGTAATATATCATCATACAGTATCTATATCCACATTGTCCCAACACAAGAATTATTTAGAAAGACATATTCTTATTTATTCGTTGTATAATCGCAAAATTCATCACACAAAGAGACAGCATCAAAAAAGGCTTCATCATTATATACAATACAATCAATTCTGTACAACACTATCTACACAAACCCCACAAAAACAGTAGAAAAAATAATATATGTCATTCATTCCCAACATTTTTTTTATACCAAACATCCAAATCATCCATTCAAACCAATCAACCACACTTCAACTACCATACCAAGGGAAAGACAATAAACAAAAAACAGCTACAAAATCATGTACAAAACGAGGCGACAAAAGAAGAGAGGCATCTCTTTTGATGATGTCTCTTTGTGTGATGAATTTTGTGATTATACAATGAATAAATAAGAATATGTCTTTCTAAATAATTCTTGTGTTGGGACAATGTTGATATAGATACTGTATGATGGATATATTACCTGCATAGTAAGTGGATACCGAGGAGAGGTTAGTTCTTGTTCTAGTGTGTTTCCCTGCCTTCCCCTCCCGGTAATACGTTTTTCCAGGGACCCTCTTCTGTTTTTGAATCCTATGGGAAGATATGCAGGCAAACATTATACTCAGCATTCCCCATTATAGCCTATGGGCAAGATAGCCCTCTCAATAGTAAAAAATGAAAATGACTGTAATTCACTACCAGAGCATGTCACACACACCAGTACATGCTCTACCCTTCATATACACGGCACCCTGCCCAGGGGGTACCTAGGACCTTCTATAGGGGTGTCCAATGTGTACAGAAAGGGAAGGGTTAGGCCTTGCCAGTGTGGACACTGGCCAGGGCAGCATGGCAGTTAGGAACTGCACCCAGGCACCGCGGTGGCAGGCCTGAGACACCATTTTAGGGCTGCTCATGTGAGTGGCACAATCAGTGCTACTGGCCCACTAGTAGCAATTGATTCATCTGCCCTGGCACACTTAGTGCACTTTACTAGGGACTTCCTAGTAATACAAATATGCCAATCATGGGTCGGGAAACAACCTTTACGACGCAACTTTTACAACGCAAACCATTACAACGCATTGCGCTGGGGGGCGCTCTAGGATAGGGAATAGGTTTAATTTACTGTCCAACACCTTCCCTACTATCCACGGGGACTGGAGTTGGAATAGTAAATTAAACTATTCACTATCCAGCGCCCCAAAGCACTATGCGTTGTAATGGTATGCGTTGTAAAAACTGCGTTGTAAAAGCATGCGATGTAAAAGAATGCGTTGTAATGTCATACATCCATGGATAAGCAATCACAATAACGTTTTACTCAGGGAGCACTTGCACTTTGACACTGATCAGCAGTGGAAAAGTGCCCAAAGCATCTAAATCAGCAAAAACAAAATCCACCACAGCGTCAAACATACAGGAGGTAAAGGGAAAAAAAGTCAGGGTAAACCGCACCAAAGATGCTAGGTCTAACAGGACATTTCACTTAAATTCAATCTGTAAAACGTCTGCAATTATCATAATAAGAAGTGTAGGTACAGACGCAAGTACAGGGTTCAGAAAATCACTTTTTCCTTCAGAAAATCACTTTTCCTTATTTTGACTTTTAAAAACAGTTTTCTGCCGTCACACTCTGATTTAGTAATGTATACTTTATATACACTATTGCAAGTAATCAAATAGGCTTTGTCATTTGTTCTTGTCCGTAAACAATAAATATGTAAAGTATGTAATGCAGGCCAAGAGGATGATACATTTATTTACATTGATTTCTACGCTCTGAGCGGAACCATCTCATTATTCACCAGCTGGTTGAGTTATGTTCTTTTCCCAGCCTTGCTTTGTCTTGAAGTTCTCTCTGGAATACATAATTTCAGGAGTGATAAGCATATTTTATTTAAAATTGATTTGTATGTCTTTTATTGTTGGCTAATCATTATTTCTGACCAGGGGGATACAGATCCAAGGATCTTCTGGCAGTGCTGTTTTCTCATAATCATTTCTAAATCCCATTGCTTTGAATATCGCGCAGAAATTTGAGCAGGTGCTCTCTCCACCATCTCGCTAAAGGGTTTTCACTGATCGCTTGAAAGAGGATGTATAATGAAATACATAGGCTGTTTTTTTCATACTGTCATCTAGGTAGGCTCGGATGAGCTACTGGTTACACACATGCCCAGTTGAACCAGAGCTTTGGGGAACATTGAGGAACAGCTTTCAGAGATGTTCTGTTGGCGAGTGTCACCTCAGGCCTGCTCTAATGACTGCGAGACTGAAGCTCTTGTGACCGGTGACTGGTCTTCCTATCTTGAAGGAGAACGTTCCACAACCATAAATGCTGTGCAAGATTACGAGGAATAACCAATAAATAGTTTGCACACAACACTGTTCACTCAGTCCCAAACCTGTTGATCATGTGTTAGAGAAGTGCAGGCAAGTGTGAACGTTTGAAGTGAGGCCACTACAACCGCACAATCAGTTGAGCCAACCTGAAACTTGTCCACCATACTGATGTACATCAATGAAAGCATGTGTTATGTGATTGCTGACCATATAGCACATATTCTTTGTTTTGCTCATGCAATGTGTCTGTCATCTTTATGGTGTCAAGCAGCATATCTACGTTTAACTAGCAAACTGTGCTGTGTGGTCAAGGCTTTCTATGTATATGATGCTTGCATCTTTTTTCAGCAGCAGCCTGTTTTCAAAGTTACATGTGCTGCGGGTGCGGCCCTGGGAGTACACAGTACTGTAAGCCTCAAGGAGGATCAATTTCCCCAAAAATCAAGACAGCAAAAGCGAGATCACACTCCCTTTGCCTGCCTGAGGACATCACCGACTTGACCCATTGTCCGTTCAATAGACCCTCAATAGCCTCCCAATTGTTCCTTCGCTTCTGGGGAACCGCGAGAAGTGGGAATTACCGAAAGTAAATGAGAGACCTCTTTGCCTTCTGATTCTACCACTGACCTCATAACCAGGGTTGGAAAGTGCAGTGCCCGTCGCACCAAAGAGCAAACCAAACAAAGCTGCTGCCACTTCTTCTGGCTACCTCTAATTGGCGTCCACATGCACGTATCCAGACAGTACCACTGTCACATTTGTAGTTCCACACTGAGTACAAGTGATGTTGTGATGTATGCTTGCAAGAAATGCATGAAGTGAAGTAGGTTACAAGAGCTTTTCCGCTGTGAGTTACAGATTCCATTCCATTTTGCTCTTAGTACCATATCAGAGATACATTGGGCTTTTACTTGCGCAACAAATACATTAATCATATTTGATGTGAAGATAACCAAACGGGTGACAACTGTACATTATGTCTCAATGCTAAAGTCACAGCTGGAAATGTACGCTGGGCCCATGACTGTTTTTCTCCAGGCAACTGACAATACACAGCCCACGGAAGTCTCATTGTTCAACACAAATACATGATCCAGTAATAAATCCCGTACCATAAGTAGTCCCACAAAGAAGGCATCGTTTGGTTGGTGCAAGTATATGAGCTCTTGCAGTTCACGCTGTCGTCATGCGTGTGAGGGTGGTCATGCTAAACAAACTGTCCTAAGTGGGCTACATTTGCAGGAGGGAGGCATGTCCAGGGTATTATAATACATCAATCATGGTTGTTCTTATGTAAGGCTGAGCTTGAAATTGAGGCAGCTCCCTAAGTCTGAAAGAATAATAAGACTTATCAATCTTAGTGTGGTCTTATCTGAATATTCTCATTGCTTGCAATGGAGGTTGGCCAAATATATATTTCGGCAGGAGAGGCTGCAGTTCTTGGAGAGATCTGTCAGTAGATTCAGTATGTCCGGATCAGTGCTCTCTAAAACTATGTGAACCGAGTCAATGCTCTCTTTTTGTGTCAGCCTTTTGCTTAAAAAATGCTGCGTTAGTTCAGATTGTGATAGTTTAATGGCACTTCTTGTGTGAAAAAGGAGAAGGGCGAGGGTGTTCAAGAACACAGTTTGTAATCCAATATTGGTTCTGAATTTTGATTTTATGCTGATACATTGATGTTTGTAAAGATGCACCTAGAAATATGTTGTATGCAAGAAAATTGCACAAAATATTTTTTACAAGACTTTGCTGTAAAGGCCTTATCAGTCTTTCTTTTAAACTATTCTGTATTAAAGATATTTCAACAAATGAACAGATTATGAAGGAGAGATACCTCTGTAATACACCTTCAGTGTAACAGCATGCAAGCAAAAATTCGCAGGAGGCCAGAAAAGAACCACGTGGAAGAGGGCAGGGCTGTGGGGGCGAAAGATGGTGGATTGGGACCAACAAAAATATAATTATCGTTGGAGGGGCCAGTGGAAGCTACTACCGAATGAGGGAGGTAGGTAGGGGGTTAGAAATGGAAAAAAAAATTGCACTTACCTGGGTACTGCCGCTGTCGCTCCTCTGTCCTTCTTGCGACGAAGCAGGAAGCACACCGGCTCCCAGATTCCCCTAGCCAATCACAAAGCTCCTGTCACCAGCATGACAGCTGCATCATCAGAGGTCTGAGCGCCGGGGTTCAGCGCTCAGAAAGGGAGTGGGAGGCTGTGATGTTCTCCACCAAGGGTGTGCAATACAGCCAGGTGGAGGACATGCCAACTGCGCATGACTGTTTGGGAGGGGAAGGCGGATGGCCAAATCATTGTGCGCAGTTAGAGATTGCCCACCAATCCCCCCCTGCTTTGGACAGCCCAACCCTGCCCCACACCTAAGCCAGCACAGAAAAATAAAATGCTAAAAACATTACGTTATTATAATTTATTTATTTTTTGCACTGCTTTGAGAGCAGTGGGGCAGCGCTCCTTCGCCCTAGCAGAGAAGGCGCACCTGGAAGAGGCATTAGAAGAAAGCATAAGTAGTCCTCAATAACTAACAAGTGAAATTAAAAAAAACACTGCAACACTGGACTTACATTAAGCCTTCGGGTTCCACCCAAGTGTCTTGTGGCGCATCAGATCGTGTAAAGCATCGCATTCAGTGGATTCAAGGATCCCCCCAAAACAGTAAAAAATAAGAAACGGATCCTGCACTATAAGTCATTAAAGCTTTCATGCAATGCTATGTTCATCCTTTCTGTCAGCCATTCTTTATGTTTTAGGAGGTTTGTTGATTTCCATTGGAACAGAAGGCAAACGTTCACCTCAGTGAAAGACGTGACGATTTGCCTTACATTTCAATTGGCTGATGTGAACTTGTCCAACTCAACTGTGACCTTCGGTTACCTACCAGATGCTATACAATGTAGGACTGTTGCCCTGATGGTTTATCCCTTCAAGCAAAGGGCAGCCATCTTTTCAGATTGCTTTGTAGAATTCAATCTTTTAACTTTTAACTGATAGCATGTGCCTCAGGATTGCAAAAGTATTATTTGTTAAAAACCGATCCCATTTGCAGCATTTTTAGAGAGCAGTTACACCTGCCAATGAAATAAATGTAATGGAAAGCCATTTCTGGAACACTTGTGAGTTATGTCCTGTTTAAATGTATATATAGAACGATATGGTTTCAGTGCATTGCATTTTATACCAACTCTATAGATCTGACAGTGGTCTGCTTTTGTTCAGCAATGCAAATGGCCCTGGATCACCCGCAGCAGAGAATTAAATGAGGGATGTCTTTTTGTTGCTATTGCAGAGAGCACTTAGAACAAAATGCTGGTAAACCTGTAGAATCGAAAATATTTTGGTTCTTAAGAAAGCCATCAAGAAATATCCGCTATAAGATTGTGTCTTTTTGTGTTTGATATCTTCGTATCCTAGTTTCTATTATTAGGTATGAGCACATAACAGCTGATCACAAACTAGGCCAGAAACTCGCTCAAATAATGGAAACAGTTTGCCTCTATGCTTGGCTTTTGTTTACATCAACGACTTTCTGAAAATCTAATGATGTGCCCTAAACAGAATCATTAAAATTCTGGCTTATTTTATAATGACTAACTCTTTTTAAAAAAACAATGTGCTTATAAAAGCAGTACATTGAGTAAACGGTTATGCTGTTTCTGTTTTATTCTTTGTAGGTGAAAAACTAGAAGACTTTCTTCGCTCATTGAACAGCAGTAAACCTCTCTATTTGGGACAGACTGGACTTGGAAATATTGAAGAACTTGGAAAATTAGGTCTCGAGCCTGGGGAGAATTTTTGCATGGGAGGTCCAGGAATGATTTTTAGTCGAGAGGTTCTACGCAGAATGGTGCCACACATTGGGGAATGCCTTCGAGAGATGTATACTACTCATGAAGATGTTGAAGTGGGCAGATGTGTCAGGCGGTTTGGAGGAACCCAGTGTGTTTGGTCTTATGAGGTAAGAACAAAAGAGCCATTTCTAGGTGTTTCGGTTAAAGTTATCAACCAGGAAAATAAGGACATTTAAAATGAACTCTTAAATTCGTATGGAGGTCATGCAGCCTTGACGCCTGCAGATAGATGTTTATGTGCAGCTTGTTCCATTTTTATGATACATCTCCAGTTCTGGAAACTCAAAGACCTCATTTGTTTTCAGCTTATGTTGTCTTTTTAGGTCGAGCTGGGGCAGCGCATGAGCTGCTCTGCGAGGCATGCTATATTGGAGAATGGATTTGAAGCCCTGCACACTCTCCGCCCATATTTGTCATTGGCTTGTGTCATTGTTCTTCATAAATGCTGGCTTCTGATTTGTTTATAGACTTGTTAGTCCCTCCTTGGTACCACCATGTCTTCATCTGTAACCTCCCATGAGGACTGGCCCTTTTACTTTGGTTGTTACACTGTACGTCTTTTCTATTTTTTTTAATGTGTTTGTCCTACTGCAGGCCCTACATGCTTTCCCGCAACATTCAGCGCATTCAGCGTGCCATGCGCGCTTTCACAGGGTGTTTTTACTAAAATAGGCACTTATTTGTCAATTTGACAAAATAATGTTTTTTGGGTGAAAGCGCAGCATATTGCGCTTTCACTTTAATAGCGGTCGCGGACCTTTCTTTAGACACGGCTTGTCCAAAAAAAGGGACGTGGCCTCTATTTACATGAAAGCTCAGCATGGGGCGCTTGTAAACAACCATTTGCTATGCAATAGGTCTTGCATTTTAGAAAGTTTGACCTATTGTTATTGTAAATGACACTGCCTCTTATTATTGGAGGTTTTTTAAACACATAAATAAAAGGCATTGTCATTTACAATGCCAATAGCTAAAAATCTCGCAATTGTGAGACCTACTGCATTGCAAATGCTTGTTTACATTTCTTACAAGTTTTGCAATATACGTGAAATGTAGAGAAACGGTTGGGCATTAGTTTCCTGGCAACCATCTGTTTGGCTGTGTTTATGCCTCTAAGAATCCTTTTCTTTGATATATATATTTATCTCTGAGAAACATGCAAACATCTCTGGTATCCTTGCCTTAAAATAGGTAAGTCAAGACCATTGTCACAAGCCTTAAAATAGCCCCGAGGCAGAACTGTTGAGCATCTCTCTGGCTTCAGTTTAGTTTTTTACTTCCTTGTGAAAGCTCTGCTCCAGTTAGCCGTAGTAACGCCAGAGAGACAGTACCTCACGTCAGATGGCATTGTGCCAGCACATGTGTGATGCAAGAAACATACTTCTGTGTATCACAAACATATGGCATACTTTCTTTCCATTGTAACATCCTGATTGTCCAAAAATTTACTTAATTTATTCTACCTAAAATGGAAATTCTGTTCTTACCTGCAAGACATCCTTATTTCTCTCTTCTTCTTAATGTCTCTCTCTCTCAGCGTGCATTTTTTATCTGTCTAAAATCTTGGCATCATCTTTGAGTCATACTTTTCCTTTGCAACTCTTGTGTCTTCTGCTTTGTACTAGTATATTTCAGTTGGATACTGCTCTGAAAATGTTCTCTTTGCTGATATCAATGCTACTTATATTCTGTTTATAACCCAATGTTTTCTCATTTTGAAGGATGCTCATCTATTTTACTTGATGTTTGTATATATATCTTGTCCTCTGCAGTCTACCTTCACCTCCTACCCCACTCTTCTATTCCATCCCATTTATGCACCTAAAATTTCTCCAGAAAATGTTAGTGTGATTACGTAAATTTGGTATGAAAAATCCCCACATCCCCTTAGTTGCTTGGAGTGTACAGGAAGGGGGCGGGAGGGGGGGTTACTGGGAGAAGAGTCTCTATTCCTGTGGTAAAAGAAGGAAAAAATGAAGGTGCATTATTTATAAATATTTTAAAAGCGACAAACCTTGCAATACTGGAAATTGTGTTGGTTTAAGGTTAGGCAGGCACGCAGACATTTGTGGTTATTATTCTTTTAATTATGTGGATTTTGACATGGTGGTGTAACTCACTAAAGTCATGAATCCCTTGAAATTGAGAAGGAAACCTGCAAGGAATCGATTTACTATTTTGAAATCTAACTTTTGCAATTCGGCAATAGACATAGCTCGCTGAAGTGATGCACTTCAGTGGGGTCCTACTTTTCCTGAGGACTTAATATGGCTTGATATGGCTCTGAAGCGTCAAGTCCAGTTCAAATTCTTAAAGCCACTTCTTCAAAGTTTGCATTGTACCTCTAACAATTTGTGTTATGCCACTGAGATTGCAGTGATGCGTAAATTAATGTATGTACGACCCTTTATATAATGACCTTGCTGCACTTTCATTAATGATGCCTAAAGTGGAAATGGCCCGGAAATAACTCCTATGATCACAGGTTAAATGTGTGAGAGTTTATAGTAATATACATGCTTTAAAATGTGTTGCGATGCGTTACGTTACCCAACTTCTGCGACGTAAATTATTCTCCACCCGGTTAAGTGGAGGAAAATTAGATATCTACTCTAGATGTCCATAAACAATGATCTTCTTTGCCCTAGATTAAAAAGTGGACTCCACTACAACCAACCACATACTCCGACTAATGTAGTATGTATCATTTTGTACCCTACTTTACGTTACTTATTATCCTTTTGCATTATTGTACTATTTCTATTGTAATAAGGTATGTCTCCAATGTATGTTTCATTTGCATTTTATTTGATACTGAAACACCCATAAAAATTATTTGAATTAAAAAAAAAAAGTGGAAGTTTATGGTGCTGGTGGTTGGTGAGAGGGGCAGGCTACCTCTACTTATGGCTGTGTGGCTGTGGTGGTACACTCTATCTGGCTTCTACCCAAAGGGCACTTATCTTGATGCAGAGGAACATATCTTAAACTCATTCAACTTCACCCTGTAAGTTGGTATGCTTACATTCCTCTCACAGCTTGAGATGCCGCAAACAGGAAGTAGATGGCTGCTCTGCTACTCAATAAGCCTGTGGAAAACAACCGTGTAGGAATTTTAGGATTGAAAAAAGGTGGCTTAATTTCACTTACAAATGTCTCTTTTTGTAGAGACCCATGTCTTCGAGAGAATGCAAGGACCGTAATGTGTTATTTATTTATTTAAAAAGCTTCGCGTTTACAGAAAGGAGAGAATCAGAAAAGACAAGCAGGCATACACTCCATGACTAAATATTTGTAATTGTTAATTATTTTCTGTAAACGGGCCGGTAATGTAATTTTCGATATACAGTAGATATATTTTGTGGAAACATAAGCAGCGCAGTAAACATTCCTAAAAATACAAAATGCAATCACCTCAAATATGATTTTAAATGATGTTAGAATGCCCAGACTAGGGCTTTTCAACAATGCCCGTGCAAGTCTTTTAATTATATTTTGTATACATGCTCCTTAAAGAAAACAGGTAAAGAATTCTGAATTGTCCATATGGAAATGTGCATTTCCATTTTATGATCGTAGGGGCAAGTAAAGTCGGAGCTACATGTAAAAAACATGATTCAAACAAGACACAATTAAAACAGGATCACAAGTTAATTTAACATTTTTAAACCCTGAAAAGGAATGGAAATTAGTATTCATCTGTGTGAAAGCTAAATCCAAGGGGAACATTTTACCATTGTGCAAAAATGAAGGCTTACTGTAGCCACCCTTGACCAAGGTAGGTAAGTGAATGGGAAAGAGAGGAATTTGAATGTAAAAGGAGTCAAATAACATATTTTCTATATAGATCGATGAAACGATAAAGCAATGAACCAAAGTCGGAAAATGAGAGAAAATAAATGGTAAATGTGGCAGTATTATCATTCAGTATCAATATGTGATTAAAGAAAAATCGTAGGAAAGTGAATATGCTAAGTGAAAGAGTAGTTTTTCAATTGCATTTTGGCGTTTTTATTAGAAAGAATCTTTCTGTTAATAATAGAAATATATAATCAGCTTAGTGAAGGGATGTTCTGTTGAAGTGAACTAGTTTAGCATTGTTTTGCATTAATATTTGGCAGCAAAAGGTATGTTACTAAAGAGCAGAAATTTTTTCATTGTATGACTTTCATTGCTGAAGACCTGCGAAAATAATAGAAAATAGAAGTTACAAAAAATTAAAATAATTAATTTCACTTTTGGCCGTCTTTTACTTGCATGTAACACAGAATTGTGGGCCTCATTGCAATGTCATGCTGAAAGCCTCCTCCCAGTGATTGGAGGCTTTCCTGCCGACATGGTAGGTTTAGAGTCTGACTGCCATATAAGGATGATGGTGGTCAGAGGTCAACCTGTTGGGGATTCTGATGTGGTCCCAATGGGCTCAAGGAGCACGTCGGTCCATTGGACTGACCACATAATCCCTTAATGATGGCAGCTCCGCCATTGGGATTATGATGTCGGTTTCCAACAGCCTTTCCATGTTGGCCTTTCCGACATGGAAAGGCTCTAGGAAAGCGACATTGAGGGGCCCCTAGCAGGACCTCATTCCCCCTGGCCCTCTACAATAGGGACTGGCACAATGGGGGGCACAAACATCCCTGCAGCGTGTGGCAGGCTTCGCATGGTGCCTGTCACACGGTGCAGGTATTAATAAAAACCTCAATTTCTCAATGGAAGCTTATGCTGCGGGCCTGTTCCGACAGCTGCACAAGCTTCCAATGAGAAATTGAGGGTTGTGACTGCATCATGGGCGGTCACATCAAAATAATGTGGTCAGAACTACCGACCTGAGGTCAGGCAGTTCCTTTCCCCAATGGTGCCCAACATCATAATATTCCCTTTGTGTCCATTAGGTATCTATTCTTTGCAGAAAGCTTTCTACAGGTATGTGTCAGTGCAACTAAAAATGCAGGGCTGCATGGTAAAATACTGGAAGAAATGTGTAGACTTCAAACGATCAGCTTGTGAAGAGAAGCTCCTCCAGTCTTTTCTTTACCTGGATTATTTTAATTCCACAATGCCTGTTTGTTCTGCGCATCTGCCAGTTTGCTCATTGTTAATATGCCCCTATTGACTGGGTGATATATATCCTGCAACATATAATATATTGTCAGGGTCGAAATAGTTCCTCTTCATAACATTTCCTTTCTTTCATATTGTGTCAAATGAAGGTCATTGTTAATTTGGTACATGCTTGGATTGACTCAAAATCAGGGACATGTGATAATACCACCATTACGGATCCAAAACAAACTACTTGGAGCATATTTGGATAGGAAAATTGGCTATATAGTTGAGGCATAGGATTAACAGTTCGAACAGTAAAACTTGATTTCTTTTTTCGTTCTGTTTTTGATAGCTTTTTGGGAGCAATACATCACATTTTGTATTCATCATTTCGATTATTATCTCACCTTTTCTGTTCCTCGCCATCATCTTCTATTGGTGGCTTTTCTGCAACTTTCCCTCCCTTGTCTGATTCTGTGCTGTTCTCTTTAGATTCTCACCTTTCTCCTCCATTTAGTTTGTTTTCCCATGCTATTTATCTTATTCTATATCCTCCTTTATCCCATTCACTTCTATCATGATTTCTACAGATGAATTTCTGCAACGTTATTCCTTTTCTTCTTGAGTCGTCTGTTAGTCCAATCACGTTTTTCTTTTCCTCCACTATTTTTTTTCCCATCATTCTACCCCCAATTTCCAGTTTAACGCAATCTTCATTTATCCAATCTTTGGGTCTTGCGCCTAGCGTTGCAGTGCGCAGCAATGCTCGCGCAGCGCGAGACCTCTTGTAAAGGGGTTTTGAAAGCTGACCACACGCTTGTGCTTGTGATCAGGCTTTCGCCGGCAGCCATTGGCTTTCGCATGTTTTTTTTTTAAAAGGCACGCGATTGGGCAAAGGCGGGCGCATGCCCCGCCTTTGCAACGCCCATTCCGGTGCGATTCTAGCACGCGCAGCAGTGCGCGTTTGCCTCGTTTCTTCTTGCCTTCTGTGTTTCTTCCTATTTACCTTGTCGCCTTTCCTTTCTTTTCTTCTCCATTCCACCAGACCCAGTCTTCTCTTCTATGTTCCCATTCTTCACCGCTGCTCATGCCCTATGTTGTAATATGCAATCTTGCCCTGCCTGAATCAATTTCTGGTCTCCACTTTTATATGTCCATACTTTATTATTGGTTCCGAAACAGGCTCGGATTGGCCTACAGTGCAATATGACAGCGCCTGAAGTGCAGGTCTCACAGGTCTGCATATGGGCTGTTTTATGGCAGTTTGAGGACTTTTTTTATTGTCTGTGAGATATTTTTACTGTTGATTTCTTTGAGATATCTACAGTTTCCATTTTTTTAAGTATAAAGCAAGCTTTGAGGTGTTTAAAAAGATTGTGGAGCTGTTCACAAAGATAAACTCACACATGAGAAAATCTAAACATGTATGTTTACTCTTACAGTTTGTAATACATTTAGTGCTACTGTCTATTCACCATATTTCAGTGTAAATTTACTAAAAACTGTAAGCTTATATGTCTTCATACTCTGAAACCAGGAGGTGGACCCTAAATTATGAGTGTAAAGTTACTATTTGTAAATGTTCACACGTGGGTGGAGATCTCCACCAATGGTGCAGAGGTCTTCTTTGGGAAAGTATATGGAAACGTTAAAATGTTTACTAAACGTTTAAAAAAAATCTTAGTATTTGTAAGATAAATAGTGATATAAATTAATGTATATATTTATTTTAAATGTAGAACAGAACATATAGGTTTGTGAATAGCACTTTGTAATACTTGAGTAGTACTAGTGTAGTACTACAGAAAGTGTTGCAAAATGCAGTTTGTGAATAGGCTCCATTGTCTACATTGTTTGAAGCAGTGACATTGGGGATCCCCTCACTTAAGCAGTTTAAGCGAGGGCTGCCCCTTGGCTCCGTGGTCTAGAACTGGGTCCCTCTAAAGTTAATTAGTTGTTTATGGGTGTCTTCTGGCTGCAGGTCTGCAGACAAAGTGCTAATAAATAATACTGTTAGGCAGTACCATAACATAGGGATGTGGGAGGGGGCTGACAGGCACAACAAAGGACATAGAGAAAAAGAAATTATGAAAATATGGGGAAACACAGAGTGGAGGACGACTAGAAAAAGTGAGAAAGAGAAAGAAAGCCAAGAAGGAACATTTAAAAATGAGAGACAAAAGATGGATAGATAGAGAAAAGTGAACTGAAAGGAAGGAAGGTACCATGAAAGGAAATGCGGAAGAAAAAGTGAAAGGGGAGAAGGAAGGGTGAAAGAATAGATGGGTGAAATGATAGATAGGTGGAAGGATGAAAGGATAGATGGAAGAATGAAAGGACTGATTGGTTATGGTGTGAATGAATGGATAGATAAATGGCTATATAGGGATGATGGGAGGATGTGGGAAAGGATGGATATGTATTGAAAAGGATGGATGGAAATATGAAGGGTGTTACAGATGAATGGATAAAAAGGCAGGTGAAAAGATTGTTGGGTAGATGTATGAAAACAGAATGAAATGGTGAAGAGCTCTCCAAATTAGAGTTTGGTTTGCTTGCTTCACGTGCTTGGAGTGAATAGAGGTATGGCTTAAGAGGTAAGTATTTACATTTTTTGTCAACTCTCTCGGTTTGAAGGCATGCTTCTACTGACATACTTTCATCTGGGATATCTTACTTAATTAAAATGCAACACCAGGTGAGTAGAAGTGACCTAGTGGCTACAGCTGCTGACTTTGGAACCGAGCCTCTGCTCAACATCTAGTGATTCAGGACAAATCACTTAATCTCCCTGTGCCTAAATCATGTAACAAGCTTGTTTTTCTTGTAAAGCTCTCCAATGTTCTCAAACCAAGTTCCTGCTATAAAACTAAGGCAGAGAGAAGAAGGCTGCTTAAAAACTAAGAAATGTATTCTGGTGTTGGCAGATTGCCAATGTGATTTGTTGAAAAAATATTAGTTTAGTGACAAAGCTCAGAAGGTTAGAGCATGATAGGATAGCCAGCAGTAAAAGGCTCCCTCTCACTATTTATTAGATATTGATTTCTAATCGATAATCCTAATTATCCCTCCACGTTTAGCAAAGTATGCTTGCACAGGAAAGCATCTGAAATGAAGGTGGAAGTAATCATTTTCCAAGTTGTTTAATATGTAACAGTTTACCTTCTTACAAATAGAAATAACCTTTGAACATACTTTGAAGGAAAAATATTTTGCCCAAGTTCAGATGTGTATTTAAATTCGTGTAACAGTAGAAACACAATGACAGTTGGGCAGTGTTGTTATAGAATGACTGGTGGGTAAATGCATGAATGAAATATATATATTACAGTCTGTACTGATATAACTGCAGAGGTGTATTTTTTCTAATACGTAGGATAAGTCTGAAATGGCTATAAGACCAGCCAAACATTGAAATGCATCACTAGGGACCAAGAATTCAGCCGCTGCAAGCGTTATGGACCTCTTCTGTGAAGATGACATTACCAATGATTGATTTGACCTATTTGTTGACTAAATAGCAGTAATAATATGTAAAAACACTAAATTATTGGGTAGAACCTATTCTCCTCAATAGGCATTCATAAATCCAGTTAAAAAATGCCAAAAATCTTAACATTTTAAATGGTATTATCTGCACCTTCAGTAAAGTATACTGCAATTTAAGGCCGAGTTCCATATGCCCGTTCCCCACTGTACCGCCCTTTCCTGCTGTACCTCCACCATTAAGGTTCTGAGTGATGGATATCCATGGAGGCTACTTTACACAGCACGCATATTTATATATCCAGGGTCTCACCAATGTCTAGTCCTTATCCTTGAGTTGTGCAGTAAGTGAGCATTGTATAGTGTTTTCTTTTACACAATATTCATTATACAAATGTTTGAATCTATAACTGCCTAAAGACTCAGGTGATGTGCCACAATCGCATGCTTTGAGGCTGTTGGAGGCAGGGTGAGAACCAAGCTGTAAAACTGAACCCCAGGTTGGGGCCTGTATCCAGAGATGGATTAAGGTGATTCTCCATTCTGACCACATTGTTTAAATTTCTATAACAGGTGTGGAGCTCTTCTAGAGGGGCACATTTATTTTATCAGTCAAGTCAATTTATACAATGTGAATGCATTTTGCCATAAGTGGGACTTTTGCAATACTAGGCAATGGGCCATACACAATAGTAAGCTATTTGCAGAATGCAGCATTTTGAAAGTCGTTGAACCTTTGTGTATGTGTAGTGCCTCTGTTATTAGCTCTTTACCTAGTTGTATATAAAAGATATCTGCCTCCGTGGGTGAACACCCCCTATTCCTCTTGGTATCTTTAATAAGTCACACACAAGGGCACATATTGGTGAATCTGATTTGTGAGGGAAAAGCAGAGGACAAACACAAGCCTTCTCAAGGATATATAGGTTTGGAGAAAATTCACGGATTGAAATGAAGGCCAACAAAGTGGTAGAAGTGAAATACGACCAACTATAGGAACCTGGCCCCTTTGCTTAATGTAAATCACATAGACCAGCTCATAAGAGTGCTAGTTTCCTTACCCATCATTTAATACATACAAACTTTACTCCAGAAGACAATGATGTGGTGGACAGTAGTGCTACCATCGTGCATCTAAGCCAAGAGAGGGAGCTCACCCAGCATGGAAAAAACTGTACTAGCTGCTAGGAGAATTAAAACAGACTTTAAGCTTTTAACCCTGTTTTGTTCTCTGCTTGTATAATTGATTTTCCTCCCTCCTGTTCAAGATAGGTTGAAGCCTGCTTTCTCTTATTCCACTCACGGTGTGCTGGTACATCAGGGTTGATTGTCCTGTAGTTTATAAGAATGTATAACTAAATATTTTTAGTGTGTCCATGCTAATCAGAACAAAATACTTATTTAGAAGTATCAATTCATTCTCACACGCAAGAATGCTCAGAGAAGTTGAGTCACTTCAACAATTTCATGTTGAAATCGAGAGCAGGTTACCAAATTCGCCTAGAACAGCGCCTTTTATGGAATTTTCATCTCATAATACGCACAAGCACTGAACGGTGGTTCCTGTCAGTGCTCGAAATGTCCGCCTGGCTGATGTACATTTTTAAATTTGGCATTTGACTGACAAAAATGAAAAGAAGTCCCTTAGTGTGGAAAGAGACCCTTGCCAGTCTTTCGGAGTACCTACAAGATGCTGTCCTTGAGCATCCTCAAAGGCTTTGCTCACTGGAAACTGCATTTCAGTAGAATATTTGTAAGAATCGTATGCTAATTCCTCCTCTTATGAGTTTAGTTAAAATCACACTGCTTTCAGGGTGACAGTGTTAGACTGAGGGCCATATGTATCATCATACCGTTTAGCGATTCCTAAATAGCGATTTTTAATTAATCGCTATTTAAAAATCGCAAAACGGTATGTATGTAGGAAATCGCTTCTTTTTAGCGATTCCTTATCATTCCTAAATTGCGATTAGCAAATTGCTAATCACAATTTTCCTATTCATTTCTATGGTCCAGGAGGCCCATAGGTATTAAGGGGATATTTGCGATTAGCAATTTGCTAATCGCAAATTGCGAATATTTTCAAGGGTGCAGGGGTGTCACAACAACACCCTGCTGCACCCCTGAAAAAGACATGTGTGGGCATATGGCGCACATACATGCCCTAAAGGCATGTATGAGCGTCATATGGCACCTTTGGAATTTAAATAAATTGCTTTTTTAAAAGAATTCGCAACTTATCACCAACTAGAAGTTGGTGGTAATCTGCGAATCCTTATTGGCATTTTTGCATAAATATTTCTTTGATACATTGCATTTAAGGAATTGCAAATTTTGCGATTCCTTAACTGCAATCGCAAAATAAGGAATAGCAAAATGTGCAATTCCTTATTTTGCTGCGAAAATGTTTCATACATACCATTTAGCTAAAAAATTCTGCGAATTTCGGCCTTTGCGAATGCTAATTAGCTTGATACATTTGGCCCTGAGTCATTTGGCTGTAGCATAAGTTGACATGTTTTGTGATAGGAACATTTAGTTTATTTCTGTAAGAATGAGATGAGAAAGCTCCAGTATGGAGAAATGTTCTTGAGTAGGAAACTCAGGGCTTAAGAGCAATCCAAAAAATGGAGCAGAGAAGAGGCATTCTCATTAATTGATAAGTAGGATATAGCTGAATATGTAGAAACTGGATCTATGTATGGCCACGGATCCCGTCTGTATTTCGGGCAGAAATCATCCTACTTACAGTAGCAAGAGACAATATCGATCTCATCACCGGAAACATTTAAGGAGGAAAGTAATGCATGATCCCAAACTTTTTGTTGAAAATGACAGAATCTCATTATCAAAAGAAGCCTAGTGCCTGCATAGGAGAGAAAGGTTTTCCTTCTGCAGACTGGACTACATCTTCAGAATGGGTAGCAAAATAAATTGTTCATAGTTGGTTTCCTCAGCATATTGCTCTGTGCTTTGAAGGAGGTGTTTCTAACTGCTTGAACACATTACAAATGGCCAGTATATCATAATTATTAGCATCCCACCTCACCCCACCCATTAGGGTGTACATGAATGGGCCTTTGATTTGTGAGAGAGATTCCCACAAATCATTCTAGTGTATTTCCTGAACAGGGCTACATTTTGGAGCCTGCCGCGCGAGCAGTTTCCCTTGCAGTCTGTTGACAGAAGGCCACTGATGTACAAAGTGCTTACTGTGCATATGTGAGAAGAACATTTTCCGTCTCAACTTTCTGAAAACATTACGAACTGTAAAAGTTAAACGTGGAAAAGCACATGCTACTGCTCCGAGGTCATAACGACTGGCAGGCAGCGGAAAATTGCATTTTTAAGCGATACTCCCCCGAAACAGTCATAGTGACTTACCTCTATTATTGTCTCGCTTTTCAGCCTTGGCATATTAGCCCGTCTAGAAGGCTATTTATTGCCTTTACCTTTAAATGGCTTTGTGATTCAGCAATATATTTTTTCTGCTTGACTTTTTTTCATTTCCATTGGCTTGTTGGAGCGTGAATGCACTATTCCTATTAATTTTAGAAGTAAAATATAGCATTTCGTTTCTCAATGGTACCTCATGTACCACAATCAGGGTACCACTATCAGAGTATCTTAATTTCTGTAAACCTACAGAATGTGCAGTCGGAAAGGATCCCCTGGGCTGGCAGTATATTTTGTGTCAGTTGGCTTGTTTCTATGTTCAACTCTTTATAGTAAAAGTCTCTCTTTAAAGAAAGGCATATATTACTAGAATGTGCTCCTCCAACGCCTTGGTCGCCACTACCCGCTAAGGCAGTGCAATTATCTGAGTTCCACTGTTAGAGAATTTCAGTGAAGCCTGCGCCTGGGGACAGGGTTTGCCAGAGAGCAACTTAAGTCTTTTGTTTGACTGTTGTTTCCTTTTGTGCCTAGAACTACAAAACACAAGGCTTGTCAAAGCAAACGGTTCAAAACACAGCGAGTCTCACAAGTCTATGGGTTACTATATTATTATAATTCCTGCAGACAGCAAGTGCCCTTGTCAACACAACTGAAGTTACTACACCTTACCGTAATGTCAGGGAATGCTGCTGGGTGTAATCTAGTGGTCACTTTAGCAACAAGAACAGCACAGGGTAGGACCTAGAAAAGTACTTTTGCTCAGGTTATACTGACGGGATTCCCTGTGCAGCTATGAACTCAAGCTCCCTCTTTGGTTTATGCTTCATTACAGAAAGGTTTCCATGTAGGGTGACCGGTGACCGACTGCTGTTCATGAACAGGATCCTTGTGATGTCTTAGGACACACAGGGTGGCGGTGTAACAGCAGTGGTCCAGACCTTTTGCAAAACAAACAGTCGACAACCACTGCTCTAGAAAAAGCTTTGTTTTTACCTTGATGGCGCTCTTTCCATGTGGAATAACCTGCTTTGCATTATCACTAGGCACAGTGGGATATTTTGATATATATGTGAAATAAATCTCCTACGCATGATCAATTGGAAATGGTGTGAGAATTCATCGTTACACACATCCAAATGTTTGACAATGGGGAATTAGTTCATGAAGCTCTTACCTGTGCTTAATTGTTAGATATTTTTTTGTTAGGAATTCATAAGCAAAAACTGTGTACAGAGACATTTAGTAATGTGCGTTTAGGAGAAAGTTAGTACTCTTTTAGGTCTGTTTTTGGAGAGCCCTGCGGTCAAACAGAATTGTTGCTAGCTGTATAAATTCAGTGGGTGTTGGGTTACCAATTACGGCCATTAGTTTTCTTTGAACACTCTTTTTTTACCATTGGCTTGAGATTTGGCTCAGCCCAGGGATTATGCATTTCTCTCCTAATGCTATTGGGCATTTGGGTGTATCCAGTACTTAATTTGTTAAAGAATAAGTGCCAGGGTTCAAAGTTTTACTAAGAAGAGAATGGTTGGTGCTACTGAATGGGGGAGTGAAATGTGGGGACACTGCTCTGCATTGGTCCGACTCGGGAGGCAACACTTGACGATTCAACGCAGTCAAGGAGGAACGGGTTTTCAATCAGTCATTGGTAGCTACTATTATTGCTGTTATGCTGAGGCAGAGACTTCACCTGCGCAGTATCTAGCAGTGGGTGGGTGCTGTCCGTTTGCCTTCAAATGTAAATATCTTACGCACCAATCCCAATCAGGCAACACTGAACCCAGGCAGGAATGGATTTACATGCGATATCAGCTCTTCGCCGAGAGGCAGTGTTTCCTTAGTGAACCAATATCACATGTAGACCCGGCCCTGGGAAATAAGTGCTGGTACTAAGCACCTGCAAGCACCAGCACAAATTAAGCACTGGGTATCTCTCCACCTCTACTACATCAGAGCTATATTCCTCTCTATCCTCTTAGAAGCTTTTATTCCACTTTTCTTGCTCTAATTTGATATTGTTGCACGAAATAGCACATTAAACCCAGGCACATTGGCTTTGCCAGTGCTTATTCTACACTGATGCTTATTCTACTGAAGTATACAAAATGTCATGCATAGGATGCTTGAAATTATCTCTGCCACTGATAATTACTTGGGGCCTCATTCCTGTAATTCCTGCTCCAATAGGAACAGTCCGGTCTGTAGTGTGAAACAAGGTCCTCTCTGATTCAGAACACAAGCAACCCAAGATAGGTTTTACCTTGAATTGGACTCATCAGCTGGGTACAACTTGATTCCAGTGGCAAAGTTGGCACAGAACCTATGTCTGGGCATACCTGCTGCACTTGGGACGTTGCACCTACGTATACGAAAAAGTGATGGTTAAGATGGCTGAATTAATCTCAGCCACTGGTAATTACTCACCTCATCTCAGCCCATCGTTTTTATGTCCACAGTGCCACCTCAGATGGATAGTGCTGAACTCCGTGTGATTGTTGACCCTTATGTGACCTGACAAAAATCTCAACAAAGAGATGAAGTTTTATAGCAAGTGAAGCTCCTTATCCTATCATTCATTCGATAATTAGTTTTGTCCTATAAGGGCCACATTGAATAGAGTGTGTGTTGGAGTTAGGGGTGGAAGACAGTGTAAGCGTGACAGTACACTGCACAAAACGTTCCCACATGCACATATTATGTAAAATACATAATGCTGCTGAGGGAGTCATGACACCACTGCTCTATGTGCTGATGCACATTCTCAGGCGGTTGTCAGTTAGCATTTTAAGATTGTATCATCGGAGAGGCCATCTGGGCCTAGCAGGAGGAAGAATGAGGGGACTTATAGTAAGAGCCTGGGTAGGTCCAGTGAAGCAGTGAGCTCGCAAAAGTAGCCACTACTTTAAACATTTGCACTGACCCCTCGCTCCAAATTGACTTGCATTTGATGCAGAGCAGAGAGCCACTACAAGTGTTGTGCAGGCTCTGACTACGTCACCTGTGCTGAGGACATGCACGCTCAAGCCCGGGAACCTGCAAGGCACATTAGACTGTTCTGCTATCCTGATGCATAAAATTCAGTGATTGTGCAATTGCTCAGTCCATTCTGTGATGTCTAGGGTCTCATGCATCAACTAAAAACTGGTTGCCAACGGGCATATTCACAGAATCTGCCCTTTTGCAAATGGTATTTTTGCATTTGGGATGCATCATTCCAAATGCAAAAATCACAATTTAAGTAATCGCTAAATTTGTGATTACTTAAATTGCGATTGCATTTAAGGAATTGCAAATTGCGATTCCTTAAATGCAATGCATTAACACAAAAATGTTTGCGATTTCACAAATAGGAATCGCAAATTACCGCCAATCTCAAGTTGATGGTAATTTTCGAATTCTTTGAAAAATGCACTAAAGTGCATTTCTTAAAGTCTTATGTTACACGCACATGCCGTTGGGGCATGTGTGTGCGCAACATGTGGTAAAATTGACATTTCAGGGGTGCAACAGGGTGTCCTTTTGGCACCCTTGAACCCTTGAAATTGCATGTGCAATTTGCGAGTACTTATTGGGTACTCACAAACTGCGCATGCAATCCCCATTCATTCCTATGGGCCTCTAGGCCCAAAGGAATGAACGGGACACCATTCCTTAATTGCAGCTTGCAATTTGTGAGTCGCATTTAAGGAATGTATAGGGATCGCAATTTTTTTTGAGATTCCTACATGCATAGGCAGTTGCAATTCCATTATTGCGATTACATAAAAATCACAATTAAGGAATCGCAATTCCCTATTTTGATGCATGTGCACTCAAATCTTTAGGGGGACCAATGTTATATTTTATGAAACGTTAAGTAGAAGCAGCCAGGCTATGTAACATACAGATGTAGCTCACTTTGCACCTAGCACCCCACTGTCTGAATCCTTGTCTGACACGTGGAATTACAGAAATAGCTTTGTGTATTTCTGTAATTTGGATTACAGAAAATGCAGGTTAAATGTTGCCAATGGTTGTATGTGCCTATAATTATTCAGCATTCAATGTAATATGGCCTGTAGTTATTTGGAAATTTTCTAATTTAGATCATTTCGCTCCGGTCTATTTAATATGCATCTATGTAAATCACGCAGCTATAATGTTGCTTTTTCGAGATGTATACATTTACTTTACCGTTTGCAAACCTATTTGGGCTTCAAATATTGTCTCTCTGTTATCGGCCCTTTTCTTTTGTAGCTGAAAGTGTATCTTTTACTTCCATCAGCAGAAGACGAGGCCTCACATACCGACGTGTTTGATGTGATTACTGGCTCACTGTGAGGTTTACATTTCATCCTGGTCACTTTGGCCTCCTAATGACAGGAATCGCGCGTATTCCACGTCAGCACGTCTTTCCTTCCTATATATTACCAATAAACACTCACTTGTAATTAACTATACGATTGGAAGTGAGGCGTATTTCTAAATAAGCAGTGTTGTTTCTGTCACCACAAAGACCTTTTTTTAAATGGAAGGGCTTAATGTGAGAGAGCACAAGTCTGAAAAATGTATAAGTGCACCATATTTACAAGCACGTAGTTAGTTTAAACATGCTTTTGCACACGAGTGTTTTATATTTAGAAGTGAAATACACAGAGTGTCTTATATTCAGTAGTGAAGTGTATAGAATGTTTAAGTAGAGTAACAATAATCATAACTGTGTGAGATTAATGTAGAAATGTTGGAATGAATATGAAAACCTCATGTTCTCATGTTAAAGGAATCATGTTAGAGTTAAATAGAACTCTAAAAATCCAGTATATTGTGTAGGCCTTAGGGCAATTCACAGCAAATCTAAACGTGCTGCTAAAATAATGTGAGATGGGGTTAACCTGGTTCTTCCACAAATGTATTATCGAATTAAGTTTGAAATATATGTTTTATAGATGTGTTGTTTTAGAAACGTATGCTAGTTAAGAATGTTGTTTAAATCAAGTTAATGTTTTAGAGTGCAGGGACTCGCTTCATGTAAATCAAGGAGGCCTGTGCTGATAATGTCATCTCCTTTGATGTGCCATGTGCTCGTTAGAGGAGAAGTCGAGAGGTGTCCAGCTCAGAGCTTCGAGCGTGCTTTACGACCTATAGATATGGTGGAGTCTGGAATTTGAGGCCCACTGCAGGACGGACTGTATGCAGGTGCGAGGGTCTTAATCAGCTAGAATGAAAGGGGCTTTGTTCAGTGGCGCTTGGCGCAGGCCTGTAGGAGTTTCCAGGAATTTCAGGGGGTATCAGCGCACTGGAGAAGAAGCCTGGGAACCAAGGTCAACTATAACGAGGGTCTTGAAGAGTACCATCATGGAGTTTACCGCGCAAAGATGTACCACGTGAGGGGCGTCCCAAGGGGCGTTTCTATTGGAAATGTGATTTGGTATTAGGGAAAGCGACCCGGGAGGAGAGTAGAGCAGATGATTTTGGGAGCCTAAGGAAGCGGATGGGTAGGCAGATAGGCTGATCAGGAGAGACCCATTATCAGAGAAGAGACAAAGAGAAGTGCGTGATCTTCTTAGGAAGTCACCACGGCTGACACCTAGAGGGGTAAAAGATCTTGTTAAGTAGGGATGTCACTTAGTATAGTGTAGGGACGGACTAACCTTAATTTTCTTTTCTGTAATGACTTTGAGGTTGCAACTTGTATCCATTTTGGCAACGCTTATGTTATTTGAAGTTGTACTCATTATTCTATTTTTCAGACTCAGACTATTCAAAAAGTTCATGTTCATAGTGATACCAATTTATCTTCTGAATCTCATTTTGAGAAGTTTGTATCTTCAGTTATCCTTGACTTTATATTAAATCTTTGAAACTTAAATTTGGTCAGTGATCATTTAGAGTGGTGTAAGTTCTTAAATGGATTGACTTATTGTTAGATTACCTTTTACTCAATGACAGGTACCAACGATTCAGTCGACTTGGTTTGGGATCTGGTAAGGTAACTAGTAACCAGAAATCCCGCGTTAACAAATGTATGAGCCACACTTAACTGGGACCACACAAACTGAAGACGCCAGATTGTCAGAAAAAGATGCTCTACATTTCATGGGACATAAGGTGTCCCTAAATGTATGTCTCTATTCCATATCATGATTAATAAGGTGATGCTGAAATCTAGTGGCAATTCTAACGATCTTTAGTTATTCGGTCCCCCCTACCCTTTTTCTGGTAATTTTCTTTTGTGCGGTAGTTTACCCGTGCCCTTTTAGCTGCTTTCACCTGGTCCGCGAAAGGCACAGTTTAAAGTGTGAAAAGGCAAAGGTGTGTCCTCTCTAATCCCATAGTATGCAGGGTGACATCTCACCTTGGCCTCCTTGTGAGACATTGCCACTCCTTAGGCCTCCTTTGTCTGTAGAAAACTGCTTACCACCACCCATTGTCAGCCCACCTTGTCAGACATTAATGCAACGGCAGTTCCTCCAATATGGCGTCGCTCCACCTGCCAGCAGCCAAACAAATAAAAAATAAAACAATAGTAGACCCGTGTTTATTATCGTTTTATTTTTGCTTTCAGAGCTGAGGCTTGGGGCAGGGCCAGGGAGTTACAGGCTGATGGAGGAGTGGGTATACTGCTATTCAGTACGCATGACAATCTGGCAGGCTGTCTCAGAACGGACAAACCATCATAATGATTGAAGCTCTCCCCAACCCGAGTTCATTGCTAGGTTGGAGAGAGAATACACATGGTCCCAGTCTAACTGGAAGGGCAAATCATCGACGCTCAGGCCAATCCGGACACTGCTTTCAGCAGCATGAAAGCAGCTTCAGCATTGCCCGCAGTGGTTTCTGGGAGCCTGTGACTGCAGTAGAGAGGAGCACAATGTGGCGATACGGCAAGTAAGGACAGTGTCTTAGACAGGGATCATGTCACCTGAAATACCAACCATGACAACAATACTTCTGGCTAGGTGACCTTCTCCTGGACGATACCTTGATCCCTATCTAAGACACACTTCGTACATGCATGAACACATTTTCTTGAAATTCTATGATCTTATAATGTATCTATATTTGATATGAGCTTCCTGCCCATTTGCACCACTACAACAGAAACCTAAATATATGTAGTGGCGGCTGGTGTGTCGATAGAGTGGTGAGGTGGGGGGTGCTGGGAGGGGGAAAGGGGTAGTCTACAAGAATGTCACCAAGCCGGGGTATTGATGTCATGTAAGTGACATTTAAGGTGGGAGCTGCTATAAGCACAGTGCCCCGATCTACATGAATGATTTGCCTCAGCCTGAAACTGATGTTGTTTCCTAGATCTGTTTGTTGCATTCATGGTAATCACGTAATGCTCTGTACTTACATCCATGATACCTGTAACTTTTTCTTTCAAACACTTTATGCCTTATCGCAAATAGTAGAAACACCTCTAAAAAAGGTTAAGCACATTTTGCAATGTCATTTGTATCAGGTTTAATAAAAAAACACCTAGGGGCACATTAGTATGGCGGGCGGACTTTCTCCACCCGCCATACCAGTGGTGAATGGGACTGCCCGCAATGCTAGCGGCGGTCCCGCACACCCCATTATGATGTGCCCACCACACTGGCAGGCGCATCCCATATTTTTAACATTGCGGTGAGCGGTGCTTTAAGCACCGCCCACCGCAATGCTAAAAATGCATGTTGTGCTTTTCAAAGCACAACGTGACAGGCACCGTGCCGTGCCTGCCATGTTGTTCTTTGAAAGGCAGGGGGCTACCATAGGTACTCCCCATGTGCACCCCCCACCCCCCGGAGTCCATGGGGGCCCGCAACGGGCCCCTCAAGCAGACTCTGCACGCCTTTCCAAGGCAGCAATGCCGCCACGAAAGGCATTAAAAAATGCAAATTCTAATATGGCTGGTGGTGTCTGAAAGACACCGCCACCATATTGAACCCTTTTCCGCCCGGTCGACATGTCGACCGGGTGGAAAAGCGGCGGTCGGTCTTTCTGTCCGCCGCGGACCTCCCAGCCATTATAATATAGCGGGGGTCTTTTCTACAGGGATGATAGGTGGATTGCCCCCGTCGGGCCTGCGGTGACTACCGCTGGCCCGGTGGGGGCAATCCGCCCGCCATCCTAATGGGGTCCCTAGTCTCTGACACCTACATATACACTCAGGGCTAAAAGTGGGCCAGGTCCTGCTTGTGCTCAGCACTGGCAGTTCTTAAAAGCAGGTGCCAAAACGGGTCCCTAGAGTAAAAAAAAGTACAAAAAGCTTCACTCTGCAATAGTACCATCCATCACTGATTTTGATGTAACTTCCAGGAAACTCGTTTTTCAGTTTTATACAGCGCAAACTTGGAGAGCTTTACATGAGCACCAGTTAATTACACAAAGGCATATTCATTTGTTGAATCACAGGATGTTGAGCCGACGTCAGGCTTGAACCTGCTTTCTCAGCTCAAAAGTCAGCAGCTCTAGCCATACGCCAAAACCTCATGCACAAGAACAGAAACATTTTTAAAATTATATACAACGAAGTCATAGTTGTTGCTTATTTATCTTATGCAATTTACAACCATTGAAAAAGCCAATAACCCTGGCTTGTTGCAAGTGTGAGGTTTCTTGTTTTGTTATGTAGCTGGATGAATGGACAGAAGCAGCAAAATACCAGTGGGGCAGCACACTATCCTAAATGCAGATTATTAGCTTAAGTGTTTAAGCCACGCCCTTAATTACATTGGCCACGCCCCTATGAGAGACTCCCCACATTTTTCATCCCACTTAAAGCCCTGCATGCACTGTTTATGTGAGCATAATGTATTTATTTTATATGTATCTGTATTTATTTTTGCAGTTTGTTATAGTGCAAACGTGATGCAAGGGTGTTCGAGTCCTTCAAAGTTAACCACACGCAGCAGGAACACAGTGTACGGGCATTGTGACCCTTTCAAAGTGAATATTTTTTATAATGGTTCTCAGTAAGGAACAACTGAAGTGTTTCCTTTTTTGTAACTTATGCTCGTTTCCATGGCTGGATTTCTTCCACTCTTTCCACTTTTAACTTTGTTAAATTACAATGACATGTTCAAGGGCAAGATATGAAGTGCTTTGCTCTTTAGAAACAGTAGATGCTTGAAACACTGAATAGTTATTTGTTGTGTGGCAATTTGAAGGATTCTAATTTAATTCCACAGTGCTCAGTTCACAAGTTCATTCATAAAATGAGAGCTTTTGTGTGAACAGGAAATTATACAATGGCATTTCCTTCAGGTATGACACTTTTGCACTCACTGTTAAATTCTTCAGCGTTATGACGGTGGAGGTCAGCTTAGTTTCATCAAACCCATGCACTATTACTTGACTAGGCACTCTTTTTTTAGGTTGAATTGTACCAGACAGTGCAGCTGTCAGGTTTGCTTAAGACGTCTTGAAGACATTCTGAAAGCTTCCCTCAGAATGTATTCCACACATTGCTTACCATTGGCTTTGTGTATTATAATTCACAGTTGCTTGCTTTCTATTTGCTGACTTTGTTTATTTTAGGCTGTTGAGATTGAGTTAGTCCATCCTGTGGAGCCTATCTGGTTACTGTATTCTTCCACACATGCTCCTTTTCTGTAAAGAGGCCTATACTTTTTGTTCTTATCTTGTCATATTTGCTGTGCATTCAAATACAATGGTCGGATGGAAGGCTCTGTCTTCTATGGAGCTTGGTGTTTACTGTTCCTTCTCTGACTTCAGAGTGACAAGTTTTATGTGACAATCATGGTGGGTGCTGGAGGTGTGCTGGAGGAAAGCTTTGCAATGTTATTTTTTCTATCACACAACAAAATCTAAATGTCTGTAAGTGAACTGTGCAAATATTTAAGAATTAGGAAAGCACAAATGAGGCACTTTTTTGTAATTCTGAAGTAAGCTGGAAACACATATTGTAATACGATAAAAACAGATCAGTACTCTAGGTGATGCCATTTCCACATATTATTGTTTTTCCGCTGTATAGGTTTATCGGTAAAACTGTATGTCTATGCAAATGTGATGGTCATTTTATTTGAAAATGTGTTGTCTGTACTGGCAGTGCACTACCACAGCATGCATACTCCACTCTATGATGCTCTACTTTACTCTATACCACTTTATGACATTCGTTGCCACTCCATGCCACTCTGCTTTTTGCCAATCTACTGCACTCTAAGCCACTCCACTCTACGCCACTCCACTCTTCAAAACATTATTCTACTCCACTTTACGCCATTTTACTTCACAACACTCTACTCCACTGTATGCCATTCATCCCTTTGCCTCTCTAGTCCACTCAACGGCTCTCCACTCTACGACACTCAACTCTATGCCACTCCACGCCACTCTACACCACCCTAAGCCACCCGACTCTGTGACCCTTTGTGTTACTCAACTTTACGATACTCTACTCTACTGTATGTCTCTCCACTGTTCACCCCTCCACTGTATACCATCCCACTCTATGCCACTCTGCACCACTTGACTTACACCACTTGAGTTCACTCTACTCTACTCCACTCTATGCCACTCTACTCTATGGCATTCCACGACACACCCATCTCCACTCTATGCCACTCCACAACCTTCTACTCTGCACTATGTCATTCCACAACACTATACACCACTTCACTCTACGACACTACACTCCACGCTACTCTCCTCTACTCCATGCTGAACAATTGCCTAACTGGTGTACATGACTAAAACACATTGGCAAAGCCAATAGCTCTTGCATAGGCGAGACCTATTGACTTTGCTAATACTTCGCATCTACCTCCCCAATCACAATTTTGTGACCCTACCATGACATAGAATTACTGATGCTAAATTAGTAGCAGTCTACCTCTGTTTGTGATTTATTTTCAGGCACTTCTAATTACCAATCACTTGTATTAAATATCCTGTTAATACTATTGGATTTTGTTTGAGGATTTATTTATTTGTTTTATGTGGTATGTATGTTTTCTAATTGTTGATGTTTAAATGTTTTATTTTTGCTTTTGGCACCTTTTTATTTATTTCTGTCTATATTTCTACTCCAGATCACTCTCTTAGATTCACTTTCTCAGCTGGATATTAGAATAGCATTGACTAAGGTGCTTCAAGTCCACATATGATAGAGGGGTAGTGGAAGCTGAAATCATGTCCTACTACAGAGCCACCAATTTGATGGTTCTCAATGAATGGATGTACAATAGGGAAGATGGCACTGCTTTTACATCTGAGAAGAGAGTGTTGCATGGAGTTCAAATACTACATTTACTTCATGGTGGGTTGGCCCTGCTTTCACTCCCCCAGCAACTCAATTGATATTCCAAATCTGCAGGGATTATATATATATATATATATATATATATATATATATATATATATATATATATATATATATAAATATATATATTGCAGATTTTCACATTAACAATCCAGACAGTAGAAATGTGCATATCTCCATCAAATGAAAAGAATATATGCAATAAACAACAACAAAAATTCCACAACCCCCACCCTCCAACATAGCTCTCACAACCAAACATGTGCCAGTGATTTCATAATTTCTTATTGCATTTTAAAGTCTTCTACTCTGGTTCAGTAAAAGTGCACTGCTGATTCCTCTGTAGAAATAAAATACATTATTAGATAAAAAGTTCAAAGGTAATTTAAAAAGAAAAAAATGTCTTTTCATTTTTTATGACACAAAATGTAAGTGATTGAAAAATAAAAAAACTTCTTAGGCCAAGTCCAAATTAGCAAGAGTGTTCTTTTCAAATTTACGAGAAGCACCTAGTTCCCTGAGGTCACCACTTGCAGCATGTAGATGCTGTGATGAAAATCATCAAAGCTTAAAATGTATTCCTATTAGAAACTTGACTCCTCTGCAGATGCCACCCCCACACACTTTGTGCCACATTTTAGACTGCTAGATGCTTGTTTTTGACTCTAATAGTGCACTGAGACCTGCTAACCAGGCCCCAGTGTTCATTTCATTTCCCCTAAAAATTATGTGAATGGGTACACCCAGTTGGCAAAGTACTTTGCCCCACCATTATAAGTCCCTAGTAGATAGCACCAGGGATACCCAGGGCAAAAGTGGTAAAGGGGTCATGAGGGCTGCAGCACTTATTGTGCCATCCTGTGTGACCCAAGTAAAAGTATGTGTGCAGGTAAGCCATTGCAGCCATGCATGAGCAGCCAGTCTGCTCAAGAGAGACTCTGCACACACCAGGTGCTGTAGAGCCACACCAGTGCCTTTATATAAGTAACTCCCTCTTAAGGTTGTCCTCCTAAGCCCAGGAGGTAGAGTGCATTATTTTGAGGTGTGGCTATATATGTTTATACATATATATATCCCTACAGTAACCCTATAAAGCAAGGTTTTACTGTAACACGGGCTGGCTACCGAGGAAAACTTGAGATAGCCAGCTCTATTATGGAACAACCAAATTGTGTCATGTTTGGTGTTAAACATTGTCACGATTCTTGTGTTGAGGGTGAGCTGTCATGCATAGGGATGCCACCCTGCGTGGGTGCCCCCTAGGATACAAGCCCCACTGCCTTGTAGGGCTTCCCTGAGTTGTTTTCCGCCAAGACAAGAGTCTGCCCTCCTGAAGGGATGGGCTAGCACTTCTGCAGAATAGAGACAAAGGCATTGATAGGAAGGAGGTCACGCCTCCTCCCTCCCAGGAAGGCTAGTGTTTACAGCTATCAAGGAGGTTAGTCTCAAAGGCTTCACCGCCCTTGATATGCAAGAGTACTTGTCCCCACCTGAGGACAAAGCCCTTCCCACCCTATCCAACCTAACAGGCTGGCAAATTAGTTATTCAAGAAGCATACACCTCCAAAAGGCTAGTCACACATTTAGGATGGGCTAGGGGGTCTGTATAGCCATGGAAAGGTACTGCTATGTTGGAAGACCCTACAATAGAGGACTCTGGGTAGAAAGGTGGCGGGTTATCTGCAGGAACCTGTAGCCTATTGGCCACTGACCCTTGCACCTTTAGAGCACTCTAAACTAGGATTTAAGGGGCTCCCCTGATACCAGAACCTCAGTTCGTACTTTGAATCTGAGAAGAGGCAAATAGAAGATGCCGTCATCAAAAACAGGACCTTAGACTCTGCTGCAGTGTGAAGAGAGTACACTTAAGTGTCCTGAAGGGACTATATACTAGAATTGCATGTTTGGAGTTTGACCATGGCAAAAGCTCATTGCTCCCAGCATGAAGGACTCCAGTGGATGCCTGAAACAGAAGAAGTCTCCCAAGGATTGGTGGGTCCAGTCACCTGCAAGCTGCAAGAAAATCAATGAGCTGCGTTACAAGAATTGTAACCTGCTGGGCCTGTTGACAGTGAGTCCACAGAGAATTGGTATTCTGCAAGTGCGGAGTGGTAGCCAAGCTTTCACCAAGTTTCAAGTTAATTACTCCACCGCTGTTGCCCTCTAGTCGCTGAAGTAACTGTGGATTACATTTGCTGCAGCCAAGGCTTGGTGATCGCTATTCGGATGATCGACCCCTTGAACGATATCCCCAGTCCCAGTGCACCTCATAGTGACAGCGACCAATCTCATCAGTGACCCCGCGGCTGTGTTCCTGCATCCTGAAGTTGGACGCGTTGAGTGTGCAGCAAAGTATCTTTGTTGCGATCTGCCCCTGGTGATTGACTGCTGCCAGCTACCTCTGCACCAAGTGCTGCAGAGCAAGGTAGTAGAAATCCAACCATTGAACCCAGGTCCTAGGTCCGCAAAGGCCTCTACTCTGCATGGGTAGAGTGGAACTCCATCCGCAAGTGTGGTTTTTCTAAGTGCTGCAAGTGTGACAGCTCCCACGAATCCCGTCTAGTACCAATGACTGCCAAGTCCTCTGCAACCAAACTCCCTGGGTAAGGTAATGAAGCAATAACTGTCAGGTCTTGGTCTAGGGGCCTTCAGAACTGGAACAGCTAGAGAGTGCTTTTGAACTCGCCCAACAGGGGACCGAGTGTCACCTGAGTTTACCCCGTTCATTTCAATGCGACCAGTTTGATCTAAAAGTGCATCTATTTTTGAACTCTTTATAAATTCAGAATTTTGGTTGTAAGTATGATGCAAAGTTCTATTGGTATCTATATTTATATAAAAAGACACTATATTTTAATAAATTGGTATTGGATTTCTTTCGAGTTGAGTCAATTATTTATGAACCCCACACAGTACTATAAAAGGCTTAACATATGTTCTTCCAGTAATGCCTGACTGCTCTTTGCCACCCTACCAGGATTGAGCTAAGGATTATTGATGTTGAATCCATGGATCATCCACTGTGTATTGACTAAATATTACATGGTAAGGCCCCTCAGCTCACCACGTAATATTCCACCTTGCAACCATTCCATAAAGCCATATTTGATAGGAATATGCAACCTTTACAGCAGTGCTCAGTAAGGAGGCTGTAGTGTTCTGCATTGGCTTCTCCTCGCTCTCCTTCCAATGTAATATTTGCTTGATCGGTTTATTGGGTGCATGTCTTTTTCTAAGTATCTAATAAAAGAAAGCACATTTGCCCAATGGTAACATTTTTTTTAGATTTGTTGTTGAATCAAATTCTTGTCTTAGATATGATTTACAGCTGAATATCCAAGCTTGATTTACAGAACATTTTATATGATTAATTTCCTGAAGAAAGACATAATAATTCACAGACATGATGAGTATGCATGACTTAGACCTGGAAATACGAAAGTATGTTACACCAAAATCCTGAGTAATATAGCAAATACACAAAAAATGTGTTGTGAATCAAGCCCAGATAGCCAGGCATTACTTGCCCCATCACAGAAGTATAGCAATAGCAGGGAGGGAGATCCAAGCTATTATGTGCATACGGATGAACTCACCTACAAAGCAATTGAAAAAGTAGATCATTATCGCAACTTTATCTCTAAATGAAAGACACCAGAAAGCTCTCTAAAGACAGATTCTTACTGATGTGTCAGTTGCACTGGACTAAATTTGATGCATAAACATAAGGCTATATATAGAATGCATTTAAAAGATTTGATCACCATTATAGAAACCTTCAATATGAGATACTGATTCCACTAATGTATCCCTCAGTGCAAGGGTGTAACAAATCTACTTCCTCTGTAAACCTGAATTATATCTCACTTTTAACAAACACTATTTGTTCACTGAATCGCCATTGAAACGTCTAAGTTTACACTCAGTAACTGGTCAAAAAGGCAAGTGTGTGAATAGCTATAGCAGAATGTGAAGAGGAATACAGCAAAGACAAAATGAGAGGCAAAGAAGAGAATATGTGAACAACTGAAAAGGCATGAAGCATTAGGACAGTTTGTATTTCTATGAATGTCCTACTATAATCTTTCACGAAGGGCGGATCCAACAGATACATAAGCTACACTACTCATATTCTGATTATCACAAAGCTGAACCTTTAAAAGAAAACATAACAGGTCAAATGTAGGTGACATTTAGTAAGTAGTGGTTGTTGAAACTGTTAGCATGCAGTCCAGGTGAAGAAATTATGCTTCTGCTCTTTCCTGTATAATGCAGCTAAGTCATTTTATCCATAGATGTTTTGTAAAAGTGAATATCCTATGACTGTAGCAAAATATTCATCAATGAAAGATACCATTATCATAATAAGTGTCCTATAAGAATCTTTCCTGTAAAGGTTAGAAACAGCTTTACTGAGAAGATGTACCAAAGATTGATATATTCTTTTGTTTTAGAGCTTCCTTCCTTAGACGTTGATAATGCTGGTAGGGTTGTACTGAATAGGTTAACATAATGAATGCAGATTTTCCTATCCCAATTATCTTGTCTTATAGTTTGATACTGTGTAATGTGCTTAGAAGCATGCTCTTCCTCTGTGCTCTGAGGGTCAGTTGACTCTAGGGTAAGCCCTTGGGAGAAGAGGTACGTACTGTTGTGAAGTGTTATAAAAATAAATAGTTTCTTTTTTCTTGGCGACTGAATACTATGATTCATAAACATTTCTAAATGGTGCTTAACTGACCTGATTTGGTGCATACAGGTGTTTAAACGATTGAGAGCGAAATGTATATTCATTTTATAGAGCATTAGTAAATTCATGTTAAATATGCAATTTATTTTTCTGTTGGACTGGAGCATGATTTGCGAATGCTATTTTCCTATTTCACAGTGTATTCGATAACGTTTGAGAAAGGCACTGTTGCATTTGAAAGGTTTTGTAAGAACATTGTTGCACCTATGAAGGTCGACTAGATGTACTACAGGTACAGAGAGGTTAAAAGATAGTTATTATGCAGCTGTAAGTGAGGTGTTCATCACAAACCAAAATTACTTACTTTGTCTCATATGCCCGATCTTTAACAGAACATCAGAATGAAGAGATCAGTATCCAAGAGATTTCTCAAATGGTAATGGTTGACTTTTTCTCTCATCCTACGATGCAATTCAGATTTTTGAGAAATTGGGTTGTTGGTTGACTAGGATGTGAGCCCTGGTCAAGCAGCAACCACGATCCTTGTAAGGTTAAGGCACAAGCCAACCCTAAATGAATCCATGTTCAACCCTCTAGTAGCTTGGTACAGAGCAGTAAGTTTGAACTTAGAGGCAATATGCAAAGTATTTGTGTAACAATTCAAACAGTAATAAAGTGAAAAACCCGACACAAAAAGGATCCCAGACAAAGTTAGAAAAATAGGGCAACATTTAATAAATAAAATAAGATGGAAATACCATAAAATACTATCTGTAGAACCAGTCATTCATTTTAAAAGATTTTAGCAAGAATAGTACCAAAGCAACAACTGTTGATATCAGGTTGCACAGGACTGGGTCAAAGTCATACTTTCAGGCCGACCGCAATGGAGTGCAGGTCGGATACAGTCACCAGGTTAGGCCCACTGAAGCTTACCTTCTCAAATCCGTGCCAACAGACCCTTTCATGGTGGCAGGGACTGTGAAGAGAAGGGAGAGCATCATGAGAGGCTGCCGACGTAGTGCGAAGATCCTTAAGTCGTCACAGAGGGGCATCGCTGAAGCTATGCGGTAGTGGTCCCCGATGGCGGTCAATACTATAGCTTGGAGCGGCAGCTGCCAGAGTTCCACATTGAATCGCATGTGAGCGGTAAGGTCTTGGTTGCGAAGAGCACAAAAACTGAAATAGACAGCTCTCTGAGCCACACCAAGCATCCAGTACCTATGGGTCACCACTTGCAGGTCACGAAATAACTTCAGCTGGGTTCAGGGGCTTCTAGCAGGATGTTGGGAGCCTTTTATGTCTCTGTGGCTCAGATCAAGAGGACAAAAGACTAACCATTGTAGTCACTCTGTTTTCCTGGGTTCCAGATAAGGTTGCATGTCCACTTCTTCTTCCCCAGGCAAGAGGGATGCAGATTAACACAGTAAAACAGCAGTTCCTCCAGAGTAATAGTCCAGAAGAGTGGTAGTCCTTTCAGCAGCACAGCAGTCCGTCTTCCTGGCAGAGTATCCACAGGTCCACAAGTGTAATAAAGAGTTGGTGCCTGAGGTCCAGTATTTATACACAGCTGTACCTTTGAATGTGGGAGAAGCCTCTAGAGGCATGCCTTTGAAATGCACATATGCCCTTAATTCCTGGCTCTGGCTCCAGACTAACTAGAGGTAGTGCTCAGCCCTTTGCGTGGGGACAGGACAAAACCAATTCAGGTGTAAGTGGTGCTGGGCAAAGCTCCTCCCTCTCATCCTGCCATTGATGGTCCATCTAGTCACACCTATGCTCCCCATTGTGTGTGGCTGTCTAGGAGGAATACACAAAGCCCAACTGTCACCCCCACTCACGCCTGTGATCCAGAGACAGGCTGCAGGCACCAAATGGCAAGAAAATGCCACCTTTCTAAAGGTTCGAACCACAACACAAATGCCAGTACTGATGTCAATTATTCCTTTCACTCACATACCATGATCACACACCTCAATTGCCATGACCATATAATTATTTATTCAAATATAAAAAAATATAGTTTTCAATAAAGAAGCCTTATGTTTGGGAATTATTAATCAATTTTAAACAACCATTTAAAAAATTCAATACACAGGGACATTATTAATACCATGCTAACAACAATTAACAAAACACATAGACAGTGCACCACACAACTATTACATTACAAACAAATGTTGTAACATCACTTTTTGCTCAGGTTCTATTAAAATAAAACCCTATTTTGAAAGAATGCCCTTGAAGCTAGCATTACAATACAGTAATTGAATTGTTTCCTCAAGGGTTACAGCCAAACAGTGACCCTACTGAGCTCATGAAAAACAGTCACCAATATTAATCAAATCAGTTGATAATGAACATCAGTGGTACTGCATATATAGAACAATTGCTTGGTGATTGAAAAAAACGTCAATGCGTTTCAAACCCTTCTGGGTTTTTTTAAGGTTCTGCTCAGGAATCAGAACACAGAAGAGCTGAAAAATAATAACAAATCACACTCATGTTAACAAACAACTTAATTCAAAACCATCCAAAAGCCACTCATCACCCTACACGCATATCATATTATCTCTTGTCTTTGAGACTTGTAATTCAAATTCAAAATCAATTTCCACCTTTATTACACCGCACTCTTTAAAACAGAACAGGAGAAGGCAAACAACCAATTGATTTTTTGCACCCCACTTCTAATTACCAATGTAATTGAGAAAATATATTTGGAAAAAGAAAGACACATCCAAAGGGGGAATAATTCTCAGATAATCAATCCTTGAAAGAGCCTTCTCTCTATACTTTGCCAAGTACCTGTAGATCCACAAGAACAACCAGGGTCAGAAAGTGGCATCCTATTCGTTATATTGCCCTAATGCTACTTCTTCTCTTAGCTCAGAACTTCCATATTGATGACCTTTTACAAACACGCTCGCTTTCTAATAGCGGGTGGAATCTCGGGCCGCCCACTGTAATGATCGCAGGCGCAGCCTGAGCTGACGTCGCAATCTATCTATAGTGAGTACATACCTTATTTTTTTTGCATTAGTTACTCTCGGCCGAAGCATACATTCATCTGCAGAGCAGTTATGGCAAGGTGGTAACTAAGGTACGCTAGTCTCCCCTTTTAACCCTTTGGGGTTACTCCAATTACTTCTCGTCATGTGTTCCCGTTTGCGTCTTTTGGTAGATCTACCGAAAGAGGTCCTTTGGGATAGTAAATTCCATCTTTATTCCTTATGGAGACCTTTCAATCTTTTATTCCTTGTGGAGACCTTTCAACACAATCAAATTAAGGCAAGGTCAAGCTGCAATGTATGTCCCTCAGAATTATGGGAGTTGTATTTCGATATCCGATCTTCTCCCGATACCAAATGGAGCCAAATCATTCTCAAGTTGACAAATTATTTAAAACACAATGTGCTCCACAGTGCATATTAAAACTCGCTGAAGTCGATGGATATGTTTTGGTTATGGGGTGATCTCCACTATTATATACCAAACACTGGAACCTCTACTCAATCATTTTATACGGCACATCAGATGAGGACCGTAAAGACCATTATATTATCAAGTTGACAAATTGATTATGTTCTGAAGTATTCATAGAAACCATATCGATCCTAATGAATGTATGGTTGATTCTGTTTAATTATGCAGGGATCTTTCCCAATGGAATGAATGCAGTGCTAAAGTGGTCTCCACTATTATGTGCCAGACACTGGAACATCTGCTATATCAGTTCACATGGTCTTCTCATATGCACATCAAATGATGACGAAAAGACCATTATAAATTGTGTAGTTCTGTCACTTCATGGAGACCTTCGAAAGGTGTGTTGAATGTTATTATTAAAAAGGCCTCTCTTAGAGTTAGATGCCATTCTGTGTCTCCACCACGATTCTCATATTCAACTGATGACATTACAGTCCACTGCAAATCACTTTCGGAATGTTTTTGATTTATATAATGATTCACCAATGAAGCAGTGAGTACCATCTTTCAAATTCTAGACTTGTGCTGAGTAATCCGTTGGCATGCTTCCTGGTTTGTTTTTCCAATATATAACCTATTGACAGAACTCCACAATTTATAAAGGCCTTTGGGTCATAATTTGATGTGCATATGAGAACACCATGTGAAACGATCTAGCAGAGTTTCCAATGTTCTGAGTCCTGAGGAGAACCCTTAAAAGAAAAACGGAAGGGGTTGAAAGGCGTCAACTGTTTTATACTCACCAAGCAATTGTTCTATATATGATGTACCACTGATGTTCATTATCAACTGATTTGTTTTAAATAGGTGACTGTTTTCCATGAGATCAGTAGCGTAACTGTTGATTGTTGCCCTTGCAGAAACAATTCAATTATTGTATTGTAATGCTAGCATCAATGGCATTCTTTCAAAATAGGGTTTCACTTTAACAGAACGTGAGCAAAAAGTGATGTTTCAACATTTGTTTGTAATGTAATATTTGTGTTGTGCATTGTCTATGTGTTTTGTTCATTGTTGTTAACATGGTATCAGTAATGGTCCCTGTGTATTACAAATTTTGAAAAAATGGTTGTTTCAAATTGATGTATAATTCCTAAAAATAAGGCTTCTCTATTGGAAAATATTTTTGTTTTATATTTGAATAACTAATTATATGGTCATGGCAATTGAACTGTGTGAGCTTGGTATTTGAGTGAAAGGAATAACTGATATCAGTACAGGCATTTGTTTTGTGGTTTGAGGTTATGGATGTCCTAGGTTTTCTGTTTATGGGCCTAACCCTACAGAGTTGTGTTGTTCTAACTTTCTAAAAGTGGCATTTTAAAAATTGTGATTTAATATCTGACTTCACCATAGGTTAGGATTTGAAATACAATTCCAGAGACACCAAACATGAACGAGTACTTGGTACCATTACAAAATGGCCCTTATGAAATGTAATAAGGTAACTACAATGATATCCTATGTGAGAGGTAGGCCATGCAGTAGTGAAAAACGAATTTAAGTGTTTTTCACTACCAGGACACATAAAACTTAAAACTACAAGTCAACTTTTTGAATAAATTACATCTTGTCCTCTGGGCTGTCCAGAGCCTACCCTAGGGGTGACTTAAATGTTTTTAAAAGCAAGGCTTGGGCCTGGCAAAATGTTTATTTTGCCAGTTTAACATGGCAGTTTAAACTGCACACATAGGCTCTGCAATGGAAAGCCTGAGACATGTTTAAATTGCTACTTAAGTGGGTGGCACAACCAGTGCTACAGACGCACTAGTAGCGTTTAATTTACAAGCCCTGTGCACAGGTAGTGCCACTTTACTAGGAACCTACAAGTAAATTAAATATTCCAATTGGGTGTAAGCCAATTCTAAGGGGAGAGCAAAAGTACATCAGCTCTGGCTAACAGTGGTAAAGTGAGCAGAGTCCTATGGCCATCGAAAACGAATTCTGCAAAAATAGGGAAAGGAATGCAAAAAGTTTGGGAATGACCTACAGAAAGGGCCAGCACCTACAATACTGGAGCCCAAGGCCCTGAAAATTGAGTAATTCACTGCACCGCTCCTATTCCCTTAAGGCATGATGGTGGTGACTATGAGGATTAGTGCAAGATGGATAAGTTATTGTCCAGGGTATGGTGGGCAGTCAGCTTTTCAGGTAGTCATGAGTCGTCATCTAATGTGCATTGTAGAGGCCATGCTGTTTGAGAGCTTGTGAGATGGCACTGCAGCAAGTATTGGGGAGAGGAGTTGGCCTAACGGCTAGGGCGCTCGACCTCGGACCTGGGGATCTGGGTTTGAGTCTCGGTAACGACGCCAAAAAACCTCCTGTGATTCTGGGCAAATCACTTAATCTCCCCGTGCCTAAAATGAATGTGTGTCCGTCCTCATGTAACGTAACTGGTGCTGTGTAAAGCGCTCTGATACCTGATTCGGTTTGGGTCTAGTTCTCGCTATATAAAACTCTGCAAAAAAAAAAAAAAAAAGTATGCATATGCCCATGTGCTCAAGCAAAATGGAAGAGGCTCTATTTGTGCCAGTAATAGCTGTGCAAGAAAGGCTACAGACCACAGGTCTCGTGCATTGTTTAGTAGAGCCCCGGCACATTAATTGTAGGGTGACATGCTAAAGAATAAGTGGGCAAAATACCCAGTGACTCAACGTGATGCTTTAGTGATATGGGTTAGTCAATGTACTACTTTTATGCCACTGGATTCAAACTACAAATAGTATCCTGAAGACGCCCCCTTGTATTGAATGGATGTAATTAGCAAGACAACCCTGCAATGAATCAGGCAATGTATTGAGTTTACACTTGAAGAAACTCTGAATTGCTTTCTAACCTGACATGTTAACGTGGTAAGTGTAGGAATTAAACTGACAAAGACCTTTATATGTGTGAAGCACGATTTCACTGGAAATAAAAATGGTCATCTGAGCTGGAGTGTGGTGAACGGGGTGGTTCAATAAGGACAGGATTAGGACTTTCATCTTTGAATGCTCCAGCTATGCACGTGGAGGAGGTAGTCTGAGGGTGACTTCCATTCCACCTTTGGGGCAGGCACGCGGGAGGTCTAAGTGTACGTTAAATGGTGATGGGCAAGTGCATCAAAATGGGCAGTATCTATAGGCTCGCTCCCCTCTAGCTGGGTGCGCTGAAGTGAACAATTCTGATGTTGGTTATTGCATTTAATAGTAGCGCTACTTTCCAAGAACATGAAGGCAAAAATGCCATTCAAATATGTCACGATTTGGTTTTCATTTATTATGAGATGTGTATGGTTCCAAAAGTGGTCAGTAATCCAACAATAGTGTGGCTTAAGGCTAGAGCGGCCGACTTTGAAGCTAGGGAACTAGGTTAGAGTCTGGTGGAGGCTCAAGGATCCTGCGCTGATCATTTCATCTCCCTGTGCCTTAAATAAAAAGAAAAAAATCTGTATGTCTGTATGGAACTGTTGCTCATGTAAAATACTCTGATACCTTCAGGTGATTTAGCGATTTATAAAACTGAAAAAAAAAAAAACATATGCTGAATGGAGTTCCAGATAGTACTTCTTATAAACAACGCCGATTTTTCTGCCGAATTGTCCTGTGCTAGATGTGCCTTTCACTATTGAAAGATCTGTCCTTAACCCGTTGCATGCTCATGACGAGCTCAGCTCGTCATGAGGCACGGTGCTCCGGTGCTCATGACGAGCTAAGCCGTGGAACGCTCGCACGCTGGGCTAATTCCCCTGCTGTGCTGAATGTTCCCCGAAAACGGGTGTGGTCATGACGAGCTCAGCCATGAGCACACGAGCAATGTGCTCATGACGAGCTGAGCTCGTCATGACCACTGGGGCGCTGTGCGCACCCCCCCTTCCCCCAGCGCAGCGGGGGAATAACCCCAGCATGCAAGGTGTTAATTGTTAAATGAAAACTTTAAACTGGAGAGAACTTGTATAAAAGTAGAATATTCCCTTTGTATAAAAGTAGAATATTCCTTTTGATGGCGACCAAGACTCTCCTACAGACTTGTGCAAACTTCACCCTGGCACCACGTGCTTCATAATATCTCTAGTGCAATGCACCAACCCATCTCCTTGCACTGCACTTAAAGGAAGGGGAACCATTCAGTCGACATTTCATGAAACTGCTGAGGGCTGTGCCCAAACCTCCGAGTACTTGCCGAGCGAGCTCTTTGACTCACTATTGTGGCCTAGTCCAAAGCAATACATTGCAGAACAGCATGTCTCCGAGGTGAAACAGCAGTAGAAGGAAGGAGCAGCGTAGGGGCAATCAAGTGGGATGGGTAAGGTGCAAAGTAGGGACATGCACGTGGGTGTGGGTGTGTGCGCATGCGTGTAGGGAGGCAGTCCTGCAGTCAAAAGTTGAACTTTCATGAAGAGTAGCCTCTATGGTTTCTTGCACAGTGAGAGACGTATGCTCCATTCTTGTGAGGTTCCTCTGCAGAAGAGTTGCACTGTTTCTTTTAAAATATGGTTAGTCTTTCAGTGTGTGGGAGATATTCAGGTCGGTTTAGCAGTAGGAATTTTTGGCTAAAAAGAGGTGCTAGCTTCCAAGGAAAATGTGTATTTGTCTTCAATCTCTTCAATCATTAGAATCGTTTTTTGTATAGGTATATTTCATATCTTACACGAAAGGCATATTTTGCCCTATTCTGTCTTCCGTGAAACTATGCATATTTTCATTTTCCTTGTCAATTTATTACTTGTATGCATTTATACTCAACTTGATCTTTCTAATGTAGAAATGTATAATGTAGAAGACTATGTTAATCTGAGCAACATCTTTGTGTCTTTAATGATGTTATCACTTGTGTTACTGGTTATAATGTCATTTTAGCACCGTGTTTTTAACAAGACACGTTTCATTGTACGTTCTGCTGCTTGAAGACTTTTTGTGCTGTTGAATCATTAGTTATTGGGAAAGGGTAGCATTGTCAGTACTGGTGAACTGTGAGGGATTGCTTCGTTTTGTATTCTGAGTGTTATATATGCCCAAGGAGGGAAATTTGACTTTCCAATATCGCCCAATGTATATGTTAAGAACATGGATTATGACTGACAACACTCATTTCAAACCCAGACCCATTAATATGAGGTGGGCCATATTCCAACCCCAGGAATATACATATATGAATATACCTTAATGAGTAAAGTAATGTCCAGCTCATTGCAGAATACTGGGGCGACTCAAAATATATTCAACGCACATGGTTTTGCCTACCTGGTCAACGACTTGCCTAGCTGGATATTGCAATCCAGGCTCCACTCAGGAGCCCAGGTCCTGAGTTCAAATACTCACCCTATGGCAGGTTTCTTGAACTAGTAGTTTGTGAGCTACTGGTAGCTCTCTGCCCACCTGCAAGTAACTCTCCTGTGTGAAGCCCACCCTTATAGATAGGAAGGTTTTGTACGGTAGAATAGATTTAAGTATAACAAAATTGAGTGTATTCAAGACATACATGTGTGTATTTTCAGAAATCATAAGCAATGTTTGGAAACAAAATGGTAAATTTCCAAAATATATTCAAAGCTGATATTTGAGTCATAAATATTGTGCCTATGGAGGGGCTTATAACTAACTTTATTACCTTTGTGTCATAGTGTGGCTACTATATATTACTCAAGTAGATGCATTCAACATTGACAAAACATATTTTGCATTACTGCTGGCAACCCTCTCTGATGCACACAGATGATGAGATACGGTGGCCAGTAATGTAATTTTGTCTGACGTGGTCACTATTAAAACACCAATAATATTTGTAGCTCAGGATGATTTTCATTGGACATAAGTAGCTTTTTCACTAAAACGTTGGAGACTCCTTACCTATGGTATTGGGAAAACAGAGACGATGTGCCTACTAACAACCAGAAGAAAAACTAAAAAAACTCTCCAGCAAGAGACATTTCAGGCATCATGTGTCTCTCTCCCTTTAAGACTTGATCCCCGTCACTCAAGCATTCATGGCCATTCCAGATTATGGAGATCTAATGAGAGCTAACCCCAAAATGCAAAGGATCTCTGATGTGGTAAATGTTCTTTTTTTAACAGCAATTTTGTATTTTAAGACCCCCTCGATGGATCTAGGAAACCTATTGTGGCTTTTACTCCTCATGGCTTAAGGAATACTGACCCCTACTTATCAGTGCATTTACCCATAGGCACAGAATAGGCAGCATCCTAACATACATCCGAAGGCGCAATGCAGGCCCCTACAGCCCCTGCAATGCAAGGGGCCCCATCCCTTTAGGAGGCCCCCAACCATTCATGGGGCTACAAGTGAATGAAGGTCTGTGAATATCTGTGAGAAATGGGAGGGTCAGCGGCCCTCATCACATTCTGCAGGGTGACCAAATCATGTTGCATTACATCACTGCATAAATCAGACCCTATGTTCCTTATTGACTCTTCGCCTTACCGACATCCCTCCGCTGGTACTATTTACATGCATGTTGACTCCTATTATTTGCTTCATATTTGCCCTCATGGATCCTTATATTTTATGAGTATACCATCCACCGATAAAGCTTTGAGAGTGTATCTGTCTATTATCTCAATATATATAAAGAGTGCCATGGAGAAGATTCTCTTCATCCCTCTGACGTTTTGCCAATGCTTTAGCTATGAATTTATGTCCTGCTCATCTAGTCAGCATTTTGAGAGCCACCTATGGTTGCTTTGTTTTGGTATATAAGCTGGTGCTATATTGTATTGTACTGTGCTGCAACTTGGTGGTGAATATTTAAAGATGCCACACACTCCACGTTGCCCCACATGTTGTGCCTCATTGATTGCATCTACTATGCAATATTTGTCCTACTTTGAGTGAAAATGTTTCCAGTATGAGGTCACATACAAAACACCTACTTTCCAATATACTGTTATTGCTGAAGTGTAATAATATTTCTACAAAGAGATCCTACATTGAGCCTACACTTTGGCACAGTGTTAGGTGTGGCTTTTGCCCTCTCCACGCTGTTGTTGCAGTAAAAGGCAGAGTGACAATGCCTGTTTTATTGATATGTTGGTTAAGTATGTAAGATCTAAATTGTCACTGTGCAGGACCTACTATTTGATTGACTGTAGACAGATGGTTGTGGGGTATGTAGTGAGATAGCAAGTGAACATGCTCTGTACATGGTACTGTGCGCCCTCATTTCTTGTGCATTCTATTTTTGGCAAGCCCTTGGTTGCTGAATACCTCATCACTTACCTTGGCTGGGTGACCTGCTGTTGGAAGAATGCCATACAGCCTGTGAGCGTTATATTACAATTTAAACCAGATAAATATAATGCTTGATGAAACTAAGAATGGTGATTGGAATTGTTACATCATTGTGAGAAGGATAAAATACTTCAATAATGTAACCGAGAATCCAAAACATTTTGAACATATTTGTACATCATTCCAAAGGCCCAAATCATCATAAGCAACTTTTTGTAATTGATAGTGGCAATCAATATAAAATTAAAGCATTGCGCTGGAATTCTGTTAACATCAGAAGTACTCCAACAACACAGTCATGACAATCGGCAAACCTGTGCAGTACACAACTAACTTTCTACATGAATCTTTCTGAAGATCCAAGATCAAATGACTCCTTGCTCTGGTTCAGAAGAAACTTGAAGGCCTCTTTTTCAAAACGTATTTGTAAGACTCTAATGATTGTCTTATGTTATCTTGTCACTGTGGTCGATTAACTTGTTGGGGCTTATTCACAAAAGCATTTATCAGTTTTGGAAGTGTTGCAACTGGCAGGCGGCTTATTTATATTCTCCTGCATGCATTATGATTCGACCCCGAAACTGCCACCTCCATGTTAGTAGCATTTGTACAAATTCTGTATGGATATTTTCTGAATATTCCAATTTTATTATCATTTTATATGTTGTCAAAAAAGTCATGTACGAGTACGTAAAAGAGTACAACTGAAAAAATTACAAAATAGCGTTATCTGTGGGCCCCTATGTCTTCTACTACCTTCACTGTTGTCCTTTTTGTTACTGCCCGCTGTTGCCCAGAGGTTTTAGTTGCGTTCCCTGATTATTACATTGTATTTCTTGTCACTAGTGAAGCACTCCATTGCTGACACGGCTGGATCTACTCTCTATACATATGTCTGACAAATAGGCAATATTTTTCCTGAACATGATCCCAGGCAGTTAGAAACCATTTTGTTCTAGGGTACATTATGATAACCCTAAATAATAATTACCCCTTTCACTTGAACTTAAGGATCCTTTGTTTATGTTGCACTGGTTGATGGAATTATGTTTTCCAAAAAAGATTGCACAACATTCAAAACGCATGAAAATTCCAGAAATTTGCAAATAAATTATTATTCAGGCACAGCATTTTTTTCAGTTTCGCAATATTATTCAAGCACAACAGCATTGAGTTGACTGAAAGGTTTAATTAACATGCGCAATGAAATGAACAGAAGATGGTGTATGCAAATCTGACTTGTTTCAGCATTTTTCCAAAGTCTGCACAAAACACTGTAATTAATTATGAGTGCTTCGCGATGTCTGAGGTATATGGAAAGCCCAGCTGAATGCCTGGCACAGCCATCTGGTTAGTATACACAGAAGACATTCTCTGAAAGTGAACTGCTGAGAGGAGAGCCTCTATCATGTAGGATAATCTAGAAAAAAAGATGAATTTGGGTGTATTGTGCGTGGTAGAAAACAAATCAAATACTATCTTTTACTTTTGAAAATTAAGTCTTGACTGCCCAATCTAAATACACACCCAGGCATCTCTTGCAAACCTCCTTCCTCCACATCAAATTCCTGTGATTTGCTACAGGACCATGCTATCTTTGTGTCCAGGAAAAGTTAACTAAACTATTCTCCTTGCTCCCAAATTAAACATTTGACCACTGATGCTGTGCAGAGTCTCAAGAACATACAGCAGAATTAGGAACCTGAGCAGAGACAGCGAGAGGTCAATACACGAAAGTTAAGAAATTCAAACCTCAAATATGCCCCTGCAGGATCACAAATGTATGATTTATGAGGAGGCTTAAGGGAATTTCAGTAGTACACCTGGAAAATAAAGACCGTCATATATTTCTAGTACTCCACCAATAAAACTAACAACTGTAGAATTTATGGAAGTGGAATTCTCTGTACATAAAAATCTGAAACAATATTTGCGTTGGCAGGTTTAGTTTTGGTATTTATTTCTTCATGGAGAAAATATTTTCCTCATGGAGGAATCTCTTACTTTACACCCCAAATGATCCGATTCAGGACCTGCAAATTTAATTACATCTGCCATTGTGAAGATGTGTGAGTATTTCTAGAGCAAGAAACTACTCAAAAATACGAGGAATGGAATGTGACTACCCTCTGCATTTGAGGGTGCCGCCTACTTTTTCAGTTAGACTCTGCCCAGAATTCCCACTGTAACCCCGTAACAAACATTTCTGATATGGAAATTACACCACAGTAACAATTCCCATTTACAAGCCTAAAATTCTATCAGCCCCTTTCAGTGACTCAGGGTTGGTATTTTGTTGGCACGAATGCATTTGTTTTAACTGAGCAAGACGGATGAAGATGGCCACAAATCAGACAATGGAAATAGAGTAGTGTGATGGTCATTGGTGAGTATGGGTGCTTAGAAAGGTGGCTGTAGTGAAACTGGGTGGGAGAATCGGATAAAGGGAGGTTGTTAAACACAAAGCTCATAAGGAAAAGAAGCAGGAGTACAGAACACAAGGAAAGGGTGATAACAGGGAGGAAAGCACAAAGAGAAGGAGAAGAGGAGAATGTAGAGACTAAGGGGAGAAGGGAAATAAGAGGGGAGAGAAGATGAACATAGACGACTCAAGGTAAAGCAAGAGGATGAAGAGAGAGTAGGTGAAATGAGAGTATTAGAGGACTGGTGCATTAGTAGCAAGAAGAGCAGAGAGTAGAGAGGGAGAGCACAGGCTGTACAGTGTAACATGGGAGAGCCATTAAGTGGAGGAATGCAAGCATAGAGGGAATACAGTAAGTGAAGATTGGAATCAGAAACAAGGGAACTAAAAGCAGCACGCACAGAGAAGGGGAAAAACAATCAGTGGCGAGAACAGAGGAGAAAAGAGTAAAATACAGAGGGCACAGAGCAAAACAGTTTCACTTCTGTATGGAACAGAGAGGAATGTTTAATTCATAATGCTATAGTGGAAATCCAAGAAGAGGGGAAAAGTTATGCATAAGGGAGAAATGCAAGTCCATAGGATAAGAAAATGCCATAATTAGGGTAGAAGTTGAGCAGCGATAGACAAGCGAACTACAGTTGTGGTAACAAAAGAAGGAGAGTAGGAGGAAGCAGAAAGAGAATGGAGAACAGCAACAGTACTGCCAAGTATCATGCATCAGGTGTGACTCTAACGCATTTCAGTGTGGAGTACCGCATCACTGCACTGAAATGCAATGTCATGCATTTTAATGTGCCACTGTTGCACTCTGTTGTACCAGTGCTAAAACTGGCTACGCCAGGCTGCTAGCACGCATGCTGACGCCTGTGACTCCTGTATCCAGCGTTGCTGCTCCCGCAGACTTGCCGGCCCAGCCCCTGCCACCAGCAAAGGCTCAGGCAGTAAACAGTTAATGAACGCGCCTTGTACACTGCTGCCGCAGACTGCTGCAATGTATTTTTATAGCCGCCCTGCTGGCTGCACTGAAATTTCCGCCCGCTTCACTCACTGCAGCCAGGCGCCTGACTTCACCCGGCCGTGGCAGTCCTGTGCTCAATACCGACACCCGGGCAGGGCCTGCTGCCCTCAGCAGTGGTTGCCTTGCATATTGGCTGTGGCCACGCCGCGGGGGAGATGTGACTACATGTCCTGGCTGATGATCCTGGAATTCAGACAGGTCGGAGGATTCAGGAAGCGGGCACTTGACTGGAGGCGTCCGCGTGGAGCAAGGTATTCTCTGCTTTTAATAAGATTTGCTATTTTCATAGCGTGTGCGCTGAATTTCATATTCTCATGACAACTCTCACAAAAATGAAAAGAAAGGCACCCGCATGTAATCACACTGTTAATATGCATCCAGTTACGGTAAATGTTGGATAAATGACTCATTGGTATTTGTTCCTAGTACTTTGACTTGTACTTCCTGTCTCAACGGCCTGTCGGGCTCTGTCACCTGGCCCACTCAGAGACTCTCCTGAGGTTATCAGTGCCCGGTGCTGTCTGCGACAGTTGTAAGTCACTGACTATTGATTCACTGTATTAGGCAGCTGAGAAGAGATCTGTGTTCGGGGGCCTCTCGCATCCTGTTTGCTGTGGTACACTCGGCCCAGGTCCCACGTGGGACAGAGCAGTGTGGAGCCCAGGCTGATCCTTAGCTCTGTGTTTGAGAGGAGCCAGGGAGTCCAGTTGGCATAGGCTGGCTGAAGCACTGGCAGTATCTGTTTTAATTGTTTTTCTGCCGGCCCGTCCGGCAGCATGAACAGGTGTCCGACCAAGGCAGTGCATAGGTCCCATGATCATGTTCAATTTCCTATCTGCGCCCCAGCCCGGCCAGGCAACACTAGAATTTCAACACGTTTCTAACTTTAATACTTGCTTGAGTCCGGGAGAGCTGAGCAGAGGTGGTGCTTATCATTAAAAGCCAGGGCAGGCACTGGCAGGTCTCTGTAACAGTCGTGGTGCTATCAGAGTTCTACAACTGGGTCCTCTCACCAGGGTCCAGCCTGTGCCTGGCATGACTGTACTATCAGGTTACAAGGGCACTAGGTTAGTGCCCTTCCATTTCTGGTGCTGTGCAGCACTTTTAAGATCCTCTTAGAATTTCTTGTTGCTCAAATGGGTGTAATTTCTGATATTTTAAATGTTTCTCTCGTCTTCATTGCTTGACTCACAAGAAGGTGTCACTCATATTCCTTGAAATGTCACTCATAATTACACTGAAATAATGAAAATGTCAAACGCAGCAATTTGAAACCTTGGCAGCTATGCAGCAAATGCTAAGGTTGTAGTAGAATTAAATAAATAAAGAGTAGATTGGTGTGTGAATTGCCCCTGGCCTTCGTTAGAATCTGAAATTAAGTGCAGGACAGAGATATGACCCCGCAAGTGATGTAAAGCCTAGCTAGGAATACAAGTAGAGAGGGTGTATACAATCGAAGGATGTCTGAATTTCCTTTGAAACAGATACTTGTGCCTGTTGTCTCCTGACAGCCATATCCTGTTTTGGTTTTGTCAGTTTAGGGGTAAAAGGCCACAACGTGAATGAAGAGAAAAAATACAATTTATTACAGCCTTCCGATTCCCCCGAGGCCAGAAAATTCATTCATTTTTAAGTGTACCTGTCAGAGGAAATGTCCCTTTGAAACAACTGGGGAGAAGCTTGTTATAATACTGGCAGATATGACAGGCGGTGACGATGATTTGAAGAGTATTTTACCAGAGAATCACAACAGCCATATAGACTCTATAATTAAACCCAGTGTTTCAAGAAACTAAACTACAGATCCTGAGGATAATGACTTGCCATATTTTCTTAAACACGAAGGTATAAACATCGAAATAAAATTCACAACAGTGGTAGGATTGTTTAAATGGATTTCAAATCCTCTTTATGTTGCTGCAGGAGTTACACCACAGCAGAATTCTACCTTCAAGTCACAAATTCTAATTGGTCGAGTAATGGATCAAACCACTTACTGATTAGCCAGTCATAATATGTACATCTTTTTTAGTGGTGGCAAAATATTGTCTTGTGGCAGTGTGTTTGTATGCTTTTGGAAGTCATCTTCTTAACATCTCCCTATCCTGTATCAGAGAAGAAATGTCCATAAATGCACAGGATCGCCGTAGATGCAAGTGATATAAGAGGCTTTTTTCTCTGTTTACTGAAATAGATTGCTGCCTGTTTTTAAAGTAAACTTAAATCTTTCTATGAAAATCCATGTAAAAGTATGCTTCATTTAATAAGCAGGAACATAATTCACTAATTGGCGTGTCTCCTTCTCAGCCTGCCCTTTTGCATGATTAATTAGCTGCCACTGACATTGCTAATATGTGTTTTCCGGGATCACTCACTTTTGATTTGTTAAACCTGGGATTCAAGTAGGAAGCCTCTGTTGCCATTTAGCTGGTTTAACACACAAGGGGGAGTACAGCTCTTTGCAAAGAAAGCCCAAGTACAAGCCGGTGTCTTGTAAGATTCATCAGTCCTGGCTTTTTAATGAGGGTAATTAGCGCAAACTTGGACATGGCTTTTGCCTGAGAGGATGCTGCAGAGCCGCAGGCTAATGGGAACAGAGCAACATGGCCTGCTTTAAGCACACAAATACCACCACTTCCGGTGTGGGCAGCCAATACGGCTCTTTAATTATCTGTCTGCTGCTATGTCAAGTATCCTTATGTTACATAAGGCAGAAGGGTGTTTTTATTGACTGGATTATTAGCCCTTGTTTGTTGCTAGCGTCGGCATCATGGGCCTCATTTATGAGCCCTTGCGTCACTTTTACGCCGCCGGTGTGTCACTTTTTGTGACGCACCAGTGGCGTAAACAATGCGCCTTGTTGCGCCATATTTACAAAGTGACGCATCTAGGTAGATGTGTCACTTTGTAAACCCCTGCGCCACATTATACCTGCGCCAGGTATAATGTATGCAAAGGGGGCGTATTGACGCAAGAAAGGGTCGTAGAATTGACGCAGTGAAATCTATGAGATTTCACTGCGTCACTTCTAGGACACCGTTGGGTCAAAATCTTGCGCCTGCCTCACAGCAGGCGTAAGACTGGCGCAAGCCCTTTCACATGGGGCTTGCCCCATGTGAAAGGAAGCATTGCTGGAGTTGCGTCACTTTTGTGACACACTCCAGAAATGCGTCACTTTTGCGCTTGTAACTCCTTGCGACATGATGCGTCATACATTAAATATGACGCATCAGGTATGTCGTAAGGAGTGCGCACTGAGAAGTGACGCATCGCTGCTTTCACTCAGCGATGCGTCATTTCTCATATTGAGGCCCCACATTTATTTAAATTCGAAAACGCAGATTCTTGTTTTCCTACCCCCGTGCAATTTCACAAAGTCGTTTTGTCAAATCTACAGGCAATTCATAATCTTGGTTTCAGATTGTGTTACAAAACTGGAAAAAACCCTTTCATTCACAGGACTTGTATTAATGTAATGACTGCTTAAAAATAATTTTTTAGGTCTGGCATCAGTCAGGACCTTTTGATTGTACTAAAATTATATGTATGACATATTTACTTACAGGGACTTCCTGCCAACTCCTTCATCCATTGGTCTTTGTTGTGTCATACACATTTTTCCTCCATCCTCTACAGCATAGACCATGGAGCAATAGGTCAGCCTACTTCAGCCATTAGCTAACTACTTTGGGAGTGACATCATTTCCTTTTGATTCTACTTTCAATCAGCACTCTTCATCCTCTGGCCTGTTGTTGTGTCTTTCGCAGTATTCTTCTGCCCACTACAACATGGAGCAGTGAGCCAGCCCACTCCAGCCATTGTCTAACTTCACTGTAAGTGACAGCCTTCCACAATGAACACATAAAGTAGTGCCAGGGACTACCATGACAATGTAAGCTTTTAGAGACAAAAAATAATTTTGCTTTTAGCGATTTTGTTTATATTTGCAACAGTCCGGCAGCCCTTTGGAGAAACGTTTTACAAAAAGAATAAAAAAAGAATTGTTTGACATATTCAAAAGGTTGGCAGCTAACACCAAACCTATTGGTTGTGTGAGCGTTATGTATAGCGCATTAAACAGTATACCTAACTCCTGTTAGGTGCTAATTCTTTGTTACAGCTGTTATCGCTGGTTACCTAACAGTTTTGATGGGATGTCCTCATTGCATGTCATTTAGTGATAGTGCTTAGATATCTAAGCACTATGGAATTAGCCAATTTAGGCGATTCTTATAGTACAACACTGACCTACATAGGGTCTAACTTTAGGCAATATTTTTACAATGTTTCCAGTTCAGGGCTTAACTGCTTCCAGGGACCGTTCTTACACACCACTTACGGCTATGGCTTTGCTACTGCTAGATATGATTTGTATGCATTGCTTTGGTTCTCATTCTAAATGCATTAACCCCTTCCAGGCTGATGACGAGCTCAGCTCGTCATGAGCGTAACCTGCCGTGCGCTCATGACGAGCTGAGATCGTCATGTAACGCGGTAATTTTAAAATTGCCGCGTACAGCGGGAAAAGCCGCCGCATTGATGCGGTTAATGTTACACCTAGTAAATACCAATACCATAGGCTGCAGTACTTTCGAGGTATGATATTGCTGCACCACTTTTAGTCTGGCAATGCAGAATGGGGGATTCCCCATCCTGAAGTCCAAAAACTCTGAATGATATGGTTTTTCTCGTTCAGGGATTCTGTCAGGATTTACTGTGTGCGATAATCTTATAGGTGGAGTAATTACCTATATTTTTGTCCAATGTAGGATTCCTGAAGGGACTGTAGTGCACTTCTTAGTGTTGCACATTAGAAAACCTTTTATGTTTAGCACTATGGCAACATGTGCAATTTCTTCTACGGAGTAATATTTAGGGTACTAACAAGGAATTTACTGCTTCCAGTCAATAGTCATATGCTTACTTATTTAACTAATAATTCATTTTGATTTTAGATCAGCATGTTATCAATGAATGGAAGTGAGGCACATCCTTTAACAAACGTGACAAAATGACAAAGAGGTCAAAGAAGCAGGGGTTGGAAAAGCTATGACAGTTTCTAGACCCTTTCTACTGTGCAGAACCTGTTGATGCCTGCTGCTTAAGCCTGTCTCTAGGCCGGTTACTGTTAACTTGCGACTTCTATGCTGCAGGCCTGAGTTTCTATCTGCCACAAGCTCTCTGTTCCACATTACAGAAATAATCACAAAATCACAATTATGTTTTAGTACCTGTGCTGTAATGCTAACTGTAATATTGGCAAAGGTCTAGTTGCCCTACGCACCTCACGCACACACACATCCGCTGGCCAGGCGTGGCCTGCGGGGGCCAATAAAAGAAGGACGGGCGCTCGGGCACGTTACTTCCGACACGACTACTGGTGTCCGTCTCATTACTGGTGCTGCTGCGCGCCCTGCCTCTGCGCACCGAGCTGAGCATTGATAGGCCTGAGGGGTATTACAGAGCAGGGTACAACACTAACCATGGCAGCCAATTACACTATCACAATATTGCTTCATTACTCCCCCCACGCACCAAATGTATAGTATTGCTAACTACTTACTAGCAGGCTGCAAGCTGTTAAGTTAAATTTGTCTAAGGAAATGAAGTATCCTTTACCATTTAAAAAACACCTTGGATAATTATATCAAAAGTCTAAGTTGGACGAAGCTATATATTTATTTACAGGTGAATCCCTATTCTGAATACTATATGGCACGTATTGCAAACTTCTCCCTGGATGAGGCTGCTCTTGCACAACATCATCTAATTTTGCTAAAAAGAAATGAGAAACCAGTAGTTGACCTTTCACAATTCTCAAATCTTAGAATCCGTGGAAAAGTTTAATTAACTCTCAATCTCTTATGAATTACCTTCTTCAAAGGTGTTATCTGTAAGAAGACGAGGTCTCTGTTTCTACGCTTTCATTTGTTGATTGTTTCTAGCAGAGTATTAATTAGAAAGAAAATAAACTGTAGACTATATAATTATACGCAATATTTATTCTGTATTTGCCATAATTCATTGCCAGAGCGCAAACTGCTGTTGTTTTTAATATATAGCTTTGTAGGATTGAGGGTGGTTGGAACTGTGCTTTTGTGAATCTATTGATGCTATTTGTGGTAACGTGGCTAAGTTTCTCCACATTGCACAGCATGAAACAAAAAAAGGCGGATAAAACTTAAATGTGTATGTAGTTTCGTATTGCCATTATTTGTCTATATTTATTTAGATGCCCTCTTCGGGTTAGGATCACTCACATTTAATATGATGGAATAAAGGGTCCCTGAACTGTAGCTGGTATACCTATTGATTATTTTGGGCCTTGCATATGCAATTACAACTGTGAAAAAAAAAGTTACTTATGCCCCTTTGCGGCCATGAGTAACAATTAGGTCTTTCTGTATTTTGCGGGTCAGGTATGTGCCTTAGTGTAAATTAACCATGATCTAACACAGATGTTCTTTTTGAGCTGACACTTGCTGCATGATTTATAAATTGGTATACTGATTTGCCCAAAGGCTAATCTGCGTACTCCATTTATGTGCATCAACTGTGTATCATTGTTCTATTTATTGTAATAGTTTTAATTAATCACACAATACAATTATTAATACAATGGGTACTCGTATGTTGTTTTCATTGATGTGTAAACCAAGAAGTAGGTTTCCATTACTAAGCTGTAAATTATTTGGTTCAGCGGTCTGACATGTTCCAATACCGTCTGTTAAGTTCTGATTTGGATTACTGCTTTTTGTTGGCAAAAATCATGAAAGCCTCACTAATTCTGCTGACATTTAAATAGGTCAACACATACTTCATGGTTAGGAGAATATATATTGTGTAACAATCGGAGGTACTGGAAGTAGAGGTGCAGGGGATGCTGCAGGAACCCCAAAGGAACCATGCTGGAGTTCAAAGGGTGAATGAGCAATAAAGACGTTTTCAACTTTTGTATTTATCTTGTTGCATTTGCTGTGCATACAACGACAGAGGTCAAATATCAGGCTATGTTATGTCCTCAGACAAATTATTTTAATATCGAGATTGTATTTACTCTTCTTTCTCCTAATGCAAAATTTGTAAAGAGCACTATGGGGCAATTTTGCTGGCGCGAAAGGAAAGGTGATTGGATGTCATTTAGATCTAACTCACTACATTTAAATACCTGTAAATGAACTGTACACTTATTTAAAAATATATGCACAATTAGGAAAGCGCAAATGACACACTTTTGTAATTCTGAAGTGAAACAAAGATTTTAACAGATTAAAATCAAGACTACTTTGTGATGTTCAAATGACAAATATGCCCTAAAACACGATGTCCACACAGTCATTTGATTACTATATAGTTTTAAAAGTAAAACTGTATACCTATGCAAAATCAATAGCCAATTTAATCGAGAAAGTGCTATCTGTCAAAGACAGTGTGCTACCACACAGAGCTTTACTATTATATTTAAGACAGGATACTCTAAAATGTATAATCACCACCATCTACATACTACACCCTTTCCACACAAGAGAGAGCTAGGGAGAGGGAACAATGGATGAACTGGTGGTAGGAGTGAGGATGGAACACACCGCGGAGTTCTTGGGGAGGGTGTTGAAAGCACCATACAAGGGAGAGAGCTGTAAACGACATGCACTCAGAAGGAGTGCTTAACAAAAATGTTGCTCCCTAAAAGTGAGCAGTGAAGGATAAAAGTCAGCCAGACGGTGGGATGGCAAAGAGACTATTCTTCACAAGAGAAACAAACACAGGAAAGGCAAGGCTGGTCAGTGAAAATGAAATAAGCAAATGAGGTTGGCAATATAGACAACCAAGGGTAAGCAAAGCACAGGCTGTGAAAAAATAGGTCTCTGGCAACCAGACAGTTTACACTGTTGGGCTTGCACTACTCTTTCCATGACACTCTATTCCACTCCACTCTGCTCTATGACACTCTACCCCACTCTAAGGAACTCTCCTTTATGCCACTCCACTCTGTGACACTTCACTATGCGACACTCTACTCAACTCTACACCCCTCCGCTCTACCTCCTTCCATTCTACTCCACTCTACTCCCTCTACAACACTTCATGCCACTCTATGGCACTTCATAACATTCTATGCCACTACACAGCACTCCACTCTACTCCACTCCATGCCACTCTCTGGAACTCCATAACACTCTATGCTACTCTATGCCACTCCACTCTACGACAATCTACTACATTCTATGCCATGACTCTACTCCACTGTGCACAATTCCCTCTATGCCTCTTTACAACACTCCACTCTTCTTTATGACACTCCACTCTGACACACTACTCCCCTATACGCCTCTCCACCCTACGACCATCCACTCGCCTTCACTCTATGTCCCTCCACTCTATGCCTCTCCACTTTACCCCACTCTACAACAATCTACTCCCTCCATTACACTATAAAGCACTCTATGCCACTCCAGTCTACTCTATGATGCGCTACTTCACTTTATAACACTCCACTGTACGACACTCTACTCCACTCTACTCCCCTCCACTATGCGCCCTTCCACTCAACTCTGCTCCACTCCACTCTACTCCCTGTACGACCCTCAACGACACTCCCTGGCACTCTATGCAAGTCTAAGCCACTTTATTCTAAGCCACTCCACAATATTCTACGCCACTCCATGACACTCTGTGCTACTCTAATCTGTGACTCTCTACTCCACTCTATGACAGCCTACAATACTCTACACCACAACACTCTACTTCACTGTACGCAACCCCCTTTTTGCCAATCAAAGCCACTTTACTCCACTCTATGCCACTTTACTCTAGTCAACGACACTCTACTCCCCTCTACTCAACTCCACTATTCGACACACTACTCCACACAGTACCCTCTACTCTATGACCTTCCCTCTACCCCATCAAATCTATTCCTGTTCACACTACTCGCTCCACAACACGCCACAACATGCTACGCTACTCCACTCTACGCCACTGTATGACACTCCAGTCTACGTTCCTCCACTCCAGTCTACTCCACTATACTCTACTCCACTCCGTTCTACAACACTCCATGACACTCCACACCATGCCATGGCACTCCACGTCACTCAACGGTACACCATTTCACTCTCCGCCACTCCACTCCATGCCACTCTCTTCTATGCCAGACACTTTTAGCCATGCTGAGCAGCAGCCAGGCTGGTTTATAACATGTCTAAAACATAATGGCAAAGTCAATAGCTCTTGTATAGGCGAGACCTATTGGCTTTGCCCAAGCCTGTTAGAAGGGCAAACATTTTTCTGAGTCATTGAATTATGCTTATTAAATGAATCTACTCTTTTTCTCTGTTAACTCATACAGGTAAATAGCCTTCTAATAAGTGAGATTTAATAAATGTACAATTCGAGCCATAAAGAAAAACTGTATTTGCTTCAAGTTTGATCTTCTTGTTATAACTACCATATTTAGTACTTCAAGCCATGAAAATATGTACATATACACACACACAAATACAATTGTACATTATAATGGAACTCAACAGGTTTTTATCCAGCATGCCTGAAGCTTATTACTGAATAATCATTCTGGATGGTGTTGCATTACGGTATACTTAAAACGTAAGCAGAATTGGTTATGTGATGAAGTCAACACAATATCATAGAGATAGCCATGTTACTGTAATCTGCAATAAATCATAAACAGTGTGACTGGTAGTTCGTTGTCACTCATTCTCCCAAATACACATTTTCTTTTAGTGTCCCTGTTGATGCCTTCTATTTTTGACTTCTAAATTAAGAGAACACTTACACTTAATGTAGGAACTGTTGGCTTCATTCACAAATGCGATATTTTGCATATAAATTAAGCTTAGATGCACAAACACCTTCATATTTACAAGTGTAAACGCACATTTGATATAAACTGAACATTTCTAAACATTAAAGGATCTGCTTACATTTAATATTACACCAGAGAGGTGTAATTTTGGATGTCACTTAATTTACTTACAGAGGTGTATGTATGTCACTATCAAGGTTACCAATATGATGTACAAAAATATTGCATCAAGCATATCACTTGCCAAACTCCATATCTTCTTACTTTGCTGATGAAGTGCTAGTCGAAACATTGGATTTGATATTTTGATCATGCAATAATTTGCATTTGACATTGACCCCCTCCTTTCACAACAGTGATGGGGGTGCCTACCTAATCAGGACCCACACACCTTTGACTTCATGATTATTCATAAATATTTGTCAAAAACATCCCGACGCTGGATACAGTTGGAAATGTATTCCTGTGAAGGCCATGAGTAAATCCTTTTCAGGGGCGGGTAATGGGCGTGGGAGGATAGCCTCTTCAGGATTCCTGGGGTGTAGGAGAAGAGATCTTGCCATGGAGAAACTGACCCTGATTGACAGAACTCAGCACTATTCACCTGATTCCTAGATGAGTTATTGCTGTTTAGCACTGTGTATTGTACAGTACCTAGTTGTCTTTTTGTAAAGCGCCCTTTTACCATTTCTGGGTCATATCAATTCTAATCGTATGCAATAACAATTAAATGCTGGCTTTTAGTCTGTGTTCTCTAATACTGTGCTATAAATATAGCACAAATAAAAGTAAAGCTATGTGTATGTTTTTTTTTATGCCTGAATAGGGAGACTACCTGATTTGCCACCCCGCAGAAGAAGTACTCTTAGCAAAGGAGCCCACCGTGATTCGGGAACCCTCAACCAGTGACTTGCAAAACCTTGATCCCCAGAAAAAAACAAAAAATAGACTCCAGGAGTAGCTAAAGTTAGATAGAGTTAGAAATCCAAGGACTAGCCTTATTACTGGTATAAGGCCAAAATGGATTATTAATAAGATGTACATAACAAGCAATCTGTTGTCAGATTCCACATCATTCAGATTATTACATTTTTCTAAAGTACTTATGCAGCTTATCCCCACATAGGGTGGCCAGATCTGCATTCAAATAAAGTTCTTATGATACATGCACTGAATTCCATCCTCCTGACACAAGACCACATATTTGCAAAAAGAGGAGAGCAACTAGAACCCATCAGCTAGTTTTACCAGTACCCATTTAGGACCTAGTAAACAGGATCTATGTAAATGCGGTGAACATGATCTTTTTTTTGCTGAACCACTAGGCAGTTGGGTATGTTCTAAAACCCACTAGGAGCATACCTGCAACAGAAGACTGGCTGTGAGAGCTCACAGTCTTTGATTAAATACATTTTTGGGTCACTTACATTCTCAAGATTTCAGGGCATGAAACCTGTGAAAGTTAACAAAATAAAATGAAGGCCTGTTCGACAGACACACCCAGGCCAGGCACCGTTCAACGATGGGTGTTGAAAATGTTCAAAAGGATTCACATCTTGAACTGGGCAGGGAATAGTGACTTCCTTCTCATTGATTGTAGTAATGTAAAGTTACAAGAGACACTGTGGAGGGGTGTAGAACAAGCCAACAATATTTCCATTTGTAAAATTTAATATGGTGCTCCACCCCTCTCTACTGATATGATTTTCGGAGTCTGAACTACAATTTAAGATAATATGGACAACTTATATATTTTTTTGATATCCTTTATTTTTACATCATGCAATTTACTTCACTAGTGTATTTTATTATCATTAACTGCCATGTTCTAGCTTGGATCTGGTATTCATGATAAGTGCCAGTAGCCGAAGGAGCTGTTGCCAAGCTAGCTCGGCTAGGGGGCGACAAGCCTATGGCAGGATGCTGGTCCTAGCACAGGAGCTGGTGGTTGAAGCGGATGATGCTGCCAGCACCAGCCTACAAAACGTGCAGGCATTGATCACCAGGTGCGCGATGACCCAGAAGTGTTAAAACACTTCCAGGTCACCAGGGACTGGTTTCTGCCAGACCTGGCCCCTTTAAACAGGGGTGGCAGTGCAGCGCATGGTCTCTTTGCACTGCTCGCCATCTCCTGAGAACCGATTCAGCTGGCTGCCCCCAGAGGGCAATACTAATGTTTTTTGTCCTGTCCACCATCCCCTGTGGCACTGATTTTGTTGTTAGTGCTGAAGTTCTCCTGCTGCAGGTTGCTATGTGTTTTGTTTTCCTTTTCGGTTCCAGGATGTAAGGACATTGTTTGTATTTCCGGTCTTGTTTGTCGTATTTTTATGTAAATAACCTTGGTCTGCGGCTGTGAGGTCATGATTGGCGGGGCATTTACAGTCCATAGAAGGCATACTTTTACCTGTGATAGGTGGGGACAGTGGTCTCCCAGAGACCTCCATAGGGTGCTAGGCAAGTCGGCTAGAGGGCGCGGGGGGTGTGGAAGTGTACGCTGCCAGCAGGCGTTTGCAGCCAAGCTAGCAGCACAGGCACTTGGGGGCTATATATTTGAGGGTGTTGGGGGTGCCTGAGGTAGGTAACCTTTCTGAGCAGAGGGGCCCCCTGCACAAGATCCCTACGGGGGGACATCACAGGTGGACCAGTCATGATCTCACTCATAGGCTCAATACAGGATACGCAGGGCCAATGTTAGAGTCTCTGTTAAGGTTAGTCATAAACATTTGTAAATAATACTGTATTGGAGTTTAAAGTTTTAATGGTGTTTTGTGTGAAATAAATAGCGGCGGGGTTTTACGAACCCTTACACAAAATTTTTCCTAAAGAAATGTGTGGTGTATTCTCTGCCAAACTTGGGTGATGAGGGGAATTTGTAGGTGGTCTGCTACCAGGTTAAGGGGCAGGGACACTGCAATACCTGACCATATAGTGAACTTGAACGTAGGCATTCAAGAAATAGGATCAGAAAAAATTTCCTTTAATAGAATGGTTCAAAGGTTGTTGCTACGTCGTGTGCCGATGCGTATTTTTTACGGAGGTACTAATTATGAGATTTTTCTTGAGTTTGCAGCACTTAAGGTAGACCTTTGCTGAGTATTTTAGGAATAAGAACGTGGATGTGCAGGTTAATCGCTTTGTGCCTAAAGCAAGAGAAGCACAGAACACAATAACAGCCGTTGTCAGTTTAACTAAGCATATGACTCACCTCATAGGTGGGTGGACAGTTACTGGTTATTAGCTCAGAGCCTATAATTGTAGATCCATTGATTGCGTCTTGTATGCTTATAGGTGCTAACATGTGGACTCAAACTCATCTCTGGGAAATTCCCTCATGTTCCACATCATTCTTTTTCTTTACTGTAATCTTGCGTGAATTGTCTGTCTGTCCTTGACTCCTTGTTGTACCTTCACTTTCCTAGAACATGAAAACACATTTAGAAAGGCTCTTTAATCTTTGCAACCATGAAAAACCTTTTTTTTTCATGATGCAAAACCTAAATGACTTGGAAGATATTAGCGTGCGACCATCTGGCTGTTCTTGTATCTCTGTGAAGAAATTGATACAGTTGGAAAGAAGTGTGTTGTTTTCCAACTATGATGCTGGAAAGTGCCCAGAACTGTTTCGAACTGGCATGGTATGTATGTATTCGACCTATATTTCTTCACTTGAGGCTCGAAGAATATAACTGCACAGTTTCTGAGGAAAAAAAGAAATCTTCCAAAACATGCCTTGCTTATTAGTGTCTTCATAAAGACATAGGAGTGAACCAGCTACTGTGCCTGTTATCACAAAAGATGCGCTCCCCAAAAAAACGGGCAAATTGCCAAAGTATACCAAAACAAAAACCATCAAAGGATCATGCTAGAAAAAAGTAGTATTCTGTTAAAAAAAGTGACACTACAAATAGGCATTAAAAAGACACAGATGTAAAGAAACGTTTTCTTTTGCTGTTAAATCTCTGCTCTGTACTGCACATACCATTAAACTGACAGCTGTAGAACGTAGACATTAGGTGTATGTTTAGCATTGCTCAAGTAGAACTGTAAAGAAACATTGGCAATGCCAGTAGACTCAGTGAAGGAAGGGACCAACAGAGGGAAGAACGTAACAGTTCTGACAGTCTTTTGTAGATGGTTGAAGACAGTGCTTAACTTGAGCCAGTGGTTTCCGGTCCTCAGCATCAGCTCTTAATCATCAACACCGGTGCTTTTCATGAGCACCAGCTAAGGACAATTTCACATTGATTTATTGTAGGCATGAGGAGATTGAGTGATTTGCCCAGAATCCGATGCCACGACTCTAACCTGGTCCCCCAGCTCTGAAGTCAGCAGCTCTGGTCATTACGCCACATACTATCTCCACTTTCATGGTTAATAGTTGGTTCTGTTTTGGGCGGCGGTAACAGGAGAAATGGGCTGGTGCAAGCTGCTGCCTGACAAGAGCCCCAGCACTTTTTTTTTTTACAAATTAACCACTGGTTGAAGAGTATCATCGGGAAAGGAATGAGTAGGACAATATAAAATATATTGTACTATAAATGCAAAATAAAAGTGAATAGAAAATAAACTACAGTGAAAGGATGCAACTCATCCAATTAGAACACTGTGAGAACGAAATGCTCCTGGGTAGGACAAAGACAGGCATAAGGAGAAAAGCTATTGACTCAGGAGCAGACAACTAAGATAGACGATAAAGCCATCCAATCATGAGCAAGGGGCTGACCAGGGCCGGACTGGGAACCGATACCGGCCCTGGCAAAGTGCTCGGCCGGCCTCCCCCCCTCCTCCCCCTGGGGGGTTGGGGGTGCGACCGCGCTCTTTGCTAGGGCCGGTTTTCGGCCGATTTTGTTACAGGGCCGTTTTTGCAGCTATGCTGCAAAACACGGCCCTCTAACAAAACCGGCCCCCTGGGGCCCAAAACCGGCCCCCACCCATGCGGCCGACCGGGGGATTGCCCGGTGCCCGCAACGGTCAGTCCGGGCCTGGGGCTGACCCAAGGCCTGCTCTAAGTATATGTTATGTATTGAAAACAAAAAGGCTGCCTGTAGACAGCTAAAGCATTTTATAACCGAGACCTAAAATGTAGTTCTGGAGTGTAGGCTTTAAAGTCAGGCTTACTTTTGAACACCTGACTTCCTTTGCCAATGAATGCATGTTCATGTAGATTTCTAACAAATTTTCATTAGAAATCTGTCTACAGCTAAAAAGACATGAAATTCATATGCTGCATTGACATAAAGGAAATTACATTTTAGAGCTAAAAATAATATGCGTAGCATTTGTGACACCAAGGAGAATGTCAAGTATAATAACTGTATGCACTGGAGGAAACCAGAAATATGACTGAGACGTGCATTTTCAGAAGGGAATATGCACGACGCAATTCATTTTTCAGCAGTAGTGTACTCCTTGAACTACCACTGATGTTACAAGATTAGAACCGTCATTTAGAGTGGCCAAAATGTGCTGGGTGTTTGGTATTGGAATGATGCAAACACAAGGAAGTGATCACACAGTTTTAGCATTTGACTGATTTACAGTGATGGTGAATTATTGCTTTACTAATCAGATAATACCTGCATACATCGCTAAAACACATTCCTGCTATCCGCGTTTTGTTGGTGGTAACTACACACTATTAAACGTTCTGCCAGTTATTCCCTATTAGATGGGTGAGGGACTAAATCAGCGGTTTGACTACATTCTGGGAGAAGTAAAACCCCTTATCAGCTGTTTTGCCATAGGTATAGAAGGCCACTCTAACTGAGGGGGGTTCATGAGAAAGATGAGTAGGGATGTTTTCCCAAAAAGAATGATGGCTGCCTAGTACCAGGTGCCGGCAACCATGCTGGAGAGAAAATAGTAGCTGAATTTTAAAAAGTTCTTAACAGTAGGGGGTTAAAACAGTAATGAAAAAATTACTGATCTGCCAGACAGCGAGATTGTGCCCTCAAAGTCCCTCACTGGAAATCCCCAGGAACCATTTGGTCCTCATTTCCTCAAGGTCAGCTATCAACAAAAATGACAGTGACAAATGATTGTTGCCAATAGATCACTTCAGCTGGTTGAGTGGCATGCGATACAAGTTGTAGTAGAGAACACAATTCTATTACATATGTTTTTTTCCTGTCTGCCCTACTTAAAGCAAACCCAAAGTCACCCCTCACTCTCTTGTATTCAAACAAACATGAGTCATGTCACTCTTAAATAATCTGAATGCTTATAACAACAATATATACACTATCCTTGTTGATCCTTTTAACTCTTGAATTATGGAAGTCTTGTCTTGATCCTCCTCACCACTAACCCCCAGTCTGTCTTTGCACCCCCCCCACACCCTGCCCCTCCCCGCTTCACTATATTCGGGGTTCGCATTCCCGGCCCACCTCCCCACCCTCTCTTCCCTGCTTAATAGTTTTGTCTTCCCTCCATTCTTTTCTCTCTGCCCTTCTTACCTGCGTCTCTTTTCTTTCCTCCTTAGAAGCTTATGTTCTCCCCTCTTGCTCTCTTTCCTCCTTTCTTATATGCATGTATTATTTGGTATTTGTGCATGTATAGCAATCAACATTTGTCGCTCAAAAAAAGTCCATACGGGACTTACATGTCATTGTACTTACTGTTGCTCCTCGGTACTTTATTTAAGCAAGTTAAAAACAATTGCTACGTAGAAGCCTGGTCTTCATTCTGGCTTTTGTAGGTAGTATCTACACTTGTTTTCCATCTGTGAAGCCAGTATTGTAATCAAACAACACTGTGAGTGCTATATTCTTTCAAAATACTTTCTGATTAGGTTCTTCTTCTTCTGAATATAGTCTACCTGGCGCTGTCTCGACATATTTCCAGCTGTACTCAAGATCAGACAAATGTCTTATTCTTGAAAACACTTAGGCTCCAATCATGATGATTGCCAGATTTGTGGTGGCAAATGTGCCCCTGCATACAAAACAGTCCATTTGTGTTCCTTGATTCTGCACATGGGAGTGCACACCCTCATGTTGGCACTCAGAACATTATCACATTTTGGGCACAAAAGGAGCTTGTGCCTGAAATGGGATTTACGGCCCAATTGTAATTGGGAGCCTTCATCTGGAGAATACTGACAATGTATTTTTAAACCATTTACCAACCACCCATTTCGTTAACATCATCAAGAGGATTGTTGCTTCTTGTTAATATACAATTAAATAATGACTTTAAACATGCTTATAACAGCCATATCAGTTGGGCTTTGAGTAGCTCTGTAGCAATGACATGCCTTACCCTACAGTTGGTGGACAATGTGCTCTGTGTACTGGTTGTTGGTAGTGCCTGTCTGCCTTCTAGATCTATCATGTGCCCTTAATATGGGCAACCATGGGGCGACTCTTATCATCTTTGTTATATGAGTCATCTTTTGGGCTTCAGTTTTGGGCTGTTTTTCATAATTTCTAGCTGGTGCCTACACATTTGTTAAAATGAACACAGATAGTATGTGTGATTCACTATTGCTGCTTTTCTATCATTCACAGCGCCGAGACACCCCTGGGTATTTGTGCGCTATATAAAATTAATAAATAAATATTGATCACTATTTTTACTGACTTTTGCCAATCTTCCCTTGGAAACATTGTGAAAGATACTTGATTGGTTAGTTTAGTGTACTTGTTTATTGGATTCTCCACTTCAGTTACGTATTTGAGGTGTTTTGTCCCATGTCAACATGTGGCTTTCTGGTCCCTAAGTACTGGAAAAATATCTAGAACACAGACTCGGAGGAAATGACTCAATTGCATGGAAGACGAACAATAAAATGCCCGAGAAGGCCTCTATTTAGAGTCTATTGCGATCCTCTTTAATAATGTAGGGCCCATTCCAACGTTTTATCGCCTCACATTTTGAAAGGCTGGTAGCTGGGAGACACCCCTGGGTTGGTGTCCAGGTTGTTCTACAGACCAGGCTTCTTTCCCTTGAAGGTTTTATGTCCATGCTTCTTTCACAGAAATGTAGCTTGTGTCAGGAGTCTGATTGATACGTGGTGGTGGCCTGTGATCTATTGTGGGGCACTTCCCACTTTCCAAAAGAAGACAAACCTGTCCCTCCATAGTCCATACATAAGGTGCTCTGAAAGTTTAACTTGAATCTCTATCACTCCCAGAGCTAGTCCAGGTGTTACAGGACGCGAAGCAGCTCCTCTGTTATGGCGGAGGAGCATTAACCCACCTGCTATGAGCGCACCAGAAACACACATTAATAAAATGATATTAAATTCAATTTTATTATAATTTGTTTCAGGCTCTCGCTGTTGCAGTGTGAGGGCAGGGAGAGGGGCTTTGTGCAATTGCACTATTACTGCAGCCCCTGCCAGTGCATTTGTCAGATTGGCCGGCTGTTTACAGCTGGCCAATCTGACATGTGTGTGAGCCTGCAATCCCAGGGCTGAGAAACAGCCGGGGGATTGCAGCTCCCAGCTTCAAAGCGAGCTCTGGGTTAGCCTGCTCCAACCAATCCTGGAGATGCTCTGCAGCTCCAGGATTGGTTGGATTTGTGTTGCACAAGGGAGGAGGTCCTTTCCTGCTGGAGATAACACCGAGTAGAGGGCCAGGAGCTCTTACTGGAATCGAAATGTGTGTCTGCCTTGCACCCGAGGAAACTGTTTTTTTTGCCACAAGAAAGTCACCACAATCCTGAGTTAATCTCCGGGCTGCTATCTGCTCCCCCTACCCGCTCAAAATGTGGAAAGTGAACTAGAGCTGAATGTTAGATACACCAGACACAGTGAGACTGCAATCAGAGCCTGCGTGCCAACAGGTGTAGCATACATGGTAAGTTTTTTAGGCATCGCACCCCACTATATTTTAATGTTTCCTGCTGCCACTGTAGAGGACTGGGGCATATTACCAAGCAATAGCGATAATTATCGCTATTGCTTGGTTAGAGACAAAAATTTACCGCTGAGCTGCTGCGATTTTTATTGCAGATAAACCTTGGTATTACCAAGGTTTATCGCAAATGCGATAAAAAACGTCCACAATGCATGAATATCGCTGAAAAGTCCGCGATATTCATGCATTACCGAGCTAATGCTCTTAGCCATGTTATTCACCTCCCATTGGATAACATGGCTTAGAACTGCTCAGGGCAGGTGTTAGCTTTTGGAGATATTCGCGCTTAGCACGAATATCTCCAAAAGTTGGTAGTAGGAGATAGCGAGTCGCTAACATCTTGGCACACCCACTTTGCATGTCATTAGAAATAAATATCACTGACATGCAAAGTGGGACCCAAGATGGTCGCTATCTCCTACTAGCTGTCGCTAACTGGTGTTAGCGACAGCTAGGTAATAGGGAGATAATTTTATCTCCGCTTTCTTGGCTTTTAAAGCCAAAAAAGCGGAGATAAACCCCCTTGATAATATGCCCCAAAGTTACATACTCTTCTTTTCACTTGTTTGGGCATTGTGTTGCTCCATGGTTGTGCAACCTTTGAAGGTTTTACCACTCAAGAAACAACGCTTAATCAAAAAAAAGTTATGAACATCATGCTATTATCACACATTGAAAACTTTGATATTTCGAAATGCATTTTCTTGTAGTCAACAACACCAACACGACATGCCCTCGAGTTACCTTCCTAAGTTCTTTCTTCTTAGGAAACACTGAGGATTTAGTTTCTTTACTAGACTATAGTATAGGAATTTTGAAATTCGATATTCCGTCAATCTATTTTAATTCAAGCTCACAAGTGGTGCCATATGGATGAAAACATTCAGTTCTCCAGGCTACAAAATGTCCGTTTTTGCCTTGAATGGAAGCAAAGTAAAAAGAGAACATGGAAACAAAATGTTAAGCTGCATAATTCACTGCTGAAGATTGCCCGTTTCCTCGTAAAGAATGTATGTGGCATTTCAAATTATAGACCTGGGTTCGTCTCTTTGATATTAACATGGTGAACGTGACTTCATAACATATTTTTCTCTGATCCTGGTATCCACAAATCAATTAAAAGTGCAGGATTCCACTCATATGTTGAGCATTTGCCAGAAGACTAAATGCACAGTATTTTCAAGTGCATTTCAATAAGAGGAAATCAGAAATATTGTGGCATTTCTTTTCTATGCCAGATCTACAACCAATAAAAAACAATGTTACCACATCAAGGCTGCCTGATTGGAAATACCCCATTCCGGTATACTAAAATGCTTTACAGACATCTCACACAGAGGCTTATCTCTCAACACTCTATTGTCTGATCTTTTCTCAAGACACCGAGGCGCAATTCCTTCCAGACATACACGGATATAAAAACGTATCTACTGCTGAGCCTTGTTAATAGGTCACAAGTATCCACAACACATTTCATAATATGGTGACTCTTCACTATTTGGACAGAAATCCTCTGAATTAAAAAGCCTTGGTCTTCACTCCATTGTAATTTTTCCATCTAGTGACTGACTGGAAATTCACAGCAAGTGTTGAGAGAAATAAATCTCATTCCTTTTTACTGTATTATTGAGGTAGGTGAAGGGATGGACTTGGATGACAACATACAATTTTGAGATAGTTAAATGTTGTTTATGACTCCCGTAGGAAGCTGTAATCATCAACATATACTTCAAAACAAAGATGTCCCCTCCACTGATGTCAGAGCAGTAAACATCAGAGCTTCGAAACTGGTGCTCTGCTGGATGCTGTCCTGGTACCTCCCTTGTGGTACAAGAGTCATGAGGGAAGCAGTGGAGTGATGATTGATGGTGTGCAGTCTCGCCTGTCTCTCTTGGATCCTCCACTCTTGAGGATGGAGGAGAATTGGCTTTGTGTTTTTTCACTCACATTTGTTTGCTTTCTATTCACTGTCTTTATTTGTTTTAGCCTGTCCAGCATGTCTTTATCCCCCTTGTGAAGCATAGTTTGGATACCACCGCTCTGCCTGGGTCTTTCTATTCTTCCACTTGTCATCTTTTTTTGGGAACTCTTTTTTTCCTTTTCTGTGAAGTACTCAGGAGAGTGTGTGTGTTTTCCAGCAGTCTCCTTTGTATGGTCCAATCCCCTCTCGCACTCCATGCCGTTCTCAAGCACCATGTGCTTCTGTCCCCCTTAGGGATAGACTTAACTCTCTCTCTCTCTCTCTCATGTACTTATGTGTTTTCTTCTGCAGCCGTATTGCTCTCTCTAGCCTGCGTTACTTGAATGTACTTACTGCTGGTGTGCTCTGTGAAGGGACTATGGATACACCAAATAACATAATCAAAAGTGGTGACCATCTTTGAAGTGCAGCATATTTAGGTGAAAGGTATTTATTTATTTTAAAGGTTTTATATAGCGCTGGCTAGACCCAGGGGTATCAGAGCGCTTTACTGGAGTGTGAGGAGGTACGGTACTAAAAACATTTGATCAAAAACATTGCAATAAGAACCATTATACCAAAGAAAGCAGATAGATCCGAGTGCTATTTACAAAAGTACTATATTAAGCTGATGAGGGCAGTGAGTAATTAGGCTAGGGTGGGTGGGTGGAAGAGAAAAAGAAAAGATAAAGGGGGACAAAGAGAGTAGGAGTTAGGAGAACAGGAGAACAGTGGGAGGCTGTGCGTAAGGCTAGATATCATATGTAAAGATAGAGGCACGGAGGGGGGTTAAGGGGGAGGAGAGAGAGTAGTATGAGGGAGGGGAGTTAGGAGGGAGAATGGGGAGGAGAGAGAATTGTAGGGAAATATAGGGGGGCCTGGCTGGGGCACAGAGTGGGAGTAACTTACAGTAATAGCATGGAAACTCTTATCGCACAAACACCTCTGTTGCCTATGCATCCTTTCACATACTTAGCAAAATTCTTAGTTTTCTAAAAAAGCATCTTCACAAATATTATTCAAGCAGAAACTTGAGGAAGCTTTCAATCGAATTTTATTTGGGTATCGTATTTGTAAGAGTCAATGATCATCATTGTACTTAAGTGAAGAGTGTAATTTTGTGAGCGCAATAAGCGCATCCTATTGAGTAGGTACCAGAGCTAAGCATTGACGGCTTTTCAACCAAATTAAATTGGTATGGTCATTATCAGGACAAACAATACAATTGACACAGCATTCAACATATAATTATGTTTAAAATCTCATTCAATAATATAGGCTTATGTGGAAGAGGTGTGGCGCAGCGGCCAGGGTGCCTGACTCCAGACCACAGGGTTCAAGGTTTGATCCCCAGGCAGGTTAGCCCAGCACCATGTGACTCTGGGCAATAGCTTGCTTAATCTTCCTGATGTCCCCCAGTGCCGGGAAACCTCCGTTGGAGGTAGCTGTGCGCTTTACAAATGCTGCCATTTACATTTATGAATTTACAGCCACTAGAATAATACATCTCATCAAGGCGGTTTCAAATGAGCCAGGAGTACAGTACTAAAAGTACTGGAAGAGAGGAGGAGGAAGACATCGCAACAAATCTCGATCCTCACATGAATGCCAGTACAGACTCAATGGCTGGTCCAAAGAAGGATTAATTTAATATCTACACGGACCTGCGAGCCTGCATCAATTTGGATGCTTGCACATGTGTGGGCTTCGCCGTCACCAGTATACAACGGTATGAAGCTTGTACTTAGTTGATTCAATATAGGAGGGTGGCTTGTATTTCTGTGAACCTTAATCTACCGCATGCTTTGACTGCTGTACCATGGCGAGGATAAGAGGTCTGAGTCAGGTTAGGTGATATATACATACTCTGTTCTGTTGGCTACTAATAGCATTATTTAAAACTTTTTGAACCAATGTTAGGAAGAATTCACAGCTGTTAGTAGCCCGTCTGGCTCATTGACGGCAACAGGATGTACATCCATGGTACTGTTGGGCCTACTTTCTAGACATGAATGCTGTTGATTAACATGTTATGCTTTATCGAGCATCACGATAAAGTAAAGTAAAGTCCACATTTGTAAAGCGCACAATCACCCGTAAGGGTCTCTAGGCGCCCGTCGGGAAGATTAAGCGAGCTATTGCCCAGAGTCACATGGTGCTGGGCTGACCTGCCGCCGGAGCCGGGGATCGAACCGTGGTCCCCAGATTCCAGCGTCAGTCCCCTGGCCGCGGCGCCACACGATGCTCCAACAGACTTAATACTAAAGGTGACATTCATTGACCGTTCACTACTAATGCTTTGAGTGTTTAATCCTTGACTCATGCGTTCCTCACAGCGTTATTACCCTATCCAACTTACACTCCTTCTTTGAAAAACTATATTCAATCAAAGCACATACTCATGTGGAAACTTCTGGGTATGCGCTCGCAAGCGCTAATCTACCTGCTGCCTTTATACTTGCACCCTACCGGTTTTCACATTATTCCCAGCAGATCACTCATTGGTTGTGCGTGGCATTGTTAACACTGCTTCTCTCTCTTACCTTACTAGTTCATATTTACTCCTTCCAATATCTTTACCAGTTTTCTGCGGTCCTCCTATTTGCCATTCTGAAAGCGTTAGACAAAGAGTAAACCTGAACTCAATTTTATGATTTGTAAACCGAATATTGGGTGCCTTGGCAAAGCCAATAGGTCACGAAAGCAAAACCTACTGGCTTTGAGTCAAACGCATAGCTTCAGATGGAACGGAGAAGGGAAGGTATAGAGGAGGATGAGCGAGTGTAGCAGGATTCCAGGCAGTCGCGGCTGGCAGAGGTATGAGTGGTGAGGTGGGGCGGGGGCAGTACGGGGTCGGGGAAGTTTACAGATGACGGGATATGTTAAATTAAATTTAAAAAATGTAAAAGTAATATAACCATTTACCTTGCCCTCACCGCATCGCTCAGTCTGCTATGCAATGAGCGCAAGGTAAGTGGTTTTTTTTTTTATTTAATTTGACTTATCCTGTTGTATGGCGACTTCCCTTTTCCGTTGGTGCCCATTTGCAGACATCATGTTACCGCTGTGGGGGCTATAAAACTATGGTGAGGAGAAAGTGGTGATTATTCAGACTGACTGTATATATCTTCTAAGACTTTCTCTGTCCTACAATTTGTTTCTAGGAATGAAATAAATTAAAGGTCTTTCTATTGCTCATTCATCACATGAGTCTGAGTGTTATGAAACAGCCGTAGGGTGATATGCAGCACATCACACATTATTCTGTAGAGCAACCAAAGAAATAAACAAGGTTGTGTCTGTGTGGGGAGAAGCAGGCCAACACTGTGGTGTACTATCCTTCCTAAAAAGCACGATCTGCTTCCTGTTCCTCTGAGGAACGGGAAGCAGATCGTGCAGTTGCTGAAACAAGGCTCTGAGAAGCTTCTAGTCTAACGGGTACCGGGACATTATGCGACCGGCTATGAAAATGAGGAGTGGCAGGGTTTATCTAAGGTGGGTAGGGGAAAATCATTAAAAATTCTACCAAACCCTTGGCAATGTATCTTGGTGTTTGCTTTGCCATCTGCGTTCAGCTTGACAGAAATGGCACACAGGGAAATATCGCAGTTTTGTATAGAATATTGGGGTCCAGAAAAGATAAGCTTCATGGTCAGTTGGGGTGGCTCTTAGAGATACCCGTGTGTATCTGACATGCAATTATTCTGGTACATTATTCCTGCAGCAGTGTGACTCTCATGGAGTTTTGGGGAGGTACTATGGAATAATAATAATCCTGTATTTGTAAAGCGCACTGCTACCCATAGTAGGTTTCCCGGCGCTGGGGGCCGGCGGGCAGATTAAGCAAGCTAATGCCCAGAGTCACATGGTGCTGGGCAGACCCCTGCCGCCGTTACTAGGGATCAAACCGTGATCCCCAGAATCCGGCGTCAGTCGCCCTGGCCGCTGCGCCACACCTCTTCCACCTCTTCCACTGCGCCACACATCTGGTATAAGGATATGGTATTGTTGTTTACCTATGAATCTACCATTGCTAATGCTGAGGAATATGGCTGTGCTGGAAAATGGCGGTACAAAAGGGGGTGCTGATGGACGTTCGCCATAAGTTGGCAGGGTATGCTCAGACGTGAGTCCCTTGCTCACTTTGCCACTGGATTCAAGCAAGCCTGGCTGAAGACGGCTGTAATGCCAGAAACCGTTCCTAGGAAGCTTGTTTCCGGTCCCGGGAAGGCATGGCTTGGCAGTTCGGGCTGGACTGTTCCCATGAGGCACAGGGTCAGGCTGATTTGCATATGGCCATGTCTGAACTAGGGTGGCAGAGTGGGCTAAAGAATGGTGATGGATTAAACCCAGACCTGTTGACTGGGTGTGAGTGTTTGATTGGTTCAGATGCTCTGTCCATCACCACCCCCTTTTGTACGTGCTGGAAAATGGACAACATCTCTATAGTCCTAGGACAGCATAGCTCACGTCAGCAAAAAGATAGGATCGTTAAATGAAAAACTTCCAGCGATCTTACTTTTTAAGCAATTTATTTTGTACGCTGTCTTTCATGAAGGAACCATCCTTCGTAGGCAGAACTTGTAGGTAGAGTGGGTTGCCATGAAAAGATCTACTGATAGGAGTGAGGCCAAGACAGTGGCGTAACAATAGCCGCCGCATCCCCGCGCCTGTGGGTGGCCCCGAGCTCCAGGGGACCCACTCTGGTATTGTGCACGGCAGGCCTGAGAGCTCCTGACTGGGTCAGCATGAAGGGTCACCTCCATGCACTTTTCAGGGGGGGCCCTGCAAATTTCGTTATGCCACTGGGCCAAGAGTGGCACAACAGCAATACAATAGTGTATTATCCCGAGTAGAGGTTCAGCAGAGTGCGTCAAACACTTATGCATGAGATTGACATTTGAGTACCCCTCTTCTGGTATAGCATACCACTTTTACTACTTGATGTGGGGCGGCGAAGCTCTTGCCTCCATAGGTACCACACTACAGCATGTAGGGTGTGCAGCTGGAAGGATATTGCCTTATTTGCCGAGTGTGATGACCACCAAGGTGCAGTTATCGTGCCATGGGATGCAGCACTTAGCCGTGTGATGGATGAGAAGTGTTGATTAAAGAGTGTTCCAACCCTCGTATTGGTTAATCAAAACAAGACCTGATTATAGATATAATGAGAGGTACGTACATGATTGTGTCACATCATTCACGATAAGCTATTTCATTGCTAAAAGATGGTAGGTAAATAAAATAACTAACAACACATTTCGGGAGGTGTACATACAGTACACTGTAGATCTCATCTTAGGTGTATTTCACTTTGTTGATGCATTCATAGGGGTAATCTTGACGGTGTGGGAGTATTACCACGATTACGCATGCAGCTTGTGAATGTCATAGGGGGCAGTTTATAGGTTGGCTCCTCGCTCGGGCAGGTGAGGGAGAGCTCAAGTCACCAAGGAGCGAGGCGGCACCCAGCAGTCTGTGCCTGAAACTTCAGGTGCATTCCGGCCGCTGCAAGGGGGTGGAAGGACCATGCTTGGGGCGTGGGCATGACCAAAGGAAGGGGATTCTGTGCTTGTTTCAGCTTGAAACACCTCACAGCACACATATAGCACATGGCACTAGAGACTGTGGTCTAAAGCATATCACGCATTATTTAATGTACACCTGATTATAATTTTGAATAAAATCGTAGTTTACAAAAATAGGGGACCTTGTTAGCAGAATGTTAATATTGAAGTAGATATAGCTATGTCAGCCGGCAGAGACAAAAAAATAATACGTTATCTACTTTTTCATCTCTGCACGTAATAGGGGATTATCGAGTCCGAACTTTCAGGGAAGAAATGTGCATGATTAATGTTTGCAATGTCTCTGTTATATATTTATATATCATTTATTTTTGAGGACACATTTAAACTTTAGGCTGCAGAACTACACGAAACGTTAAGCCCAATGTCGAATATATATTTCTGAAATGCATTCGTCCATGGTCCTTATCCAGCGTCCCATCACGGACTGTTTTGCACCGTGACCTCAGCATAGTAATAAAAGGTGCGCTGGTTGATTTACCGCCCCTGTTTTGGGAATCATTTGTTGTGGATGTCTGACTTCCGCGCGCACCATCACTTCACGAACCCATGTGACCCCCGCGCAGGATTCGGAGGCGGCCGATTATCCCACCAGGGGAAGCAGGCATCACTGCAGCGAGTCGGGTACACTACCTCATTAAAACAAAAAAAACACAGGTGTATGCTTCAATGAACAAGAAGGGGGGCTTGGGGGAGGGAGCCGACCGCCGGGAGGTCTCCTCCCCCGGGCGGTTTGGGAGAGCTGCGAGGGGTGTCCCTTTAAGAGGGACAGAAGTTTCTAGATTTGGGCTGGTCCAGTAGGACCAGCATAGCCCAATTATAAACCCCCCGCCCACTGCCTACCAGCCACCATTTTAGGTTTGGTGACCTGGTGGCTAGGTGGGCTCATAGCTTTTTGTGGTGCGTGTATTGTGAATTGGGTAGTTAGGTTATTGTATTTAACATTCTCTTGCTACTTTACGATGGAAGACTCTCGTGTTGTGGAAGCGATGCGGCTGCTGGCTGAGGCAGGGCGCATGGATTTAATTTCTGGAGGTGTGCCGGCGCGTCCCCAGCGCCAGGCCTCCGCTGGCGTGGGGGCGGCGGTGCTGGCGTGCTCGTCGCCGAAGAGGAGACGCCCGAGCCAGGTAAGCGAGAGGGGCCGGTCCCGTTCGAGGAAGCCGGCCCCTCAGAAGGCTGCGCGTGTGTTTTCTAGTGAGGCGGCAGCTCCGGCGTTACGCGGCCCGTCTGGTGAGGGCGGTAGGGGGACGCGCGTAGCTTCAGAGTGTCAGGTAGGTGTTGCTGTGGGGGCGGGGGGTGCTCCGACTACGTCTGGCGCTTTGGTGGGGCAGGCGCATGTGTCCAGTGACGCTCTGCCGCCCCCCCCGTTATTCCAGGCTGCTGCTCCCCCTTTCTCTGGTCCGGTGACTTCAAGGGCCGCCTCGGCGGGAGGGCGGGGTAGGGGGGGCAGGGGGGGGAGCAAAAAGCGCTCCGCTTCGGACCCGCTAGTGGAGCGGCGAGTGCAGCATGAGGAGCCCGCCCCGGCTCGTAGCGCGCGCAGAGGCTCTGTTCCATGTGTGGTGCAGGTATCAGGCCAGGAGCGTTTGGTGCATGGGGTTCAGAATGTGCAGTGGGCTGTTGAGGACTCGCAGTTTGCTCCTGAGGCGGCACATTTATTGTTGGGGTCACCTCCCGGCTATGTGGTTTTTGAGAGGCAGGCTGGGGAAACTAGGGAGGCAAACGTGGTTTTTACTCATGGTGAGTTGGACTGCGAGGAGGTGGCACCTGTTAGGCATCAAGCTGTTTTGGGTCAGGCTTCTGATACTGGCATGAGGGATGTGGAGGGTAATGTGGGTAGCCCATTGTTGTTTTCTACCCCTGGCTCCGCTGAGGGTCATGCGTTGTCTGTGGGGGGGGGCTCGAGGGGGGAGGGTGAATGGGCACAGATGGGTGAAGGGAGTTCTGTTTCTGGTTTGGTTTCAGGGCAGGAGGTTTCCGGGTTGGGTGGTTTCGGAGCTTATGGTTTCATGGAGTTGGATGTAAGTTTGCAAAAGGAAGGCAGGAACATATCGCAGGTGGGCCGTGCTCCACTGCCTTGTGATGCTAGTGTGGCAGGACGTACACGCGGTGCAGGGATTTCAGGGTATGGAAGGACGGTTGTGGGTGCAGGGGCAGGTGTTTGCCAACCTGTCATGAGTGGTTCAAGGGGTTCTGGTTTGCATGGTTCTAGGATGGGGCCGACTGGTGGTTTTCGGCAGGGGCGTGTTGGGCCTGTTTTAGGGGCTGGGGAGGTCCCAAATTGGTCAGGTGAGGTGAGAGGCCCATATGTTATGTTTGGCTCCCCTGGGTGGGATCATTTTGGCACTGCAAGTTTGGCGCAACGTGGTTTTCAGTCGGTGGGTGAAGGTCAAGTTTGGGGCGCGAGGGCCCCTCTTCTGGCTTCCTCTCCGGCGGAGGCAGAGGGTAACTTGGACGTGAGCGATGAAGATGAGGTGATTGGTGATTCTCCGGTCCGGGGACGCCCTATGAGGGGTTGTCCTAGAGGGAGTTCTTTGGACAGGTTGCAAGGGAGGGTTGTTGAGGATAATTTGCAGAGATCCAGGTCTGTTTCGGGTGTTGTTTTCAGGGACCCTAGCACACCAGTCCAAACTTTTTCTTTTCAGGATAGGAATAGGTGCGGAGGTCCAGACTTGGCAGGGCGCGGTCCAGTCCCATCACGCCAAGGGGAAGTGAGGAGAATGCCTAGCGCGGCCCTCTCTTTTCCACCGAGGGATCCCGCCGCGGCCAGCACACGAGGGTCTGGCGTGACCCCGCTGGCCCCAACGAGTAGCAGGTATAGGTGGCAGGCCTTGCCGGCGGCTAAGGAGCTACAGAGTCAACGCACAGGGAGGTACGGGCGTGTACAGCCTGCTCCCCCTCCTGGAGTTTCACAATCATTTAAATGTACGGTGGTTGATACCGGGTTAGGTAAGACCCGTGGTGATTTGTTGCACACTACTGTCGATTCAGTGGTGTTGGACTACGACGAAGACAGTCCTGAAGAAGGTGAAGTGCGGGATCCGGAAAGGGGGGTGCCCTCTCATGTTTCTTCTAGTGTGTTACAGGCTCCAGTGGTCCAAAGTCAAGTGCAAGGGAGAAGAGAGCACGGCCCATCGAGTAGGGCGCCTCGCAGACCGGATGCATTGACCTCGGAGACACGGGCGGAGCCATCGAGAGTGGTCTCTCTGTTGCCAGGTGAGCAATCAGCCACACAGGCCAAACCTAAGATGGTGTCTGTGGGTACCGGTGGTGAAACTGAAGTGATTAGTAGTGATGGCCGTTTGGTTAAAGGTCGATATGTTAAAGACACAGCAGTTGGTACAGATGATGTGGTAGACATTCAGAACACAGTGGTAGGACATGTTATGGCTGGTGCTTCCAGCAAAGTTAAAGAGCCTGTGGCCAGTAAAGAACTAAAAATCAAGAAAATGCCTTACATGGGGGTTACGAAACCGTTAGGTGCTCATCTCATGTTAAGTACAAAGGAACGAATTTGGAATGGTGAGTATGTGGAACTACTGAAGCTACTCCACAGGGAAGTCCGGTCTAAAGAAGGGTCTAAGGAGGAGGAGTTTGAGCTGGCTAAACGCCCCAGAGTGCCTTTAACTATTGAAAACTGGACAGCTGCATTTTTGATTTATGCTAGTGTGTATTGCGAAAAGTTCCCTGAGCGCAGCGTGTCCCTTTTTAAATACATGGACGTCATTCGCAAGGCCCAGATCACCGGGGGTGGTTTTGCTTGGTCTCAATATGATGAGGAATTTAGGGCCAGAATGGCTTGGGACCCGGAAGCTAAGTGGGGGGAGATAGATAATGACTTGTGGCAACACACAATGGGGTCAGCGTCAGGGGGGAAAACCATTTTCACGGCAAGTGGTTTGCCGTTAGTTTATCGGCCCTTTCAGGGGAAGCCCACCCGGGGAGGGGTGGGGGCCACTGCAACCTTGTACTCAGGGTCTGGTTTCTGTTGGGAATTTAATAAGGGCTCATGTACCAGGGAGTATTGTAAATTTAAACATGAATGCTCAGGTTGTGGTAAGAAACACCCGTTGTCCAAGTGTTGGAACAATCAGCCATCGGACGGTACACAGGGAAAGCAAACAGTTTCAGGAACATCAAATACGACTTCACAGTTTTCAGGAGGAAGGGGATACAGAGGTGCTAAGGGTGCTGGGTCCAAGGGCTCGTACGCCAGTTAATTTAGAAAGGCTGCGCATTGCCCTCCATGGTTTCGAAGATCAGTCAGCAAAAGTTACACTGTTGGAAGGTTTTCAGTTTGGGTTCCGACTCGGTTACTTAGGTGCTAGGGAACGGAGGTGGTCTGCCAATTTAAAATCAGCTTCTGAACATGCCACAGTGGTACAAGACAAACTTACTAAGGAAGTACATGAAGGGAGGATGGCTGGCCCGTTTCACGATTGGCCGATCCATAACTTGATTGTTTCACCGGTTGGAGTTGTCCCGAAGAAAGAACCGGGACAGTTTCGCCTGATTCAACATTTGTCATGGCCTGAAGGGTCGTCTGTTAATGATTTTATTGACCCAGAGGCAGTGTCTGTCTCTTACTCTTCGGTTGACGTGGCCATGTCACTTGTTGTGACAGCGGGCGCAGCCGCTGAGATGGCTAAGTGTGACATCAAGTCTGCTTTTCGGCTATTGCCTGTCCACCCGGACGATTGGAGCCTTTTAGGTATTCAGTTCAATGGTAAGTGGTACGTGGACAAGGCTCTGCCGATGGGCTGCTCCATATCATGTGCCTTGTTTGAGTGTTTTAGTACTTTTCTGCAATGGTATTTTTCCCATCAGTCCGGTCATACCCTGGTAACACACTATCTCGATGATTTTTTCTTTGTTGGATCCCCGGGCTCCGCGGAGTGCCAGAAGGCTCTGGACACATTCCAAGGGCTCATGGATGATTTGGGAGTTCCTTTGGCGCCCGAGAAAACAATGGGCCCTGCCACTGTCCTATCCTTTTTGGGTATTGAAATAGACTCTGTGAGTATGTCTGCTCGACTGCCGGAAGACAAAAGGGTCAACATGATTGCATTACTGGATGTGATGTTGTCAAAGAGAAAAGTGTTGGTGAAAGAGATTCAAGTGCTTTTGGGTCATTTGAATTTTGCCTGCAGAGTGGTGAGAGCGGGCAGGACTTTTTGTAGGAGACTGGGCAGGGCTTTGGCAGGTCATCATTTGCCCCACCATCGTGTTCGTCTGTCTGCTGGCGTCAAGGAGGATTTGAGAATGTGGAAGTTTTTTCTGAACTCCTTCAATGGTGTCCCCTTGGTCAGAGAGGTTGACTTTCAGTGGGATGTACAAATGTTTTCGGATGCTGCTGGCAGTGATGGTTTTGGGCTCTTTTGGAATGGCAAATGGTGTGCAGAACGTTGGCCTGATGAATGGTTGAATGGAGGTCGCAGCATCACTTTTCTGGAAATGTTCCCCTTATTGGTCGCCTTGACATTGTGGGGGGAGGAATTGGCGCACAAGAAAGTGCTGTTTCGTGTGGATAACATGGCGGTGGTGGAGATAGTGAATCGCCAATCGGCCAGGGACGGACAAGTGTTGAAACTTATGAGAGTTTTTGTTCTTGGTTGTTTGAAACACGATATTCATTTTCGTGCGTTGCACATTCCTGGTGTGGACAATGACATTGCGGATGCTCTGTCTCGTTCACAGTGGGAGAGATTCCGTGGTCTGGCGAAGGATGCGGACAGATCCCCGACTCCGATGCCGAGTCATCTGTGGCACGTCGGCGAGGTCGGGTCGTTCAATTGGTGGTAGGTTCTCTGTCTGTGTCCACGCGTTCTGCGTATTCCCTTGCGTGGAAGGAATTTCTGGAATCTGGTGCTGTCAGAAGGGAGGATCTGTCGAGTCGGTCGGATGATGTGGTCAACTTTATACTGGACCTCATGGATAAGGGTTTGACCAAAGTAACCATTGCTGGGAAACTGGCGGGGATTGCTTTCATGGGGAAGTTGTGGTGGGGCTATCCTCCATCTGCGGGGGAAATTGGTAGAAGGATGCTGGAGGGCTGGGCCAGGGAGCAAGGGCACATTGGTAGATCCAGAGCCCCTATATCTTGGCAAGTTCTTGCCAGGTTAATTACGGTTTTGCCTTTAGTTTGTTCAGATGATTTTGAGGCATGTCTTTTCTCTATGTTGATGGCTTTCATGTTTTTTGGTGCTTTCAGGGTATCTGAGTTGTTGGGTTCAAAGTATAAGTGTGGATTGTTTTGGAAGGACGTTTTCTGTTATGATGAGGGAGTTCATGTATGGTTGGCCAGTTCTAAAACGGATCAGACGGGTAAGGGGAAAGGTGTATGGTTACAGGCATGTGCTCCGAAGCTTACTTGCCCTCTACTGCTTGCGCGGCGCTGGCGTTCCTTGTGTGGGGGTGGCGATGAAGTCCTGGTTTTCCAACATATCAATGGCACCCCTGTAACACCTTATCAATTACGTATGGTTTTGCGCAAAGCGCTACAGCACATAGGTCTCGATGGCAATATTTATGGTACTCACTCTTTCAGAATAGGTGCTGCCACTGAAGCTTTTCACAGAAATTGGTCTGAAAGGGATATTAAGCGATTGGGGCGCTGGTCTTCTAACTGTTTCCAGCGTTACGTGAGGAGCTCGGCGGAGGAGGCGCATGCGTCATCCTCCTTCACAGGATTCTAACTCTTTTTTCTTTTTCAGGATCCGTTGCTGGGCCTCGCTCCTCGGTGGTAACGGTCTGGATAGTGGGGCATTCATTTGTCAAGTGGGCCAGAGTCCAGGCGGCGAGGAGTTACTTTGGAGATCTACTTGGTTTCAATGATCGAATGTTTAACGTTCTTTGGAAGGGTAAAGGTGGGATGCTCTGGAGAGAGTTGATCCCTTGTTTGAACAACAACATGGTGGGCGGTGTCTGCCCGGATATTTTAGTCATTCATTTGGGAGAAAATGACCTATGTGCAACGAAAGGTGTGGTCTTGCTGCGAGCTATGAAACGAGATTTAGGCCTCATTAAGGAACGATGGGCTGGGTGTCACGTTTTTTGGACAGAGTTGATTCCTCGCAGGATATGGAGAGGAGCGGTGAATCCCAGGGCTGTCGATCGGGCTAGGAAGAAAGTGAATTCGGAGGTGTCTCGTTGCTGTAGGAGCCTTGGTTTCAGTAGGATTTCACACAGGGACATTAAGTTTGAGGCTGTTGAGTTCTTTAGGGATGATGGAGTTCATCTGTCCCGGGTGGGCATGGAACTTTACTTGTTGGAGATTCGTGAGGTTTTAGCCCGGGCTTTGGCCATGCAGCGTTGATTTTCTGGTTGTCTTTCGCTTTGCGGTTGGGGGGCAGAAAGGGAGGCGTTGCTTCCCCCGCCTACCTTTCTGGGTGGCGGTGTTTTTGGGTATCATTACGGTTTTTAGGCAGATTGCTGGTTGAGTATTAGTTCAAGTATTTCTTTGACAAGTGCTGGGGTATGTTGGTCATGGTTTGACCGTTCAGTTTTGTGAGGGGGGGGTATCTGCAGGAGTGCAGGGTCAGGCAGGGTTTATGGTTATGGAGGACCTGACCGTTGTTATTGCAATTGTGGTTGGACGAATAAAGTTTTAACGATGACGTATGTTTGTTTAATGACGAAATGTTTTATTGATGATGTAATTTTATTGATGACGTAATGTTATAATGCTGTTATATTTTTATTGATGTATTGTTGGGAGCGGGAGGGCTCAAATGTTTTAGGGGTGGGGGAGGGTCCGGGGGGCTGAATTTGTAGTTATTTAATTATTTAGTGAGGTTTAGTTTTGTAAGGCGTTGCCAAGGTTTGTGTTTGTAATGTGCACCTGTGTCTTAATAAAGCGGCCTTTTACACACACAAACAACTTTTGGTCTACTTTTCTCCCACCCCTCGCCCTCTCTCCCAAGGGGGGCTTGGGGGAGGGAGCCGACCGCCGGGAGGTCTCCTCCCCCGGGCGGTTTGGGAGAGCTGCGAGGGGTGTCCCTTTAAGAGGGACAGAAGTTTCTAGATTTGGGCTGGTCCAGTAGGACCAGCATAGCCCAATTATAAACCCCCCGCCCACTGCCTACCAGCCACCATTTTAGGTTTGGTGACCTGGTGGCTAGGTGGGCTCATAGCTTTTTGACCCACCCTCCCTCCCTCATTTTTCGCTTTAAATGCTCCGCTTTTCCCCTCGCGGCTCAGTTTTTTCCCCATTTTTTGGGCGTTTTTTGCCCCTATTTTCTTTTTTAAGTAAAAGGCTGTTTTGTGGGCTACCGGTGTGCAGGGGTTGTTTCTCTTGTATTTGTATCCGTCGCTAGACACAGGTGCTGTGCGGTGTTTTTGGGTATCATTACGGTTTTTAGGCAGATTGCTGGTTGAGTATTAGTTCAAGTATTTCTTTGACAAGTGCTGGGGTATGTTGGTCATGGTTTGACCGTTCAGTTTTGTGAGGGGGGGGTATCTGCAGGAGTGCAGGGTCAGGCAGGGTTTATGGTTATGGAGGACCTGACCGTTGTTATTGCAATTGTGGTTGGACGAATAAAGTTTTAACGATGACGTATGTTTGTTTAATGACGAAATGTTTTATTGATGATGTAATTTTATTGATGACGTAATGTTATAATGCTGTTATATTTTTATTGATGTATTGTTGGGAGCGGGAGGGCTCAAATGTTTTAGGGGTGGGGGAGGGTCCGGGGGGCTGAATTTGTAGTTATTTAATTATTTAGTGAGGTTTAGTTTTGTAAGGCGTTGCCAAGGTTTGTGTTTGTAATGTGCACCTGTGTCTTAATAAAGCGGCCTTTTACACACACAAACAACTTTTGGTCTACTTTTCTCCCACCCCTCGCCCTCTCTCCCAAAGGCTTTAACTTTTTGAACAGAATCAGACCGGCATGCCTCGGGAGTGCACAGGTGTAGTGCAAGATAGGTAAACAACATGATTGATAGTTTGTTGCATCCATGCCACCAGGAATTCCAGAAATACTGAAATAAAAATGTATTATTTAATCAAGTACAATTTATAGACTGATCAAAGGATCCTAAATCACAGTGGAAAACAAATTATCTTGTTTGCGCAGTTAATCCGAGCGCACAGTATGCCGCTTTTCTTCAACAGATTTCTATTCAAGAAGTTAGATTGAAGGCTTAAAGAATTACTATTTAATTGACAAATGCATATTTGCCTCCACTGGAAACCTCCCTTTAATAATCCGCTCCTGCTGTTACCCATGGGCAGCCTAATGTGCTCATTAAATGGCAATAATTGTACAGTATCAGCACGTGTTTATCAATCAAGCTTCATTGCCCTCATTTCCGCCGTGAATTAAAATGGATAAAATAGAGGTACACTAAATTTTGCCAGAAAGAAAAAAGCACTCCTGACAGTTGTACTTGTCTCATTGTGGCTGGTGCTAGCATCTTCCTGAAAAAAACTAGTGTCAGTGATAACTCTTCAGCATGAGCACCTATGGCAAGCAAAACCTTCTATTTATTTCTATTTTATGCCTGCCCTTGAATCTATAGGGCTGATTATGATGACGGGGAACGCCACCGACATCCCGTCGGAGGCAGTCCCACCACAATCGGAACCATCTTATCTGCCCGCCATATTTCAATGGCAGGCGGATAGGTGGCATTCAGAAAGACCAACCAGCATGCATCCGATGGGCTCCTTGAGCCCGCCGTTTTGGCAGAGGGGGTTGTATTTCCTACCATGGTGGCGGTGTCTGCCAGGCACCACTGTAGAGATTACAATGTTCCTTTCCGTCTGCCTTTTCAAGGCGGTTAACGTGACATGAAAAGGCAGACGGAAAGGGACTTTGGGGGCATGTATCTCCCTCGCCCTCCGATATGGGCACTGGGGTCACCTATTGTGCCCCCCTACGTAGCCCTGCACCATGTAGTAGGCGCCGGATGGTGCCTTCCACATAGTGCAGGGACATGTCAGTTGTCCCTATCTTGAATTGTGGCAGGTGCTGTAGCCAGAAACACCTGCCCCAATGCAAAGTATAGGCATCACGGCAATCGCATCATAATGCCTATGTCGGGACTGCCGACAGCCTGTCGGGCTATCCCATTCCCGACTTCCACCTGCCATCCTAATCAGACCCCTTGTGTCTAGCATCATACACAACACTAGATTATTCTAGGTCTCATTTTATGCATCCTACGTAAAGCTACGTTATGCTATTTCTTTTTATGTAAAGCGCTCTGATATCATCGGGCCTAGCTAGCGCAATATAAAACGTATAAATAAATAAAGTAATAAACCTCCCTCCATTTACCTGACAGTGTTTGGTCTGCAGTGAGCCAGTCCGTGAAAGAGGAGTACTATGGTTAACATGCTGATACAGTCAATTCTGGTGTAATTCTGTAGTCTATTTTAGCATATCTTTGAAAAAACACAAGTATCTGATTTAGAAAGGATTGTGAATCTAGTGGATTGGCTGCAGTGTAGTTTACTGTCCCCAGCAACTCCCTTATGAATTTAAAGGAGGTGGTTTAGTGTGCCTGGGCTTCTAAAGGAAAGTAACCCTCCAACCCTAGAGAGCAGTGTTTGAAGTACGCCAGAAAGATGGACACAGCCAAATTCCATGTTAGCTTTGTGGACTGGCACGGTGTGAAGTATGCATCATTTCTCACTTGTGGCCACACATGCTATTTTTTGTTGTGTTGTAATGTATTAGAAATTGCATGCTAGCTCTCTCTCCACCTGCGAGTGTGTTGAACCTCCGGCACTATCTCAATACTGTTATGGAACACGCCCAGGAAAGGAACTTCATCCTCTACAAAGACCCTGCAGAATAAATAGTCCTCACCTTCAACCTAATATAATGTAACGTGTATGTGTAAAGCGCATGCTCACCCATGGGAATTGTGGCACTAAATTTTATGTAGCTTATAAAGCGCACAGCTTTAAATAGCAGTTGTTTGTCAAATGTAATCATTTTACCAATCTGGGGAGGGTGAAAGTCCTCCATCCAGTTCTCTTCCATCCTCTGGTACAATAGTGCTTCTTTTGCAGCCTTGTTTCACTGACCTCCAAGGACCCCCTCTCTAATGAAACTTTCTGTGGCCTTCACAGATGGCACACGAGCTGACCTCACCTAACACATATCACTATTTGTGCTCAACGAAGTGAAAGGTTTCATTTGCAGTTAAGCCCATTTTCTTTTATGACTCATTGATCATCTGCTTTAACAAAATATCAAATAACACAGCCAGCCTTCTTGTATAGAAAAGGTAGTGTGGCTTTATTCAGAGACGGTTTTAGCCCATTATATAAATACTTCTCTAATTCACTATATTTAGACAGTTTGCAACGTATAGCTACATCATTGTACTGGTGGGTGTGCAACTTGTTAGGGATTTGAATTAATTTGTTTGAGGAAAATATTACCCTATGCTGTTGCAGAGTCAACAAAACTCCTTGTGTTTCAAATAGTGTCAAGTGCAATTATACTTGTGAACAATAGGTAGTGGATAGACCACACATTTACATCACTATTTTGTGTTTTGAAAATGTGTTACTTTTTTCAATTTGTTAATCCAGTACTTTCTTTTTAGAAAAATACTCTTTTATAAAGAAAAGTCCCTGATACCTGTTTCAAAAAAACACCACTTCACCAGCAATAATAAAGGAGATTTTTAAATTACATTGTTGATCATATTAGGCCCATATTTATCTAGTTAGTACGTATAAATATATGTCAACAAACATTGTGAAACAGTGATAAGACTATTATAAGAACCATTAATGACTTTACTCGACATGAGTTAATCCTATACGCTTCTGGTAATCTATTTGAGAAACACAAAATGCTGCAAAACATCTTACATGAAACTTAAAACTTGAAAACCAGAATATTATTATCAAATGAAGCTCTTCAAAATCAGCACCATCATGTGTTTTATCTGCTTATGTCCTCCATATTGGTAGTAGTTTGAGTTTGGCGACTTATCCACAACCAACCAGCAGCACAGTACAGATAACATTGCTACAAATAAAGAAAGGTTATCTCTTTTAAGACTGTACGAATAAGAATTGGAAAATAAGTTGAACTAATGACCAGGTCCTTCAAATAAAGAAACAAAAACAATGACTTACCTTCAGTCTTTTCCTACTGATTTTCTGTATACTGTGAACAAATTTAAATCTTGAGAGTGATAAGGTATCAAGGGTCACGGTAAGCTGGCATGACTCTGTCTAAGGAAAAAAATAGCCTATATGTATTTGAAGTCTACTCATTATGGTTGACATGCCGCTTGAAATTCTAACAAATGAATAAGGGCGGCTGCTTACCGTGTTAGCATGTAACCAGCATTTCGGCTTCTCATCATTATAACAGAACAACCTTGAATGACGTCTTGCTTAGATTATAAATGCTACAGAATTCCAATAAAACTTGACATTGTCACTACGCTTGGCTAGAGCAGCCTTTGTAGACACATTTGTGTCTCTGAGCATGCGCAAATGTGCATCCCACAGCAATTTACAATCTGAGAACAGTTGCTTAGTATGAGCTGTTCTGCATTCCCTGTGCAGTTTACACTCAGTATTCTAGACTCTGAGCACACACAGATGTTGTTTGACAGAAGCAATTTCTGTAACATGAAATAATCATTAATACATTAATTTTTTTAGCCGTTTAAAGGACAACTTAAGAGGATGAAAAGGAAAGTGTTGGAAGATTACTAAGCACTTTAAAATATATCATATGTGGTACAAATTTTTTTTCATTTAAATTGATTAAAAATATATGCATAATATTTAGGGTAGAATGAGGAGTTGGGGAAATTGAGATCCATTAAGGTCACATTAAATCAAATACATCTAACAAATCAAGTAACACTGCTAGAAATGAGAAAGAGGTATCATAAAATTATAAGAAAAGATATGGAATGATTAGTAGCATTATTGCATTTATGTAAATGTATAAATGATTCACAAGCACATAACAAAATGCATTTTTATGAAGGGTCTCCAGACTAAGGGCCCCTGGGTTCTCTACATCGTTATTAGAGGCACAATCAGTTTATTGTCCTACGCACAAAAAGGTTGCAAGTTTAGTTCTGGTGAAGGCCCTGCCACTGTCTCTTGATCAGCTGCCTTCTTTATTCTACTCATTATTGTTACACATGCCGTTTCTGAAATTGTGCATATTTTTTTCTGCTTAATCAAAATGCAGGTTCATGCAAATGGAAGAATGACACATTCTAATGTTTTGTTTTTTGGTGATTCATTCACTTGAAAACATGTGATCCAGATTCATGCGTTTGAATGCAGAATTTATGTATTTAATTTTATTTATTTGATAGTGTTATAGAGCGTGAACCAGACCCGTATCAGAGCGCTTTACAGGATTAAGGGTGGTATACAAAGCGTTAGGAAGCGAGGGATAAATTAGGTAAAATAGGGGATACATTATACAAGAGAAGCACGCAGTCTAAAGTCCCGGCTACATCATTTAGAAGAAACTGGAAATTGCTGGTAGGTGACTCTCAATACATGGTAGATGTGCACAGATGAGGAGGGACTGCAAAGGTTGCAGTGTAGGTCCAGTCCATGGAAGCTCTGGCCTGGATCGGTCTCGCCAATGTTACGGTTCTGCAGTTAAATCTTCTTCAAGCTTCACCATTAGCTTCTCTTTTCCTCTAACTCAATCAGAGAATGGTTGTTCAGTGTTGTCCAGTGTTGTTCCACTAAAAGCGAAACTATGCCAAATTTACAGGTAATTACTGACAAAGTAATTTATTACAATTGGTTTGATTGCATGTAAATATATCCCGTGTGGTAATACCAAAAGTGTGGGCTGTATCCTGTCTTCTATGGTGACTCAAAGTCAGTTCTGTTAAAACTGTTCACACTAGATCCATACTTAAGAAGGCTGTGAGTTGAATGGGAATTAGGGCGTTTTTAGCCAAAGCAACTCATTCTACTCTGAAAGAAGCTCCCTAGCCTCCAGCCCAGTGAATAATTGTCAGTTGATTGATAATCAAGGATGTTGTGGTATTGACATGGAAGCTGTTTTTTAGTGCAACTACTTTAGTGACTACATAGCTCTCTCTATTGTGGATTTAATACACAAAAGCTCAGATTTGTATTCGTTCATGATACGGTCTCCTGATGGATTGTAGGTGACTGAAGTAATGTTGAAATGTGACATGTTATGATTTGATGCAATGGCCTAGGCAGAACTGTGAAACATAATTTCATGAAATTGTATTGCATGTTATGGTATTGAGTTTGAAAATTGAATAAAAGGGCATACCTCACGTTTAAACGTCATGTGGGCCTGGGGAAGGGGGCTGGTTCAAGTAGTAAATGTTTCCCACTAGACGTTTTGTCTTTGGACCAGTTCCCCATAGACCAGGACCCATGCAATATTTGCTGCTGTGAAATTCACAGACTTTCATGCAATTCAAAATTTGTGAATTTTGGAGGTTTCATAAAAACTTTGCATAGATCTATTATTGTGATATGTTCTGTTGTTTTTAATGCTGTGCTACAGGCATTTGTATTGCACACATTATACCCCTTGCATGCAAGCTGTGGTTTATTTCTAAAATGTAAGTGCCAGGGATCTCCTCAGGGGGCAGAGTGCGCCAGTCCATTTCTCCTGCTAGCGCCGCCTAAAACAAAACCAACTACTGACCCTGAAAGCCGAGGGGATTTGGAGTTATGGCCAGAGCTGCTGACTTGAGAGTTGAGAAACCATGTTTGAGTCTCAGCTTCAGCTCAACATCCTGTGATTCTGGACAAATCACCTAATCTCCCAGTGCCTACCATAAATGAATGTGTCCTTGACTGGTGTTCATTAAAAGCACAGCTGTTGATGATGAAATGTCTGTGCTGAGCACCGTAAACCACCAGCTCAAATTAAGCACTGCATGCATTCTCGATCCCTTACTAAATGGAACGAGAGATGTTCTAAACAGAAAGGTTAACGAGGTTGTTCTAAATTATAAGGCGATCTAAATTCCATGCAATTCAAATAAATACATTTTCGCAAGTTTCATTTGAGGTAGTATCTCTATCGTTGTTAAAGATTTGCAAATCATAATCTAATAACAGCAAGCTTCCGGAAATGTCAGAGGCAGCATCCCGTCTTCTCTGTTTGTGCCATACTGAAACGAGGGTTTGATGAACTATCTCTTCATGCAAGCACGTGACTAGATTTAATATGCATGCGGTGTGCCAAGACGCTGGTTTTAACATGCCACAAGACCGCATGAAAGCCTCGCGCTAGGAGGTCTGGTGACTATGCATATGAGTGGATCAAACAAGGTGCAGCGCGCGCCGCTCCAGCACTGCTGCTGCTTGGTTGTGCGCGTTGCCTGCCTGTGAAGTGTTGACAACATCACAGGCAGGAGAGGCACGCGAAGCGACAGGCATCTGCAAATGAAGGCGCGAGCTAGTCAAGCACATGACGCGGCAGGAAGGGGCCACGGTGGTTAAATGGCGGGGGGATTCGAACACTCTCTTGGGCTTACTCCTTGCCAGGGGTTTCTGCTATGATGTGTGCCCGGTACAATCTAATGAGCGTTTGTATAAATGAGTTATAGTCGCCGGTCGTGTTTGACTTTCGAACATTGCCTATCAGTTGCGTGCTGTCTACTAGCAGCAAGCCTATTCCCCTGGGCTGCTGTGTTTAAACAACGCATGTGACAGCGTATGACACAACGTGAGCGCTCAGATTACCAAGAGACGAGACAAGCAGACACTCCGAACAAGGCCTCCAGGCGGTCAACTCATGTACAGTCTCTGTCTGATGTCTACCTGTCACCGAGGCGCAGGCATCTTGATGCCATTTAACTCGCTGCCCACAGTAAAAGCCATGTTGTTGTCAAGGAGGTCTTGGAAAAGGGCGTCAAGAAGTTGTTTCACAAATGATTTGTGCAATAATTTCTAATTCGGTCGTCGATTTGATTGAATGAACTGTTACCGTCGATCAAAACCCATTTACACGTGGAACGTATTGCTGTATGAAACTTGATTTTAACCCATTTGAATGTATCACACTTGATTTGAGTCAGTTCACACGTCATATTCATAGTGCTTTGATGCATGTAGACTTTGAAAGTGTTCGAATAAGGGTTGGCCATCTTTGTTCACGAGTGACCTCTCAGTAGCGCCTGAAAGAGCAATTGGCAGATTATCTATGACAATGTAAAACGATATGTTTATCAATTAAAGCACAGTGATGTGCTTGCCAATAAGTGCAGTGCATACATGACTGAAAGGCTAGAAGGTCCTCTCCGGATCAGATGCTCTGAATGACATCTTAGCTATAGGAAGACATCTGTTGTATTGATCACCTTGGCTTATGAGAGTTCACAGGCCTCGTGCAGGGGCAGTGATGCATTGAGGTTGGGTTGCGCCAATTTCTAACATTCCATACCACACGCTGGTCAATCGCATGCTGCGGCAGGATCGGTTTCATTTATATGGGTTTCATTCCTGGTGTGTACAGTCCAGAGCGGAGTACATGCAAGCCAATTCTTATATTTGTATTCTTTTTTATTATTTATTTGACTATAATTGTTAGTTTTGGTGTAAATACAAACTGAAATGTTATTACATTGAACCAATAATAGAGCTACAAATGCATTCATATACAATGTTTTAATGCTACAGAAATGTACTACGCACATTCACTTCTCACAAGCACTAATAAATGATATTGGTTCTTATCAGTACATTAATATGCCAATATAACATATTAATGCTCAAAAGAGAAATCATCATACCTGTCAGCCCTTCAGAGGTAATGACAGAGAATGCTCAGCATTGCATCTATGAGAGAGTGTACAACATTGCTTCAGTAGATGGTAAACACAATTGTTAATGCTTTATCTTGTGCAATTTTCAGGGCCCATTACGCGCTATCTGATGATTCAATATTTAAATCATTTAAATAACTAAAGTACATTAGGCTCCACACTCAAGATGGTTTAACTTTCAAACAATAAAGGTTAATTAAAGGTCAATGGTTTACAGAAGGAAACATCAGATTAGTATAGATGAATGAAATATGAATGCATCAAACAATATGAAGTTCAGATCAAAGTCACATAGGAAGATGACAAGCCAATATATGGTTTCCTCAAAAGGAAAGACAAAGAAAGTCAGTCCTGTCATAAAGAGAAAGCCCTAAATCTCCCACTCTTCTCTGCTCTATGTCGTCTGTGTCGGTATGCATTCTCCGCTCATTCTCTACTCTAACTAAATCAACACAATGCTAATATTTGCCAGACCCACACACTTTTATCATGAAGCGATCCAATCAGCCTAAAGCGAAGTGATACTATTGCATACTCATTAGTTTCACTGGACCTTCACAATAGTTTCTCGCAGCATCATTCAAACTTGCATTATCTGTGAAAAGATGAGAAACAGGAACCCACCTCGGTCCTCCAGGTGTCTCCTCGTGAGCATGCTACTCATTATAGCATTCTATGATTATCACAGTGAAAAGAAAACATTCCCCAATGGAAAGAGAGCAAATTACCAGTGCATTTGATAATTAGGACTCCCGTTTTTCCAGAAATAAAATATGAATAAGTCGCATAGCAAGATGGCAACCAATGTAAGCCATTTTAAAATCCAGACCTACATTAGCTATGGTTGATCTAAACGTGAGTCACCTGAATTTTCTTCTACAATTAGCATTTGTGCCTCTGTGGGTTAATGCCAATTTAATGTAAACATTTTTAATATAAAAACCTACTTTCACACTTAATCAGTCAATCACTTTATTCAATCCATTTAAAAATACAGATCATAAAAATACAAAAATATGTTAAAAGTCAAATCAGATTAGCACAAATTACATTCAGTTATGACGAAGGCTCCTGGTTTTCTGTTTTTACAGATTTTTGCAAATAAATATAGACAGAAATTAATGTGTTTTCTGTCTGTATTTATTTTTAAAAGTGGATAAATACAGAAAATTGGGCTTCTTTTAAGTCACTGTGCTGTCTTTCATGAATTATAGGCCAACAACTGAGCAGATAGACAGCATGGGAAATTTAAAAAAAAACAGGATGCAATTTCATTAAATAATACTATGTGTCAACATACATTTGTGTTATAATGCTAATATTTACCAGTGGATGTTTTGTTATATAATATTTGGCAGCTAAAGCAGCTAAAACATACAGACATCATAGTATGAGTGAGCGTCTATCAGTTAAATAAATATGGAAATGTACAGTTTTACAACTTCATGCATCTGCAAAACACAAAATAAGTATGGATATTTACAGATAAAGTGGGCAAAAAATAAATATGGATACATACAGACGGAAACGCTAAAAACAAAAAATACCACAAAACCATGAGCTCTAATTATGACTAGTGCCAATTACAGAATACTGAAATTAATTTCATACATACAGTTTAAAAGTAAAGTGATTGATAATCCTAAAAACATAACAGATTGAGTAAAAGCAGATTTCATCTCAAGTCCAGAAAGACCCTACAAAAGAGAATAAATATCCCATGAACACAACATCAGACCCCCGTTATATACAATCTTTGTGTAGCAAACATTTTAGGGGACATGAATGCACCCTAATCACCCGTATTGGACACCAAAGTCAACCGAATTCTTCCTCCTTATACACACCAATATAAAGCTAGCTATCGAAAAGCATATAAACGAGTCGAGGAGTTTCTTTAAAATATATAATGCAGGACAAATTTGCCTGATATTAAGTCTTTTTAAGTTTGGAAGTATTAATTTAGATCGTGCCTTCTTATAGAAGCCACAGAAAAAAAGTATGTGGAGATTAGACTGCTCCGATTCATGATCACATGGGCAAGGCAAAAGATTGTTGTGTCTGAACTTCCTTGCAGGGAAACCCAGCCATCAGGGGGATTACGTTCAGACGAAATCTCATCAAAATGTATCTTTGCTGTGAGTTTCCAATGCTCTCTTAATAAGAGTAATCCCCCTTTATATCCACGGGGATAAATGATACAACATCACTGATTTCTTTAAACTATTTACTTCTTGATGCTCCTGGGCCACCTTAGATAGAAAGTTAGACTTCAGTTTTTGCTTTGAGATCTTTTTACACGCACTAGGGGTAGGGAATAATTCCTCCATCCCCAGTGCGGTCAAGGATGACCTCACGTACTGGAGCCAAGGATTTTTTTTTTATATATATATTTTTATTATTTGAAGAAAAAAAACAAGAGAGTGAAGTACACACATCGGATATCGTACAACAGAGCACATTACGGGGGCAACAGGCAATTAGACTGAAGGGGTACATATCAATTAAACGAGGACTGAGATATCAACACTAGCAAATACGTAATAGGAGTAAGGACATAACAATACACAACCCTGCTAGGCTGAAGCCCTCAGAGCCCGTCTACCCGCAAAATCAGGATGATTATAGCCAGCACACATGACACCCGGATATGAAAAACAGATCAGCTCAGGATAATCCACCCACATCTCGTACAAGAAAGAAAGGAAAGAAGAAAAGGCCATAGAAACAAAATAGAGACAAAACAAAAAAAAAACATCCCCCCACCCTGCACCCCTGCAGATGGCTACAGCCTAACCCACTAGCAGCGTGCCTGTCGCCCCAGCTAACTACGCCCTAAAAGAAGGACGAAACGGAGGAGGGCATCGTCTAACATATCCCCGGCCTCACACCCCCTCGCCCGAACCAAGAATCCCCTGAATTAAATCAAAAACGTATTGAGCTGCAAAGTCGTAGCGCAACAGGGGAAACTTCAAATACCGCCCTGCCTTCCATATACAGTACAATCGCAAACCCCGTGTCCAGCGAGATTCGATGTGAAACTCAGTCTCTCAGTCTCAACCTTGACCCCGTCGATCATAAACACGAACCCCTTCCGGACGAACAGCCGCTTCCGCAGGATAGTCAAAACGTAAAAAGATCGAAACAGAGTCAAAACCAGGATGCAGCACAGGGTGGAAATTGCCAAGAACTCCACCAGGGTCTGAGACTCCCCCAATTCTCACGGATGCACAGCAGTGTTGCGGCCGCCATCCTAGCGGCCTAGACACATAGGGGAGTAACGCAGGTCCAGGCCGACAACAGTTCCCAGCGTTGGGTTCCGGAAGGGGAGCATCAGGTAGTCCATCCATAATCGACAGTAGTCGTAGGCCACACAATCTGAGCATCACATCGTGTCCTCTCCGATCACACACAACACTGTTCAGAGGCTCCGTCACATCACACAATACCGGGTCTGGATCACCCGTCGAAGTGGCCATCAAGGGCATCTCGAGTAGGTCCGCTTCCCGCAGTGGAGCAGGGTCCGGTCCGGTCTGCTCAATTCCAGTCAAGCAAATTATCATCGTGCGTAGGTGGGCATTAATACACTCATGAAATGACGCTATGGCCGCCAACACAGTTAGTAGTGACGGGGCACTACAGGTTTGTTCCACAACACTGCATTCGATCTCAGTCATAGTGTCGGTTCCGGGGAGTCCAGTCCTCCAGAGGGGAAAACAAGTGGATGCTGAACGGAAGACTGCAGAGGGGGAAACTCCGTTGGTGACAGTGACAATCCGGACGCAGCTACCGCAGGCGGAGAACCCCACCCGGTGAGCACCGGCCGCTCCCAAAACCGGGCCACAGGGCCAGGAACCCCGGTCCAGTGTTGCAATTACGTGTCGTCACCCCTCTCTCAATGTACACCAAGCACACCAATCGCCGTCCGTAGCGGGTCAAGAGAAATTTGCCACCTCAGTTGACCGGACCCTGTCACACAACCACGGCGATGTTGTTCAACTGGCTGGGCCGGTACTCGAGACCCCGGCTTTCAATCTGGTACAGGCCACAAAGTGTCACACGACGTATCTTTTCCCACCGGAATGGCAGAAATCTCGGGATTGTACCATTTCGATCTAGACCAGTTCAGACACAAGAAGGCAGGGCGCAAGTTCAGGATATAAGACATGATCTACTGGCAGTGAGCCGGGAGCTCACGCGGCCATCTTGGTTGCTATCGTGGCTCCTCCCCCGAGCCAAGGAATTTTATGTGTGTTTTCCAAACCTAGACAGTTTTTAATTATAGTCTCTGTTAAATTAACTGTATCCCTGCGCCATATGGAATGCCACAGGAGTACCAGAGACACCTTAATTTTATTGATCACATAAGGTAATCCCAATTCAAGGTTATAGAACAAATTTGAGTATGAGCTGGGGAGTGAAAGTAACTTCTTATCAAATCTGTCCTCCAAAATGTGGAGTTGAGTTACCAAAGCCATACCCCATACACCTGCCCCATAAGTGACTGCTGTTAAAGTTTTTGCCTGGTATACCTTCTTTATTTTTGGAAGGGGTTTTGAACCTAACCTTTTAGTAAAGGAATGGCTTCCATACTCCTCTCCATCACACTCAATAGGATTTGTTTCTCTCTTTTTATCCTTCACCTAGTATACTCAACCTTTAGGATTGACAGATATCTGTTCACTGTCTTCTCGGCAATTCAAGAGGGTTAGTTTATGCATAGGTTTAAAGCCGTAAATCAGGCAATAACATGCTCAAAATTAATTTTCCTTCACAATTTCACCATCTTTAATCTTAAAGTATGTGGTGATGTGCAGGCAGGAGCCATCACCAGGGGTGCAGCTACACAAATCATTGCCAGGATGAGTTGCTTCATCTGAGAATACAAGAGGAGTGTATCTTTTGAGTCCTGTGTTATATAATGCATGATTTATTAACATTTTAAGTGCAGAGGCCTAAATATGTTTTCAGAAATCTGAGGCCAGCACTGCTGAATGTCAAATTTGCTGAATAACAAGGTTACCTCATCTTGATTCAACCTCATGAATCTTTCTTCCACCACTTTACTCTTCCTGTCTCTTTAGCTCACATATGCAGCTTCTTTTAGATCCTTATGTTCTTCCTTTCTGAGTGTTTTTCTGTCATTCTCTTTCTCCTTCTTACTCCAGTTCCTGCTTTTTCTCTCTCGTTTAGTTCCTTCTGATGCAAAATTGTAAGTCTCCAAATATGACTATCAGAATCCCCCAGCCCCACCTGCAAACACCGGCACAAATAATGCACTGAATAGCATCACTTCTCTGTGGAGATCACTGTTCACCTACATGACTTTCACAGATATTTTGTACTGTGTGAGGAAGATAATTATTAAATAGGCTCTGCTGCAGTGACGTTTTGTGCATCACTGACTATTTTTGAGGAGATGCACCTTTCACAGAGGCAGACTGATTATGCTGAGCTGTTTAGATCCTATTATTGAGAAGCTGCCAGCACCTTACCTCTGCTGGCATTAGATAAGGAGAGTGTGGACTTATGTAGGAGCTCAGAGGAGTTCAGGGCTAAATGTTGAAAGTAGAATAGAGATTACAGTTTGTCAGTCATGTGGGAAATATTTCTTTGCAGATTGGAAAAATAAACGCTTAAACCTTCAGAGTTGCAAATCTTATTTGTAAAAGTATTTCATTATTGTGTTTGCCAGTGTAGAAAGGGGTAGCTCTTCTTAGAATGTTTTGTATACCAGACTGATAGCAAAGTCTAAAGTGAATTTGTTTCTTGACCATGCGCTAATAAAGGCACGCAGTTTCTCCAATACCAATTTCTTATGTATTAGACAATTTCTACAGACAGTGCGCCCCATTCACAATGACTAAGTCTTAGTTTACAACTTTTCGGTATTCACAAAGGTAAGTTACTTCTAGTAACTTTACTACTATTTAACTTCAGTTGATAAAATAGTAAAAAGTCCAGTCTCATGATAGAGGAACATTATCCTACCTATTCATACCAAAGACAGTAGGCCAATTCAAAGGGTGTTATCTCTTAATCGCTGTACTTGATAGTGATCACTCTGCCTGCCTCTCACATACACAATTAAGTGATCAGATTGAGGAGAAACAGTTGATCCCATTCATAACATCAGGATTCCATAGCTGTGTTTCAACATTAGACAATATAAGGATCTGGACTATTCTGGTTAGAGAACCATAAAATATGGAAAATATTTCATGGGTCCCTATAAAATGCGGAAATTATTTCATCTGTCCTTGGAAAACAGGAGTTTTCTTTAGGCCTGGGCATAACATTCCTCTCCCCTCAAGGAGTTTGCAGAGTTTTCCCCACTCCGTGAAGCAGAGTTTTTTCCTCGCTCACCAGAGTTATGTTGATGAGCGAGGAAAATCTTACTCTAGGCCGCCTGCCAGCGAGATTTCTTAATGCGGGTGGTCCCGGGTGGTCCCAGATGGTCGCTACCGCTCACGTTGAGAAACCATCCATTTGCGTTGAGGAATCTGCCTCTCGAGTAGGACATCTACTTGAGTGGTGGAAAGTAGCGCCCCTTGCGCTACACTTGGTGCTGTTTGTGCTGATTTTACAGCACAGGACAAACTCCCGGCATGAAAAATCAATGTGAACAGTGCCACATAACGCACTCCCCTGCTTACTGAACTCCGTTTAGTGCGGCAGAGTTTTTTGGTCAGTCTGCAGAGTTCTGCGTAGCCGAACACCACAAACTCCACCCAGGCCTAGTTTCCTTATGATAATGATAGCCCCAAACAACTCTGCACACCTTTACCATTGTCCGCCATGTTTTCTATCAGTGAAAGTTATACATAAGTGGGACAGCCTCATTTTAATTAGTGACTACTGTTAGTTGCACCATTGCAGAGAACAGCTTCAACAATCTCTCCATTCTACACCGAAAACAGGCTTTAACAAAGCAAATGGTGTTTTTTCTCAAATTTGATATGCCTAACTACATAAGCATATTTCTTCTTCTTCTTCTACTGATTAGTAAACAACTTAGTCTAGCATTTCACTGGCTGTTTTCAGTAAATATTTCCCAGTTTGGAAAAAAATGCGTTGTCCAAGTTAACCGCCCGAAAATAAACATGCAACATATACCATATAAATATATGATCATATATTGCAAACTCAGAGTTCTGGTTACATATAGGAACCACTTGACCTTCATCCATGTGGTGTCTTATGTCACCAGAATCCCTCTCTGGTAGCATTGTGCATTGTTTTCTATGTGAATGTTTGTACAGCAACTTTCTAACTGAATTGTACTCACAGATTGTGTTAAATAGTAGCTCCTGTGTACAGGTAAAATTAGTAAACAGCGGGCAAAATATTGTACTCAATCGCAAGGTGCCACGCCGGGCTTCACCAGCTACACAGCTTTATTCTGCCATAAGATGCTATTCACAGAAAATGCTTCTTTGACCTTGACACGAGGAAAGAGATCTTCTTTCTTTAAGTATGACCTTGTATGGTGATAGACAGTGCTTGGTCACACTACGCGCTATGCAAACAATATTTAAAACACCTTCTTTCTAAGTAAGCGTACCTTCAAATAAGTAGATATGTTGTCCATTAACGTGATTGAACCAGTGGCCTACATACACTGGGCCTCTTTCTCCCGAACCACTTCCATCATCCTAGTACAGAAAGCGTGTTTCATCTCTGGACGACGAAGGGATTCAACAGTAATTAATATTCTGTCAGCGACGGTTCGCTTTGTTACTTGGATCTGTAAAGCGGCAATTACGTTGTCATGTTCTATGCTGCAGCTTTGTTTTGCTATTTTTTGTGGGAGATGGCCTGGAATTGTAACAAAACAATCTAAAACTCTGTGTAGGGGTATCAGCTGTGTTTTATAGTCCTTCACACTGTCGCAGCATGCCTTATGTGGATGTGAAGCCGCAGGGCTGTTGTACTCAGCTCACACCGTTCAAGAATCGGTGATTTCCCTTTTGTTTGTGTATGTTTTCAGACACCAACAAAAAGGGTCAGGAAATTGTCGGCGGACCTTCTATTTATGTTCGGGATTGTTGGTTTGTCAAACGGCTGTTCCGTGTGCCTGCGCTTTAGCTCATCTTTGCGCAGAGGAGGGGGGGGGGGCTGAAGGAAGTCCGCTGGCTCGCGCCAGGTACCCGGGCAGCCTTTGTTTGCACCAATGACGCTCGGATACTGCTCAGTTGGGCTTCATGGAGCCGCAAGAGAGAGATAAACAAGGCTCCGGCAATTCTTTCAAGTTGAAAGCACAGCGCGGAACAAAATAGTTCACATTTCGTGTAATTGTGCTTCGGAGGTTTGCCAATGTGACATGTTTGATCTGGAAGAAGAGATGGCCCTGCTTGAAAGAACTGCACATCCCCGCGTGCTCGGCGCAGGCCGGCTTTTCATAAGGAATGGGAGAGAAGCTGTGCATTGATCTTAGAGGCACGGGATGACGGTTCAGAAAATGAACCCTTCGTTTGCAAAAATTGGTATATTGTCGGGGTTGCAGCCGGTACTGACTGCCACATACCCAAAGCGTGAAGCGACATAATCTGGCAAGCTCTAGGCATAGAAACTGATTGGCAGGGTGAATTATGATGCTTCTCAGCAGCACAGCTGTACCCATCAAGATTTCCTGTCATGGCATCCCGACATGGAACGCTCCTGATTGGACTCCCATTGGCGGCCCAGGGACAGCTTCACATGCTGCATTAAATGCACAGAGGGAAGGGCTTAGGGCACGACAGGTACTCCCGGTGGAAATCGCTGTGCTAATTGGTAAACTGTGACAGGAAGTAGAGGGTCTGAGTCAACAACCTCTGCTAGGTGCTTCAGAGTGAATATTAAACTGTCAGTCTTGCATGAATGAATAATGATCCGTAGCTGTGGCACAAATAAGTAAAATGTGCAGGCAGTAAACGGCTGTAGCATATTGATGAATAAACTGAACCGTATTAGGTTGTGAATAAAAACTCAAACGACACATTTTTAAATATACAAATAATTACCAATTTTAAATGTATATAGTGCATGATGAAAAAAATTAATTGAAAGCTCACTGAAACTGTCCATTCATCCGTATTACTAATGTAATATTGTGTTTGTGATTTTTGTAAACATCCAGGCCATGCGCATAAACTCCTGAGGGTCCTTGCAGCATTCAACCAAGGCATTAAATAACTTGACTTTACTGACCGTGCAGGTCTTGTTGGACATTGGGTGTCACTCTAGTAATGACATGTGCTGGTAAAGGAAGCCCACTCTTAAATCACGGGAGAACAGTCCTACGATGGAACACTTGGTGTATGATGACAGCCAGAGGCGCAACTAGAGGCAAATTTCTGGTGGGGGGGGGCTAAGAAAAAATTTCGGGGGGGGGCTGAACCTTTAATCAGTAGGCGGAGTGGAGCTGCAGGGGCTCTTAGAAGGGGT